>NC_040085.1:31343132-31968132 GCF_003369695.1 Bos indicus x Bos taurus | reverse complement strand
GAGAAACAATTCTACATCATTGTTCTGGTTTGTGTAGATGTTTTTTTAAACCATTTTCTGTTTTGGTATTTCCTAACACTCCATCCCACAGTGGAGCTGAATGCTGGAGGCAGATTCACTCAGCTGGCCGATGGCAGCTTCTCTACCAGCCCAAGGGCTGCACCAAACTAAGTAAGCACCATGTCAGAGCACTGCCATTTCCCAGCTCTACTGGCTGTACCCAATCCTGATCCTAGCCTATATGCCATAGGGTCCCAGAGACAGGAAAAAGTGAGAAACCCAAAAAGGTGAGTTGAGCTTCATTCACACTGGACGGCCAGAGCCAGAAGCTCAAGCGCCCTTGCTCTGCGCAGGTGCCAGCTGTGACCAAGTGCCGACCAGGTTTCACTGGAACTTCGGGGCGGAATGCCATCTATTCAGTCGGCCACAGCAGGTAGCCTTGGCTCTTCTTGCATCAGGATACAGAGTAACAAGAACTGCCCCAGCAATTCTGGGGCATCCTGGAGTGCCATCTTGACTGTGAGATGCTAACTACCAAGGAAGGAAGCCAGTCTGGCTATAACCAGTGGCTGCTGTTTGATGAAGGAGCTTAGAAGTTGAGGGGGGAATCCTGGAGCACCAAGTTCTACCTGAAATAACCAGAGAGGGAAGAGTTAAAGGTGCGCACTGGGGCATACTTCAGCCATAAGTAGCTGTGGTGATGGGACAAACTCGGAACTGAGCTGTGCACAGTCCTGTACGCTGCTGTTCAGATCTAGACAAAAGCTTCCTTTCCCAATGCCAAGTCAGGGAACTGAGGCTGCTGCTCTTCCTCATAATGACTCATTTATGTCCTGAGAACCCTGGGAACAGCCAGAGGACGAAGGCCACCAGGCTCTGAAATAGCTTTGAAGAAGGTTGGTCAGCTCTGCCTCATTCCTTCCTCTGATTCACCACTGGTTTGTGACCCAAGAAGCCCTTAAACCTCCAGCCTCAGGCCACAGGTCCTGGGTCCTAAAGGATGTTGAACAGCTTTACAGTAAGCTCCCATGAGGCTGGGGTCAAATCAAGGCATGCTGTGAGACCAGCTGCAGGAGGTGGATCACCTGGGCTAAGTAGATGACTCTGGTGATCTCCTTCCCTTCCACAGTGAGGGGCTGCAGGATCCAGGCGCTGGGCAGGATCTCCCCTCGGACCATCTCCCTGTTGGGTCTCGGCATGGATGCATCATACACAGACTGAGCTGCCATGATAGACAGTTGCCCCTAGAAACAGCAGTGTGAGTTCAGCCTGTGTAATGTGGCTCCACCAGGGACAGGCTCCAGTGCAGGCAGTACCGTGGAAAGACCAGCCTTTGAGGCCCTCCCCACCGCCACACACCATGTCCAATTTGCCCTCCTCCCCACCCAGAGGACGGGATGCCCACAGAGATTGCTTTTCACAACACGCCAGCCCAAGTTCCTCCCACATCTTTACCACCAGCAAGGCAGGCACCTCTTTGGCTTCCACGCAGACACAACAGAAATCCCGTGGCTGCTTCAGTGCACACACGGTGGTATTGCACACCAGATACACTGGAGGGGCAGGGATGCAGAAAGTCAGAAGGTGCCCTGTGACACCCCATCATTGTACAGCCTGACACCCCACTAGACCAAGCCTGAGTACCCAGCCTCCCAAGAGCGCTGCCTCTGTTCCCGGGGCTCACCCAGGTTGATGCTGTTGGTTACCCGCTGGTGCAGCCTTGCTGTCTGGACGGGCTTATGGTACAGGGGCCACAAGGTGGGGTCACTCACAGCTGCCCACACATGAGACAATGGCTGGGACACCACGCCAGCCCCCAGGAAGCCATGCCGGGTAGAAGAGAACATCTTGTAGTACAGCTGCACCTCCTGCTCCTCACCCTGATGGCTGGCAGAGACACCAAGGGTGGGGAAGAAGAGGACGGGGTAAAAACTGAGTTCTAGGGTCACAAAAGAAGAGTTCAGGTGAGGCACTCAAGGAAGCCAGGGTGGAGAAGGCAAAGGAAGAGACAAGGCCACCAGGGCTGCAACAATAAGACACTGTGCAAAGCAACTTACTTCCAGCCGGCTGCTGCCCAGCAGCTGAAGAGGTTGTTCAGGTTATCTGAGCAAGCAGCCATTACCTGGGGACACAGTGACCACACCCAGATTAGTGGGCACAGTTGGTACAAAGCAAGCCCTTGGACGAGTCCCTCAGGCCAGTGTTCCCTGAATTGCCCCTTTTGTAAAGATAGCTGCTGAAGAAGCCCTCGTCTGCCCCGTTCCTCCCCTCTTCCTCCTCCCTCCCCACCGAGCAGAGTCTGCTGCAGGAAACCTCACATCAGCCATAGAGAGGTCCACAATGTGCTTGGCCAAATCCTTGTATGAGGAGGAGAAGGAGGTCCCCAGGCTGGACAGGCTGGACGGGGAACAGCAGCAACTGCCCAAGGCGGCTCTGCGGCCTACAATGAATAGGTGGAGGCTCCTGAGCATCAGGGCCTTGGCGCAGCACCGGCATCCTGAAGGACAGCAACCCCCCAGGATCTAGCAGACCTCAGCCCTGAAGTCCCCACACAAGGCAGGTACCTGCCCCACTACTCACTGTAGGCTAAGCTTTTCCAGGCAGAGCCAGCCAGATTCAGCTGATTGTTCCTCACTGAAGAGCGGCCCCGCACTTCCCCTATCCAGGAGTCTCTGGAATCAGGCAAGTTTGTGTCACCCTGCAGAAGAGAAGATGCTCAGGACCAGAGCCAAGGGAGCAAGAGAGCAGAACACCAGAAAGCCAGTGCGGAATCATCTCTGCCTCTGAACTGCACAGTCTTCAAAATAAAGGCTCCAGTGTAAAGGTCATCCCCACTGGGATTACAGGAAGCTGGATGCCCCCAAGAAGGCAGGAGCAATAGAAACCAGTCCCTGGAGAGTTTCCTTGCCCTTCAAGTCACAAGTTCAAGGTTGCTTGTAAAAGAGTTCCAACAGGGATCAGTATAAACTGGGGCCTGAGAGGTACCAGGGGTCACTGGATGAGGGGACCCTCTGCCCACTGAAGCAACTGGAATGAGGCCATGGCTGGAGCTGTGTTTAGTGTGAGCAGCAAACAAAGCCCAACTGGGAGGTGGGATGGGGAGGGAAAGTGATGGGCTGTGAAAAGCTTGACTTTTGGCCCCAGCCCCATGTCCAATGGCTAAGCCCAAGGTTGTAATGTGGAACCAGTTCCAGTCCGGTTACTAAATTGTGTCTTACTCTTTGCAGCCCCATGGACTGCAGCACACCTTGCTTCCCTGCCCTTCACCATCTCCCGGAGTTTGCTCAAACTCATGTCCATTGAGCCAGTGATGCCATCCAACCATCTCATCCTCTGTTGTCTTCTGTCTCCTCCTGCCTTCAATCTTTCCCATCATCAGGAAATTGGGAGCCAGACCCCACCTTTACTGCAAGCAGCTCCTCAATGACACAACCCTTGACTTCCGCCGGATCTAACAGGCACTTACCATCCTACCTCTATCATAAGTTCCTAACTTTGTGCTGCTTTAAACACAAGAAGACGTAAACAGAGGTACTCTGTCTCCATCTTCACCTCCTTTCTTCTTCCTGCAACATCCAGTCTGCTTCAGACTGAGATACTTTGGCACCCTCTTAAGAACTTTTCACTACTGATCACCTCGTTCTTCACTTGTTGCCTCCACCTCTTCCTCTTCACTAGATTCTTCATATGAGCATTTAAGCATGCAAAGATTTCTCCCACCTTTAAAACCTTCCTTTATAGGCATCTTTGCTCTTCATAGACTTGAAAGGACTGTCGCCATTTGCCATCTACTGCCTCCATCCCCTCAGAACCCACTTGCCTGGGTCTAGCGAACAGGTCCCAGTCCACATCTTGCTGAGCACCTCCCTCTCACAGCAGCATTATTCATAGTAGGCAAAAAGTGGAAACAAACTAAATGTCCATCAACTTATGAATGGACAAATAAATATGATAATCATCCTGTGTGATATTTTTGACCATAAAAAGGAATGAAATTCTGATACATGCTACAGTGTGGATGAACCGTGCGTGGGTTCAAAAAAAGATACACTGGAGTCCTAACTCCTGCTCTCTATAAGTGTAACTGTATTTGGAAATAGGGTCTTTGCAGATGTAATTGAGTTACAATGAGATCCTACTGGATTAGAGTGGGACCTACATCCAATGACAGGTGTCCTTATAAGAAGGCCACATGAAGACATAGGGACAGAGAGGCACAGGGGGAGAAGCCATGTGATGCCAGAGGCAGAGGCTGGAGTGATCCAGTTACAAGCCAGGGACTGCCAGCCACTACCAGAAGCTCAGAAAGAGGCATGGAACTTTAGATTCTTCCCCTAGATTTTCAAAAGCAGCATGGCCCTGTTGACACCATGATTTCACACTCCCAGGGTCAAGAACTCTGGAAGAAGTTTCAGTTGTTTTAAGCCACTCTGTTTATGGTAATTTGTTATATCAACTGTAGGACATCAAGAAACCCTGGAAACATTATGACTGAAAGAAGCCAGTCACAAAGGACCACATATTGTATAATTCCATTTATATGAAATGTCCAGAATACACACATCCATAGAGGCAGGACGTAAGTAGATTATAGGCTTACAAAGAGTTGGGGATCGTGTGTTTGGGAAGTAATAACTAAGAAGGGTAGAGGGTTCCTTTTTGGGGTAATGAAAATATCCCAAAATTGATTGTGTTGATGGATATTCCACTCTGTGAATGTACTAAAAGTCAACAAGTTACAACAACAGCAACAACAAAAGAATAAATGAACTAAAGGAAGTGCTAAGAAAGGATGGGCATGTTAAAAGGGCATAAGACTCAATCTGAAAGAAAAAGAACTCCAAAAAATAAAATCTGGAACAATCTGGGCAATTAATAATAATAACACTGGATTATAACTCATAGAATGAAATATTTATGAGTCCAAACTGAACAAAATAAATAATTGGATAAATCTAAATAGGGAGAGAAATGATAATACTACCTTAAAGAAATACCAGAAGAATCAATAAATGTAGAAGAAATTAGGGAAATACAAAATTGCCATTAAAACACCACATCAATAATTTTTTTAGGCATACACCAATGGGTGCTAAAATAAGTGGGCAAAAATTTGAGATAAAATAGTATATCTGCATGGTCTCTATCTTTCCCATGATGTTTATTAATTATAAAGAGAAAAATATTAACGTTCAGTGGAGAGATTCTAGCCATTACCATAACTTCAAGGTTAACATCACTAACAAGACATAATGACATCAAGTACCCTCTGAAATACTGAGGATAAGGCATTGCATGGAATATACACCACAGTGCTATTTGTTGTTTCTCTGAAATTCTAAAATAGCCAGTATCCTGCATTTTTCTTTGCTTTGTCTGGCAACCCCAACCGAGAGGACACAGTTTCTGTGGTATTCTTGCCAAAAATGCATAACCACAATCTAATCAAGAGAAAACAGCAGACAAACACATCCTACAAAATTGCTGACCTTGAGACAAGGAAAAACTACGAAATTATCAGTGGAAGAAGGAATTAATTATTTTAAAGGGCAGAAATTAACAAGTTCAAATCAAAACTAACCTGTTAAGATGCTCTGTTTTCATTAAATGTTAAGTTAAAGATTCTCTTGTCTCCATTAAGTTGAATATTTGAGACTGGGGGAAGCATTGATTACTATTCTTTTACAGAAAGGTAAGACTCTTAGGCTGGTATGAGAAAAATCAGGTAAAACTACTATGAAAAGGATGTACTGCTTTTTCATTTTCTATTATCTTCTTTTCATTTCCAGAGTAGATATTTTTAGAACACACTTAGGGAAAAAATAGATGAGTTGTAGATACGTTTGTAAAAGACAAATGGGAGAAAACTGAAAATTAAAAATTTTAAATATGCCATCCCTGAGCCTATTTGTAGTACTTGTAGTCTATTTCTAGGTCTTCTAGAGCCTGAAGGAAAAAAAAGGTCTTGACATTAATCAAGGCCTGTGAGGTTTAAATTATTGCCCTATCCACTCTACCTCCATTGTACAAAAACTTTCACAACCAGCCTGGGCAAGATGCAACAGTGTAGTAGTTTTGTATCCAAGGTTACTTCCCCCACAACACTTCAAGCAAAAGAAATGCAGTGGCAATACAAAGTCTGTAGCCTTTCCAATAAAGGTTTGTAAAACAGTTAAAAAAAACAAAAAAACAAAAAAACTGACTTCAGAAGAGATGGAAAATCTAAAACAGAGGTTGGCAAACTTTTCTGTAAAGGGTATAGTAAGTATCTAAGGCTTTGTGGACCATTTTAATAGATGCAATGACTTACCTCTATCACTATACCATAAAAGCAACCACAGAGAACACATAAAAAAATGAGAGATGCCATATTCTAGTAAAATGTTATTTACAAAAACAACTGGTGGACCAGATACAGCCAAAGGAGTTTGCTGAACTCTGATCTCAACAGAGCACTTTCCACAGAAGAAATTTTTCAAACAGCTTATCCTGCCAAACACCAGGCCTTGTCATTTTCACAGGATCATTATACTCCATTTTAAAAAATTAGGTAATTCTAAAAATATTTTAATCTCTCATCCCCAATTTCCCTCCCCCACCCACCTTAAATTATCCTGACTTCTTTACATCTTTTTGTTTGTATGTATTCTTACAAAAGGATTGTTTTACATGTATGTAGTTTTAATTTATACAAATTTTAGTTTTAATTTATACAAATAGTAATGTGTTTTACCTCACTGTTTCATAGTGCTTTTCATTCAGTACTTTGCCTAGGTGTTCATCCAATTTGTTAATTCTGACTCTTACACTGAATACAACAGTCCTGGCATAAGTCCTTTTGAAGGAGTTTACCATTACCACCATTACTCCTACCATAGTTTAGCCTCCGGCCAAGCTACATGGGGGAACATAGCCCCACCCATCAACAGAAAACTGGATTAAAGATTTACTGAGCATGGCCCCTCCCATCAGAGCAAGGACCAGATTCCCACACAGCCAGTCCCTCCTATCAGGAAGCTTCCACAAGCCTCTTATCCATCAGAGGGCAGACAGAATGGAAACCACAATTACAGAAAACTAACCAAACTGATGGCAAGAATACACAGAAGAACTGTACAAAAAAGATCTTCACGACCCAGATAATCACGATGGTGTGATCACTCACCTAGAGCCAGACATCCTGGAATGTGAAGTCAAGTGGGACTTAGAAAGCATCACTATGAACAAAGCTACTGGAGGTGATGGAATTCCAGTTGAGCTATTTCAAATCCTGAAAGATGATGCTGTGAAAGTGCTGCACTCAATATGCCAGCAAATTTGGAAAACTCAGCAGTGGCCACAGGACTGGAAAAGGTCAGTTTTCATTCCAATCCCAAAGAAAGGCAATGCCAAAGAATGCTCAAACTACCACACAATTGCACTAATCTCACACACTAGTAAAGTAATGCTCAAAATTCTCCAAGCCAGGCTTCAGCAATACGTGAACCGTGAACTTCCTGATGTTCAAGCTGGTTTTAGAAAAGGCAGAGGAACCAGAGATCAAATTGCCAACATCCGCTGGATCATCGAAAAAGCAAGAGAGTTCCAGAAAAACATCTATTTCTGCTTTATTGACTATGCCAAAGCCTTTGACTGTGTGGATCACAAGAAACTGTGGAAAATTCTGAAAGAGATGGGAATACCAGACCACCTGATCTGCCTCTTGAGAAATTTGTATGCAGGTCAGGAAGCAACAGTTAGAACTGGACATGGAACAACAGACTGGTTCCAAATAGGAAAAGGAGTACATCAAGGCTGTATATTGTCACCCTGCTTATTTAACTTATATGCAGAGTACATCATGAGAAACACTGGGCTGGAAGAAGCACAAGCTGGAATCAAGATTGCTGGGAGAAATGTCAATAACCTCATATATGCAGATGACACCACCCTTACGGCAGAAAGTGAAGAGGAACTAAAAAGCCTCTTGATGAAAGTGAAAGTGGAGAGTGAAAAAGTTAGCTTAAAGCTCAACATTCAGAAAACAAAGATCATGGCATCCGGTCCCATCACTTCATGGGAAATAGATGGGGAAACAGTGGAAACAGTGGCAGACTTTATTTTTTGGGGCTCCAAAATCACTAAAGATGGTGACTGCAGTCATGAAACTAAAAGACGCTTACTTAGTTTAAACATCTTTTAAGCATTTAAAAGACGCTTAGAAGTTATGACCAACCTAGATAGCATATTCAAAAGCAGAGACATTACTTTGCCAACAAAGGTTCGTCTAGTCAAGGCTATGGTTTTTCCTGTGGTCATGTATGGATGTGAGAGTTGTACGGTGAAGAAGGCTGAGCGCTGAAGAATTGATGCTTTTGAACTGTGGTGTTGGAGAAGACTCTTGAGAGTACCTTGGACTCCAAGGAGATCCAACCAGTCCATTCTGAAGGAGATCAGCCCTAGGATTTCTTTGGAAGGAATGATGCTAAAGCTGAAACTCCAGTACTTTGGCCACCTCATGCAAAGAGTTGTCTCATTGGAAAAGACTCTGATGCTGGGAGGGATTGGGGGCAGGAGGAGAAGGGGACGACAGAGGATGAGATGGCTGGATGACATCACTGACTCGATGGATATGAGTCGGGATGAACTCTGGGAGTTGGTGATGGACAGGGAGGCCTGGAGTGCTGTGATTCATGGGGTGGCAAAGAGTCAGTCACGACTGAGCGACTGATCTGAACTGAACCAAACTGATCACTTGGATCACAGCCTTGTCTAACTCAATGAAACTATGAGCCATGCCATGGAGGGTCACCCAAGACGGACAAGTCATGGTAGTGAGTTCTGACAAAACGTGGTCCACTGGAGAAGGGAAAGGCAAACCACTTTAGTATTCCTGCCTTGAGAACCCCAAGGAAAGTATGAAAAGGCAAAAAGATAGGACACTGAAAGACGAACTCCCCAGGTCAGTAGGTACCCAATATTCGACTGGAGAAAAGCAGAGAAGTAGTTCCAAAAAGAATGAAGAGGCTGAGCCAAAGTGAAAATAATGCCCAGTTGTGGATGTGACTGGTGATGGAAGTAAAGTCTGATGCTGTAAAGAACAATATTGCATAGGAACCTGGAATGTTAGGTCCATGAATCAAGGTAAATTTTAAGTGGTCATACGAGAGATGGCAAGAGTGAACATTGACATTTTAGGAATCAGTGAACTAAAATGGACCAGAATGGATGAATTTAACTCAGATGACCATTACATCTACTACTGTGTGTAAGAATCCCTTAGAAGAAATGGATCAGCCCTCATAGTCAACAAAAGAGTCCCAAATGCAGTACTTGGGTGCAATCTTAAAAATGACAGAATGATCTCTGTTCATTTCCAAGGAAAACCATTCAATATCACAGTAATCCAAGTCTATACTCCAACCACTAATGCCAAAGATGCTGAAGTTTAACAGTTCCATGAAGACCTACAAGACCTTCTAGAAACAACACTCAAAAAAGATGTCCTTTTCATCATAGGGGACTGGAATGCAAAAGTAGGAAGTCAAGAGATACCTGGAGTAACAGGCAAGCTTGGCCTTGGAGTACAGAATGAAGCAGGGCAAAGGCTAACAAATTTTGTCAAGAGAACACACCAGGTCATAGCAAACACCCTTTTCCAACAACACAAGAGATGCCTATACACATGGACATCACCAGATGGTCAATACCAAAATCAGATTGATTATATTCTTTGCAGCCAAAAATGGAGCAGCCCTATAGAGTCAGCAAAAACAAGACCAGGAGCTGACTGTGGCTCAGATCGTGAACTCCTTATTGCAAAATTCAGACTTAATTTGAAGAAAGTAGGGAAAACCAATAAGCCATTGAGGTATGACCTAAATCAAATCCCTTATGATTATACAGTGGAAGTGACAAATAGACTAAAGGGATTAGATCTGATAGACAGAGTGCCTGAAGAACTATGGACAAGGGTTTGTAACACTGTATAGGAGGTGGTGATCAAAACCATTCCCAAGAAAAAGAAATGTAAAAGGCAAAATAGTTGTCTGAGAAGGCCTAACAAATAGCTGAGAAAAGAAGACAAGTGAAAAGCAAAAGAGAAAAGGAAAGATATATCCATTTGAATGCAGAGTTCCAAAGAATAGCAAAGAGAGATAAGAAAGCCTACTTAAGTGAACAGTGCAAAGAAATAGAGGAAAACAATATAATGGGAAAGACTAGAGATCTCTTCAAGAAAATTAGATGTACCAAGGGAACATTTCATGCAAAGATGGGCTCAATAAAGGACAGAAATGGTATGGACCTAACAGAAGCAGAAGAGATTAAGAAGAGGTGGCAAGAATACACAGAACTATACAAAAAAGATCTTAATGACCCAGATAACCATGATGGTGTGATTACTCACCTAGAGACATACATCCTGGAATGTGAAGTTAAGTGGATCTTAGGGGAGCATCACTAGGAATATAGCTAGTGGTGGTGGTGGAATTCCAGCTGAGCTATTTCAAATCCTAACAGATGATACTGTGAAAGTGCCAGCAAATCTGGAAAACTCAGCAGTGGCTACAGGACTGGAAAAGGTCAGTTTTCATTCCAATCCCAAAGAAAGGCAATGCCAAAGAATGCTCAAACTACCGCACAATTATCCTCATCTTACATGCTAGCAAAGTAATGTTCAAAATTCTCTAAGCCAGGCTTCAACAGTACGTGAACCGAGAACCTTCAGATGTTCAAGATGCATTTAGAAAAGGCAGAGGAACGAGACATCAAATTGCCAACATCTGCTGGATCACAGAAAAAGCAAAAGAATTCCAGAAAAACATCTACTTCTGCTTCATTGACTATGCCAAAGCCTTTGACTGTGTGAATCACAACAAACTGTGGAAAATTCTTAAATAGATGGGAATACCAGACTACCTTACCTGCCTCCTGAGAAATCTGTATGCAGGTCAAAAATCAACAGTTAGAACTGGACATGGAACAACAGACTGGTTCCTAATTGGGAAAAGTAAGTCAAGGCTGTATATTGCCACCTTGCTTATTTAACTCATACACAGAGTATACCATGTGAAATGCCGGACTGGATGAAGCACAAGCTGAAATCAAGACTGCAGGGGGAAATATCAATAACCTCAAATATGCAGATAATTTGACCCTTATGGCAGAAAGAGAAGAGGAATTAAAGAGCCCCTTGATGAAAGTGAAAGATGAGAGTAAAAATCTGGCTTAAAACTCAGTACTCAAAAAGTAAGATTATGGCATCCAGTCCCATCACTGCATGGCAAATAGATGCAGAACAATGGAAACAGTGACAGAATTTATTTTCTTGGGCTCCAAAATCACTGCAGATGGTGACTGCAGCCATGAAATTAAAAGACGCTTGCTCCTTGGAAGAGAAGCTATGATAAACCTAGATAGCATATTAAAATGCACAGACATTACTTTGCCAACAAAGGTCTGTCTAGTCAAAGCTATGGTTTTTCCAGTGGTCATGTATGGATCTGAGAGTTGCACCATAAAGAAAACTGAACGCCAAAGAATTGATGCTTTTGAACTGTGGTGTTGGTGAAGACTCTTGAGAGTCCCTTGGACAGCAAGGAGATCAAACCAGTCAACCCTAAAGGAAATCAGTCCTGAATATTCATTGGAAGGACTGATGCTAAAGCTAAAGCTCCAATACTTTGGCTACCTGCTGCAAAGAACTGACTCATCTGCAAAGACTCTGATGCTGGGAAAGGTTGAAGGCGGGAGGAGAAGGGAACAACAGAGGATGAGATGGTTGGATGACATCACCGATTCAATGGACATGAGTTTGAGTAAGCTCTGGGAGTTGGTGATGGACAGGAAAGCCTGGCGTGCTGCAGTCCATGGGGTCAGCCAAGAGTTAAGACATGACTGAGCGACTGAACTGACTGACTTTTACATAGTATTACAAATGTGCATTGACCACATCTTATATATCCATGGCATTCTCTCAGTTCAGTTCAGTTCAGTTGCTCAGTCGTGTCCGATTCTTTGCAACTCCATGAATCGCAGCACGCCAGGCCTCCCTGTCCATCACCAACTCCCAGAGTTCACTCAAACTCATGTCCATCGCTACTGGGTTCCAATTCATTATCACTTCAAATAATGCTTTAGGAAATAATTTCATACATGTTCCCTCATAATCTTGGCAAGCACTGCTGGGTCATAAGACTTTATAAGGTTCCTACGTCCCCAAGACCTGGCATCATCTGACTTTAATCTGACAATTCAATAGGAGTAAACATTTCCATTATCTTTGTAACTATTCCTAAACATTGAAAAAGAAAATTTCAACCTTTTTTTTTCTATGAAAAGTATAACATTGATACAAAAATCTGAAATATACTGTAAAAACAAAAACTACAGGAAAAAAATTCATTAAATACTGACACAAAATTCTGAATACAATATTAGCAAACAGACTCTGAATGTACATTAAAAGAAGATATCCTACGTATAAGTATATAAAGTATTATAAGAATGTATGAATTAATTATTAGCCCCCAGATCTTTAAACACTCATCTCTAGAGACTCTGAAATAACCTTCTGGATAAGAATACTCTATAAAATAGTAATAGATAAATGCTTCCTTAGTATTGCAAAATACATCTGTTTCAGCTCAAATGTTAGCGTTCAGCTTAAATGAAGGAAATTCCTGAAGAATTCCCACTAAAGCCTGAAATAAGAGATGAGGATGTTTACTGTCATCACTATTATTTTATTTATGCTGGGACATAAGGTTCATTAGGAGAAGGCAATGGCACCCCACTCCAGTACTCTTGCTTGAAAAATCCCATGGACGGAGGACCCTGGTAGGCTACAGTCCATGGGGTCGCTAAGAGTCGGACATGACTGAGCGACTTCACTTTCACTTTTCACTTTCATGCATTGGAGAAGGAAATGGCAGCCCACTCCAGTGTTCTTGCCTGGGGAATCCCAGGGATGGGGGAGCCTGGTGGGCTTCCGTCTATGGGGTCGCACAGAGTCGGACACAACTGCAGCAACTTAGCAGTAGCATTAGGTTCATTCAATTAGAAAAGAAGAAGAAAATAGTGGTTCAAAAATTAGAAAACAAATGGTCAAATGATCACTATTTGCAGAGGATGTGGTTGTATATCTTAAAAAAAAAAATCAAGGGCACAGCTTCACAATATGGTAAGCACTAACCACATATGTTTACTGACCATGTGAAATGTGGCTAGTGTGACTTAACTGAAATTTTAACATAATTAAATTAAGCTACCTGTGTTAGTGACTACTGTATAAATGTACACCTAGAGAATCAGTCAAAAAACAGTATGGGCACAAAATTAACACACAGCATTCAACTTAACTTTCATAAACACAAGAAAACAACCAGACAGAAGACATAAAGGAAGAAGAAACCTATTTATAACAGAAATAAAAAAGATAAAGTAAGAAGAAATCTGATATGTAATTTTAGAGACACATGAAGGGAAACTTTTAAATCATAAAAAGGACTGAACCTTCTATATTCTTGGTTAGGAAATTACACAGGATAAGATGTGATTTTTCTATAAGTTGATTTATAAATCTAATATAGCCCCATTAAAAATACTAAGAAGTTTTTATAATTGAGCTAAACAAGCTAATCCTAACTTTCATGTAAAAGCAAACAAGAAGGAATATATTACAGAGCTTCAGAGTTGGTGAACATGTGATTTGGGGAGGGTGGTGTTTGTGATTTGAAATTACATAATAGAGTAGCACAGGAATAAGCTTGTGGTAGGAGGGAGAATTTAAATTTTACTCTATTCAACAATCATTATGGGGAGGAGACAAGATGGTGGAGTAGAAGGACTTAACCTTACCTCCTCTCTCAAAACACCAAAATCACACCTGCTGAACAATCATCAATAAAAGACTGACATATAAGACCAGATGAACTTAATTTATAGAACATTTCATCCAAAAGCAGCTGAATACACATTCTTCTCAAGTGTATACAGAACCTTCTCCAGGGCCACAAAGCAAACCTTTGCAAATTTAAGAAAACTGAAATCATATCAAGCATCTTTTCTGACCATAATACTGAGATTAGAAATCAACTACAAGGAAAAAAAACTGTAAAAAACACAAACACATGAAGGCTAAACAATATTATTCAGTGACCAATGGATTCCTGATGAAATTAAAGAGGAAATAAAAAAATACCTAGAGACAAATGAAAATGATCCAAAACCTTTGGGATGCAGAAAAAGCAGTTCTAAGAGGGAAATTTATAGCAATAAAATCTCACCTTAGGAAATGAAAAATCTCAACAACCTTATCTTACACCTAAAGCAACTAGAGGAAGAACAAACAAAACCTAAAGTTAGCAGAAGGAAAGAAATCACAAAGATCAGAGCAGAAATAAAACAATAGAAAAGATCAACGAAACTAAATGCTGGTTCTTTGAAAAAGAGAAACAAAAATGACAAACCTTTAGCCAGACTCAACCAGAAAAAAAGGGAAAGGACTCAAATCAATGAAGTTAGAAATGAAAAAGAAGTTATAATTACAAAAATAGAAAGGATCATAAGAGACTACTACAAGCAACTATATGCCAATAAAATGGACAAATTCTTAGAATGGTACAATCTTCCAAGACTGAACTAGGAAGAAACAGAAAATATGAGCCAGACCAATCACAAGTACTGACATTGAAACCGTGACTTAAAAACTCCCAACAAACCAAAGTCCAGGAGCAGATGGCTTCACAGGCAAATTCTATCAAACATCTAGATAAGACTTAACATCTATCATTCTGAAGCTATTTTTAAAAATTTCAGAGGAAGGAACACTCCCAAACATTCTATGAGGCCACCATCACCCTGATAACCAAAATCAAAGACATCACAAAAAAAGAAAATTACAAGCCAATAACACTGATAAACACAGATGCAAAAATCTTCAACAAATACTAGCAAAACTAATCTAACAATAGTATCATTAAAGGATCATATACCATGATCAAGTAGAATTTATCCCAGGGCTGCAAAGATTTTTCAATATCCAGAAATTGATCAGTGTGATACACCACATTAATCAGTTGAAGAATACAAACCATATGATCATCTCAACAGGTACAGAAAAAGCTTTTGACAAAATTCAACACCCATTTGTGATTAAAAAAAAACTCTCCAGAAAGTGGGCATAGAGGGAACCTATCATAACATAATAAGACCATATAGGATAAACCTACAGCTAACATCATAGTCAATGACGAAAAGTTGAAAGCATTTCCTCTAAGATCAGGAACAAGATAAGGATGTGCATTCTTACCACTTTTATTTAACATAATTTTGGAAGCCCTAGCAATAGCAATCAGAGAAAAGAGACACCGATGTATAGATCAGTCTTATGGACTCTGTGGGAGAGGGAGAGGGTGGGGAGATTTGGGAGAATAGCATTGAAACATGTATAATATCAGGTATGAAACGAGTCGCCAGTCCAGGTTCGATGCACGGTACTGGATGCTTGGGGCTGGTGCACTGGGACGACCCAGAGGGAGGGGAGGGGAGGGAGGAGGGTGGAGGGTTCAGGATGGGGAACGTGGGTATACCTGTGGTGGATTCATTTCGATATTTGGCAAAACTAATACAATATTGTAAAGTTAAAAAAAAAAAAAAAAAGCTAAAAAAAAAATAAATAAATAAAAAGAATCGTGATTCCGGAAAAAAAAAAAAAGAAGCTGGAAAAATTGAAAAAGTAAAAGAAAAATTGGGAAAGAAGTAAAACTGTCACTGTTTGAAGATGACATGATACTATACATAGAAAATACTAAAGTTGCTACCAGAAAGCTACTACAGCTAAATGAATTTGGTAAGGTTGCAGGATATAAAATTAAAATGCAGAAATCTCTTGCATTTCTACACACTAACAATGAAAAAACAGAAACAAAAGTTAAGGGAACAATTCCATTTACTATCACAGCAAAAAGAAAAAAATAGCTAGGAATATACCTACTTAAGGAGGCAAAAGACCTATACTCTGAAAACTATAAGGTGCTGATGAAAGAAACTGAAGATGATACAAACAGATGAAGAGATATACCATGTTATTAGATTGGAAGAATCAGTATTGTCAAAATGACCATACTAACCAAGGCAATCTACAGATTCAATGCAATCCCTATCAAATTATCAATGGCATTTTTCACAGAACTAGAACAAGAAATTTTAAGGTGTCCACAGTGTATTAGTGACATTCTTTCATTGACAGCTGACATAACTTCGTTTAGAGTGAAATATTTTAAACCAAAAAAGAAAAATCCCCTTTTTAAAAAAGGGGGTTTAAATATTGTTGGCATTCTTATGGTTCCTTTAAATACCCCTGGCTATTCCCAGAGGTTTTTCTTTCTACTTTTTCTTTCCTTTTTCTCATTTGAGTCTTAGCACCCATTTAAGTTATGATGCTTTCAACCTTGATGGTTTGCAAGCTTGCCCAGAAATAAGACCACTGTTGAACTACCACAAATGTATAAATGAATATTTTAATGCCACAATCTTTCCTGTTGCCTGTGGAGTCTCTGCTGAAATGAATCAGGATTCGAGCTCTAAGATGAGACAGAAAATGAAAGCATGTTGTTTGCCAGGACACTGTGGGTTTATATAGATGTGTAACAAGTTGATTTGGAACACTGGAATTTCATTCTTTTCTCTTTTTTTGTAAAGGCAATTAATTAGCCCCAGGAAGGACCCTTCAGTTACGTAAAATTTTGTTTTATGAAATGTCATGGCTGCATTCATAATTTTGTCTTGTTCCAGTCAGTATATACAACTTTCAGAGATCTTGTATTTGGAAAGCTGGAAGGGCCCAGACTTTGAAATAGTGTCTTGTTTTCACTGTTTTTGTTTTGTTTTTGTTTCTGGTTTTGTTTTTTTTTTAACTAAAGCTATATAAAGCTTGTGGATTAAACATAATAAATTTCTAAATTAAAAAAAAAAAAAAAGAAATTTTAAAATTTGTATGGAAACACAAAAGACCCCGAACAGCCAAAACAATCCTGAAAAGGAAAAATGGAGCAGGAGGAATCAGACTCCCTGACTTCAAATTATACTAAAGCTACAGTAATCAAGCTGTATGGTACTAGCACAAAGATTTATAGATCCATGGGACTGGATAGAGAGCCCAGAAATAAACCCACACACTTGTGGTCAATGAATCTATGACAAAGGAGGCAAGAGTATAAACTGGAGAAAAAATAAACTCTTCAATAACTGGTGCTGGGAAAACTGGCAGCTACAGGTAAAAGAATGTAATTAGAACACTAACACCATACACAAAAATAAATAAAAATGGATTAAAGACCTAAATTTAAGGCTAGATACTATAAAACTCTTAGAGGAAAACATAGGCAGAATACTCTGACATAAACCACACAATATCTTTTTGGATACACCTCCTAGAGTAATGAAAATAAAAACAAAAATAAATAAGAACTAATTAAACTTAAAAATCTTTTGTACAGCAAAGGAAACCATAAACAAAATGAAAAGACAACCTACAGAATGGGAGAAAATATTTGTAAACAAAGTGACTGACCTGGGATTAATCTCCAAAATATACAAACAGCCCATGCAGCTCAATATATTAAAAAAAAAAATCAAAAAATGCTCACAAGACCTAAACAGACATTTCTCCAAAGAAGATAAACAGATGGTCAAAAAGCACATAGAAAGATGCTCAGCATCGCTAATTATCGAATCAATTGAAACTACAATGTGACATCACATCACATCAATCAGAATGGCCATCATCAAAAACTGTATAAACACTAAATGCTGGAGAGGGTGTGGAGAAAAGGGAACCCTCTCTGTTGATGGGAATATAAATTGGTACAATCACTATGGAAAACAGTTGGAGATTCTTTAAAAAGCTAAACATAGAATTATCATATGATCTAGCAATTCTACTCCTGGGCATATATCTGGAGAAAATCATAATTCAAAAACATACACACACCCCAATGTTCACTGCAGCACTGTTTACAATAATAACCAAGACACAAAAGCAACCTAAATGTCCAACAAGTCATGATGGATAAAGAAGACGTGGTTCATATATACAATGGAATATTACTCAGCCATAAAAAAAGAAGGAAATAGAGCCATTTGCAGCAACATGGATGGACCTAGAGATTATCATACTAAGTGAAGTAAGTCAGACAGAGAAGAGACAAATATTGTATGATATCACTTGTATGTGGAATCTAAAAAGATGATACAAATGAACTTATTTACAAAACAGAAACAAAACAACATGCAATAATAGAGAAAAGCACTATTCAGCTGTTTAAAAAAGCACAAGATTTACTGATATAAAACTAAAAAATATTTTTAAGGAAAAAGAGCAGAGAGAAAATGGATACAGTATGCTTCCATTCATGAACTTTACAAAAAGATACACATATTTTTTAAAGATATACATATCCTAACAGATGCACAGGATATCTCTGGAAATATACAGCAAACTGGGATGGATGAATGCTTCTGGGGAGGCAAAAAGGAGACTGAAAGATGCACTTGACGTTCTGTATCTTTGTTACTATTTGAGTACTATTTTTTTTTTACTATGTGAAGTTTTGCTTATAAAAGGCGTAAAAGTTTTGCTTTCAGATTTTATATCCCCAGCCAGATTTCACCTCTGAGCTCCAGATCTGGATCCCAGCTGCCTGATTTTCAACTACTCCCCTGCATTTCTCACAAGTATTTTCAACACAGTCAATACAAAACTAGATGGTGATCTTCCCCTCAAAACCTGTCCCTTCCAGGGCTCCTCGTCACATGGACATCACGAGCCCTTTGAGCCCAAAGTGTGTGTGGTTCTGACTCCTCCCACTCCCTGGCTCCAACTTCCAATCTACCCTGGTGCCTGTGGATTCTCTAGTCAACACATGCACGTCGGCTTCTCCACTTGGACAGTGCCCTGAACCAAGCAACTGTCATCTCTCAGCTTTGTCAGTCATGAGTGGGTCTACCAGGGCTGTTCTTGCCTCTTCTCTGGCACGTTTGTCATTCTCCCCATTAAAAAAATTCAGCAGCAGCTTCGGGAAATAGCATAATCATATGGATTAGAAAGCAGTCAGAATTTTCAATAGAGTCTACATGACCTTGCCTTTTCTAGTCTTCTCTTGTGTGATTCTTCCATCTCACTCTTTACATTCCAGCCACACTAACCTTCTTGTGGTTCCACATAAAATTCTTCCCTTAAAGACTCATTTGCTGAGTCTTCCACCTGGAAAGCTCTTCTGCCCCACAAGTATCTCCAGACACCAACTTCTACTGAGTTAACTACCTCTCACCTTTCCAGTCTCTGTTTAATCACAGTCTCTTCAGAGCATCTTTGCTGATCCTTCAGACTAAGTCAGGTTCCTGTTTCATATTGTCTTTGCACCCCTTCTTCATGGAACTTTCTACAACAATAATTAATCATAAAACAAGCTACTTCCCTCTAATAATCTGTTTAAGGACAAGAACAATTTTGCCCAATGACTAAAATAGTGCCCACAAAATAAATACCTGTTGAATAAATGAATGAATGAACAGGGAAGGGAGACAAAACCACAGGGAAGAACAAAGGCCATTGCTCATAAGGGTTCATGTCAGCAGTGAGTGGCCTCTAGGAGACACAACTTCCTAAGTATTACCAGGCCTGGCCCCTGGTTCATGCCTCGCATTTGCTACTCACCACACTGTCTGGGGACTGGAGCTGGCTTGGCAAGGCTGGGCTGCTATTATAGCCAGAGGTGACACCAGATGAGAGGCTTCCATCGGAGCTGGTGCACCGGGAGCCAGAGGTGGCCAAGGTGTGTAGTTTTTCCTTCTCCTGGGAAGGACAGATCAGAATCAGCCAGCTTCGGGTGCGTCATTACCACACTCCCATCGCCTCCCAGCGCCTCCTGCCTTAGCCTCATACCCTCAGGCTGCCCCCATCCCAATCCCAACTATATTTCCAAGCTGCCTCCTCCAGACTCTCGCCCGGGGACCAGAGCTGGTCTGATGAGGATGACATCTAAACAAAGAGCGAAGCAGCTCTGAACAGGCACCAGGACCCGACATCTTCCTCCAGATGCTACATTCCAAGACTCAGAGGCAGCATGGTGATGGCTGACCCAGTCTGAGGTCTGCCCCAGGCCCAAGCCCACCCTGAAATCAGAGGCTTGCCCCACTCCCCACCCGCAGCAGCTGGGAGATGATCTGCTGGCGAATTCTCAGCTTTTCCTGTTCAGTCCGCTCCCGCAGTCGGTCCCGGGCCCGGGCAATCTCCACTTTGGCCTCCTCACGGGCCCGCTGGTATTCTTGTAGCATCAGCTCTATGTCAGAGGGTGGGTGAGAAGACCTTGATGTTGACACTGAGCTCCTGGGGAAAACCAGAGGGGTGGAGAGATGCCTTCTAACGTGGTCAGTGGGCAATGGTCCAGGCCCGCAACACTGCCTTCTTGAAAGACCCATCCTCTCTTTGCCCACAGGGTCTTCAAGTTTGGTTTTATAAACATCCTGAGGCTCAGGCCTGCAGCCTTACATAGCACATCATGGCCCCTCTATCCACTCTACCCCCTCCACAGCTCCCTCCCACCCTCTTCTTCCCCTTTGCCTCTCTCTCCACAGCTGCCTACCACTGTCCACAGGCATGTAGGACCCACTCCTGGCATACAAAGCTGTGGCCTCTGGTGTCCAGGACACTAGAGTCCGGGCCCCGCTCCCCACATGCTCTCACCCCACACCGAACCGGCTCCCCGCAGGGCACTCGGTCCACCTACCGGGTGGTCTCCACAACATCCTTCCTCAGCTGCTGCAGGTATTCTCGGCGCCGGCTGGGGAGGTCAAAGTCCCGGGCGAAGCTCAGTTGTTTCTTGGGGCTGAGGCTTCGCGTCCAACGGGAGTTCTGAAGTCCCTCAGCCCGCTTCCTCTGGAGGGTCTCTGCTGTGTGTTTTGGCCTGAGACAGAACGTGACTGAGTCACTGATGCTGACCCTGAAGCCCCTTCTCCATCTTAAGATCTATCTCTGACCCCTGGAAGATCCCAGAGCTGAGCCAGGGAGAGGGGAACAGCCAGCTGTTAGCCTTCTCTGGCGTCCCACCCAGGGCCGGGTCCTTACCGGGCGTTTAGCTCCTCCTCCTCAGCAGCGAGCGCCTCCCCCGTGCCGCTCTGCAGCACCTGCAGCAGGGCGTCTGCCTCCCCGAAGCCATGGTGCAGTTTTGCTTCTGTGAGTTCTGTGCTGAGGGAGAGGTTCTGGGCCCCAACTTTCAGGGGGATCTGTTCCCTCTGGGGCCACTCAGGTGCCCGAATCTGGTCCTGAGGGGCTTGTGGGAGCCTCTGGGACTGCTCTCCAGAGCTACAATCACATCTGGTCCCCAGAGAATCCACGGTACCTGGCCCTCCAGGAGAGCTATTCTGAGGCCCACACCAGTCGCTAAATTTGTTATGTACGGGGAGGTCCCTCAGACCATGATGTTGGGGCTCAGGAGCCGTGTGCATCTGGGAACCGGGGGGCAGAAGTCCCCCAGGCTGGCAGGCCACAGGCGGGCCCAAGACACAACCCTGGAGCCCTGGGGTATCAGTCAACTCAGAGAAAGGGCAGGGGCTGTGGCGCTGGAGGACCCCCCGTGGACAGGGACCGTCCAGAGAGGGCTGCAGCTCCGCGGGAGATGCTGAGCACTCACCCCTTTTCTCCACCCTGCTCTGCCATCCACCTGGCCCCCTTCTACTCAGCGGGCCACACTCTAGTGAGGCCATGTCCTCAGGCAGAAAGCTGTCAGCCAGCCTCTGGCTCCTGTTCCCCAGTGGAGGGGGTGACAGTCTGCTCTGCACCCCGGCAGTGGTCCTGGGCAGACACTGCTGCAGGGGCTGCTGCACAAAACGGACTTGGAGCTTTGTGCTCTGCTGTGGGTTGCCTTGGGAGCTCACCCCAAAGAAGGGCCTGTGGTTGCCCCCTTCTAAGGAACTTCTACCTTCTCCACATGGAGCCCTTGCTCTCTGAGAGCCATCTGCCTCATCAGTGGTTTGAGAAAAATTACCCACTGGAGGCCGGGGGGCAGGAAGGGGAAGGCTTGGGCTGGACACGAGTTTCTGGAGGCTGTCAAGGGAAAGTGCTGAGGGAGATGAAAGAGACAAGGCACTTGGGGGGATCCCCGACCCTGGGGTGCTGGCACTAAGTGTGAGGATCGGGGAGGAGGCCCTGTCCACCAGCAAGGTGCTGGCGGACCCCTGCTCCTGCACCCTGAGCTCCCCAACAGACTCCACAGGGTGGGGGCAGGGCCCTGGGGAGGAAAACGCGCTGAGGCAGGGTCTGCCAACAGCCAGGCAGGAGGGCTCCTCTGCCTGGGAGCTGGGAGGCAGAAGGGCATCTGGAGAAGCCTGGGGGCTCAGAGAAGGCAGGTTCTGCCCAAAGGGGCCTTTCTGCAAGTTGAAGTGGAATGAGGGTACAGGGGCACTCTGGGGCCTGCAAAGATTGTCTTCTCCCTGAAGATCTAAGGGCCCTGCTGTTTTCCACACTGTCTCCTCTGCCTTTCTCTTCTGAAGTGCCCTGGGAACACGTCCCTCTCCTTGACACATACTAGTGAGATCTGAGCCCAGCCCTTCAAGGATCACATTGACCTTCTGAGGGTCGGCCTCTGGGGCCTGGAGGTGGAGAGGTGGTGAGGCCAGGTCAGTCTGGATGCCCTCATCCACGGTGGTCTGAGTAGAGCCGTCTGTCATCCGAGTCTGGGGCACCTCATGAGGGGTGTCCCTCTTGGCATTCCACTCCTTTTCGGCCACACTTGGCTGGGAGAGACTCCCCAACAGCTCCGAGGTGCTGTGCAGGAGTTGCGAGAGGTGGAGAGACAGGTTGTGCATGCTGGCCCAGGAGGCCAGATCTGACTGGGCAGATGAGAAGTCAGAATAGCTCCAGTGGGACCCACAGCCCAGGGTCTGCGTGCCTTGCTCCAAGGTGTCCATCCTGGACTGAGCTATGGGACCACCTACCTCGGATGGATACAGCAGCATAATCTCATCCACTGGACCTGCAGTGCTTTCCTCAGCCCAAGGAGGCTCCCTCCTCAGAGAACCCACTTCATCAGGGGTGCCCAGGAACTGGGCTCTCTTATCAGGACCCTTCGAGGGGGCTGCTCCTTCAGAGCTGATCAGGGTGTCAGGGTTCCTCAGGGCAGGCAAGGATCCCCATACCTCCCAGGCCTTACGTGAACCTCGGGCATTTCCAACGCTGCTGCGTTTGTTCAACAGGCTCTGGGCGCTGGCCAAGGTGCTGAGGTGGGAGCGGAACAAGGAGCTCTGGTCCTCTACGTGGCTATCCATGCTGCTCTGGGCCACGTTTGGTGGTGTCAGGCCCTGCGACGTGGGGCGGCGGGAGACACTGACTGCACCGCCAAACACATGCCGCCTCCAGCCAGCGCGTGCAGGCCCCTT
Organism: Bos indicus x Bos taurus; assembly: GCF_003369695.1. NCBI lineage: Eukaryota > Metazoa > Chordata > Mammalia > Artiodactyla > Bovidae > Bos > Bos indicus x Bos taurus. The sequence goes on along the minus strand of NC_040085.1, from coordinate 31,944,714 downwards.
GGGATGCCAGGGAAGGATACAGGGGTTGACGTCACTGGGGCCCAAGAGCAGGGCTCCTCTGTCCACATCCGTGGAGTGCCACTCCTCTGGCCTGGCTTGGCCACCCAGTCTCTCTGGCTTTCCTGACTGGGCCTGTTCCAGAGCACCAGATGGATGGACAGACGTGAGATTGGGGGTCGGCATTCTCGAGAAACCTGAAGTCGCTGAGTAAGGCGGGGGTGCAGGTGGCAGGGGCCTGAGATCAGCAGCAATACTGTCCAAGTCAGAGGAGGCTTCCTGATCACAGCCCTCAGCGTTCAGAGATGTTCTCACCGCAGATTTTTCTGAGGAAGTGCCCCTGGGGTGTGAGGTCCACAATCGGTTGGGCTCCACGATATCCTCCTCTGTTGGGGAAGGAGGCTCCACACTCAAGTTCAGCTCCTGAAGAGACCGGGAAGAGCTGACCACAGAGAACTGCGGTCTGGAGTATCTGCGACCAGAGAAGACTGCAATTATAGGACGTGCACTCCGGTGGTGGGGCACCGGCTGCTCCCCACCAGAAGAGGGCTGCCTGGGGCCCTGCGCTGCCGGCCAGTGTGCTCTGCGTTGCCCTAAGGAGACAGCGGCTGAGTCACCAAAGCTGGGCGAGATCGTCTTGGACACGGACCTGGCCACCGTCCTGCCCTCTCTGTCTGCACTTCTAATCTGACAGCTGTCCGAGCCACCTTCATCAGCACATGGAGGACTCCTGACCCCCGCAGGGTCTTCACGGCCACCTGCAGCCTGGTCTCTCTGCTGCTCTTCCTCCTCCCATAGACTGTCAACCTGGGATCTGGAGATATACTTTAACTCTGTTATGAATTTTTCTTGGGGATGCAAGCCACCATGATCCCTGGACCCTGGGGCAAGTTGCGGCTCTTCTGGAAGGCATCTGATGTCATTTCCCAAACATCCCTGTTGTAGTCCCTCCAGCAGCTCACTCTCAACACATCGTTCACTTAAATTCAGGGTGTGTGGTCCCCCCAGTGCTGCTGGCTTGGGTTGAGAGCCCTTCGCACCCTGGCCCCCCACAGAGCTGTCCTGCAACCTCCCGGGTGTCTCGGAGCACTTGCCCTCAGGGAAAGGGAGAGCCTCAAGCTTGGCTCGGACTTTCTTCTCCGCAGCCTTCTTCTCAGGATCCCCTATTGATCTGGAGCGAGTGAGCGAGTGGCTGGGGGGGCTCGTCCTCATGTCGGGGGCAGCAGGGGAGCTGCAGCCCCCAGTCAGAGGCAGGACCGCAGTGGCGGAGGCCTCCAGGGTGCTGCCGTCTGCTGGCCCCAGCTCCACATTAATGCCTTTGGGCTCAAAGCCATGCGCCAACAGCACGCCAGGTTCCCCGCCATGGCCCTCTCTTCTCTCCATTCCCCAGGCCCTGGAGGGGACCCTGGCAGGGTGGTGAGGGTGTAGAGGGGCCGTGGAAGGCCCCCTGCCCAAGTCACCATCTCTGTAACATAGTGAGGTGGAGGGAGGGGAGGAACGGGCAGCCCAAACAACAGGTTGAGGGCTGCGCGGCTGCCAGCAAGGACCAGATCTACTCTCTTCCTGGCCCTGGGATAGGCCAAGGGTCTTGCTGCCACCAGGGCTCCATGAGGAGACACCAAAACCCGAGTCTTCCTGTGGGCATCTGCTCAGGGCTTCCTCTCTGACTCCCCCGGGGCTCTGATCCGGCAACAGAGCTGGCCTGGGACCTTCCATGCCAGCCCTGTAGGCTTCTGCTGGCCCAGAGCCAACACTCCCTTCCCGCTTCACACATGGCTGTGAGGGAGCTTCCAGTCCAACCCGCTTCAGGGCTCCAGGCAGGACAGTACCCCGTTTGGGGCTTGCCCTCCCTTCTTCTAAGCTGGTGGAAGCCTTGAGGCATTGGCCCTGGTCTTGGTTAGGCTCTGAGAGGCTGGTTGAATTCTGAACAACAGAGATCACAAGGTGACTTTCAAAACAGGTTGTTTTTCCTCCCTGTGCAATGGCTTGGAAGTTATCTGAACCTCCTCCCCATGTGCAGTCCAGAGTCCCAGGTTCTTGGTGGGCTGGGCTGCTCTCCTGATGGCCAGGGAGCATGCCCTCGGCCACAGCCAATAGCTCTCTCCCCTGTGCAATCTGTCCAGAATCCTCAAAAGGGGCCTGAGAAAGTGAGGCAGCCACTACTTCACCTGTCATCACCCTCCTGTCCTCCTCCCTGGAGGCTGCTGAAGAAGGAAGACTATCTGAACCCAGAGCATCAGCAGAGGGAGGCGCTCTGGTTGCTTCTTTGTTTTTCTCTGTGATTTCAGAAGAGCTTGTGTGACACATAGATTGTTCATCTGCTCCCAGGAAATGCTCCAGTTTTCCGGTGCAATGGCTCCCACCTGGAGTAGGCTCAGTGTGGGAGGGAGTCCGTGAGGGACACTGTGGCCCCATGTCAGTGTCAGTGCTGGGCAGAGAATGGAACCTGTCTGCAGAGGGGGGTATGGACTGAAGGACAGTTGTCCTCTTGTCAACTGATAGGTGTCCTGGTTCAATGGAGAGAGATGCCATGTGATCCCGTGCTTCAGGTTCATTTGTGGTCCTGTTGGCCACTGACTGGCCCATTTGAGGACACTGCAGCCTGCCGGGGGCACTTGAAGAACATTCAGGTTCTAATAAAGTCTTGCTGGAAAGCAGGACTGTGCCCCCAGCCACCACGTCATAAAGCGGCTTCCCCTGAGTCTTTGCCTGTCCCGTCTCCTCCAAAACAGCCAAGCTTGTTGGTGGCTGAGCAGAGGGCTCCAGCTGAGGCACCACTGGTGGGGACATAGGCGCTGAGAAAGCCCCACCAGCAGGACTGAGGTCCTCGGCCTCCTGCCTTACCTCTCTGCCTTGGTCGTCTCCTTCTTCCAAGGGGCTGCCAACCCTCCTCTCAAGCAGGCTAAAGGCCCCATTCAGGGCACCAGCTCTGTCTGGTCCTCTTGGTTCAGCTGCCTCGGCTCTGGAAGGAGAGCCTACCCTGCTACCCAGGCCCATCGAGCTGCTTCTAAGGTCCCCTCCCTGGTCCTGGAGACCAGTGCTTGCTGACCCCTTGCCCTCTGCCCCCAGGGGAATGCTCCCTGGTGCACTGGATTGACCACGAGGTCCCATGGCCATGGATGTCACAGATACAGGCCAAGCAGAGTACGCCACAGTGGAGCCCTGTCTGTTGTCTCCCTTCAGGCTATGGTGTCTGGACGCTCCACTCTCGTCCTGCTGCCCCGCTCCAGCTACCAAGGGACTGGTGGGCATTTTCAGCATGGTAGGATCCAACACATAGTCAACAGAAGAAATGCCTAGAGTATTAGGTGCATAAAGATAGCTTCTTGGCAGCTTTGTTGAATTCAAGAGCAAGGTATGACTCAGGTCTTGGCGAGGAGCCATACAGGAGTCTGGCTGGCTTGGTGACAGGCCGGTCTTGTGGCTGAACAGTGTGTGCACACAACAGTGGCACAGGCCAGGGAGTCTCTGAGTCGACAAGACTGTGTTTTTCTCCTCTAGGCTCCCTCTTTGAGCAGCCATCTCTTCCACTCTGCCTTGAACTGCTGGCTCCTCTTGCTTAGAATGATGGATGCACTTGGCAGGATGGCTTTCTTGAACACCCTCCACAGTCTCCAGCTCCTCCAGACTTCCCAAGCTGCGGGGTTGACGTCTGAGGTGCACTGCATTCACAACCTTGCCCTCCTGAGAAGTCCCCTCGGGCCTGGGCTGCAATGGCAGAGCTCTGGCTGATGCTTTCATCCTCAGGTAAGCAGAGGCATTGGTGCATTCTCTGCAAACAGTGCACACCCCTAAATAACCACCAGAGTCCCTGGCAGGTGTGTCAAGCACAGCTGGGTAGGTGTGCCCTCTCACAAATCTGCTGCCAGGTCCCCGGGGATCAGTGCTACCATTCACCTCCACTTCCCCAGCTTCATCATCCCTACAGATAACACTGTCTGTCCATTTGGGAGAAGTCAGCTGATCCTTGAAGGGCGGGTGGCTTCCAAAGCTGCCTGTCCTCAGCACGCCCTCAGCCGTCTCCTGGTCCTGTTGGTACTGGAAGATGAACTCCTTGCTGACTCCTGGTGGATGGGAAGCGTGCAGCTGCTTACCCTGTTTGGATTCAATTTCTGAGATGCCATTCTCCAGCTGCATCACACTCCTAATTAGCCTAGCCATCTCATCAGCATTATTAACTCTTTCATCCCATGTCTTTCCAGGAGGTGCTTCTTTGGGATTTGCTTTAAGCGCTTTTCCAGGGACTTTGCATTCGCTGAGGCTTCTTTCCTGAGAGCATGTAACTGATTGGAATTGTTCATATGTGGACTCAGTCTGTGAAAGCCTAAACTCTTCTGAGCCGTCTTTGGAATGGGGTGCTTTTCCAAGAAGCCCAGTTCCATTCCTCCATTCCTCCTTATGGGCTGGACTCTCACCCAGGGCCACTGTCTCTGGGCTGCTTACCTCATGACGTACTGATCTAGACTTCAAAGGAAGAGCAGCATCCTGTGGCTTGTCCTTGTCGGGGGCTAAACAGATGGTTTTACAGGTGAAATCAGACTTAACCCTGGAAGGAAAGTGTCTCTTCGCGTCAAAGGCCTGGGCCTGTGTGAGGACTGCATTCCGCCCCTGCTCTTCTTCCTTGCCCGTCTCAGATTCACACGCAAGCAGAGGCTTCCCCGACCCAGAACTGTTTGAGGAGACACTGCAGTGGGACTGCACAGGAGCCTTTGCTCCCTGCTCGAGCGTTGCAAGACTGTGTTTATTTAAAATTCCAACTTGATTTTCAAATTCACATACTTTTATGCTGGTAGATGGGAAAAAATGTCCATTCTGAGTGACAAAAAAATAAACCGAATTATGGCTTCTTTCTTTAACCTTTCCAAGGCATTTCCCTTTTTCTCTGCAAACTTCCTTGGTGTTCAAATCAACTGGCCTCTCGGCTGCGACCTGCTGAGATGATACAATCTTGGAATTCTGGTTTTGTAATTGTCCTGGCAACTTATTCTCCACATACACATTCTGGAGGACCTGGTGTTCATGTCCAAAGCCCCAGGCTTCCCTGAGGGGTGGGGAGGGCACCCTTGCTTCTCTGCAAGCTGGAATTTCCAAGGCAGTTTCTGTCAGGGCATCTCGGCTTTTGGTCACATAGAATGTTTCCAAGGGAGGTGGCTGCAGGGAAGACGGAAGTGGATTCCAGGGAGCAGAGTGAAGGTAGAGCTCTGGGCCAGACGGAAAGGGGCAGGAAGGCCTGCTGTGTCTTCCGTCCGCTTCCACGGAGCTCTCCTGGGAGTCTGTCTTCTCTTCCTGTGGGGGGCGGTGGCTGTTCTGACCTAATCGCCTCACTGGGCCTGCTCTCTTCTTCCTCAAAGGAGCCCAGCCTCGGGGCCAATGGGGGTCTTTGGTGGCTATGGTGACAATATGGTGACAAGGGTTCTTCAGGATGAAACACTCATCAGAGGACGTCATGAGTCCAGGTTTCTTGCTGCTCTGAGAGGACTCCTCCAAGCTGCTCTTTCTGACTCCCTGTGCTGCCGTCATGGGATATACCATCTTGTTCTCTGCTGCAGAGACCTGTGCGTTTGTAGGTCCAGAAGTCAACGATTCTACATCTGCTGAGTAACTTCCACTATGACTTACCTCTTTCTCATTAGTTGTAAAGAAATCTGAAGTACCTCCTACCTTGACATTCAGACTGTCCTGTTCTTTCTCTGCTCTCAAACGCCTAATTTTGGACAGATGGGTTGGAACATTGTTGAAATCTGGGCTGCTAGATGCCCCAGGACCAACTGGCAATATAGCATCTCCTCCCCTGCCGGAAGCTTGAATCGGAGAACCAGAGTCTTCCTTAAGGGAGGTGGAAACTGGCCTGGGGGCTCCCGTGGCCTCCAAAACAGGATGAGACAGTTCAAGGAGGTACTTTTGCTGGAGGGCAGCCCAGTCTCTCTCACAGGCGCTGCCAATATAAGTAAATGAGCTGGCAGAGGCAGCCAACAAGCTGGACACACTAGAATTGGATGTTTCAGAGACGCCTTGCTGGGCCGTCTCAGGGACCCCACTGGCTTGAAAGGTACCCTCAGCTCCTGGCTGAAGAAGGCTGCAAGGGTCCCAGAGGGACACAGACCCAGAAACAGGGTCTGTATACACACTTCTAATGCTGCAAGGCAGCTCAGTGCTGGCTGGGGGCAGTGTGGAGCTGAAAGGCAGGATGGTTTCTGTACCTGGTGACTTGAGTTCTTCTGTATTGAGCCAGTATCCAGGCCTTTCCCAACCACAGCACTGAACCTCCTGGGTGTCGGGACTTGGACATAAAGAATGTGGGGGGCTGCTGGGATTGATCTTGGAGTCACAGGAGAACCAGGAATCCATGGACACCAGAGGGCTCCCTCTGGAGGGCTGTATGTCTTGGAGAATGGTGGCCGGTTCGGTGGGGCTTCCCTCCACCGCCACCTCAGGCTGCTCACAGGGCGGCTGCGGCTGGGGTTTCAGGTAAAATGAACTGCTCACTGGCAAGATGGCATCTAGCCTGGGGGCTCTTCTGTGACTGATGGGACCAAGCCTGCACACTGCCTCCTGGCCCCCTGCAGGCAGAATGGGGCTCTGCAGGTGCCAGAAAGTCTCCGTGGGCATCTCATCAGTTGAACCAAAGAAAGGCTTTCCTTGCCAATGGTCCCCTGGTTCTTCTTCAGCATCGATCAGGCTGTCGAGGGAAACACTCCTGTGAGCCAAGGTGAATGGTCGACTGCCTGAGGATGTGGTGAAGCCCCTCTCAGAGGCTCGTGCTCTGGCCTGGCTGTGGCCACAGCCGCTGGTGAGGTAACTGTGTCCTGAGCTGTTCCGTGGGTTTCCGGGCCCCTTCTCGGCCAGCGAGTCCTCAGATATTTGGCTGTCGTCACTTTCAGAGTTGTCTGGCTCTGGGAGGTCCTGCTCCTTCCCCTGGGGCTCCTCCAGCTCCAGCGGCGCTGGCAGGGCTTTGGCACAGACACAGGAGAGAGAACCTACTGAGTAACCGCTATCTGCGTCAGATACATCACCACCTTTTTCTCTTGCAAGAGCCACTATGGGGCTGGAGTCTGAGTGAGGCCATGGTGTCTGGGTCCCCCACTCTGTGCTGCCTCTTCAAAAGGCTGCCATGAGACAAGCAAGAGGACTTTTCAACCCTAGCTGCCAGGACCCTCTGCTGTCTTTTTGATGCCCTGCTTGGAGACGGTGGTATGAATCCTGCCCAGAAAGTCTTGGCTGCCTTTCCATGCCCAAATGTCTATTTGGATCCATGAAGATGTGAGGAACTGCAACTGGCTCCCTCAACAGCCTCGTGGGCCCAAGGTTCCCTTCTGTTCACCACCCTGCTCGTACGTGTCCTTAGCCCTCCTGGTCTGAGTGGAAGGGGTAAGGACCTTCAGCTTATCCCACGGCTTTCACTTGTGAGCTGACTGGCCCAGAGATACTAAACTCTGGGCCACCATCTGATGGGGCTGCTTACCCATTCTCTCCACTTCCTGGACACTGGCTGACTCTGAGCTCTCGGTGAGACACATGCCCAGGGGTGAGGCTCCCTTCCAGGCCAGGGCCTTCCTGGCTGTGCCAAACTGCCCCTCGCCTGAGGAACAGAGGGCATGCTGGATGAGATGCCCTATCCTTGGGGGGTAAGAAGCAGCCAGGGGCAGATACTCTTCTGATAATTGCTCAGTAGGGTCAGGCATAGGTGGTAACGTGGTGGAGCGATCCCGATTCACGAAAACGCTGTGGAGACAAGGAAAGCCATCTCAGAGGTCAGAGGTCCCTACTTCCTGCTGACAGAGGGACTATAAAGTCCCGCTTAGTTTGCTCTGAAAGAGATTTAAATCTAGGCCAGGGCTTCCTTGGTGGTTCAGTGGTAAAGAATCTGCCTGCCAATGTAGGAGACACAGGTTCAATCCCTGGTCCTGGACGATCCCACATGGTGCGGAGCAACTAAGCCCCTGAGCCACAACTACTGAGGGTGTGCTCTAGAGCCTGAGAGCCACAACTACTGAGCCCACATGCCACATCTACTAAAGCCTGTATGCCCTAGAGCCTGTGCCCCACAACAAGAGACGCCACCACGATAAGAAGCCCATGCACTGCAACCAGAGAGTAGCCCCTGCTTGCTGCAACTAGAGAAAAGCACATGCAACAATGAAGACCCAGCACAGTCAAAAATAAATAAATAAAATTATTAAAACTAGGTCCCTAAGGCCTTTTGGGCTTCCCTGATAGCTCAGTTGGTAAAGAATCGCCTGCAATGCAGGAGATCCCGGTTGGATTCCTGAGTTGGGAAGATCCACCAGAGAAGGGAACAGCTACCCACTCCAGTATTCTGGCCTGGAGAATTCTATGGACTGTATAGTCCAGGATTGCAAAGAGTCGGATACAACTGACCAACTGTCACTTCATTTCATGGCCTTTAGGGTCAGAAGAAAGCTCTACAGGTACATAAGGCAACTTCACACTAGAGCCCTGGCTCTTAAAGTAGCCCTGAGTACACTGTGTTCCTCATTTTCTTTACTTATAAAAAGGTTGAATGGAATCCGAATCAAATCACGTCTTTAGGGAAAACTTCCAACATGAGGAACTGAAGAATAACTTAAACAGCTTTACAAGGAGCCAAACAAACAAATCTATAAAGAAGCACATCATATAGAACTGACCCACTTTAACAAATTAATGATATGAACAAATTATTAAAGCAAAAAAGGATGATTAAAAGAAACTTGAAGGATATAATAACCACTTGCAGTGTGTATATATCCTATTGGATCTTAATTTAACTATAAATATATATTTTGAGGCAACTAGAGAAATTTGAATATGGCCTAGGTTTTTTATTATACTGAGTAATTATTTTAATTTTGTTGGGTGTGATGACAATATGGTTACAAGGAAAGCCCTTCTTTATCAGAACTGTATATATTTGCTGTAGGATTGAAATGACATGCTGTATAGGAGTTGTTCTAAAATACTTCATCAGCAAAATGAAGAAGGGGAGACAAAGCAAATCATGACACCTGCTGGGTGACAGGTGCATGATTCTTCCCACCTTGTGTGTTGGAAATGCTTCACACACTCTGAAGACTAAGACTGATCGGTGAGCAAACGTAACATTGACAGACATTAACTGCACCTAATATGTGCGAGGCCCCCTGCTAGGCCCAGAGCACATGAAGAGGTAGACACAGCCCTCTGTTCCAAGCAGTCTGGGAGACAGCATATCCTCGCTTGATTGAACATGAGGAGTGAAGGAGAAAAGAAAAAGGAGGATCCCAAACTGAACCAGGAGTCAGAGAGACAGTGCTCCGCGTGCTCAGTATGGTGGGGGTTAAGACACTGACTGGAGCTGCTGGTTGGGTGGGAGGGGAAGGGAGACTGTTGTGGGAACAGACTGCGGTTTGGGGCAGCATGAGATGGAGGGGCAGCACCTACACAAGGAGGCATATGTGGACAGCCACGGTCTGGAGCACGGGGAAGATGAGGCTGAGATTCTCCCTCAGGAGATGTCACCAAAGGAGCAAGAGCTGCCGCTCAAAGTGGGGCAGGAGCAGTCTTAGAAGAGTCCGACTATAGAGAAAGAAGAAGAGTGGTCGGAAGAAAGAGAAAGCGATGAGCAAGAGAAGAGTAAACACATCTTTCCGTTTCACAGCTGGAAGAAACTGAGGCCCTGGGAAGGGGCTGTAAACCTCAGCCGGTGCCTCCAGGCGGCCTCCCTGGGCTATACCTGCGCAGCTGGGCTGAGTGCCAGCCGCAGGGCCTTCGGAGGCGCGGAGAACTGCAGCTTGTCAACCTGCTTCTACGATGAGGCCCTGGGACCAGGGCACCGGGGCAGAGGGCTGGGAAGGTGGTCCTCCGGGGGCGGTCATCCTGGAGCCAGCACAGTGCCCTGAGCTGCTCCGGTCCCCTGTGGACCTCCAGCAGCCTCTGCTTCTTGATGATCCTCTCCAGCTTGAATGAGGCTCTTTTCCGCCGGACGTTCCGCTCGTGTCTCCACAGGAACTGTGGGTGCACCACCTTGCTCTGGCTTCGGACCTGGGGGTACGGCTGAGTCTTGGGGTCTGTCTGGCACCACGAATCAGAAGGCACTGCAGCCTCAAGTTCTTTCTCTGCTGCGTGGTCTTGCTGCAGCTGCTGCCACGAGCTGGCCAGCCGGGTCCCTCCTCTGAGCAGCCACTGCTGGTCTGCAAACCAAAAACACCCCAAGAGAAGGTCAGCCCTCCCTCCCTCCCTGGACTCAGGCACCTCTGGCCACAGCTGCACCTGCGCAGAGTGAAGAGCTGGCCAGGTTGACAGGGTGGGATGAGGGCCACAGGGCCATCTGGGGCAAGTGATGGCCCCCCCTGACCACACGGCAAGGGGATGTAGCCCCTGGCCTCAGCAGGGCAGTGGGCACACACACGGGCCAGTAGCAGAGCCTGGACAAATGTGTGCACACGAAGGAGCAGGCAGGAGAACCATCACCCCGATGAGGGGCCAAAAACAAGGCTGTTTCCTTATTCTTGCTTTCAGCCCCTTGTAAGAGCCTCTGGTCTCTAAAAGAGGGGAGAGAACCCCTAATACCATAGATTCCATCATATCACAAAGAAAACAAAGGAAAGAATACAGAAGGCGGGGGAGGGGGGCACAGAGAGATGGGAATGGCAAGCAAGCTCCTACCGTCTTCAACCCGCAGGCCGGTGTGCAGCTGTTCCAGCTCCGCTTCCTGTTTGGCTCTAATCTGTCCCACTAGGATCTGCTGCCTCACATCCCCCACGAGGTGCTGCTGCTGCTGCGGGATCTGGGTCCCGTAGGGTGTCTCTCCAGCCCTCAGTGGCCAGTGGTCCTTGTCACTCTGCTCTCCCAGCGCACTCCTGTCACAGGGGCCGGGTCACCCGGGGGAAATGCAAACACAGCTCAGTACAAACCACAGTGGCCTCAGCCCTCTCCCTTGGACAGGGCACAGAGGGCTCCGGACTCCTGACAGCTTGGGACACACCGGCACGGTGTCACAGGCAGCTGGTGATGTCACAGTGTGGGAGGAGAGAGCAGTCCTGAGGCTAGCAGATTCCTAGGCTGTGGGCTCAGCAGAAACACAGGTTCATTTTGGTTAAGGAAAACAGCAAAGTAAAATGGTTGTTTTTTTTAAAAAAAATTTTAGCTAAATAAAGAAACCCTGTCATTCAAAAAAAAGAAGAGAATAAAAAGGTGTCCACTGAAAATGTGGTATAATGAGAGTAGAGCATAAGTTCTGGGAACATGGTGGGAATGGAACTTCTCATCCACGTTCAGAGCCCACGACTGCACCTCTCGATCTAGTAGTGGGAGGAGAGGGAACTCAGACGTACACTGACCTCCACGTGCCCCAGGATCCCCAGGGGAGGGCTGGTCTCAGGGAGCGAGCCCTGCAAGAGGGTTCAAGACCTTTAGGCTCAACCTCACCTCTCAGAGACACCTGCTGATGTGTTTACTGGTGAAACTGTCCAGGATGTGTTTAGATGTAGTGGGGAGGCATTGGGAACATGTTGGGGATGTGAATGAAACATGATTTAGCCATGAGTTGATCATTTGTAGTACAGCTGAATTTTCCAATAATACAAAATTTTAAAAGGTTCTATTGGCTTGTACAAGGACTCAGATTCATTCGCCAGCACCTCTACCAAAAGAAGAAAAAAAAAATTCTAGACTCAGTCATGCTTTACTCTGCCACCAGGTTCCTGCAGGACTGTGGACGGGTGCCCAGAGCCTTCCTCTGAAGACTGACAGCTTCTCCCCTCATGGTAACCTCTCCCTTGGTCTCACATGCCTTCTATGCATGGGCCTCCCATGCTGTTTCTTCAGGGCCTCTCCATTCCTGTCATTCAGGTTTCTAAAAGAGCCAAATGCATGGCGCTCTGCTCTGGGGTCAGAGGGGAAGCATCCAGGAAGGTTCAGTGTTTGCTGGAAGCTGACACATAAGCTGGATCTAGCCGTGCTTAGCCTACCCTTGGCCCTCATTCCAACCCCAGGAGCCCATGGCTCTCAGGCTTGGAAACTCACTCAGTGACTTGACACCAGAAGCAAATGGCAAACTGGCTGAGCAATGCACTCTGAGGAGTCCACTCCACTTAGGAGATTTACCACCTTGTAGAGAAGAATGAAAGGAGAGGTCCAAAAACTACAGCATGTGGGCCACATGGTCCACAGCCTGTTCTTGCAAATCCAGTTACTGGAACCCAGCCACACCTGAGGTCTATGTATTGTCTAGGGGGTTTCTGTGCCTTGTTGGCAGAGCTGAATAGCTGCAGCAAAGCGTAAAACACAATCCAGCCCTTCACAGAAAGTCTGCTGCTTTTGACTTAGAAGAAATTAAGATGTCTTAATGTAACCTGAGGAGGACAGTGAAGGATGGATGGGTGGGAGAGTGAATACAGGCACAGGGGCGTGGGTGGGAGCTGACACAGTGGCAGGATCCTCTGTAGAAAGGAGGCTGTGTGGGGCTCAAACTGCAGTGGGTCCAGGGACCTGCACCAGTGTGCTCTGGGGAAGACAGGTGCTGCTGCTGCGATCAAAAGGCCAAACACACACAGTGGAGTGTACAGAAAACATGTACGGCAGAGGCTAGCAAATGGAATAAAAAGCCAGCGAGCACCACACAAACAGAAAAAACAGTTGATGAAAAACATTTTACACATATAATTTGTATGTATCATACCTGCATCACAGCTCCAAACTGTGTCTGACCATGGACATGGATGAATTACAAACCTGAACCCATCACAAGGTCTTAAGACATACCCAACAAAGATCCAGACCATCAATTACAAGAGGCAGGGAGGAGACATTTATTCCGAATTCCCTGAGAATATTCAGTTTCCTTCCTGACTCTCAGATTTATTAGGTTGACCAAAAAGTTTATTTGGGCTTTTCGCAGGCTGTTATGGAAACCTGAACGAACTTTTTCTTCAACCCAGTACAATCAGCTTCTCCCTAGAAGACAGCTCCTTCACCTCCCCCGGGGAAAACTGCAGCTAGCCATCAGCTTCTGCAGACCCAACAGTGGCAGAAGGCATGCAAGGAGAGGCAGTCTGGAAGAATCCCCACAGATCCTGCACGTTCACCTGAAGAGTCACACACCATCAGACTAAAAACGGCTCCTGTGCTGAGCACGTTGTCAAGTTCCCAGAAAGCAAGTGAAAAAGAACATGCTGGCCTAATGCTCCATGCTGGGTAGATGACCAAGGGCCGGTCTTCAGTTACCTGCAGTTGAGGACCTCTGTCCCTCTCAGATGGTGCCCTTCACCCTGGGGGACCCCAGCACCTCCAGCTACTGCCAGGACTCTATCGGGCCTTCTGGCTGCTCAGCTCTGGAGGCTTCTGCAGCAGAAATGCAGAGGCACCCACTTGCAGAGGAGGCAGTAACAGTGGCAGCAGCAACAGTGTCCCTGGGTTCTAGGCACTTAAGGCTAAGTTCCCCAAATTCCAAATGGGACAATGCTAAGAACACGGATGACAAAGAGCCTTCAAGGACAAACTGCTCTCAGGTCCAGATAACTGCCAACAGGCCGATCTCCCTTGCTCTGGAGTCAGTGCTAGCTTTGCAGGCTCCCAGCAGAGAAGTGCCCCACCAGAGAGAGGGGACGGAAAGGAAACCTGGGACACGAGGAGGCGTCAGAGCCTACATCACCCAAGAGCAAATAAGAGACCCTCATGGAGACACACACCCAGATGGGGAGCCCCGCTGACAACGTGCTGGGCCCCTTATGCTCACGGTCTCTCCAGCCCGTCTAGCAGATCACAGGCTTGACCCCACCCCACCCACTGCTGCCAGGGGCTGGCGCATGCCTGCAGGTGATGGCAACTGGGTAGGACCATCCCAGCCCACAGGCTCCCAGGACTGGAGCTGAAGATCGGATGCAGCAAGGGGGAGAGGCCTGCTTCTCTAGTCACCCTCTGTCCTCTGAATGAAAGGGGTCATTCTTGGTGCTGCTAAAAGGTCACGTCCATGCCCATGGGGGTAGAGAGCTTGACAAGACTTCAAAAAGACAGAAGACCAGTGTTTTTCTGGGGTGAATGTGTCTGCTAGGGTGAGATACGAGGACAAGAAAACAAAAGAGAGGCCACCTTCCAGGGCAGCAGGGCTGTGGGGTGTCGGGCACTGGGCAAAGCATTCCATGTGCACCCACTTCTTCAGCCTGTCACAAGGACCCCTGAGAGACAGATGGTAGCACCCTTACTTAGAGGTGAGAAAATGGGCTCAGAGACTTAGTAGCTTGCCTAAGATCACACAGCTTCCTGTTGTAGAGCCAGGAGGTAAGGCTACTTTACCCAATGCCAGTATCTCTTCAAGTATCTGTGGCTCTTTAAGTTGCAAAGCCAGGGCTTCCCTGGTGGGCCCATGGTAAAGAAGTCAATGCAGGAGATTTCTATCACTGATCTGGAAGATCCCAAATGACGCAGAGCAACTCAGCTCATGCACCACAACTACTGAGCCTGTGCTTTACAGCCTGGGAGCTGCAACTTCTAAGCCTGCGTTCTGCAGCTACTGAAGCCCACGCACCCTACAGCCCGTGATCCCCAACAAGAGAAGCCACCGCAAGGAGAAGCCCAAGCACCTCAACTAGAGAGTAGCCCCCACTTACCACTAGAGAAAAGCCCATGTGGCAACGAAGACCCAGCACGGCCAAAATAAATAAATAAATAAATAAATATATAATTTTAATTAAAAAGTAAGTTGCAGAGCCATTTCCTGTAAACTTCTGGACTCGGGAGAAACACAGCCTCAGTGTATCTTCCCAACAGAACTTACCTATGATAAGGCCTCCTTTCATGACTTCACTACAAAAAGGGAGGTCATTCTGACAAAACAAGAGCCCTGGCTTCAGCCCTGAGCCCGCCTTGGTCTTGATGCGCTCTATTCTATGCCACTCCTCAGGGCCCCCAGTCGCCCTCCACTGGCCATCCTCCCTGAGGCCGGGATCTCTGTCCTCCAGGCCTCAGCAGCCCTCCCAGGAGCACCTGCCTGCTCTCGTGTTCCTGGGCTCAGAGCACTCCTGTCCTCACCCAACATCTGGCCATCAAGGTCCAACCCAAGACTCTCCTCAGCTTCCATCACCGCTCCTGGCCTGAGGAGAGAGCAGCAGGAGCCCGGGGGCTGTCAGAACCCTCCCAGGCACCCTGAGTTCATGGTGTGGGACAACTACCCTGCACCAGGGCCTCACAGACACCAGGTTCCCTGCTGACATTTGCTATAGGAAGTCCCCCAGGCGTGAGACACTGGTGGCTTTCAGAATGGAAGGATACCACTGTTCCCAGTATCCAACCCACAAGGCATCTCGATCTGGGAGGGAGCTCCTACGCAGAAGTGGACAAAGGACAACTTTGTGAAGAAGAAAAGCAGTTGCTACGAATCACATAGAAAACTGACTCCATACTCCACAGTCTCAAGGCAGGCAAAGCAGGTAGATTAGGGCAGGAGCCCAAGATATTTCATGTTGTTCCTAGAGTTCCTGAACCCTTGGTTACGAGGAAAAGAGGCTTCTCAATCCTACAATAACTTAAAAAACTCAGAGGAAGCTGGTCTTGGAAGTTAACTGACACACATGTGAGCTCACACACAGGCAGGCCAGAATTCAGTGGGATCCATGGGAGGCAGGTCTGAAAGCAGCAACAGACATCCATAGTCACATCACATGTAAATCTTGCGGACAGAGAAGGTGGCCACAGGAAACATCAAGTGATATTAGTACATACCTCTCTCAGTGATGAAGGAAGTGTGATATCCAAGGGGAAGTGAATGAGGACCATGAACACTTCCCTGCCACCCACTGGCTGAGCGGCTAGCTCACCATCCTCAGACCACCCACCCAAGGTGGTTCAGACCAGGCTTCATTCCCAACTTGGCTGCTACACTCAATTCTTCCCTGCTCCATGTTGTAATGAATTAAAAGCGAAACCAATAGGCTCCACAGCAGAACGAGCAACTCTCTCTCACCTTTCCTTCCAAAGCAAAGGGCAGAGACACATCTGGGAGGCGGTGACATCTCCACCCAAGTCCAGCCACTCCAGAGAGCCACTGCTGCCAACAGCCTCTCCAACCTGTGGACAAGGAAGGAAGCCTCATCGCCCCTGTCCCAACAGATACAGACACAGCTCAGCTCCCCCGCCAGACAGGCGAAGCAGGGAGGTCAACAGCTACGTGGAGAACACCATGTGCTCACCTGCCTCCTCTGCCGAAGGACGGCGGCCTCTGCGGGGTGGTTGAACCGGAACTTCTGTGCTTTCCCCAGGGTTATGACTGCTCCTGTGGCATAGACACCAAACTAAATTCAAGCCACAGCTCATGTTCTGAGTACAGTAATGTGCAGGGCACTGTTCTGGGGGACTAAGTCCTACCCTCAGTAAGGTGATCACTTAGCTGAGTCAATAAGATCTGCACTCCCTGGATATCGTACAGCATATGCATTGAACTAATGAGATAAACAGGAGAAGCTCTGGTATTCCAGGGGAAAGCAAGTGGAGCTTCAGGTGGAGCACTCAGGGAATGCTTCATGGAAGAAGGGGTACCCAAGTTCACCCACAAAGAACACAGAATCTAAATAGATTAATAGTAGTAGTAATAATGGCATTAATCATCATAATGAGTATTTTCTGAGTGAAAGAACACTGTTACACAGATTAGCTCATTCAATCCTCACAATGATTCTATTATTATCCCCATTTTCTAAATGAGGAAATTGAGGCTCAGAGACCTTCCCAAGGATGTACAGCTAACAAACACAGGTACTAATTTCAGAGAGTCATTCTCTACTCTGGGGCCCTGTACTTGGAATTTCTCTATTTACAGGAAAAGGAGCGTATTAGGAAATCTTCAGATCCCTGGGTGCAGAGGCTGGTGGTTCCATTCTTAAAGCCTGCTTCACTGAGCCCTCTGGATCTGGCTCCTGAGAACAGAGCTGGTCCACCACTCATGCCAGCATAAACTGGGCTGTGGGTAGTCCTACCTTGGGTGAGACGGCAGGAGGAGGTGACCTCTCGGCCGTTGACTGTGCAGCGGGCCCCGCGGGCAGGACGTAGGATGACGACCCCACAGGTGCTGGTGATAGTGCAGTGGTCTCTCTCGATCCACTGACCCTGCAGGACTACAGATGACGGAGGCGGTGGGGGTGGGGGGTCACTCAGGTGGAGGCATAGCCCAGGAAACATCTCCACCATTCTTTTGATGAGATCAGAATCCACTTCTGGAAGATCTCACACCATGACAGAAGAGGAAGAGCCACCACCTGAAATCACCCTGACCCAGATGGCCCCACAGTGTGCGTCTCCTCGTCTCATGTCCAAAACCCACAGCCTGGCAGCAAAAGAGGAGCAGCCCTTCAGGACTCCAAGATTCCTTCCTCTCAGAACCCTCAGCTTCCTCGGAAGAAACCTGTCGGGCATGAACACCTACACAGAGCATCAGACCCATATGCTGTCACTCACCAATGTCCTGTTCCTGCTCTGAGTCAATCCTTCCTATTTTTGTTGTCCCCTCCTAAATGGAAAAACAAAGCCATTTTAAGGAGAATAAAAAGGGATGCAGCCCTGCCCCAAAGGAGAGTCCACCTGTTTGAGCACCGTCACTGTCTCCCCATGCCCTCCCTAGCCTCTTTTCCACACCACTTCTCAGCTTTGGTCTAGGCTGCTCTGACTGCTCTGCCCACTCACTATGCAGCCCAGGATGCCCCTGGGAAGGTGTGGGCAAAACAATGCAGGACAGAGCAAAAAGCATTGAGCTTTTTGCAAAGTGAATCCCAGGGACAGGGGAGCCTGGTGGGCTGCCGTCTATGGGGTTGCACAGAGTCGGACATGACTAAAGCGACTTAGCAGCAGCTAGCACTGGCCAGCTCCTTTCTGTTCTGTAGCCTCGAGTTAGGCAGTCAGAGCTTCTCTAGTCTGAGGAAGTGGGCACATGAGTACAGCTTTCTCCCAGGTACTAAGGTTAGTGTGGCCCAAGTTTGGTCCAAGTCAGTCTCAAAGAGACATGCTTTCTATGACGATGTATGGAAGCACAGGATTTTTACCTTCTTGATCCACAGATGAAGTTTAACAGACACCAGATTCTAAGAAGAATAAAGCACAAAAAGGAGGAAAACACATCTAGAATCAAAAAAGACTGAAAGAGAGTATAAGAGAGGAGGTGGAAACTGGAGTTAGTATCAATGAATCACTGGGTTAGTAGAAACTGTAACAAGGCAGTTTAAGAGCACACAGCTCTGTTTGAGGAAGGCAGTGACGTGGCAACAGAGATGCGAGTCTAGAGCTGAGTCTAGAGCTGTATTTATCATTTACTAACTATCCCCTATGTACAGGGCACCGTGCCGAGTGCTTTACAGACATCTCTCATTTAGTACTTTAACACCCAGAATGTAGTATTATGATCCTCTGCATAGAGGAGGAATCTGAAGCTGATAGGAAATAAGCTGCCCTGGGGGCCCACATACTACACAGGACAACTCTGGCTAGAATTCATTTCTCTCCTGGTCCTGTGCCCATGCTATTCCAACCTCACCAAACCACCTGCCTGGTGACTGATGATTTTTAAGTGACTAGAAAGTTCCATGCTAGGCTTCACTGTCAGCAGCCAGAAGGGAGGGCCCTGCCGCTCTCCCAAAATCACTTGTGAAGAAAGACTCCTGGAAGTAATAAATGAGGATCTGGCTCTCTCCCAAAACCCAGAACCCAGGCTTTCCTGCTTAGCCACTGAGGATCACATGAGCCAATGGATGCCGGTCTCCAGACTCCACCAGCCAGAATGGAGGGAGAGGGGTCAAGACTGCTCTCGAGGGGTCAGGGTCAGCCCCAGTGATGAGGCACATTCCTCCCAAAGGGATCAAGGCCACAACACATCCCAGCCTCTGGATCTGCAGAGCAGAAACCACCCAAAACGTGCTGGCATCTCATTTAACGTGGGCTGAGCCAGCGCCTGCTGCTCCTCTGCTGCTTTATGCCTCTTACTTGGGAGGAACAACAACACAAAAGCAGTTATGAGGGTGAAGTCCAGGATATCAATAACCTGTGCTCCTCCCACCCTTTTGCTGCTCACTCCCCACCCAAGCTGCCTCCCGAGGTGACTCAGGCAAACAGCTCCCAGGCCATTGTTAGGGACTAGGTCTGGGTCTGGAACCAAGTTAGCAAATAAAAACAGAGAATCTAGAATGAATACTGTTATACTACTACCCAACCCAGGATGTAAACAAATGAAAAGGGGGAAATGGGTAAAAACCCATAGAAATGCCAGGATTAGAAGTAGACTGAGAGACTTCCCTGGTGATCCAGTGGTTATAAATCCACCTTCCAATGCAGGGGATGTGAGTTCGATCCATGGTCTTGGAACAAAGATCCCACATGCCTCAGGGCAACTAAGCCTGCATGTTGCAACTAGAGAAGCCCACGCACTGCAACCTAGATGAGCCTCCCCACCAAAAGTAGACTGGGACCTCATACCTAGGTTCATTATCAGTGTGTGAGGGAGTGAGTGAGTCTCAGTGCACTGACTCCGCAAGGATGCCAGTGACCCAGGATCATCCATCTCCCGTCTCCAACTCAATCTGCCCTTCATCCTTCAACCCTCTGCTGCTACCCTAACTCTGTCACATGATGTCTACCTTCATCTGCTCACTCCACATCCAGTCAACATATCACATCAGTTCTACTCAAATACTAAGCGTTTTATTCCATCTGGTCTCTCCTGACCTCCAATCTTTCCCTATGGCTCTGACTAATGGAACGATCGATTGCCTTTGGTGTTTAGATTTGTTATTAAAGTCACAGCCGTTTCTGCCTGGAGCGTTTTCACTGAGATGATTTATGCTGTGTCAAAAAACAAGCTACTTTAACTTTCTGTCTGGGAGGCTCAGTCTCCGACAACTTCCCTGAGGGCTCAACCTCAGAACACAGACTTGCTAATAAGTGCATGAATCTTATTGAGGTCTCCCCACCACAGACACTGCAGCAACAGCAACCTAATTTCTCCAGGGATGAAGGCAGCATCACATATCCCCATAAACTCTGCTCCTTTTAAATGTCGGTTTAACATGCTGGGGACAATTATGAAAATGCAGATTGGATTTCCAATGAGCATAGGGCTCCTGGCCACATACAATATGTTTCCCTGGTGGCTCAGATGGTAAAGAATCTGCCTGCAATGCAGGAGATGCAGGTTTGCTCCCTGGGTTGGGAAGATCCCCTGGAGAAGGGAATGGCTTCCTATTCCAGCATTCTTGCCTGGAGAATCCCATGGACAGAGAAGCCTGGTGGGCTACAGTCCATGGGGTTGCAAAGAGTCGGACACAACTGAGTGACTAACACTTTTACTTCAATGCATGTTTAGCCCATCCACGGGGACTGTCCTTCTACAATAGGACAAACACTTTTGATGAGGACAGGATATAAGACTCTACCTACCATGTGTCACTAACTCTCAAAATGCTTCATTTAGAAGTAAGGTGGCCTCCAGGTGACAAAGAACGACGGGAGCCAGGTCTTTGCAGAAGGGCTTCACGTCACTCTATTTTCTCTGGGTGCTTGCATGTCGCACCCTGGTCACCCTTAGCCCATCAGCTCTCCAGAGTTCTGCATGCTTTTAATAAACTTCCTAAATCAACTTCCTCTCTTCTTTCCCAGGCAAACCTAGTAATGGAGAAGGGGGGTTGACTGAAGTGGGTAAGTACTAGAAGGGAACCGTTTCTTATCCTTTGATCCCTTTAGCCCCTGAAAGCCGTCTGTGAGCTGCTTGTATCTGCAGGGAGCGCTCAAGAGTGCTGGTGGAATTATGAGGTTGGGATTTCACCTCCAGGAGTGCACTCCTGTGCTTTAGGAAGCCAGAAAAAGAATGTAAGCGCATCTTTCTTATTTTTAATGAGGAAACTGAGGCACAGAAAGCAAAAACAAGAGCGACAGTAGTAGCAGCTGAAAAACAAATTCTGATTTCTAGTTCTGATTTCTAGTCTTCTGCTCTATTCATACAAAAATGAAACAGGTCACAGTTGGTGGGCAGGCCTGGCTTCCTGAGGGCAGTTCCGCCGCCTCGGCTGCCACTGGCCTTTCCCTCCTGCACCTCTGGGGCCTGCAGCTCAGGGAGGGGGGGGTGCACCCGCCTGCTCACCTTGAGGTGATAGAGCACGACACCTGTGCTGAGCACGTCGTCCTCCAAGGCCATCAGGTGTGGCAGGCTGGAGTCAATGACCAGCCCAGCCTGCCTCTTGTTGATGTCCACTCTGTAATGTTCCACGAGAGCCTGCCACTCATTCCACTTCTGGGCCCAGTCTTTAGACAGCTGGTCTGTCTGTGGAGACAGAGGGGTGGTCTTGGACACTCAGCACGAGGAGCAGACAGTGCCAGTGCCATCCTGGCCCATTTCCAGGCATCACATCCTCACTTTCCTCCCCGGGGACTATTCAAGGCCCCACAGAGGCCCTTGCACCTCCTCTGTAAGCTCTCTGTGCTTTCTAAGTTTTACTCAATAGTTACTACTAATTTTATAAATAGAAATTCAATAAATGTTATTTTTAAAGTTTTCTGCAACGAGCATGTATTGTTTTTAGGGGGGAAAAAAGCACCATAAATGCTATTTTTGAAAATTAGTTGGGGGACTTCCCTGGTAGTCCAGTGGCTAAGACTCTGTGCTCCCAATGCAGAGGACCTGGGTTCGATCCCTGCTCAGGGAACTAGATCCTATATGCCACAACTAAAAAATCCATCATGCTGAAGATCAAAGATCCTACGTGCTGAGACTAAGACCCAATGCATCCAAATAAATAAATAAATATAAAAAAAAATTAGTTGGGATATGAGTCAAACATCGTTTAAATTCCCTTCTTTGCACGACCATCCTGTGTTATCTACACTGGGAGTCCTCTTGTGACCTAACACTTCCACTTGAGTTCTAATATAAGTTTGCGCACCCCTCAAAGACCCACAAAGCACCAATAGCAGTCTCCCCAGGGAGAATGAAGGCTATAAAACTGGTCCAAAAGACCATGCAATAGTAAAGTAACAGCAGCAGTAACAATAAAACACTGACGGCTTACTATGGATCAGGAACAGGATTTTCTTTTCTTTTTTTTTCTAGGAACAGAATTTAAAAAATAAATATACTAAGGCTTAGAGGCCTTAAGCAGGAGAAGGCAATGGCACCCCACTCCAGTACTCTTGCCTGGAGAATCCCATAGATGGAGGAGCCTGGTAGGCTGCAGTCCATGGGGTCGCAAAGAGTCGGACACGACTGAGCGACTTCACTTTGAATTTTCACTTTCATGCATTGGAGAAGGAAATCGCAACCCACTCCAGTGTTCTTGCCTGGAGAATCCCAGGGACGCGGGAGCCTGGTGGGCTGCGGTCTATGGGGTCGCAAAGAGTCGGACACGACTGAAGGGACTTAGCAGCAGCAGCAGAGGCCTTAAGCTAACCCCACTGGGGAAATGTGAAGGAACAATGTTGAATAAGGGGTCCTTTTTCCTTCTTGTGGTAGAAATTGATGTCAGGGCAAGAAACTTCCTTTGGGAGTGAAGAACTGAGGAATACCAGAAAAGGAACTAGATTCAGCTAACTCTTAATCTTATAAAGAAGAAAATTTAATTTTTTAAAAAATTTATTTTTAATTAAGAAAAAAGAAATCATGCCAACTTTAGGTAGAAGTATTTTATGATCCTAGAAATATTCTTTTCTTTTTTTTGGTCATGCCACATGTTTTACAGGATCTTAGTTCCCCCACCAGGGACTGAACCCATGCCTCCTGGAGCAGAAGTACAGTTCTAACCACTGGACTGCCAGGGAATTCCTGAAACATTCTTTTTAATATTATAATCATTAAGTTGAAGTTCGAAAACTACAGGATACCTATGAAGGGCTGGCAGAGGTGAGTGGCAGGGCACACTCCCCTGAAGGTGCTGCAGAGGACACCTCCCCTCTGGAGACCTTTATCACCCACTCCTACCTGCCTAAAGTTGTAAGGCCAGGAAGTGGCAGGTTCAAGTCCAGTCTGCCAGCCTGTATAATGTAAAAATGCTAATAAGCCTGGAATGAAGCAAAAATCAGAACATATAGCTAAACACAATTTTTGAGAAACTTCTGAATATCTGAAATAGTCTTAAAGTTTCATTTGAGTAACAAAATACTGACATAGCCAGTTATGTTATACTGTACGTTATATTGTAATAACATACAAGGATGATGCAGTGGAACACTAGAAGTGGGGACATTCATTTATAAGACCTACATCCAACCTGTCACCAAATAATGCCTACCACTTCTTCCTTTTAAATGTCTCCAGGAATTACCATTTGATTCAATCTCCCCAAATATACTCACCCTCACAGGGTCACAAAAACAGTCTCTTTCCTTGTTGGTCTCTCTGTTTCCAGGCCTCAATCCATCCTACATGCAACTGTCATATTAATTTCCCCCTATATACTCCTTTATCATGTCACCAACTTGGTTTAAGAAGCTATGAGTAACCTGCTTATGTCAAGTACACACCTCCTAAACCGGCCCTCTCCTCCCCTCAGTGCCTCTATCAGGAGCACGTATCCTGGCTGGCTCCAAGGTCCTCACACTGCATGTGTCTACATGGTCTCTCACAGCAGCTCTTCTCTCACTTCTGTGGCTTTGCCTCTGTCATCCCTCCCTTACCCTGACACCTCAGCCCATCTCCTTATCTAACAGACCTTATCCATCCTCCTAGGTCTAGTTCAAATTCTCTGCCTTCCTACTCCAGCACTGAAGCTGTCAATGAAAGTTCCAAGCCACCATGATTTCTTCCTTCTGAAGCTCTTTCCATCTAACTCACGTAAGTTACTGCATTGAATCATTCTCTAAATGTGCTTCCAACTAGACTGCAAGCCACTTGAGGGCAGGGACTTCTCTGTGTCTCCTGCAGCATCAGGCTGAACACCTATTTGGTACTCAGTGACTACCTGTCATTTAGTTGATTTACTTATTTACTGGAAAATAATATTTTTCTACGCTACTGTACTGTCTGAAAGGAGTTATTATGATCCCCTGAGAGAACAAAGCAGAGTCAGAAAGCCAATCAGCAGCCCTAAGACAAACATCCCCAAACTCAAGGCTCAATGGAGACAAAAGTTTTCTCTATATAGAACCTCTCTGTCCTGATGAGGGAGCAGTCCTGGCCCACGAATGATGGAGGGAGGTCAGAACTGTTCCCAAGGTGAAGTGAAGCACAACAGAGTGCCCCCAACATACCCACCTTCAATTCATTTTGGAGAATCAGCGCCTTCAGGTTTTCATCCTTTCCCTCATTCAATGAATGGAAGTTTCTCTGTACAAAGAGAGAGATGTGCTTCATGGGCCCCACCCTTACTCTTAGGAAAGAAAGGTGCAGATAAAGGAAAGACCTTATTGTTAAAATCAGAAGCAAATCAGAAGGCTAAGTATTGGGCTCAGAGTGGTACAAAGAAGGAGAATTCGAGGTAATTTTTTCTGGTAAATTTTTCTGGTAATTTTTTCTCACACCCTGTATCTGCCCACATACAGAACAAGGGTCATGCAGGCCGATGCCCTTTGGACAGCAGAGATGATAGAGTAAAAGGGTGCCCATCCCTTCTGAAACTACACAGGTAATCATAGCTCCTGTCCTGTCTCTGCTCCCACTCTGTTCTTCAAGCATCACCTGACTGAGAACACAGAATGCAGCAGGGCTCAGATCCTCTGCAGAAGAGAAGGGTCTCCTGAGGACAGAAAACTCCTGATGCCCACATACCAGCTCAAAGCTCAGCAGCATGGCTTTCAGTCTCCCAATCTCTTCCCTGAGTTCTCTGATCAACTTCACATTTGCATCCTGAAACACAGGGAGAACTCGGTCACCACTGACTGATATGAAGGCCCAAATGGCTATGAGGTGCTACTCGCAATGAGCTTGGAAGAGGCAGATCATTCCTTTGGAGTAATTTCTAGGGCAGTCTTTTCAAAGTGTGGTCCCAGGACCAGCAGGAGCTTCACCTAAGAGCTAGTGAGAAATACGAAATCTGTGGACCCCCATTCCCTACAATGCCCCTGCTGCTGCTAAGTCGCTTCAGTCGTGTCCAACTCTGTGTGACCCCATAGACAGCCTCCTACCAGGCTCCTCTGTCTCTGGGATACTCCAGGCAAGAACAGTGGAGTGGGTTGCCATTTCCTTCTCCAATGCATGAAAGTGAAAAGTGAAAGTGAAGTCACTCAGTCATGTCCGATTCTTAGTGACCTCATGGACTACAGCCTACCAGGCTCCCCCGTCCATGGGATTTTCCAAGCAAGACTACTGGAGTGGGGTGCCATTACAATGCCCTAACACCTACTAAATTATAAGGTCTTCAGGGCTGATTTAATAAACCATCCAAGTGATTTTGATACACATTGAAATTTCAGAATCACTGCCTTAGAGCAGGACATCAGGCAGGTAATACGAACACCAGAGTATGCTAATCTTCCAGTATTATGTGTGACTAAACTTAGTGCCTAATTATTGATACACTGCCCTTTAAAACAGTCCACAGATGAGCTATACGTGGGCCACCCATTTGTAATTCCTGCCCTGGAATTTTTTACCAAAACTGAAAAGCAAATGAGGAACTTTTAGAATATTCTCATCATTAATTCAGCTTTAAAGGCTAAAAAATTCTTCATATGCCACTTTTAGCCCAAAACAGAGATGTCACTGCAATTTGCATATGAAAAAAGGCACAAAGCAACATAAACTCAGAATAAAGGCAGTAAACACAGACACTCTTAAGTGATCTTTCCTCCAGTGGCAATAGTGTACCAGGGATATTAAGATCAACGGCCATAGGGAAACACCTAAAATAAATTATTTTAAAAGGCAACTGGATGAAGCCACTTGGGATATGAGAAAAGAAAGAATTTTGCTCTCTCATCACTTGGAGAACAAGTCTGGCCACTGGGGTGAGTACAAGGAGAAATCAATGGGAGGAAAACCGGAGAACTTGGTGTGAGCTGTAGGAAACCAGGACTTCAGAGGGAGGTCTCACCTCATTTACCCTCGGCTTGTTGATGATGTTTTTGGCATTGGATGCATATCTCAATGTACTCATGGTCTCACTGTAGCTAGTGTGTGCAGGAGAAATGGCTGGGGTAGAAGCAGAAAGTTAAAACACACGCCGAGCCCTTCCCACCCAGCCCATGACCACTGGCCTTGCTGCTATCACCCAGGCTGAATAAGACCCTTGATGAAATGGGCAGCCATGGTCCTTACTCTGAGGCAGAGCACCAGACCCAACACAGAACAAACTCCACAGCCCACTCACTGGCAACCATGATGGTTCTGGAGTTGCCTCCGAGGCTGTCCTTCAGCAGCCAGGTCAACACCGAGTCTCGGTAGGGGATGTATGACTGCCTCCGGGAGGGTCCCGCTCCACTGCTGGTCCCGGAAGGAGAGCTAGGGAGCCCGCTGTCACCACCATCGCTAGCTGCACTGTTGAGGCTCTGGCAGCTGTTGAATACCTGAGAGTTCTGGGCTTAAGAGACAATAATAAAAGTGGAAGAAAAAAAAAAGTAATTATGAAACAAATGCATTAAAACAAAGCAATGGCTGGAGAACACAAACATCATACTCCCTAATCCCTTTCGGTCTATGTCAGGAGGCTTTAAATGTGGGCCCTGAATTAGACCCTGGACTCAAGCAATGGAATATTGAAGACACATAATTTCTCAGTCTCTCTTCTTTTTGTAATGAGTGGTAGGATGATGGTAATGCTGTAATCAAAAACCATAAATATCCATTTTTCATGCCCCAAACCAGAAGGTAAACTTTATTAAAGAGAACCTTTTAAGTACCTACCCTATTCTGGCAAAATGAAAACATGTGAATTGTTTTCCAAAGTCTCCCTCCCACTCTGGTCCTCCAGGTTACTGGCAAAATACCTAAGGTGGAGATGACGATTCCCAGAGTCACAAGAGACTTGTTGATATTGGCTCCTTCAGTAATCCGGTCCTTACAGTAACTGGGATCTGCTCTTTCACTAAAACACAGTCGATGAAAACAGAAACAGAAGCAAACAAGAAGACACTATCCTTTTAACACTGTTGAAAAACACTATCCATTGTGTTGCCCTTCATGTAAAAGATCCATATAATAAATTCCCCTTAGAATTCAGTTCCAGAAATAATGTTACCGTCATGCCATGAACTGGCATCCTTCTACACCCCAGGCAATAAAAATCAAATAATTCATTACATTTGGCTGTCAAAGAACTTTGAGCTAAAAGTAATACTCATTTACTGTAATGATACCAATATAGCTTTCTGTTATATACCATTCCCCTTTTCTTTACTGTTTTAATTTCACATGTTAATGGCTTTATGGTATCTGGGTCATTAACAGTTTCAAATTCCTTATTCAAATAAATGGGAAATATTAAAAATTCACACTTCCAGTTGGCTGATACAGTTTCTTTCAGAAAGCACTTAAGCTTTTAAGGGAGTACTGTACCATATTAATTATTTAATAGTTTTAAAATAAGAAAATTTGCCTTATTTCATGTTACACTCTTTTCTGACTACATTATTCCTGAAAATTTCTTCTTTCTAGATATGTAAATGAGTAAAATTCATGCTTTCATCTAATACTTTTTAAAAAGGCAGTATTTTATCCCCAATACCACAATGTTTTTTAAAGCTTTTCTTTTTTCTGAAGAGATGTGTAGAGCTGCATAAAATCAATACTAGGTCAAAGGAAAAAAGTGTGTTCAGTCACCTATACTTAAAGCACCAGTTTTCCATCTTGGCTGCACACAGCCTCACTCCCCTTGACTCCACTAATAGTCTCATTTATTTCATCTGAGGTGCAGCCTAGGCACTGGGACCTCTGAAAGGTCCAGGTGACTTCAGTGGGCAGCTAAGATTGAGAGCCCCTAACACAGAACTTCTCAGCCCTAGAAAACTATAATTTCTTAACCTAGCATTCAATTTGTTTCTTTTGTAATTTTTCTCAGGATGATTGAAATGTGTAAAAGGTGGGGAAAAGTTTATTCCCTGTAAAATGGGCAAGAACAGGGTCACTGTCAAGGAAATAATTCCACCTGGTTTTGAGATCCTAATTTACCTGCCTGCTAGGTCCACAAGGTTGATCTTGCTAGCGATTTCAGAGGGGAGGTTGTTCTCCAGGAATGCCTGAGGGATGAAATAGATTTAGAATGTCATTTGGAATGACGTGTTGTTGTTTTCCCCACAGACCCCCTCCTAACCAAGATGATATTCGGATTTTTAGCCAATTCACTCAAGAAATCTGTATTCTAACGTCCTCTGAACCAGATGAGCTCTCAATATCTGACAGGTACAATTAGTAAGCCCTGGGTTCTTCCTTCATTAAAAATATGAGCAAAACTTCCATAGAGTAGGTAGGCAACCTCCTCCCCATCCCCCACAAAGTTTCCTGAGCACAATTTACCAGGTAAATACTCAACTCTGCTCTGGGAGGCTCTGACTCATCAGTAGAGATCCACAGCAGGTGGCGGTGTGCTGGGCAGGGGGTTGCCTCTTGTTAACCTCTCACAGGCTTCCCTGGTGGCTCAGACAGTAAAGAGTCTGCCTGCAATGCAGGAGACCTGGGTTTGATCCCTGGGTCGGGAAGATCCCTTGGAGAAGGGAATGGCAACCCAAGGAAGATCCCTTGGAGAAGGGAATGGCAACCCACTCCAGTATTCTTCCCTGGAGAATTCCAGGGACAGAGGAGCCTGGTGGGCTGCCGTCTATGGGGTCACAGTGAGTCAGAAACAACTGAAGTGACTTAGCAGCAGCAGCAGCAGAACACAGCCTAAGTCACAGCATGTTATTAATCTGCTGGGCAGGACTCTCTCTGTGTTTTAAGCAGGGACATCCAGTCCTCAAGAGCAAAACTACGCTGGCTTTTTTTTTTAATTCAATATGGGATTTTTGTTGTTTTATTTTAATGTTGTGCATCCATGGCCAAAATCCAGTTTTAAAACATTTCCAATAACTTCCCAAATTCCCTCAAGTCTGTTTGCAATCAATCTCCATTGTCATCTCCAGCCCCAGACCAACACTCAATTTTTTATCTATAAATCTGTCTTCTCAGGATATTTCACACAAACAGAATCATACAATGTCTGGCTTCTTTCATTGTGCATAATTATTTATAGATTCATTCAGATTGAAGTACATGTCAAAAGCTCAATTTTATTGCTAAGTATTAATAGTATCAGCTATATGAATATATCATGGTTTGTTCATCCATTCACCTCTTAATGAACATTTGGGTTGTTTCCAGTTTTGAACAATTACTAACAAAGCTGCTGTGAATATTTGTGTGTAAGTCTTTCTATGGCCATATGATTTCTTTTCTCTTGAGAAAACACATAGGAGTGTAATGGCTGAATCATACGGTAGGTATGTGTTTAATTTTTTAAGAAACTAATTCTTTTTCAAAGTTGTACCATTTTACATTCCCACCAGTACAATAATGTATGAGAACTCCAATTCCTGCGCATCTTGCCAGTATTTAGTATAATCATTCTTTTTAATTTCAGCCATTTTAAAAGGTGGGCAGTGATAGCTATTTGATGTTAACTTGCATTCCTCTAATAATTAATGATGTCTGCATCTTCTCAAGTGTTTAATTGTCATCTGTATATTTTCTTAAGTATCAGTTCAAAATTTCTGCCCATCTTTTTGAGTTGTTTTACTGAGTTTAGAGAGTTTTGGATCTATTCTGAACACAAGCCTTTTATCTGACATACATTTTACAAAAAGCCTATCTGTGGCTTTTCTTTTTATTTACTTAATAGTATCTTTTGAAGATCAGAAGTTTTAAATTTTGACCCATTCCAAATTGCAATTTGTTCTTTTGTTCAATTTATATTTATAGTGCCATTTCTAAAAATACCTTTGCCTAGTCCAAGGTCACAAGGTTCACCCATGTTATTTTTCTATCATACAAGTTGAATGTTTTAGGTTTCACATGAGTGTCTATGATCCAGTTTGGTTAATTTTTTAATAAAATATACACTAATGATTTTCAACACGTTTGCTGACTGGTTTTGGCCACCATTATTTTTTTATTTTTCTTATGCCTATTTTCTCTTCTTTCTTTCTAGGATTCCCATTATACTTATGCTGACACACCTGATATCCGACAGGTCTGTGCAGCTCTGTTCATTTTTCTTCAATTACTCTTCTTCAAATTGAATGATTTCTATTGTTTTATCTTCAACTTCATTAATTCTTCTGACATCTAAAATTGACTCTTGAGTCCCATTAGTGAATTTTTCATTTCTGTGGTTATACATTTCCATTTCCAGAATTTCCCCCTTTAAAATAACTTCTATCCTTTTATTGAAATTCCCTTGAGTCATAATCAGCATGTTTTCCTTTAATTCTTTACAACATGGTTTCCTTCAGCTCTTTGAACATATTCTATTAGCTGCCTGGAAGTCTTTGTATGCTAAATCCAACAAGTGGAGTACTTAACAGGCAGTTTCTAGTGACTGTTTTATTTTCCTAGGTGTGGGCTGCATTTTCTTATTTGTTTTTGCATGTCTTAATTTTTGGTTGAATACCAGACATTTTAGATAACACCATAACAACCCTGGATTCTGATCTTTTTCCTCTTGAAGGTGATAGTGATTGTTGCTTTGTCTGTCTGGTAACCTGCCTGTACTAAAGCTCTAAAATCTGACTCCTCTACAACATGCAGCCAAATTCAGCTTTTTTCCTTTAGTTGTTTTTAATTTTAGGCCTGGCTTCTAGGGGGCCACCAGTGTCTGCATACCTTAATGTTGAGCCAAAGATTGGTCAGAAATTGCAATTAAACACCTTGAGCCAATAGACTTTTACTCTCTGCTGATGGATCTATGTGTAAGCTGGGAAATTCACTAAAAATTCTGGCCACTTTAAGTTTACTCCAGCATTCAGTAGCCAACAGGGCCCTCTTGTGTCTTTTCTGCACATGCGTGCAGATTCTGTCAGTCAGGGCTATATGGGCACATAGTCTCTGATGCCTATGTGTACAGCTTCCATTCAACCCAGGATATGTGAAAATCTTATCAAGCTCCCTATGGCCATATCATCTCCCAGAATTCCCAGTTAAACCCCCAGATAATTTTCCAGTTCACTTCTTGCCTGAAGCAGATCTACAATCTCAGGTTAATGGAGCCACTGATCTCCTTGTTAGCTTGCCACCAAGATCACCCCCTTTAACTGACAATGCTCCCCATCAAGTGAACCCCTCGAGCAGTGGCAGCAACCGAGCTGCTGGCTTCCACCATCTGCCCTTCTCTGATTGAACTTCCTCACTGACAAAGATTGGGGTGTGGGTGGGGATGGGAGCAGCCCAAGGGAACATGCCATACATTTGTACTCTTGCCAGAAATTCAGTAGCTCTCTTGAATACATGCTTCTCAGTTTATATGGCTTTGATCTATTCTGAAATACTTATTTTGACAGTTTTGTCTAGGTTTACTGTTGCTTTGGGAGGATAGGATTTGTTAACCTCCTCACTCCATCATAATAAAAGCGAAGCTTCTACTTTTTAATTTTAATGTGTATTTTCATTTCAATCTTGCTTTATTTTAAATGCCCAGACTGATCATATGGATATGAAAGTGCTTTGAAATGTTAAAAGCAAAATGTTAGTCAAAGATACTTGATTAGTCTTTATGAAATGCCTCTAGCCATTCTGGGTGAGCAGCTTAGTAGATTGTGTGTAGGTCCTACTTATAATATTAGGTCATATCAGAGGACCTATAAAGGGATGGGTAGAAAGAAAGAAAAACAGGAAGATGGAAAATTAGTCAAAAGGAACAATGAAAGGAAGAAATCTGAGCAAACATTTAAGTGGTAACCAACCTGTGTATAGTAGATAGTGAAGATGGCGTGGGATCTGCTGCTGGCTTCATGAACATGGGTTGCTGCTGTGATTCTGCGTACACAAGGGAAGAAAATTAGGACAAGATTGCTTATGCATGGTGGATCCTTAAGGATCCATGGGGAACACAAGAAAAAATGTTAGTGCTGAGGTTCACAAGTGAGGATCACGAAACACCAGTATTTAGTCTTTTAAAGTTAGGAGAATGGTCCCAAGAGAGCAGAAGCAGTGTTCCAGGTACTGATATCTGAGAACAACAGTGAGTATAACTTCATAATAAACCACAATTAGAACTTTTTTTAAGCAATAGAAGTTAAAAATCAGAATGGAAAGGTGTGATACTAGAGAATCATCAACCTGGAAGAATTCCCTAAAACAAACCTATTTAAATTAGACAAGTAGATATGGAGAACTTGTTGGAGAAGAAGGCTCAAAGACAGCGAAAGTAAGTCATTATTAAGAATATTAATCTCATGGTGCCAGGAAGGGCTTTAAAACTGAGATCTTGAATTACATGAACATCATGCTTAAGCCAGGTGAAGAATGCACAGTCTCCCTGAGAGATTCATTTCAATGGTGACCTTTAAAGTCTGAAGAGTCCTCTCTTTATCTAAATCTAAGTCAGTCAATATGGCTTCAGTTTAAGACCAACTCATTGACTTCTGTTCTCAGAGAAGTTACAGAATTGAAGAGTTAAAATCTAGAGGCTGGTCAACTGAAGGATAAAAAGGACAAGGTGAAGCCTGACACTTAACAATCAAGGAACTCAGGGTACCCTGAAGACAGGAAGTAAGTGCTTCCAGGATAGTTCTATGAAAACCAAGGAACAGAAGTTTAAATTTAAATCTTTTCCTTTATGTTCAATTAACTCAGACATGTTATTAACAGGGGACATAGAAGACTCCAAATTCCTCAGTTTGTTTTTTTTTTTCAGGTGAAAAAGGCTATTTGGGGGGCATATATTAATAACATTGTGGGTATTCCACAGTAACTAAAAATATAGAGTATTATCATAATTTACAATAGCTTTTAGGAGAGTCTACAGCACCTAGTATTTCATAGCTGATTCTAAACAGTCTTTTTGAGTAAACTTTACATGCTTCCCAGATGGCGCAGTGGTAAAGAATCCACCTGCCAATGCAGGACATACAAGAGACATGGGTCGGGAAGATCCTCTGGAGAAGGAAATGGCAACCCACTCCAGTATTCTTGCCTGGGAAGTCCCATGGACAGAGGAGAGATGGGGCTGCAAAAAAGCTGGACACGACTTAGTGACTCAATAACAATTACAGTATGCAAAACTTTTCTGGAACAAAAAATGGTTTTCTGAAAAATTTTAAACTATATTGTACTATAGTATCTCTATCAAGGAAAGGACAATGCAGGCAAGAATCATTTCTTTGATGAAAACAGCAGAAATTGTGTATTATAAGACAAAACATAGGGTAATTTTCTGGGCTTACTACCTAGTATTACTATATCCAGGACAAACTCCAGCTTCACCACCAGTGAGAAGAGCATTAAATCTCAGCCATGTCCCCCTACCCTGGGTACATTTTTGTTCTGACAAAGGCCTCCTGATTGTGAATGTGGGGAGCTGCAGAGAGAATCTATACTGCAAAAAGGCAGTGAGAACACAGGAAAGGAGAATGAGACTGAAAGAATGACAGGGACAAACAAACCTGTTACCTGTTTGCTATTCCCTCCTCCAAGAGTTGAATTACTTGCTTATAGTTGGTAACTACGTGTTGAGATAAACCTATCAGATTTGTGAGGAGGAAAAAAGAGATTAAATAAAATTTTTTGGCAAAGTTTAACCTTTTCTTGTAGGTAATTAAATTTATTATCCTATTTCATATTAGCTGGCAGACAAAAATTGAGGAACAACTTAATTCATTCAGATAATGGATTAAATGAACAAATATTTACTGGGAGCCTACTGTCAGGCACTGTGACAGTCTCTCTGGAAACATCAGTCTCTACGCTCCCAGAGATTATAGTCTAGAATTCATATAGTGGTTATGCTAACAACAAAAATAATAATAATAATTCCTTACAAACAGACTCATGGACTTTGGGAACGAACCTATGGTTGCCAGAGGGAAGGATGAGGGAAAGGAAAGTTAGGGAGTTTGGGAGGGACATGTACTCATAGCCATACTTAAAATGGATAACCAACATGGACCTACTGTATAGCACATGGAACTCTGCTCAGCGTTATGTGGATGGGAGGGGAGTTTGGGGGAGAAAGGATACATGTATATGTATGGCTGAGTCTCTTCGCTGTTCACCTGAAACTGTCACAACATTGTGGGTTATCAGCTATACCCCAAGATGAAATTAAAAGTTTAAAAAAAATCCTTAGAATTGTACTATATTTAAGTTATAAGAAAAGTTCTCATGAATTACTTCATTTGGCCCTCATCAAATTTCTGAGGTAGATAGGGCCTAAATGCCCCACAAAATGGTGGACTCAATTTGACATACAAAACACAGTACACGTGTCCTTATCCTCCCACAGTTTACAGTCATGAGAAATCATACAAGATAATGTGGCCAAGTGCCACAGGAGTAGTAAGATAATAAATGCTGAGGAAATCAGAGGAAAAGTCAGGGCAAGCTCCATGGAGGAAGCGAGACTTGAATTTAGCCACTGGAGAATGGGTAGCTTTAGATAAAAGGTAAGGAGGCGCTTAAGGGCACAAAAGTAAATCTCTATGGCTGGTTACCCACCAAGTCAAAAAAGGCCTTCACAACTGTGCTAGAGAATCTCTTTATTAGAGATTCAGGAACCAAAGTATCTTCATGGGCTCATAGCTGAATACAATTACACTAAAAATTAACATAATTAACTTGAACACTGACTGGATTTTTTATCTTAAGGAATTATTATTATTATTTAGATGTGATAATAATTTTGTGAATGCCATTTTTTAAAAAAAAACAAAACATTCCTTATCTTTTAGGGCTACATATTAAAATATTTATACATGAATTGATATCTGGAACTTGCCTCAAAATAATATAGAATGTGGACAGGAATGTAGATAAGGCAGAATTTGCCAAGAAGGCAATGGCACCCCACTCCAGCACTCTTGCCTGGAAAATCCCATGGATGGAGGAGCCTGGAAGGCTGCAGTCCATGGGGTCGTGAAGAGTGGGACACGACTGAGCAACTTCACTTTCACTTTTCACTTTCATGCATTGGAGAAGGAAATGGCAACCCACTCCAGTGTTGTTGCCTGGAGAATCCCAGGGACGGGAGAGCCTGGTGGGCTGCCATCTATGGGGTCACACAGAGTCGGACACGACTGAAGCGACTTAGCAGCAGCAGCAGCAGCATTGGGTTATGGGTTTTGTGAACATGGGGTTCATTACACTAGTCTATTTTTGTTCAAAATGTTCAAAATTCTCTATAAGAAAAAGAATTTTAAAAATTTAACCAAAGATAGAGACCCTCCATTTTCAGTAATGGCAAATTAGATAATATAAACCAACACTTCTGCCAAAGACTGTTAGAAACAGTTGGACAGAATATAAAAGACATCAATGTGAGGGCACAGAGGGATGACCAGATAGTGAAATTTTTTCAGGCCATATACTGGGGAAGGATGGAAGCCCAAAAACATCAGGCCAGCATTTGCAGACATTATCCCTCTGAGAGCATTTCCCATATCTTGAGAAGTGGCTGACAGCAGTTCTCCTGACAACCTCACAGATACAGAGAGACACAGACTACACAGTCCAGGGCCCATGTGGGCCCTGTGGCACCCCACCTCTCTGAGTTGGAAACTCAAAGGGCTAAAACACAGGAATAAGTTTGAATTAGAAGTAAACATTTTCTGAAGGGACCTCAGCTCAACTTTGAACATTCTTAGTCCTTCACCTGGACTGAGTTGATTCTGGATTCCTAGCGTGTTTGTGCAGGAACCTGGCACAGGTAAACACGAGTCTTCTCCGCCAGGAGATATTATTGTTCTGCCTCTCAATTATTTCCACAAGCAATTTAGCAAATATTGTCTGGCACAAAACCGTAACACACCAGCACACAAGTAGATCTGACAACATAAGTGAAAATTAGCAAAAATTACACAGACTATCTAAAGAGACCTAAAACAGATCCAGATCCTGGAGTTATAGTAACTTTAAAGTAACTCTGCTTACTATTTTCAAGGGACTAAAAACAAGATTATAAAAGAGAAAACTGGAAACTATAACAAAAAGATCAAATGTAGATTTGGGAAGTGAAAAGTACTATAAGTGAAAATAAGAACTCAATGTGTAAGTTTAACAGCAGGTTAGATACAGGTGAAACATATGTCAAAATCATATAACCAAAATAAAGCCTAGAGAGCCAAAAGATACAAAATATAGAAGAAAGGGTAAGAATCAAAAAATATATAAGGAATACGTCTAATAAACCTGTAATTGGAATTCCACAAGGAGAGAGTGGGGTAAAAGCAATGTTAGAATAATGTTGGAAGTAATGCCTATCTGTATAGCAGAAATTAACACAATATTGCAAGTCAGCTATACTTCAAAAAAAAAAAAAAAGAACCAGGGATCCTGGGAGAAATGGCTGGTTCAAAGATTGAGGCAGGGAAAGTAGATGAGCCTGGAACACCTCCTGTCAGAAAGCAAGGAAGTGCTCAAAGAATGATGGTGATATGTCAAAAAGTCATATGAACACACTTGAAGGGGATTCCATTGGCTAAATCCGGGATAATCGGAGCATCAAAATAAAGAATAATAGTAACATTTAATACAATAGGAAACATGAGTCTATGCCAACATAAATAAGTTAATAAATAAACTGAAAGTTAGATGAAGATAAGACACACACGATTTTACAGTTCCACAACCAATAAACACTTGTTGACTACAAAAGGAAAATAGCAATTTCAGAGTAAAGAGGCCTGGCAGGTATGACCTTAGCTAAGAAAATTAAAAATAATGAATATAGACATATCAAAATTATGCACCACTTAATGCTGTCAAGTTCATGAAGTCAAGTGAGACCAAGGAGCCTTTTCAGCTGGAGAACACTAGAGAGAGACACTAACCAAAGGCAACTCTGGACTCAAAGCAACAATCACTGGGACAATTTGTGAAACTTAAATGGGTGTTAAGGATCAGATGGTAGTAATGAATAAAAGTTAATTTCCTGATGTGGATTTCATGTTGTAACTACACAGGAGTACTTCTTGTTTGAAATAAAAATACCCTAAAATAATCAGGGTATATGGGTCATTAGGTTGGCAATTTACTCTCATATGGTTCAAGTAAAAAAGTTCTTTATACTAGCAACTTTTTCAAAAGTTTTCTTCAAGATTAAAAAAATAAAAACTTTTAGAAAACTAAGATAAAGAGAGAATTTCCTTAACCTGCTAAGGTAATGCTTCTGAAAGTGGCTGCACAGACTGGAGTCAGTTCTCAAACTGTTATTGATGTGTGATGAGATAGGTACAGAAATTGAAAGCGTTAGAAACCTTTACAACAATATGACAGACTATATATCTTTTAAATCGAATAAAGAAGAACTGGGCTTACAATTAATATGTCTTTTACTTTTTTTCTAGTAATTCATCTTCATTTTATCAAAGTATTGGTTTGCCATGGATAGGAATTTTAAAAAAACAAAACAAAAACTGGTCCTTCCCCCTAGACAGTCTGAGAAGTGTATGATACGATTATCTATTAACAACACATGGTATTGAAAATGGCCTTCCCAAGTGGCACAGTGGTAAAGAATCTGCCTGCCAATGCAGGAGATGCAAGAGAACGCAGGTTCAATCCCTGGGTCAGGAAGATCCTCTGGAGAAGGAAATGGCAAACCGCTACAATATTCTTGTCTGGGAAATCCCATGGACAGAGGAGCCTGGTGGCTACAGTCCATGGGGTTGCAAAGAGTTAGAAACGACTGAGGGCACATGCATGCTATTGCAACATCATAGTAAAATGTTGAAGTTTTTCCCTAGGGACAAAACTAAATATTGTTACCATTTTAATAGGGTTCTAGTTGGTGTAGAAAGACAAGGAATAAAAAGGTGTAAGAATTAAAAAAACAATAATACTCCTGTTATGTGCAGACTGAATACAAAGAAAACACAAACAATTTTTTTCAGAGTCCCAACTACTCATTTCCAACAACCTCCTGCTTTGTACCCATCCCTGTATATTAAGATAAAGGCCAAAGCAAAAATATAATACTGTCTTTGCCTCACTTATTATCCCTTTAGACCCGGTAACCACTGGGCTCTTATGTATGCTTTGGACAGGGTTCTGTACATTTCAGATTTCAACTTAACCTGTCATCTAATTAATGAACTTTTTAATGAAAAATAAGAGGCTACTCCTTATCTTTCCCTGGATTTAGGCAGCTATCAAGTTCCAGCTTATGGTTCTGAACTAGAACTACAAATTCTTTACATTAAAATTATAACTTCTTGTATTTTCATGTTTCCCATGGCACCCTGAATAGAATAGAAATCTAGCAGGTACTTAATAAATTCCTATAGATTGGTTTCAAAGCAGAAACCACTTTCGGCATTGGAATCATGTTCACAGAATGTATGAGCCCAAAGATAGCGAAATACAGACAGACAGGCAGACAATGAAAATAAATGAAGAAAGCAAGCAAACATTTAAAAAAAATAAAAACTGCCGGGAGCCAGCACGGGAGTCCCCACCCATAACAAGGTTATGTGGGAGAGTTCTGGTGGGCAAAGCGAGCCAGAACTCGAGGGGTGCCCCTCTGGGCCTGCCTGAGCGTCTACCCCAAAACCAGAGTCTGCCTGCTTTACTGCTTTGTGCTCTCATCTACACCTCTGACTTTACGGGGGGCTGTCCCCCAACCACCATCTCTCTCTCTGAAAAAGAGTTAACTTACAGCTCCAGTTAATAAAGTTTCTGGGTGTGACAAGAGTGTTTTAGTTCACAAACCCCTCAGATGGCTCTCTAATTTGCCTGACAGGCTTACCCAGACTCCTACAGCTATGCATACGATTGTTTACAGTCTCCCAGCCTCGAGAGGCACGGGAAGCTTAAGATATTCAAATAGTATAGAGCCTCTCAGAGAGTTAGAAATTGTCAGAATAGAACTAGTAGAAGATTTCATTGTTGAGCCAATGCTTGCTGCCAAGTTTCCACATCCCCTGTATTGTATCCTTGGAAGTGTATTAATTAATACAGTTGGTATGTAGAAAAAATAAGTAGTGGCCTTGGTGTTAACAACTTTAGACCCTTAAGGTAATAAATTCTTTCCTTTGTTGTAAACCCATTGCACCTTTGCCCTATAGGAATGCAACTTTAACACCTTCGGAGGATGGCGCCAAACTTTAAAATAATTACTCTTAGAGAAAATAAGTCTTACGGTTGACAAACCTTTGTCAGAGTCATAAAATGTTAACAGGCCTTCTGGCCAAAAGATGATGTAAATCACCTAAACCATTTGTATACGATAAATTTACAGAAAAGAAAGCCTGGTCTCAATAAGGATCAAAGACTGCTGACTTTGCATGATTTCACACCCGCTATTATCCTCTATGTGCAACTTAGGGTATAAAAGTCCCTGTTGAAAATAAAGCTACGGGCCTTGCTCACCAAAGCTTGGTCTCCCCGTGTCGTTCTTTCTTGTTTCCTTTTCCTCCTTGTCTCTTCTGTTCTTTCTTCATGCCAAAATAATTTGGAGCGCAGGGGTCCTCTGCGACCACTTATTTGCCTGGGCTTCTAAGACCCACTTGAGAAGGTGCCTAAGGTGGGGCACCTTCCACTATTCGAGAGGGCGCCTGCGGCCTCCGTGGTCAGAGAAAGTTTGGTGTCACAAATTTTATTGATTTCCCGTGTAAACCAATTATTATTGAGCATCTAAAAAATCTCTCAGCCTTTGCTATCCCTTAATCGCCAATGCTGTCATCCTGAGGAAATCCCTGGATCCAACCGGGGCTGGACCCCAGTAAAAAACTTTGCTATAATGCCATCAGAGGGTAGTAATGGAAATAACATTGTTCAGTGTGACTATTCAGGGTCTTGTTTTCCACGGCTGGTTCTATACTATTTGAGCTCATGGCTCCTTCACTAAGAAATAAGAGAAATGTCCCCTATATTTGTAATGATCGAAAAAGTTCATACCGCCTTTAAGAAACATGTAATCCAAAGGACCTAAGAGACTTTTTGCTTGTTTAGAAATATTTCCTACCAAGCACCAAGCCTCCTCCCTCCCCACAAGGGTTCACTCCATGAACAAAGAACGGCGTTCACTTCATCCAAACAGCCATTAGATTTAAGTCTTAGATCCTGTCACCGACCTTGGGTGTATAATC
The DNA here is from genome assembly GCF_003369695.1 of Bos indicus x Bos taurus. NCBI lineage: Eukaryota > Metazoa > Chordata > Mammalia > Artiodactyla > Bovidae > Bos > Bos indicus x Bos taurus. The sequence continues at coordinate 31,904,577 of NC_040085.1, read as the reverse complement.
CAAGTTGTACCACCTTGCATGAATTCTCAGGGTTTCAGGTACTACGCCAATCAGGAACCTATGTTCGTAGGTTTCCTATGATCCATGTACAGGATTCTGTCCCATTCCTCTCTTCCAGTCCTAGACAAGGTTCCTAGTTCCAACCCTGCCCCAAGTAGCTGTGGAACTTTGGGAACGTCCCTTAACTTCTTCCAGACTTCATATCATCTTCTGTGCAGTGAAGACATTAGAACTACATCTGAGGTCTCCTCTAGTTACTATCTACCCCCACATTTACATATAAAAACACGTTAAGATAAAAATAAACAAAAAGATGAGAAACTGTGGCACTACTACCACCACTCATGGCCTGCCTTCCAAGTACTGCTTTACACAGAAATGTGTATACACAGATTTTTACAGTGGAAACTCCAACTGGTTCCCGGCAAAGTAAGTGGTATTTTTTTAACCATTGTTTCCAGCTACCAATTAGGATGAAACATTTGGGGAAAGACTCAAGCAGCAGAATTTTTGACTGGCACACCTACTGAGTCATCCATTGGCCATGCTCTAATCAGAGAAGAGACCAGCTCTTGGTCTTTCCTGTCCCTCTGCCTGTGGGGATATTAATAGCATATTGTGGAGAAAAGAGGAACATAAAATTCATGTTATTTATTATGAGCGGCCCGAGAGAGTGAAAGCTTCCCCGACAAAAGCACCCAACAGCAAGGCCTAGTCTAATGGAAGAAGACAAATGGAAGCAAACATCAAATACCAATGTCTGATGAGAAAGCAGCATAGACCCTGCTCCATGTCTGGTGTCTCCCCACGACCCTGACTCTCACCATCTCTGGAACAGGAAGGTACCCCCAAAACAGACCCTGGCTGACGTGGGAATCCGTCCCAGGCCCATTGGACCTGGCACCACAGACCCAATGCTATTCCATGCCACTTACCTCTCGCTCACCATGCTCTAGACACACCAGCTCCTTGAAGTCACCAAGCAACCCCTTCATGCAGGGCTCTGGCCCATGCCGTTCCCTTCACCTGAAACACTCTTCCCCTTGCCATGCTATTCTTCACATGACTGGCTCCTGTGCCCCTCCGGGTCCAGCTTAAAATGTTACCACCCTCCTCAAGGAAGCTTTTCCTGACCACTCCAAAAAGATGCTCTTTTTCATCACTGTATCTATTTTTTTATTAGCCTTTATCACAACTGTGATTAGTGCTTGTTGACTAACATTATGCCCCACAACAGTGTCAGCTTGCCTGTCTTTTCTATTTATTGGTACCTACTGGGCTTCTCATACCAGTAGCTGGCACACAATAAGCATTCATTACAAGTTTGTTGAATGAATCAGTGACCATCAGGAGAGCTTCCCAGGTTTTGGTTTGGTCTCTGACTTCCAGGACCATAGTGGCTCACCTTGCACATAGGGCCCCATCTCTGGGTGCTCCCTGACCCGCAGATTATAGGTCTTTTTTTGATCAGACTGCTTTAGCAGATCCCGCACTCGTTCATTATAGATTTCCAGGAAGCTAGAAACACAGAGAAAAAGGCATAAAATTAGATTTTGAAAAGATGTGGGAAAAACACTAAGCCCAGAATCAGAAGGTCCTAGTTCTTGTTCTAGTTCTTGTTCAGAGTATCTCTGATACTCTTGAGACACTGGTCACTCCAGACTTCCCCCTTGAGCCTCTTTCTACATGTGTACACAGGGTTTTTAGCACTGGCTGGCACTACTCCAGTTTCAGGTTTACACTGTGAGTGCTGATTCAAGTTCAGCTTTCAAGAGGCTGTTTGAGGATGGGTTTAGGCTGCCATCAGCCTGTGCCTTTATCAGTTCCCTGTTGCGTACAGTCTTACAAGCATGTTTCTTGAAGCGGTTTTCAAATTTGATCTTTGAGCTCTATTATTCATGGAAGGCATCTCAAGGACCACTGCTGAGCAATAAGGGAAGCTAACTGAGAAGGGTTCTGCTTCCCACTTCTAATTTAAGTTGCACAACTCTCATTTTACCTATCTTATACACTGGGATTCTGTTTAAGACATGCTCTGTTTTATTGGTATCTACTGGCATTTCATACTTTTTAAAATAATAGAACAGCTACAATTCTTAATTAAAATCAGTAAATATTTTGTTAAATAAGAAAGCACACTTCTCACAGAAAGGTCTTCCTCACTGGACCATGGATACTTGCCTGTGGAGCCCGCAATCAGAAAAAAGGCTCCAGCTCAAAGCTGCTCTCTGCACACACTCCTTATAAATTTTCCCTTCTTAATCATTTCAAATTCAGACATAGGAACCCCCAGATAGCTCTTAGAATAGTGGTCCCCAGATTTCATGGACAATAAAACACTTAATATATACTGCAAATTTTTACTTTACAAATTTAAAAATGTAAAAATAATGTTCCCAACCATTTAATTTTTAAAAAGGACATTTATTCTTTCTACAGCAATGAAAATGTTATGGAATTAGATAGTGATGATGGTTGAACAGTCTCGTAAATACTAAAAAAAAAAAAAAAATCACTGAACTATATACTTTAAAGGTGTGAATTTTATGGTATGTGAATTATGTCTCATGTTTTTAAACAAGGACATTAAATACCAAAAAGAAAAAAAAAGAATACAGAAAATTAACGGCAATTGGTAACATCACACTGGAGGTAGCCAGCACTAGTCTGGGTTACTAGAGTTTCCAGATTTCTTGCCTGGACAATTCCATGGGCAGAGGAGCCTGATAGGCTATGGTCCATGGGGTCACAGAGTCAGATCTAACTATGCATGCACCCACATCCACCACACAAGAGTTTGGGAACTACTAACCTGGAGAACAATCCAGGAAGGGGCTGGAAGAGAAGTTCCAGAAGCTAGTATGAAACTGAACAGAAAATGAAGGAAGGGAAACCAGCCAGCCAACGGAAGCTGGTCCACAGGAGACACTAACTTGTTAAGCCTGAGGGTAGAAACCAAGTTTCCTACAACACATCCGCACATTCATGTGACAAGCGCTGCAAGATATTTCTGCTGTGACTTTTCCCCATTCCTCTGGGTAACTCTGGAAGCAGAGAGGACAGCTCTGGAGTAGACATAGAAACACTTTAGGCTGCAGAGCCCAACAGGTTCTTACCTTACTTTTATACTGCAGGAGGCAGGCAGTGGGGCACAATTTTCTTCCCTGATGAAGAGACCCTGCATAAACCAGAGGGTTGTAGTTTCACTGAAGGGGATGTACAAGGAAGACAGACCTACTTTGAGAGGATCCAGTCAAAAGAGAGTCTATACCTCACATATCCGCGGTGTCAGCCCAACAGAGGCCTGCAGAAGAGAAGAAAGCATTACTGTCCACTCACGCTAATGCTCTCCCCCAACACCCAGGACCCAAGCTCAGCAAGGATAGTGTTCTCGCTCTTGCCTCTTCACTTCAGGCAGTACCCCCAATGGTATGTGGAAGACCCTATTTGCCAGTGATCTCAGAAACAAACAGGTGGAAAGTATCAGATGAGGGGCATACCACCACCATAAGAAGGAAGAGAGGAAAAGCTAACAAACCCAGGTACCTGCTTTCATGCCAAGGAGGTGACATCCTTCTTGGATAAGCGCACTTTACCACAGTGGTGCCTCCCAGAACCCTATCTCCTATCCCCCCACACACAGGAGAACCAGAGTACATGCATGTTCAAAACACACATTTAGAGAGAAGTGACTTATTTCTTCATACTGGATTCAGTGCTAACTTGTATTCAGGTTAATGGCTTTATATCCCTGGATTACTGAGTCTTTTCTTCTTTTAAAATATATGAAATCACACCAAACATGAACCTTTAAGGTCTCAAGACATCCCACTGAAGATTAATTAAGCAATGATCTGGGCCCATGGCAGCAGGGACAATCTTTAAGGAGGAATAATATCCTAGAAAAATGTCCTTATATGGTGTTATTTATCACCTGCCCCACCAATTCATCTCACCAGGGGTCTTCTAAGCCTAAAACAAATAAGTATTCTGAAGGAACTCTACCCCCCTAATTTTCCATGATAAAAGAAGGCTCTCATAAGTCCTACACACTTTTGAAAGCTCCCATCCCAGTGGTTGGTTCTCCCACTTCTTTCTAACAATCAGATTTAACACACACACAGCCCCACATCCACATGGCCTTAGCCAGCACTTAAAGCAGTCTGGGACTTGTCTACACTAGAGGCGTTGAAAAGCTACAAGTGATGAACTTGAAATGGTAAGAGAAATATGAGAAATTCAGAAGGACTGACAAGGTCTGTTTCATCAAAGAGAGTTGGAAAATTCTAAGGTTCTTCAGGGTGTAATAAAAAGGAGCTAGTTATTCAAAGTTTACCTGTCAATTAAGGTGCTAAGAAATGTATTCTTAACAGAAAACAGAACCCTTTAAATCTGACTGAAGCCGACTGACTATGAAACTCACATCCTCTCTCAGTGGCAAGGACAATGCAACATTCAGGTTTGATGTGGCTTTAAGAAGACATCACATCCCAACACTCACTGGGGTGCCCAGCATGGTGTATGTCTTCCCAGAGCCTGTCTGCCCATAGGCGAAAAGGCATATGTTGTAGCCTTTGGCAGCTCCAGACAGTACTTCAGTCCCCAAGTCCTGGAACACCTGTAACAATAAAAACAGAGTGCATGTCACTCTGCTCCTACCTTCCAAAGCAGCCTTTTATATTATAAAATGTTTCAACATCCATGACTATAAATTCCCCACTGCTCTATGAGAATCAATTCAGTTTCAAAAAAAAAAGACTGCTAAGGAAAATTCATTTGTTCAGTAAGTCAATTATTTTTTAAAGTGCTTATTGTATGCTGGGCACAAGGCTAGATATTTAAGATGCAAAATTGATATGGTTCCTAATCTTTAGGGGAAAAGAGTCCAGGAGAAGGGCAAAGACATGCAAGCAAATTAGTGAAGGAAAACCATGTACATGAATTCTTTTTCCTTCCCATTACAAAAAAAAAACTTTAATATGGTTAATCAGGTAAAAGTACAATGAAATTTTGCCCAGGAACATATCACACAAATTCAGGGTCTCAAGACACTACAATGAGGGTCAGTTAAGCCCAGAAATTAGGGAGGGTTTTCCCTGTGGGACCCTTTTCTACATTCTGCCTCTTCAGACTGATCCTAACAGCTGACTGCTTCTGCTCTCACTCATTTCTGTAGTTTTAGTGAATCAGAAACAACTAGAGGCCCTCCCAGGAAAACCCCTATACTTTATGTAGTGCCTGAAAGTCCTATTGGACTGCCAGGCAGACCCCAGGCTCAGGACAAAATAGCCTTGCTTATGGGGAAGCCATAACTTTCAGTTGAACCAGTCCTCAGCAGAATGCCACATGACATCTGCATACACAGCTGGTATGATGGGCATTTACTCTTTGCACTGCTGCTGCTCAGCATCCAAATACTCTTCTGATCTGGGAGGAAACTGTTTCAGTTTTCATGGGAAGCAGGGCCCAACCCTCCCAACAGAAGTCAAATAGGCCAGATAATTCTCTCCATCTCCTGGAGGATAGAATGTGAACATGTGAAATGAGGCTCGCAAAACTTGAAATTTCAAAGAATGACACAAAAGCAAAGAAAGAGTTAGTCAAGTCTCCTTGTTGGCATCGTGAGTCCAACAGTACTGCACCTGAAGTGTACAAGTAACAAGCACAGAACTCAAACTAGACTATTCCGTGATATGGCTTTACCTGGCCTCCCTGCGACTTAAGGCCTCTTGGTTTGCAGCCCATTTTCTACTTTCCCTTCAATTCTATGAATCTCCTGATACAGTTCCAAATAGGAACCTGGTTCTTATGGTTAATAGCTGTGTGATCTTGAACAATTTACTTAAACTTTAAACTTTTTTTTTTTTTTCCTGGTAAATTGGATATTTTATGTCTATATCACAGGTTCGTTGTGAAGATTAAGTGAGATAATACATGTAACATGTAACTAGGGACCATGAGGATGAAGATAGGGGTTGCTGAGCTGAGATTACACTACACTATTCTGTTTCAGCAGCTGCAGACATGCTTCTTGATCAGTGAACTATTTGCATTTTGTTTTTTAGTGCTTCTAATATTCAGGCATAGGGCCATAATAACCCAAGTAGAGGTGAAAGATCTAGATGTTATACCATTCCATCGCCTTTCCCAATCTCCCTCCCAGCTCTGTACTCTCTATTCATTCGGTTCTATATTTGCAAAGCTGAAAATTGGGCAGAATTCTCTGTGCCTCCTGACATCTGTCTGGGTTAAATTCCTAGGGACTGAAGGAGGAATCATTTCTCTGAATTAGAACACTTGAGTTGGCAGCCATCCATTTACTAGTTGGAAACAAAACTCAACCTTTCTTTCCAGTGCTTCAGCAGAAAGTGGGAACAGAGGTGCAGACAGAGCAAGGCCACATCTAGTGTTATTTATTTCTCACCACTCACACAGCAGGCAGAATGAGCTCAGTGGATTGTGAAAGAAGACAGGAGAATGTTACTTTGCCCATGTCTTTATCCAAATTCAAATAATCACCTGGAGGTTTTATGAAAAACATTTTTGAAGATGCCATTTCCACTCAACAGTAAAAGGTGTGAACAAGCAAAACTGGTAGGCTCCAAACGTGGAATTGGGAGAAACTGTTAAGATTCCATTCTTTACGAACCGTGAGGCTTAGCTCATCATAAATTCTTAAACGGAGCACAACAGAACCAGATGACATTGTGGTTCACTCTCACCATGGTTATTATAATAAAGCATATGGGAACAGCTCAATATGAATACCAAAAACAGTTCGAAAGCTAAAATAAATTACCAAAGGGCAATCTAATATAGAGGATTAGAATCTAATAATCTAGAAGATCCAGTTCAAGAGGAGAGATGGGCAATGTAACTTTTTTTTCTGGAATATAAGTACAAGAACACATTTGATAGATAGATTAATTTCATGTGACATAGAACTTCCAGTCTTTTTAAGCATTCACTAGATTGGGGACAGCCCACTGGATGCTGCTGATTTGGGACTCACAATACCTGAAGCTCAAGCTCAAATATGAAACCTATTTCATAGGGGCGACTGAATCCAGGAACCAGAATTTTTCATGTTCAATATCATATCATTAGCATTGCAAATGAAAAACAAGGGGGCACCACCACACACCTACACAAATGGCCAAAATCCAACACACTGACAACACCAAATGCTTACAAGGAGATGAAGCAATAGGAACCTTCATTCATTGATGATGGGAATGCAGAATGGTACAGCCACTTTGGAAGACATTATGCCAGTTTTTTTTTTCTTAAGCAAGACTAAACATATTACTCTTACCATACAGTGAGGCAATCACACTCCTTGGTATTTACCCAAAGAGGCTGAAAACTTACATACACACAAAAACCTGCACACAGATATTTATAGATGCTTTCTTCAAAACTGTCAAAACGTGGAAGTAACCAAGATGTCCTTCAATAGGTGAATGTCTAAACTGTGGTACGTCCAGAACATGGGATATTATTCAGTGCTAAAAACAAATGAACTATTAAGGCATGAAGAAACATGAAGGAACCTTAAATGCACCTTACTAAGTGAAAGAAGCCAATCTGAAAAGGCTACACACTGTATGAGTCCAACTACATGACATGCTGGAAAAGGTAAAACTATAGAGACAATTAAAGAAAAAATCAGTGGTTGCCAGGAGTCCGGGGAGGGACAGATGATAGGTGCGATGCAGAAGATTTTTAAGGCAGTGAAACGCCTCTATATGTGATACTATAATTATGTATGAAAAGTGAAAGTGTTAGTCAATTACTCATGTCCGAGTCTTTGTGATCCCATGGACTGTAGCCCGCCAGACTCCTCTGTCCATGGAATTCTCCTGGCAGGAATACTGGAGTGGGTTGCCATGCGGCCTCCAGGGGATCATCCTGACGCAGGGATTGAACCTGTCTCTCGTGTGTTTCCTGCATTGGCAGGCAGGTGCTTTACCACTAGCGCCACCTGGTGGGAGGAAGGAGGTATATGGAATTTCTGTGCTCAATTTTTCTGTAAACTTAAAATTGCTCTAACAAATAAACTTTATTTTCAAAAAAGACCCACAAGATAAATCTCAAGGAATGGAATTCCCTGATAACAGCAACATTTATCAGATATACCCTTCCTAAAACCGGTTAGAATCAACTAAGTCTCTGGATTTATGTCTCTGATTTAAGGATGACTATTTAAGGTCCAAAACTAAAGGTTGCTCTGTATTTTCCTAAAGAAAATTTTCAGTTAGATTTTTGTTGTTGTTGTTTGCTTGTTTTTGGTAGTTCTGTAGTTCTTTATTATATACTATGTTCTCTGAGTCCCAAGGTGACTCCTAACAAAAAAAAAACCTGTGACTTCAATTTAGGATGAAAAAGGGTTCAAAATGATGAAATAAATAATGATTCCAAATACAGATAATAGAAACTGTTGATGAGTGAGACGAGGGTCATTTCAAGGAGGAGAAAAAAAATTAGTTAAAAGAATCGAAAAACTAATTCTGTTAGCAGGCATCTTTAAACTGGAAAATAATTCTAGACAACTCTGGAAACTATTCAAACACATGTTTTCACTAATGCTGTTACTTAGGAAAGCCTCAAATAACCCAGAGTTGTACTTGTACTTCTCATCACACAGAGACGGTGAGGTACAGCTGATACTCTTTGTGGATCTACTGATACATCCTCTCTCCAAGCTTGCGGGTTAGAAAAGTAACGTCAGGGCCTATTATTTGAAGAGAGAGCATTCACATAAAACATATAACTTAATGGGGCCTGCAGTTGGGGAAAGGACTTACAATGATTTGCTTTCCTCCAAACAGCTACACGTAAGGTTTAATGGTTAAGAAGACACGCTTTGCAACTTAATAGATGCATAAAGTTAGCAGATGTAAGCTTTTATATACAGAATGGATAAACAATAAGGTCCTACTATATAGCACAGAGAACTATATGCAGTATCCTATAATAAACCACAATGGAAAGAATATTATATATATATATATATGTATGTATAACTGAATCACTTTGCTATACAGCAGTAATTAACACAACATTAAAAATCAACCATACTTCAGTTTTATGAAAAAAGTGTTTTATTCAAAACCAGAGCTTTAGATTTGTACACCTAGTAACACGAAACAATTGTGTTAGGCTCTCTTCTTCTTAGCACCTTAAATTATTAATCCATTTAATCCTCACAATACATCTATGATGATAGTTACTATTATCAAAATTCTCTATCACATGAGAAAATTGAAGTTCCATGGGTAGTAAGTACCTCTAAATAAAGCTGTTGCCTTTAACCACTGTGATATTCTGCCACTAGCAAAATAACTGTCACCAGAATTATCAGGAAACACAAATTTTATCTGTTGAACACTAAGCTATTATCCTTGCATATATATGGAATTTAGAAAGATGGTAACAATAACCCTGTGTACAAGACAGCAAAAGAGACACTGATGTATAGAACAGTCTTATGGACTCTATGGGAGAGGGAGAGGGTGGGAAGATTTGTGAGAATGGCATTGAAACATGTAAAATATCATGTATGAAATGAGATGCCAGTCCAGGTTTGATGCACGATACTGGATGCTTGGGGCTAGTGCACTGGGACGACCCAGAGGGATGGTATGGGAATGGAGGAGAGAGGAGGGTTCAGGATGGGGAACACATGTATACCTGTGGCGGATTCATTTTGATATTTGGCAAAACTAAAACAATTATGTAAAGTTTAAAAAAAAAAAACAAAAAAACTGTTCTTCAAGGTTTCCTTATTTCCTGTTGTTTTGCTTCACATTGGGAGAAACTTTACCAAATCTCCCTTTCAGTATTTCTATTAAATAGAATTCTCAGTAAAATTTTGTTTTAACCTTTGGCCAAAAACAATCAAATCTGAATACTTCTGTCATTTGCTAATCACTTTTGCAGCCTTTTTGTCCCATTAACCTTTTAATTGGCACGTGAAGAGAATTATTTCATTCCCAAATTTCACCCACATTGCCATTATTAAATGACAAGAATTGGAAGCCTTAAAGAGAGACATATTTTTTTCTTTGCTGTCTTTCAAATTACAAAGTACACCAACTTTTTGTACCAAGAGAAAAAATACAATGCATGAAGAAAAAAGTAAACTTCCACCCCTAACCCTACTCATTTTAAGTACCCAACAAGTCCCTTTCAAGTACTGAGGAAAGAAAGGATATAAGCAACAGGTATGTCCTTCCATACCTTTATCAACATATCTTAGGATATACAGTTCTTCATTTTTTGTTTTCTTTGAAATAGACACAAATAATATATGTCAACCTGCAGCTTCCTTTTTATCACCTAACATAGCATGAACATATAGGTTATTTCCCATAGATATAACTTTTTTTTCATGCACATGCACAGCCACAGTTACACAAACACAATGTAAAATAACCGGGCTGTGTTTTATTTCCTTTTATTTTCCACCTGTCTTTCCCCTTCCTCTTTTCCTCTCTCATACATAGACCCCCCACCTGTGGGTAACATGCGAACAACTGGCATAATTGTTCATACTTCCCATGGTCATAATCATGAATGCACACGCACTTACACATTTATGGGTTTTTGTTACTTCTTTTTAAAAAATGGGATGTCATTATACACTGTTTTTCTCACTCAACACAATTTGCAATATATTCCATGGTGTAAATGTGCCAAAATTGAGTCAATCACTCTCCTATAAATGGGCAATCACTTGTTTTTATTATTTTATCCCTACTCATAATGGTTCAATAAATATCTTTGAACATACATGTTTATATATTGATGTTTTTTATAGACTGTTTCAGGAATGGGGCTGCTGGGTCAAAGATTAAAATATTTCTTATTTTCATAAATATTAAGGCTATTTTCCCAAAAGATTATAATAACTTACATTTCTATTGAGAAAATTAATAAGAGAATGCTTTTCTTCATATTCCCACCAGGAATCTTTTTAACTGCTCTTCATTTGAACAATAAAAATTCATATCTTAATGTTACTATAATAACAGTGAGTTTGAAGTCATCATTCTTTGGCGGGAGCATTTAAATTTGCTCTCTCCAAAAAGAGTCTATTCATATCCTTTGCCCACTTTTCTACTGGATTGTTTTTCTTTTTTGTCAATATGAAAGACTTCTTAGTATATTATAAACAGCAGTCCTTAATCTGCCATATGCATTGCAAATATTTTTCTCCCTAATCTATTCACCTTTTTCTAAGTTTAAAGGCAATTTTTTGAGTAGTTTTAGGTTAAGAGAAAAGTTGAGTGGAAATTACTAAGGTCTCATGCACCCCTTCAGCCCTCTTTCCTCTTGTTCCTCAGTCTCCCATATTATTAACATCTTGCATTACTATCATACATTTGTTGTAACTGATGAGCCAATGCTGATGTAGTACTATTAAATAAAGTCCAAAGTTCACATTAGGATTCACTTTTTGTTTTGTACAGTTCTATGAATTTTTATAAATACATAACGATATATAACCACCACTACAGTGTCTAGTCAAGGCTTTGGTTTTTCCAGTGGTCATGTATGAATGTGAGAGTTGGACTGTGAAGAAAGCTGAGCAACGAAGAACTGATGCTTTTGAACTGTGGGGTTGGAGAAGACTCTTGAGAGTCCCTTGGACTGCAAGGAGATCCAACCAGTCCATTCTGAAGGAGATCAGCCCTGGATGTTCTTTGGAAGGAATGATGCTAAAGCTGAAACTCCAGTACTTTGGCCACCTCATGTGAAGAGTTGACTCATTTGGAAAAGATTCTGATGCTGGGAGGGATTGCGGGCAGGAGGAAAAGGGGACGACAGAGGATGAGATGGTTGGATGGCATCACCGACTCAACGGATGTGAGTTTGAGTGAACTCCGGGAGTTGGTGATGGACAGGGAGGCCCGGCGTGCTGCGATTCATGGGGTTGCAAAGAGTCGGACACGACTGAGCGACTGAAGGGAACTGAACTGAACAGTACCATATGGAGAAGGCAATGGCTCCCTACTCTAGTACTCTTGCCTGGAAAATCCCATGGATGGAGGAGCCTGGTAGGCTGCAGTCCATGCAGTCGCTAAGAGTTGGACACGACTGAGCGACTTCACTTTCACTTTTCACTTTCATGCATTGGAGAAGGACATGACAACCCACTCCAGTGTTCTTGCCTGGAGAATCCCAGGGACAGGGGAGCCTGGTGGGCTGCCATCTATGGGGTCGCACAGAGTCAGACACAACTGAAGTGACTTAGCAGCAGCAGCACAGTATCATAAAGAATAATTTCACTGCCCTAAAAAAAATCCCCTGTACTTTACCTATTCATCCCTCCTTCCCTCCCATGAACTCCTGGAAACTACTGATCTTTTCATTGTCTCCATAGTTTTCCAGAGTGTCATATAGTTGCAATCATATAATATACAGCCTTTTCAGATTGGCTTCTTTCACTTTGTTGTTGTTCAGTTGCTCAGTCATGTCTGACTCTGCGACACCATGGACTGCAGCACGCCTGGCTTCCTTGTCCTTCACCATCTCCCAGAGTTTGCTCAAATTCATATTCACTGAATTAGTGATGCCATCTAACCATCTCAACCTCTTTCACACCCTTCTCCTCCTGCCTTTAATCTTTCCCGGCATCAGGTCTTTTCCAGTGAGTCAGCTCTTTGCATCAGTGGTCAAAGTATTGAAGCTTCAGCTTCAGCATCAGTCCTTCCAATAAATATTCAGGGTTGATTTCCTTTCAGATTGACTGGTTTGATCTCCTGGCTGTCCAGGGGACTCTCAAGAGTCTTCTCCAGCACCACAGTTCGAATGCATCAATTCTTCAGTGCTCAGCTTTCTTTACAGTTCAACTCTCACATACATATATGACTACTGGGAAAACCACAGCTTTGATTATACACACCTTTGTCAGCAAAGTGATGTCTCTGCTTTTTGACATCCTGTCTAGGTTTGTCATAGCTTTTCTTCCAAGGAGCAAGTACATTTTAATTTCATGGCTGCAGTCACCATCAGCAGTGATTCTGGAGACCAAGAAAATAAATCTGTCACTGTTTCCATTTCTTCCCCATCTATTTGTCATAAAGTGATGGAACAGATGCCATGATCTTAGTTTTTTGAAAGCTGAGTTTTAGGCCAGCTTCTTCACTCTCCTCTTTCACCTTCATCAAGAGGCTCTTTAGTTCCTCTTCACTTTTTGCCATTAGGGTGGTGCCATCTGCATATCTGAGGTTATTTTACTTAGTAATATGCATTTAAGGTTCTTTCATGTCTTTTCATGACTTGATAACTCATTTCTTTTTTTATTTTTAAAAAATTTTATTTATTTATTTATTTATGGCTGTGCTAGATCTTCATTGCTGTGTGGATTTTTCTCTAGCTGTAGTGAGCAGGGGCGGCTCTGTAGTTGCAATGCACGGGCTTCTTATTGCATTGGTTTCTCTTGTTGTGGAGCACAGGGGATGTTCAGGCTTCAGCAGCTGGGGCACTTGGGCTCAGTAGTTGTGGCTCCTGGGCTGTAGAGCACAGGCTCAGTAATTGTGGCACACAAGCTTAGCTGCTTCATGGCACGTGGGATCTTCCCAGACCAGGGACTGAACCTGTGTCTCCTGCACTGGAGGGGGATTCTTTACCACTGAGCCACGAGGGAAGCCCTCTCATTTCTTTTTAAGGCTGACTATCCCATCATTTGGAGGTGCCACAGTTCACACATTCACCTATTGAAGGACACTTTGGCTGCTTGCAAATTTTGGCAACTATGAATAAAGGTGCTATAAACATTTCGAGCACAGATTTTTGTGTGGATGTATTTCTCAACTCCTTTGGGTAAATACAAGAACTGTGACTGACCAATGACAACTTTTCGCTCACCTTGCACCAAGATTCCCTGACAATCCATGCATTCCATCCCTTACATATAGGCACTACAAAATATAAAGTCCAACTTCTTCTATTAGAACTGCCGCAAAGCTTGAGGCCTCCCCTGAACCATGTAAGCCCTGACTGCCTGCTAACCCACAACAGCAGCTGCTGCTTTTTTTTTTAATAAAGGATGAAATAATCTTTATTTACAGGATACTGCAAAATATGAAATTCCACACAGAAATAAACCCACTGAGAGAAGCTTCACACAATATGTACAGTTTGGAACTGTTCAAGTATAGTCTCCTTGTAAAAAGTGCTACAATAGCAAACCACATTTAAAGAATTCTTAGTAGAGAAACAGAAAGACAAACTTATACCAAACATAGTACATGTTTGGTATAACAAACTTATGCTTCAGTTGTATAGTCTGAAAGATAATGGTCTCAGAATGCCATCCTGAACTATAGCCTCAGATGTAGTTTCTGGCCCAACATTTTGATATTCTTGTTCCTCCATACAGAAGTATTTCTCGATCAGGTTTAATAAAGCCTTGGGCACTGACTCATTTTCACGGTTTTATAGAGCTTCAGTTTTATCCAAACCTCTGCATTCTTCAATTACACTAAGTTTCTCAGTTTCACCTAATTTCTCAGCAACCCAAGATACTTGAAAGGGCATCCAGAATAACTAGGGTAATGTTGGTATGTTTCACAGTTAAGAGGTTCATCAACAGTTCTATTATGCCACAATGAATGATGTTACACAATCTGTTCAACTGTTCCACCACTTCTATGGTTGTTCACAGCCCACACAGCTTGTTTTTGCATCTTAAAGTCTGCCTTAGAACACCAATGAAGAATGGGACTAAACCATGATTCACAGCTCACTGGATCTGGTGCTGGTGGCCAGCTTTAATATCTGACATTGTGCATTTGCTAGTACTTTTGGACATCATGATACAGGAGATGAAGCAAAGTAGAATTTGCAGACTTCCCTGATAGTCCAGTGGATAAGAAACTGCCTGCCAATTCAGGGTACACAGGTTTGATCCTTGGTCTGGGAAGATCCCACATGCGTCAGGGCAATTAAGCTTGTGCACTACAACTACTGAGCCCATGCTCTAGAGCCCGCAAGCCACAACTACTGAACCTGTGTGCTGCAACTACCAAAGCCCAGGTACCTACAGCTCATGCTCTGCCACAGAAGAAGTCACTGCAATGAGAAGCTTGTGCACCGCAACTAGAGAGTATTCCCCACTTGCTGTAGAGAAAGTCCATGCACAGCAATGAAGACCCAGCACAGCAAAAAATTAATTACTTAAAAAAAAAATTTACTCAGTAGCATCTAGCAAGGATTCAACTAAGTGCTGCAAGTAACTGCATATTCAAGATGATACATTAGGAACTGCAAGAGGACCCAACAGCAGATTGATGGCACCACACTTGATAACCAAGTCTTGGAAAACAAAACCATCACCTGCAATGTTTCCAAGAGCCCATGCAGCTTGTTCACTGATGTAATCATAGGGAGATGCCAGTAGAGAAATGAATGCTGGGGCAGCATGTCTACCTACCGCAGCCCCAGTCTGTTCTGACATTCTGGAAGCAATGCTGGTGAACACTCAAGTAGATTCAAACTGAACAGGACTACAATGAGTTCTGCCCAAGAAGGACACAAACTTTGGAATCAAACCAGCCCAGATTATGTTGCCTACTGGGGGTTGTTTTTCCTAGAAGGCAGCTTCCCAGCAGCTTGAGTAGCTTTGAGCTGGCTTTCCAAAGTGTTGCTACTGATGTCTTTGACAGTATCAACAACAGACCGATTTACAGCGCCCTGGTCATTTCAGTTTTCCGGCAGTGGAGAAGGAGCAGCATCAGGAAGCAACCTTACATTTCTCCTTTTCAGCACCTGGTTGTTCTTCTTAGCTTAGCTTTCCTTGGTTCCACGCTATCCAGTACTCAACACTGCATCCTTTCCTTACTATTGTGCCCTTGAATCTATTAGGGCAATCAGTGGTCAGTTAGCATTCTTGTTGCTGAACGTGGTTATGAGACACAGCAAGGAAGCTACAGAGCCAGCTCAGATTTCCACAGAAGGCTGTGCAGACCCTATGACTGCTTGACTTTAGAAAATTTGGGGCTAGAAATGGAAGGAAGATGAGACATATTCAATTTTCTACCTTTCTAGATACTCTCTAAGCACACGATGGTCCCCGATTCTTCAACCTCTTGTCACAATGTGCCCCTAAATGATTTTCCCCACCACCCTGTAGAATACTAGAAATTCTCTCCAGTATAGTAATTCATCTGAGTTAGCTGTAACTTCACAGTGCCTCTATTAAAATGCACATGCTACCAGAGAGGACAGAGGGACATATTATTGTGAATAGAAAAGGTATTGGAGAAATTATTGTATGCTGGATAAGACTGTGATCAGGTATCAAGAAGTTAATAATAATAATACTTACGTAGCATTTATTATCAGAGAAGGCAATGGCGCCCCACTCCAGTACTCTTGCCTGGAAAATCCCGTGGACAGAGGAGCCTGGCGGGCTACAGTCCACGGGGTCGCTAAGGGTCAGACCCGACTGAGCGACTTCACTTTCACTTTTCACTTTGATGCATTGGAGAAGGAAATGGCAACGCACTCCAGTGTTCTTGCCTGGAGAATCCCAGGGACGGGGGAGCCTGGTGGGCTGCCGTCCATGGGGTCGCACAGAGTCAGACACAACTGAAGAGACTTAGCAGCAGCAGCAGCATTTATTATCTGCTAAGCACTGTTCTGCTGCTGCTGCTGCTAAGTCGCTTCAGTCATGTCCAACTCTGTGCAATCCCATAGACGGCAGCCCACCAGGCTCCCCCGTCCCTGGGATTCTCCAGGCAAGAACACTGGAGTGGGTTGCCATTTCTTTCTCCAATGCATCAAAGTGAAAAATGAAAGTGAAGTCGCTCAGTCGTGTCCGACCCTTAGCGACCCCGTGGACTGTAGCCCGCCAGGCTCCTCTGTCCACGGGATTTTCCAGGCAAGAGTACTGGAGTGGGGTGCCATTGCCTTCTCCAAAGCACTGTTCTGGGTTTCCCTAATAGCTCAATGGTAAAGAATCCACCTGTCACTGCAGCAGACGTGGGTTCAGTCCCTGGGTTTGGAAGATCTCCTGGAGAAGGAAATGGAAACTACAGTATTCTTGCTTGGGAAATCCTACGGGCACAGGAGCTTGGTGGGCTGTAGTCCATGGGGTCGAAACAGAGTCGGGCATGACTTAGCAACTAAACAACAACAAAAGCACAGTTCTAAGTATTTTATATTTACTTACTCATTTAGTCCTCACAACAACTCTGAGGTAGGTATCATTACACCCTTTTACAGATAAGTAAAGCACAGAGAGATAAAGGGACTAGCCCAGGATCACAGCAAGTAATCTGTGAAACTGGAAAACAAACCATACTTTTAACCACATACTTCACCACCCTTCATCTAGAATGGAGATGAAAGTCTAGGGGCCCTCTAATATCAGACCCTAAAATATACCCTCTCTATTGAATGCAACTTTTATCAACTTATTCAAAAGATAAAAACAGGGCTTCCCTAGTGGGTCAGTGGTGAAGAACCTGCCTGCCGATGCAGGAAACATGGGTCAATCCCTGATCCAGGAAGATTCCACATGCCATGGAGCTACTAAACCCATGCACCACAATTATTAACCCTGTGCTCTAGAGCCTGGGAGTTGCAACTACTGAGCCCACGTGCTGCAACTACTGAAGCCCGCATGCCCTAGAGCCTGTGCTCCACAACAAGAGAAGCCACCGCAATGAGAAGCCTGAGCACTGCAACTAAAGAGTAACCCCCACTCATGGCAACTAGAGAAGACCCATGTGCAGCAATGAAGACACAGCACAGCCAAAAATAAATACATAAAATTATGTTTTAAAAAGATAAAAACAGAAATCCCTGTCTACTTATCTAGGGCTTCTTTTTTATGCAAAGAGAAAAAAGTAAAGAAAAATAAAGTTGGGGACTTCGCTGGTGGTCCAGTGGCTAAGACCCTTTGCTCCCTATGCAAGAGGCCCAGGCTCGATCTCTGGTCAGGGAACTAGATCCCACATGCTGCAACAAAGATCAAAGCTCTCAAGTGCAGCAACTAAGACCCATCATAGCCAAACAAATAAATTTAAAAAAAAAAAAATGCAATTGCACACAGCAGCAAATACTCAAACTGATATACACACAGAAACATAAATTCATATTTTTAGTTTAAGTCCCTAGTTCCTGAAGGAATCAAGAAAACTGAACTTTGAGATCACCAAAACACATATCTTTGTTTATACAAGACTAGTCTATTTCTAACAGTGTTTTTTGCTAAGGAATGTTCCCATAGACAACTGTCCAAGTGGCACGTGAGATCTGGTAGGTCCCATATGCGCCTTTTGTACTCTCTGGACATAAGCAAGGAATTCACAGGACAGATACATGGCCATCTAGCACTACCGCTTCCCT
Source organism: Bos indicus x Bos taurus (assembly GCF_003369695.1). NCBI lineage: Eukaryota > Metazoa > Chordata > Mammalia > Artiodactyla > Bovidae > Bos > Bos indicus x Bos taurus. Next base: position 31,886,214 of record NC_040085.1, on the reverse strand, counting down.
CCTCCCTGCAAAAAGAGATTCCTTAGACAAGTTTATGTGAGAAAAGAAGAAAGGTGGACTTACGGGAACAGAATCGAAGACTATTGCTATTCCCACAGCCGCTTTTAAAAAGATGATCACAAGCGATTCCTTGATTGTAATCTATCTACCACGTCTTTTGTCATTTAACCCTTTTTCTACGCCCCATCTGACTAAGCCCCAAGCAAAGTAAGTACAGGCAAAAGAGAGACTGTCAAGCATTGTCGTTTAGCTGCTAAGTCGTGTCTGACTCTTTGAGACTCCATGGACTGTAGCCCTCTGTCCATGGGATTTTCCAGGCAAGAATACTGGAGTGGGTTGCGACTTCCTCCTCCAAGGAGTCTTACTGACCCAGGGATTGAACCCGTGTCTCCTGCATTGGCAAGCAGATTCTTTACCACTGAGCCACCAGGGAAACCCTTGTCAACCTTTAGATGACCCCAAATAAGGATGCTGTTAATAATAAGGGGGACTTCCTGGGATCCAGTAGCTAAGACTCCACACTTTAAGTGCTTCCACTGCAGGGGGCTTGAGTTCAATCCCTGGTCAGGGAACTAAGATCCCACCATGCTGCACATCTCAGCCCAAAATAAAATAAACAGATAGCACCGTTAAAAAAAAAAAAAAAAGAATGTTAATAAGGGTATGCCAAATCGGTTAAAGAGGAACTCTCTTGGGGAGCTCTGAATGGTAGACAGAGAGCTGCTATTGGCCTCCTACAGTTACTGCTGGATTCTGAGCGGTGATGAATAATGCTCCATTGTTGTGTGGCCTGGCTGTGTGACGGTGGACACGGCAGACAGTTTCCAGTTTCCTGATTTCCTCACATAGCCTCACACTCATGACCCATCGTGTGAGACAACCTGATCACCTCTCTCCCAGGCAGCTTGAAAAAGCCCTATCACAATGGCAGCTTTAACTGTCATCACCAACAGGCACAAAGCAGGATCTCTGAGCAGCAGTCACATGGCAAGTGGACTTGTTAGCAGCTTGCCCAGCAGCTGGTCTGAACAAAGACAAAGAAGGTGGTTGGATTATTAGGTGTGAGGGCATCTTTGGATCTTCACAGGCAGAATCCAAATGGGATATGCTGTTTCATTGCCTTCAAGGTAGTGGATAAAATAAAGGGATGTTGCAGATCCATGGGGTTGCAAAGAGTCTGACACAACTTAATGATTAAACAACAACAGCAGACCCAGGAGAAGACCTTCATTCTATCAGACAGAACCTCCAAGAGCTAGGTATCTGCAACAATTCAGGCAAATCATCTGAGAATATTACTATTCCTAGTAATCAGGATTTGTGAGATAGGAGCTGGCAAAATTTTTCTATTATGAGCCACACAGCAAATATATTAGGCTTTATGGGCCATATGGTCTCTGTCACAACTGCTCAGCTCTGCCTTTGTAGTACAAAAGCATCCACAAATACTACACAAACAAATGGCATGGCTACACTCCAAGAAAACTTTACTAAATCGGGTGGTGGTCAGATGGCGTCCACAGGCCATATTAATAGTTTGTCATCCAGAGCTATAGGGCGAAAGTCCTTTTTAGAGCCAACTTCTTCAAAAATATAAGTGGGTTTGAGGGTTCCAAGAGGAAAAGGAGTCAAAGAAAAACTAAACAGGGTCCTGCATACATGAAAGGCCTTCTAACACTTTTAATACCAGGAGTAACAAACAAGTTTGGCCTTGGAGTACAAAATAAAGCAGGGCAAAGACTAACAGAGTTTTGCCAAGAGAAAGCACTGGTCACAGCAAACACCCTCCTCCAACAATGCAAGAGACGACTCTACACATGGACATCACCAAATGGTCAATACCAAAATCAGGTTGATTTTATTCTTTGCAGCTGAAGATGGAGAATCTCTGTACAGTCAGCAAAAACAAGACCGGGAGCTGACTATGGCTCAGATCATGAGTTTCTTATTGCAAAATCAGGCTAAACTGAAGAAAGCAGGGAAAGACACTAGGCTATTCAAATATGATCTAAATCAAATCCCTTATGATTATACAGTGGAAGTGACAAACAGATTCGAGGGATTGGATCTGATAGACAGAGTGCCTGAAGAACTATGGATGGAGGTTCATAACACTGTACAGGAGGCAGTAATCAAAACCATCCCAAAGAAAAAGAAATGCAAAAAGGTAAAATAGTTGTTGGAGGAGGCCTTACAAAGAAATAGCTGAAAAGAGAAGTGAAAGGTAAAGAAGAAAAGGAAAGATATACCCATCTGAATGCAAAGTTCCAAAGAATAGCAAGAAGAGATAAGAAAGCCTTCTTTTTTTTTTAGGTTTTTTTAAAATTTAAACTTATTTACTTTACAATATTGTACTGGTTTTGCCATACATCAACATGAATCCACCATGGGTGTACACGTGTTCCCAATCCTGAACCCCCCTCCCACCGCCATCCCCGTACCATCCCTCTGGGTCATCCCAGTGCACCAGGCCCAAGCTTCCTGTATCCTGCATCAAACCTGGACTGGCGATTCGTTTCTTATATGATATTATACATGTTTCAATGCCATTCTCCCAAATCATCCCACCCTTGCCCTCACCCACAGAGTCCAAAAGACTGTTCCATACATCTGTGTCTCTTTTGCTGTCTCGCATACAGGGGTATCGTTACCATCTTTCTAAATTCCATATATATGCATTAGTATACTGTATTGGTGTTTTTCTTTCTGGCTTACTTCACTCTGTATAATAGGCTCCAGTTTCATCCACCTCATTAGAACTGATTCAAATGTATTCTTTTTAATGGCTGAGTAATACTCCATTGTGTATATGTACCACAGCATTTTTATCCATTCGTCTGCTGATGGACATCTAGGTTGCTTCCATGTCCTGGCTATTATAAACAGTGCTGCGATGAACATTGGGGTACACGTGACTCTTTCAATTCTGGTTTCCTCAGTGTGTATGCCCAGCAGTGGGATTGCTGGGTCGTATGGCAGTTCTATTTCCAGTTTTTTAAGGAATCTCCACACTGTTCTCCACAGTAGCTGTACTAGTTTGCATTCCCATCAACAGTGTAAGAGGGTTCCCTTTTCTTCACACCCTCTCCAGCATTTATTGCTTGTAGACTTTTGGATCGCAGCCATTCTGACTGGTGTGAAATGGTACCTCACTGTGGTTTTGATTTGCATTTCTCTGATAATGAGTGATGTTGAGCATCTTTTCATGTGTTTGTTAGCCATCTGTATGTCTTCTTTGGAGAAATGTCTGTTTAGTTCTTTGGCCCATTTTTTTGATTGGGTCGTTTTTTTCTGGAATTGAGCTGCAGGAGTTTCTTGTATATTTTTGAGATTAATTCTTTGTCTGTTGCTTCATTTGCTATTATTTTCTCCCATTCTGAAGGCTGTCTTTTCACCTTGCTTATAGGCTCCTTTGTTGTGCAGAAGCTTTGAATTTTAATTAGGTCAATCATAAAGGTAATCAGTCCTGGATATCCACTGTAAGAACTGATACTGAAGCTCCAATACTTTGGCCACCTTAGGCAAAGAGCCAACTCATTAGAAAAGACCCTGATGCTGGGAAAGATTGAAGGCAGGAGGAGAAAGGGAGACAGAGGACAAGATGGTTGGATGGCATCACCGACTCAATGGAAATGAGTTTGAGCAAGCTCCAGGAGATGGTGAAGGACAAGGAAGCTGGTGTGCTGCAGTCCATGGGCATGCAAAGAGTCGGATATGACTGAGCCACTGAACAACAACACTTTGAAACACATTAAGATCATTTATCATTGAAAATAAATGAAAGTACATGAACAAATCACCTTGACCCATTTTCTTAAAATACCTGATACTCTACCAAAGTTGGGCTTCCCAGGTGGTGTTAGTGGTAAAGAACCTGCCTGCTAATGCATTTGAGACATCCCAGAGATCAGGTTTGATCCCTGGGTCAGCAAGATCCCCTAGAGGAGGAAACGGCAACCCACTCCAGTATTCTTGCCTGGAGAATCCCATGAACAGAGGAGCCTGGCGGGCTGCAGTCCATAGAGTCGCACAGAGTCGGACACAACTGAAGCATGCATGCATGCATGCACTACTAAAGTTAAAGTTACTCAACAAGCTCAACATTGAAGAGTTAGCAGTTAGGACAAAGTCAGGCTACTGTAGCAAATCCCTAAGGGAGAAGGCGATGGCACCCCACTCCAGTACTCTAGCCTGGAAAATCCCATGGACGGAGGGGCTTGGTGGGCTGCAGTCCATGGGGTCGCTAAGGGTCAGACACAACTGAGCAACAGACACCACTGAGCAACTTCACTTTCACTTTTCATTTTCATGCATTGGAGAAGGAAATGGCAACCCACTCCAGTGTTCTTGCCTGGAGAATCCCAGGGACAGGGGAGCCTGGTGGGCTGCCATCTATGGAGTTACACAGAGTCGGACACAACTGAAGCGACTTAGCAGCAGCAGCAAATCCCTAAAGCATAGTAGCTGAAAACAACAAAAGCTTATTTCTGGCTCTTGGTGGTTGTAGCTTCTCTGACAGAACTATCTATCTCCAATGTTACTGATCTTGATGCCAGAAGGAAAGAGGGCTTTGCAAGGTCATAGATCAGCAACTGAAGGCTTAGACATCATTTCTTCTTAAATATACTCACAGAGCTCATCATATGCAACACCCCTCCCCCCACACACAATGGGACCAGAAAGTGAAACTGTATCACACAATAGGAGATAAACAGCCATGAATATTCAGTGAACAGCATGAATGATCTTCACATAGCAATGGTTAAGCCACTTTTATTTATTCAATTTATTTATTTGGCTGTGCAGGGTCTTAGTTGTGGCATGTAAGATCTAGTTACCTTACCAGGGATTGAACCTGGGACCCCTGCATTAGGAGCATGGAGTCTGAGCCACTGGACCACCAAGGAAGTTCCAAGCCACTTTTGGCTAAACGATCACAAAATAAGATTTTCTTAATAAAAATATATTTCTGATATATTAGTTAACCAGAAATCACTGTCAACTTCATGTACATTAAAAATTTCAAATTATTCAGTATATTCTTTCTTAGTGTCTAAAGATTTGGCAATGGCAGGACTTGAAGTCATCTTTATGAATATCAATTCTTAATGCCCACACTGGTAGATGTAGAAGATACAGGAGACTGTTTATAGACCACAGACCTAACTAGAAGACACAATGGCGGGAGGCACAGGGCTCTCCCAGGAAGTCTTAGGGACAGGACACACAGAGTGGTTTTTCCATAGCCCACTCTGGTATCAGCATGTATTTCAGAATTCTTTAGTTTCCTACCACACTCTTCTGACCAGCTTTGATGGTATAGCAGGTGCTGTATGTTCTACATCTATATATAAAACATTTGGATTTCTTTACTATTTTCATGTGTACCAGCCAATGGGTGTGCTTTAACTTCCAAAAGTTAGTATCTGTATCTCTTTGTCTCTTTTTTTGGAGGACTGCCCTCAGGAACTCCTTTTAAGAGCCAGATGTTCTTCAAAAGGCAATTATTACCAGTGACTGATGGATGCAGGGAAACTCAGGACATTTTTGATTGCTGTTGCTGTTCAGTCAATCAGTCATGTCTGACTCTTTGCAACCCCATGGACTTCAACACACCAGGCCTCTCTGTCCCTCACCATCTCCCAAAGTTTGCCCAAGTTGATGTCCACTGCATCAGTGATGCCATCCACCTATCTCATCCTCTGACGCCCTCCTTTCCTTCTGCCTTCAATCTTTTCCAGCATCAGGGACTTTTCCAATGAGTCAGCTGTTCACATCAGATGACCAAACTACTGGCATTTCAACCTCAGCATCAGTCCTTCCAATGAGTATTCAAGGGTTGATTTCCCTTAAGATTGACAGGTTCGATTCTTGATTCAGAAAACTCTATACTCTGAATCCGCCTGCAATGCAGGAGACCCCAATTCAATTCCTGGGTTGGGAAGATCCACTGGAGAAGGGATAGGCTACCCACTCCAGTATTCTTGGAGTTCCCTTGTGGCTCATCTAGTAAAGAATCTGCCTGCAATACAGGAGACCTGGGTTCGATCCCTGGGGGGAAGAACCCCTGGAGAAGGGAACGGCTACCAACTCCAGTATTCTGGCCTGGAGAATTCCATGGGGTCGCAAAGAGTCAGACACGACTGAGTGACTTTCACTTCACTATACTCTGTCTTCAGAGCATGTCTATGGAGTTGCTTGGCCTCCTCCTTCCTGTCCTTGCTAGTCTCAGTTCCCCACCCTACCAACCACTTCCTTTTCCAGCAATACTTCCTCATAAATGACCTTCACAGCTCCTCATTTCTGGGTCTGTTACTGAGAAAGCCAGACAAAAACCAGCCCACTCACAGCTCAAGGACAGAAAGGCTATGCAGTGCTACAGAAAAATGTCAGGATTTGGACTCAGGAGACTTCAAATGACAAAGTTCCCAGTTCTGCAACTTATTAGGTGACAGCAGTCTTTATCCTCTTCTAAAATATAGAAACAGGGACTTCCCTGCTGGTTAGGAATCTGTGCTTCCACTGCAGGGGGCACAGGTCCAATTCCCGGGTGGGGAACTAAGATCCTACACCCAGTGCTGCCAAAAACATAAAAAATAAGATGTGGAAATAATGGTACCTACCACAACAAAATTTTGTGACAAATATATGTGACGATTACAATATATGTGAAAGCACTTTGTAAACTAAAGAATATCACACTGGGAAGAAGTTTGCTCATTAAGATAATGCGTTTCCCAACTGATCCTTCCCCCAACCTATACTTATGACTATGTTTCCCCACTGTCTACATATAGTAGAAAATTTGTAAAGTGGTGGTTCTGGATTTTAGAATGTATCGTATCACCTGGAGGGCTATTTAAAAAGCTTAATGGATGCCACCCCTAGAATTTGGATTCAGTAGGTCTGAGGTAGAGCCCAATAAGTTCCCAGGTAATATCAATCTTGCTGATGTGGAAACTTCACTTTCTTTGAGAAGGAAAACTTCAGCCACCTCTGCAAAGTGAAACTGATAAGAAGTTTACAATGGTTCTACGTTACTATAGAAAGAATTTATAGGAAAACGAAGACTAAGCCTTAAAAAATGTTATTGTTCTTTCCCATGCTGTGGATATATGTCCTCATCTTATGAAATAAACATGTGCAAATGAAGTTGGCTGTGAAGTAAACTTCCGTAGTGGAAACTATATTCTACTTCAATGCCACATTGACTGGCATTTAGATTTAAAAAAAAGAAGAGGTTCAGACAGTTGCCAATCTAGTGTTATGACAGATGTTAAAGTAACAAGAACAACATTTATTCACTACTGAAATATACTAGATGATATTCATAGCACTTTAGATACATTAATAATTTACTCCTCACAATAATCCATGAAGTTGATACTATTATCATCATTTTACAGATGAAACAACTAAATCAGAGAGCAGTCCAGAAAGTTGCCCTGTCACACAGCTAGCAATGTCAGAGATGGGGTTCCAACCCAGACTCTGTGGCACTACAGCCCAGTCTTAACAAAAACCACAATTGCATGATGCATGACTTTTTAAAGTCATCTTAAAAAGTCATCATAAAGTCTGACCAGTTTACAAAATTCTAACTCTATGACCTTTCTTCTTATCAGTTCCCCTTTATGTATATACCTTCCATTTCTATGTGGGCCATGTGATCAAGCGTGAAGCTACCCTAAGCAAAGGCACAGCTTCCCAGAAAGCTTGCCAACTGCTCTGCTTGCATGTGGATAATAACTCATAATGCTGGGCTGTAATATAATCCTACATACAACAGTTAAATCTGGCATATACTCAGCCTGAAGAGTACCAAAACTGAGGAGGATACTAAAGCAGCACACATACTAAAACCTTGCTAATCTACTCTGTTTGGAAGATGTTCTCTGTAACATTATTTTTTATAAAGAAATGCACCTGTTCACTTTCAGTATATTTTATAAATGTAAAACACAAAGCAAAAACAAACTAAAATGGGGAATTCCCTGGAAGTTCAATGGTTAAGACCCTGAGCTTCCAATGCAGGGGGCATGGGTTTCATATCCCTGGTTGGGGAACTAGGATCCTACATGACTCATGGCATAGCCACAAAAAAAAAAAAAAAAAAAGAGAGAGAGAGAGAGAACACACATCAAAATGAGAGAGTCAGTTCCTAGGCAGGTTGATAAGGAGTCTAGGGGTCCCCAAGGAGAGAGGGGTCTGGAATTCTCAAGGAGGAAGAAAGGACAAACTTTTTTTCTTTCTCCACATTCCTTAGGATTATATAACAATAATGTATCCTGCCTAAGGACAGTCTCTGGATTAAACCTTCTGTTATCTTAAAATGTAAATTATGGGAGGAGACCTGGTCTTTACAAGGATGTATCCTGCCTGAGGACAGTGTTATCTTAAAATGTAAATTATGGGGGTAGGTCTGATGAGGTCTTTACAACCTCCAGACATTCTTTGGATTATATAACTTCATTGTTAACACTAGCAAGCGGGTACTCTTTCCGCCCTCTTCTGATGCCTATGTCAGAAGCTTTCTCTATCTCCTTTATACTTTAATAAAACTTTATTACACAAAAGCTCTGAGCGATCAAGTCTCGTCTCTGGCCCCAGACTGAATTCTTCTCCTCCAGGGGCCAAGAATCCCGGTGTCTTCGTGTGATTCAACAACAAGCTTTCAAAAATGCATTTCTACAGCCAGAAATCAGGGGCTGAATGTAAGAGAAGGCTAATAGGATACTAAGAGCTGCAAGTCAGAAAGAGAAAGGAAGGGTGAGGAGAAAGCCAGGAAAGGCTGTGTTTGGCCTGCCTGTCCTCTTCAGAGATTAGCAGGCTAGGTAGGGACATTATTTCTCCTGTCAACATTGCAGAGCATACAGTGGAAAAAAGCCCCAGGAAAGAGCTTTACAGTATATTTTAACAGAGCACAAGTGGGACTTCTGAGGTGCTGGTAATGCTCTATTTCTTGATCTGCATGCAGGTTATGTAGGTATGCTCAGTTTGTAAAAGTTCAAGTGGATAGAAACTTTGAGCTTGCTAGGTAGGTAGAATAGGGAAAAGGAGTCCAAAATGGCGGTGGCTAAAAGACAAGGCAGGTCCAAGGACCAGAGTGAAGACTTCAAGCAGAACAAACAGAACAAACAGCACTCCTGGCTAAGCCCAATTTGCATAGGGCAGGCCCAGGTGGAGGAAAAAAACATATAAAAGGAGGAGCCAAAGCGCTTTCTCTTGGACTCTCTCTCACGCGTGCGTGCGCTCTTTTCTCTCTCTCTCTTTCTCTCTCACTCTCCTGCTATCTTCTAAATAAAATAGAGCTGTAACACTGATTTGCCTAAGAGCTGTAGCACGGTTTGTCCAAGACCTGAGAGCTGTGACGAGCCGAGGGCTTTAATGTCCGTTGCTCCAAATCTTTGTTGTGACGAGACAAAGAACCGAGGAACGTACACTCGCGTGACAAGCTGTTCACTTCTAATACGTGCACTTTTCTGTGCATATATTCCACTTTAAAGTTTTAAAAAGCAGTTCTGTTTTTCTTACCAGCAAAAAATAATGACATACATCTGTAAAGAATCTTTTCACCATACAGTTTCTTCTACTATAGAACCTTGTTTGTGACACATTGGTCAAGCATGGTGAACAGAGGCTAGGGTCACTCACGTTCACTGAGGCCTTTGGTCCACTCTCTCCCCGCTGGACTACTTAGAGTGACATCACAGTGGGAGAGGAAGAAAAGAACAGCATTTCCTCTCTAGCTTTTTAAAATATATATATATATAATTTATAAATTTATTTACTTTTGTCTATGCTGGGTCTTTGTTTACTGTGCGGGCCTTTTTCTGGCTGTAGGGCTGGGTGTGCACGTTTCAGTAACTCCTGCTCCCAGGCTCTAGAGGACAGGCTGAATAATTGTGCTGCAGGGGCTGAGTCGCTCTATGGCATGATGGATCTTCCTGGAGCCACGATAGAACCTGAGTCTCCTGCGTTAGCAGGCAGATTCTGTACCACTGAGCCGAAAGGGAAGCCCTCCTCTCAAGGTTTTACTTTCCTCTTTGTCCTCACTCTCTTCTTCCAAAATGTCCCCCTGTCCACCCCCATCAATCTCAGCAGCCAATTATGCAGAAGAGCAGCAGTCCCAGGAGTTGAACCCTTTGATTCAGGGCTGCCCTAGGCTGACTGTCAGGAGCAAACCCAAGCTGGTCCCACAGTACAAAAGGGATAAAAAGCACATCACGTGTCTGAGGCACCCATGCACACCACACAGTACGTGCTCAGTTAACAATGACTGAATAAATGAATACATAACCCGTGGACCCAATCCAGAGTACACACCATAAATGGGTGCTGAATCCAATTAAACAATAGCTGTTCTCTAGGTCTCCCCTGAGTGCTTCAAGCATTAATTCTGCATACGTGATCTTAGGTGAAGACAAACATCACCAAGTCAGCATCCTCCACAGAGCACTGCCTTAATATTTTTTAATGTGTTCACAAGGGCTCTTTACCACCTTCTGTAATGAATCCCCTCAGGCAGTAGTCTGACAGGCAGTCAAGTAGGGCCAAGCTGCTTCAAGTCGTTGGGAGTTGCAAACATTACTTTTATATAAGAAGAAAACAAGCCTGGAGGATGGAGTTTCTGTTTTTAACTCTCATTCCTGCCTAAGTGGAAAAAAGTTTTCCTGCAACTATGCTGCTAGGAGCAAACTTCCTGTTTTTAATACTGTTTAGTCTGAATGGGTCTCTAGAGACCAATCTTAATGCTGGAGAAGCAAATGAGCTGAACCCCCCAACATGGTTCCAGTTTCACAGTCGGGCTCAGCAGCCCAGCTGAAGCCTATATCATTCTCAGCAATCCAAGGTCTGGTTAAAGAGATTAATTTCGTGTTGATCTGAACAGCATCTGCCTCCTGCATCCCACCGGCAGGCAGCTTCCCCCTCTCGAACCACACTTTCCTCCTCCAACCCTGAAGACTGCCCTACTTTGCAAAAGACAGAGCTGCATGTTAGAATCACGAGACTTCAAACCACACTTGTCTTGTGGCGCTTCTTGTACCTCAGATCTTTATCTCAAGTCACCTCAACCAAATAAAGTGTGACTCCAGCCTTAGCCAATAGCCCTGGAACAAAGGTGCTTCTTGATGTTGTCACAGGCACTTATTAAAGTGCATACAAAAGACAAAAAAAAAAACCTAGGTGATCAAAAAGAGACCTGACAGTGTTGAGCACTTAGCTCAAAAGTCATCTGTTGGTGATGACCCAGAGATGCACTGACACAAACCTGGAGAGTCACTCAGAAACTTGGGGCTGATTTTCAAAGAAGCATAGTTGATAAACCTCTAAAAGCCCTAACAAGCTGATGAATGCCTGAGAGACTCATTCTCTTTGGTGTATAAATGCTATGTGGAAGATACTGAGCAGATGAGGTTCATCTTCATTGAAAAATAAATATTTGGAAATTAAAGCAGGTGGAATTTAGGATAGAACTAGAAAACAATATAGGATTTCATCTCATTCAAAAACATATATTAAGATTCTTCTGGATTCAAACTGGAGGTCCTGCTTTCATCTTTCCCTCCCCAACATGAAACTGGACATCCCAGGGTATTTCACAGATGAGGAAGAACCTACTTAGAAAAAGAGGTACCACGGGCTTCCTTGGCTGCTCAGTGGTAAAGAATCCACCTGCCAATGCAGGTGACATGGGTTCAGTGCATGGTCCAGGAAGATCCCAAATGTCACGGAGCAACTAAGCCCATGCACCACAACTACTGAGCCTAGAGCCAGTGCAGCACAACTACTGAAGCCCCCAGACCCTAGAGCCCATGATCCACAACAAGAGAAGCCACTGTAATGAGAAGCCAGTGCACTGCAACAAAGAGTAGCCTCCACTCACCACAACTAGAGAAAAGCTTGTGCAGCAATGAAGACCTAGCATAGCCAAAAATAATTCAGTTCAGTTCAGTCGCTCAGTTGTCTTCGACTCTTTGTGATCCCATGGACTGCAGCACACCAGGCCTCCCTGTCCATCACCAACTCCCAGAGTTTACTCAAACTCATGTCCATTGAGTCAGTGATGCTATCCAACCATCTCATCCTCTGTCATCCCCTTCTCCTCCCACCTTTAATCTTTCCCAGCATCAGGGTCTTTTCCAATGAGTCAGCTCCTTGCGTCAGGTGGCCAAACTATTGGAATTTCAGCTTCAACATCAGTCTTTCCAATGAACACCCATGACTGGTCTCCTTTAGGATGGACTGGTTGGATCTCCTTGCAGTCCAAGGGACTCTCAAGAGTCTTCTCCAACACCACAGTTCAAAAGCATCAGTTCTTCAGCACTCAGCTTTCTTTATAGTCCAACTCTCACATTCATAGGTTACTACTGGAAAAACCACAGCTTTGACTAGACGGACCTTTGTTGACAAAGTAATGTCTCTGCTTTTGAATATGCTGTCTAGGTTGGTCATAACTTTCCTTCCAAGGAGTAAGTGTCTTTTAATTTCATGGCTGCAGGCACCATCTGCAGTGTTTTTGGAGCCCCCAAAATAAAGTCTGACACTGTTTCCACTGTTTCCCCATCTATTTGCCATGAAGTGATGGGACTGGATGCCATGATCTTCGTTTTCTGAATGTTGAGCTTTAAGCCAACTTTTTCACTCTCCTCTTTCACACTCATCAACACCCAGTTGTGGATGTGACTGGTGATGGAAGCAAGGTCTGATGCTGTCATTCTCCATCAGAGGACAGACAGAGTGAAAACCACAATCACAGAAAACTAACCCATCTAATCACATGGACCACAGCCTTGGCTAACTCAATGAAACTATGAGCCATGCCATGTAGGGCCACCCAAGACAGACAGGTCATGGTGAAGAGTTCTGACAAAATGTGGTCCACTGAAAACAGGAATGGAAAACCACTTCAGTATTCTTGCCTTGAGAACCCCATGAACAGTATGAAAAGGCAAAAATATTTTTTTTTTTTTTTTTTAAAAAGAGGTAACAAAAAAAAAAGGCTGACTTCCCTGGTGATCCAGTAGTTAAGACTCCACACATCCATTGTGGGTGGCACGGGTTCAATCCCTGGTCAGCGACCTAAGATCCTGCATGCCACGTGGTACAGCCAAAAAAGAAAGAGGTACCAGGTCATACTGAGTTGTGCCAGGAAGGAAAGGAGCAACCGGCTGGCAGCGTTAGTGCACAGATCCCAGGTTCCTTCATGGGCACATTTCACCACTTGTAAAGTCCACTTCAAAACCTGGCTACTGGGGAAGAGTGGAGAAGTAGCTCCAGAAGGAATGAAGAGGCTGAGCCAAAGTGGAAACAACACTCAACTGTGGATGTGTCTGGTGGTGAAAGTAAAGTCTGATGCTATAAAGAATAATATTGCATAGGAACCTGGAATGTTAGGTTCAGGAATCAAGGTAAATTGGACATGGTCAATCAGGAAATGGCAAGAGTGAACATTGACATTTTAGGAATCAGTTAACTAAAATGGACGGAAATGGGTGAATTTAATTCAGATGACTATTATATCTATTACTGTGGGCAAGAATCCCTTAGAAGAAATGGAGTAGCCTTCATAGTCAACAAAAGAGTCTAAAATGCAGTACTTGGGCGCTATCTCAAAAACAACAGAATGATCTCAGTTCATTTTCAAGGCAAACCATTCAACATCACAGTAATCTAAGTCTGTGCCCCAACCACTAATGCCAAAGAAGCTTAAATTCAATAGATACATAAAGATGTACAAGACCTTCTAGAACTAATACCAAAAAATGGTGTCCTTTTCATCATAGTGGACTGGAATGCAAAAGTAGGAAGTGAAGAGATACCTGGAGTAACAGGCAAGTTTGGCCTTGGAATACAAAATGAAGCAGGGCAAAGGCTAACAGAATTTTGTCAAGAGAAAACACTGATCATAGCAAATACCCTCTTTCAACAACACAAGAGACGACTCTACACATGTACATCACCAGATGGTCAATACCAAAATTAGATTGATTATATTCTTTCCAGCTGAAGATGGAAAACCTCTATACAGCCAGCAAAACTAAGACCAGGAGCTGACTGTGGCTCATGAGCTCCTTATTGCAAAAGTCAGGCAAAATTGAAGAAAGTAAGGAAAACCACTAGGCCATTCAGGTATAACCTAAATCAAATCCACTTATGATTACTACAGTGCAGGTGATGAATAAATTCAAGAGATTAGATCTGGTAGACAGAGTGCCTAAAGAACTATGGATGGAGGTTCATAACATTGTACAGGAGGTGGTGACCAAAACCATCCCAAAGAAAAAGAAATGCAAAAAGGCAAAATGGTTGTCTGAGGAGGCCTTACAAATACCTGAGGAAAAAAGAGAAGCAAAAGGAAAAGGAAAAAGGGAAAGATATACCCATCTGAATGCAGAGTTCCAGAGAATAGCAAGGAGGAATAAGAAAGCCTTCTTAATTGAACACTGCAAAGAAACAGAGGAAAATAGAATGGGAAAGGCTAGAGACCTCATCAAGAAAATAGGAGATACCAAGGGAACATTTCATGCAGAGATGGGCACAATAAAGGACAGAAATGGCAAGAACCTAACAGAAGCAGAAGAGATTAAGAAGAGGTGGCAAGAATACACAGAAGAACTATACAGAAAAAGGTCTTAATGACCCGAACAACCACAAGAGTGTGGTCACTCACCTAGAGCCAAACATCCTGCAGTGTGAAGTCAAGTAGGCCTTAGGAAGCATCACTACAAACAAAACCAGTGGAGGTGATGGAATTCCAGCTGAGCTATTTCAAATCCTAAAAGATGATGCTGTGAAAGTGCTGCACTCAATATGTCAGCAAATTTAGAAAACTCATCAATGACCGCAGGACTAGAAAACATCATTTTCATTCCAATCCCAAAGAAGGGCAATGCCAAACAATGTTCAAGCTATCACACAATTGCACTCATTTCACATGCTAGCAAAGTAATACTCAAAATTCTCCAAGCTAAGCTTCAACAGTACATGAACTGAGAACTTTCAGATGTTCAAGCTGGGTTTAGAAAAGGCAGAGGAACCAAAGATCAAATTACCAGCATCTGTTGGATCATAGAAAAAGCAAGGGAATTCCAGGAAAACATCTACTTCATTGACTACACAGAAGCCTTTGACTGTGTGGATCATAACTGTGAAAAATTCTTCAAGAAATTGTAATACCAGACTACCTCACCTGTCTCCTGAGAAACCTGTATGCAGGTCAAGAAGCAACAGTTAGAACTGGACATGGAACAACAGACTGGTTCAAAATTGGGAAAGGAGTACATCAAGGCTGTATATTGTCACCATGCTTATTTAACCTATATGCAGAGTACATCATGCAAAATGTCAGGCTGGATGAATCATAAACTGGAATAAAAACTGCCAAGAGAAATGCCAACAACCTCAGATATGCAGATAATACCACTCTAATGGTAGAAGTGAATGGGAACTAAAGAGCCTCTTGCTGAAAGTGAAACAGAGTGAAAAAGTTGGCTTAAAACTCAGCACTCAAAAAAATAAGATCATGGCATCAAGTCCCATCACTTTATGGCAAATAGATGGGGAAAAAGTGGAAACTGACAGATTTTTTTTCTTGGGCTCCAAAATCACCACTGATGGTGACTGCAGTAATGAAATTAATGGACACATGCTCCTTAGAAAGTTAGACAAGTCTAGACAGTGTAATAAAAGCAGAGATTTCACTTTGCTGACAAAGGTCTGTATAGTCAAAGCTATGGTTATTGCAGTAGTCATGTATGGATATGAGAGTTGGACCATAAAGAAGGCTGAGTGCCAAAGAATTGATGCTTTCAAATTGTGATGCTGGAGAAGACTCTTCAGAATCCCTTGGACAGCAAGATCAAACCAGTCAATCTTTAGAAATCAACTCTGAATATTAATTGGAAGCTGAAGCTCCAAGACTTTGGCCACCTGATGCAGAGGGTCAACTCATTGGAAAAGACCGTGATGCTTGGAAAGAATGAGGGCAGGAGGAGAAGGGGGCGACAGGGGATGAGATGGTTGGATGACATCACCAATTCAATGGACATGAGTTTGAGCAAACTTCAGGAGATAGTGAAGGACAAGGAAGCTTGGTATGCTGCAGTCCATGGTGTCACAAAGAGTTGGACGTGACTTAATGACTAAACAATAACAACATCTTGGGTCAGAATAGGTAAAACGAAGCATCCATTTGCTATAAAGTAGGAGCTATTTCTTGCATCTCAGAAAGTGACTGGGTCAACTAGTTATTTGAGGGGTTCAGTAGAAAACACCCTGACTCCACCTGTAGACAGCACTTGCTTCAGACACAAAATTTAAAATAGATGGTGTTCTCCGTATCTCAGAGAAAAGCATCAACAGGAAGGATTGAAACCACATGTTCCTCATTATGGTTCCTGGATCCTTTCTTATGATAAATGCAAAGTTCAACAATTCAAATTCTTCTAATTGTCAGGTAATTCATATCATACTTCAAATATCAGAGGCAAGCACATAGTCAGGAGGAGTTAGGGCACACAACCGATGGCAGGGGTAATGGAAAGAGCAAGGGCTTTGCAGACACCAGATCTGGGTTTCAATCCGGACTCCACCTCTTAGTGTGGACCTAAAGAACTTACCCTAACCTCTTTGAGCCCTGTTTCTCACATCTATAGAACAGAGATGGTAATAACCCACTTTATGGGGTTGCTGTTTAAGAGTGAATGAGAGGAATTAGGCACTCAGTTCAGTACCTGGAATACAGTAGGTTCTCAAAACGTGGTATTTTTTTCTTTCTTGCCACTTATAGGATTCGTTCATGAGAACATTCTCCAAAATTAAACATTATTTTTCCAAACCCTGAAATCGAGTCTCTAAACTCCATGCAAATGGTGCCAGATGCTTATTAAAGGAGGAAGCTGCTTCTATTTTCTCAAAAATCTTTAATGTGGGAAGGAAAGGAAAAGCAATACCAGCCAGAACCCACTACATGTTTGTGCTTTAAACCATAACACCACCACAAGCAAGATGGGGTTAGTTTAATAAGGAAGGAATAGTAAAGAGAAAAAGCAAAAGCAACTGAGGGTTTCCATTTCGGTCAGATCTCTTCTCATCTGAGCAGAACCACTACCTCTACCAACAGCATGGAAGCCACACTGGCTCTTACCCCACATCAACTCAGCACATATCCCCAGAAAGCTTTTCCACTTTGTCTAACCGCCCAACTACAAAGGAAAGAGTTGAGCAATGAAATGACTAACAAAAGAATAATCTCCCACTGCCAGGAAAAGAAGCAAGAAAAATGAGTTTGCGCACACACTGCTTTTACCCTTTTGCTCCTACGGACCAGACGCAAGGGACTGTTTGTATACAGATGATCATTTTATGAGTGAGTCCAACCAATTCTGCCCTGAAATCAACTTCCTAGCGGCTCTGCCTTTTCCAGCTTCTAAATACAGACTGGGAGATGCCTGGGCACATCTGGTCACCATTTGATTTCAGGCTTCTATTGTGTTCATCTGTGGGGGGAGGTGAATCTATAAATAGCTCATATTCCTCTGCCTCACACTTGAAAATTGAGAAACCATCCACTCTGCCTTTCCTGCAGAGAGAAAAGAAGTTTTTACTGAACCCAGCTCTCTCATAATGATCAGAAATCAAGTTAATATTCTGTACAGCCAGGCTCAATCAAATGATTCATAAACCTATTTTATAAGACTAAGTGGTATCTAGAATGAAACCAGAAGGGAGTGAAATCAAGTAAAGATGAGCGAATGACTCATGTGATGCTTTTGAGAAGTCACTGATCTTTTTGGAAACTCACCAAATTGTGTAGTTAAATCCATGCATGTGAACCACCACCTTCAAGTCTTAAGGCCCTTCTCACCTTTGGAAAAGAACTACATGTTTAAATCCTATTCAGTACTGAAAAGAGAAATCACCCTGTGGACTAGACTTGTTGACACCACCCCCACTCCCAATGAAAAAAGGCTAACCTCTCTCTTCAAGATTTTTCAAATGTTTAATAAAATATTTACTACAGTATTTACCACACTGTAAGATAATTAACTCTATGTACCTGTCTCCCTCAAGAACTAAGTTTTTCATGGGTAAGTACAATGTTTAACTCTTATGGATTATTTCCAGTGCCTTGCACAATTCTTGGCTTATTTTTCAGCAGATGTAGGTTGAATGAATGAAGAAGGTGAAATAATCACATATTATAGGATCTTAGTGAACTTTCACAAATAAGACATCAAACTTAATGTTGATTTAATGGAGAGGTAAGAGAAAAGGGTTAAAAGGTAAAAGCAAACAAAAAAAAAGATATAAACACATTCTTTCCCTTCATCCCCACACCTGTACAGGATTCTGCATGTGTCTATGCTAAGTTGCTTCAGTCCTGTCCAACTCTATGAGACTCTATCAGCTTTCACCTGCCAGGCTCCTCTGTCCATGGGATTCTCCAGGCAAGAATACTGGAGTGGGTTGCTATGACCTCCTCCAGGGGATCTTCCCGACTCAGGGATAGAACCTCACTTTCTTAAATCTCCTGCATTAGCAGGCAGATTCTGTACCATTAGCATCACCTGACCCACTCCAGTGTTCTTGCCTTGAGAATCCCAGGGACGGCGGAGCCTGGTGGGCTGCCGTCTATGGGGTCGCACAGAGTCGGACACGACTGAAGCAACTTAGCAGCACCACCACCACCACCACCTGGGAAGCCCCTGCTCAGGACTCTAAAAAGGATATTTTTGCTGGAAGCTGAGCTTATGCAAATATGTGTAAACCACAGACTAATTAGAGCCAAGACACAATAATGACCACCCCTAACTTCAGATCTTGGAAAAGAAACTTCTGAAACACTATATATAGTTCTGGCACAAAAGTACAAATAGATCAATGAAATAAAATAATTTTAAAAGAGACCCCAGGTATACCCAGGAATTAAGCAAATGATAAAAATGGCTTTTTCATATTGTTGCAGAAAGGGGGACCCCTTCCAGGGCCCAAAAGGGGTTTTTTCCCTAATACTCGAAAATGAATTGTCCAGGGAGACACACGTGCTGACAAAACAAGAGACTTTATTGGGAAGGGGTGCCTGGGCAGAGAGCAGGAGGGTGGGGGAACCCAGGAGGACCGCTCTGCCACGTGGCTTGCAGTCTCAGGTATTATGGTGATGGGATTAGTTTCCAGGTTGTTTCTGGCCAATCATTTTGACTCAGTGTCCTTCCTGGTTGCTCAGCCAAGACGGATGCCAGTGAGAAGGATTCTGGGAGGTGGTAAGACAGGTGGCATCTCCTTTTGACCTTTCCAGAACTATTCCTATTGGTGGTGGCTTATTAGTTCCATGTTCCTAGTAAGGAACCTCCTGTCATAAAATAACTCATCCAAATGGTTACTATGGTGCCTGGCCAGGATGGGAAGCTTCAGTCAGTGTGTTTCCCGTAACATTATTAGCGGAGAAAGGACGGATGTTCAAGCCCCACCTCATTTCCTTCACCAAAAAAATTCAAATGGATCAAATATTTAAATTAAGAAGATAAATTCATTAGTATACCAGAAAAAAAAAAAAGCAAATACTTTCATAACTTCAGAATGGCAGGCCCTTCTAAGCTTAATATACCAGAAAGCCACAGAGAAAGGTCAATAAATTTGACTACATTTAAACACACACACAGGGGAAAAATTACAAAATCAAAACAAAAGTAAACAGGGGAAACAATTGCAACATCTATGACATGGAACATTTTCCTTAATATTCTAACTGCTCTTAAAAATAAGAGAAAGATGAACAGTACAGTAGAAAAATGGGGAAAAATACATGAACACATAATTCACAGGGAAGAAAGTATACAAATGGCCCAGAAACATACAGAGATGCTCATAAAATATAACATAAAGAAAAGCTAAAAATAGGATACCATTTCTAATAAGACAGGCAAAGATTAAAGAGTTTGATAACACATAGTATTGACAAGGAATGTGGTAAAGTATTCTGATACACTACTGTTAAGCATGTAAATTGGTATAATCTTTTGGGAAGGAAATTAGACAAAAATATATTGAAATTTAAAATATACTACTTTCCAAACAAGCAGCTATACTACTAGAAATTAAAGACGCTCACTCTAGTATTACAGAGAACAGCAGACACATAATATAATACATATTTTATAATATCAGGAATCCATAATTATGGAATTATAATTATATATAATATATTCAAACCATACATCACTAGAAAAATAATTAAACTACAATACCTTTGTACGATGGAATTCTATATAGCATTAAAACAATAGGTATTGCCTATTGTTTTAATAGGTATTGCCTATTGCCTATAGGTATTGCCAATAAATTAGGGCCAAGATAAGGTGATAAAGTAAAGCCAGTAGAAAATAAAATATACAGTGTAAGCCTGTTAGTACTTTTTTTTTTTTTTAAAGATAAGTGGTTAATAAAAATAAAAAAAAATAAAGATAAGTGGTTACCTCTGAAGAATGAGACCAGTAGGGAAGTATGAAAGGGGAAGGAGTTTGGGGTTTTACATTATACCCTTCTGGACTGTTTGAACATTTTCCAGGTAGCTTGTATCATCTTTAGAGCAAAATATTTTAATTAATTAACCTACTAACACATTTTATGCAGCTGTCTGCTTTCTGCTGAGCAAAGAACTAGAGAGAGACCAGTCCCATTTCTTTCCCGACACTTTCTGAACCCTTTTCGGAACACTGCACTTAGCAGGGGCCTTTTGTTGGTCAGCTGGACTGGCTCCCCGAAAACAGGACCACTGAAAGTTGCTGAGAGGGGACCAGACACAGGCTCACTGTGCAAGTATGTGGAGAGAGTTCAGCGCCTGGACATGCAGACCAGGTGGCTCCTATTGGAGAAGCTTACTGTTATCAGTCTGCCTGTGAACACGTGTCCACTGTGGTGAACACACAGACCTTTTGTTCAAAGGGCTGTTCTTCATTTTACATCCTCTTGTTCGGGTGATTTTGCAAATCAGTTTTTCCAAAGATCCTCAAAGTGATCATCTCTCATCATGCCTCTCATCTTCAAGCAATCAACTGACAATCCTTTTAAATCCAGGACAAATTCAAGTGTAAAGGAAGTGGAGTATAGGGCAACTTCTCAGCACTGCAGGAACAGCAAGGACATGTCTCAGGATCTGTATCTGTATTTATGCTTAGGCTGCCCCAAGTTTCCAGCTGACTATCAAGCTTTGGGCATGCCACTCCTATACACAACCTCTCTCTCCAGGCTAAATCTCAAGGACTCCAGATAGTACCAGAAATTCCTTGTTACCCTTGGCTCACAGGGGAGAAAAAAAAAATCCAAACAAGCTTTTGCCTCTTATAAGATTTCTCTCATTTCTGCTGTTCATTTTTGTACAGACATCCAGCACCAACAGCAAGCATTAAGTGTCAAGGATCTCAGTTCTTCAAATTTTTTTCTAAGTCTAAAAGCTACCCTTTAAAGACTGACAATCAAGTTTCTAGAGAGGGGAAAAAATGAGTTTAGATGAAGCCAAAAGAATGACCTTATTCCTTTAAAATCCAGCCCATGGACACGCTTATGGAGCCAAGCAGCTGTGCTGTTGGCAGAGGGAATGTGCTGAAATGAAACACTCATGGTAATCTCCCTTCCCCCACTCAGGCCTGCAGAGCCCCATCCAATTATTGCACAAAAAGGCTTTTTCTTATAAAATTCTCTCCCTTCTACTTCTGTCTCCATCTTGGTTGGCAAGAACTAGCACTAGCGATGGAATGCACACAGCTCTGCAAATATTCATGAGAAAATCCTTTGACGCCCACACGCTCCCCAGCTGCCCTAGCACATATATGCATTAGGGAAAGGGATGCACAGAGAAATTCATAGATGTCTGTGGCTCTCTAGCTTAGGCAAACTGCAAGGCCTTCTCAAAATAGGCCACAAGATTCAGGAAGGCAGAGTCCTGCTTGTTTCTCATCCACTGAACCATAAATGAAATTATCAATCCGCTAACCACTGATTGATCATTTAAGACGTGCAGCACTGGAAATACAGAAACAAAGAGAACTATGTATAAATAGTGCAGCATTTGAGAGCTTGGAGTTCGGAATCACACAGTCAAAGGTTTGAATTCTGGCTCCATTACTTGATTGTGTGACCTTCAAGCAAGCTACTCAACCTATCCGAGCCTGTTCCTATACCCAAATTAGAAATGATTATCTACTATAAAAAATGATATAATCCTAACCCCTCTGTAAACTCTCAAATTCCTTCTCACCTTAGTTTCTTCTTCATGTTTTCCCATTCTCCTGCTCCTCCAGGGTCCCTCTTCAGTTTCAGTAACTCTTCCACCTTCTTTCCTCTTCTCCAAAGCCTTCATTCACATTCCAAGTACAGCAGAAACAACAAAAGTGAGGGTCATACTCCTCTCTGCCTCACCCTACTTGCTTTCTGAGGCAGGAGGTCATAGGTCAATTATCATCTTATAATGGGTTGCAGTCCCCAGACAGAAATGCTATTTCTGTGGAAGCAGTAAGTAGCCCCCAGCCTGGTCACAATGTTGTTGTCGTTGTTCAGTCGCTAAGTCGTGTCTGACTCTTTGCAACCCCATGAACTGCAGCACACAAGGCTTCCCTGTCCTTCACTATCTCTCTGAGTTTGCTCAAACTATGTCCATTGAGTCAGTGATGCCATCCAACCATCTCATCCTCTGTTGTCCCCTTCTCTTCTTGCCCTCAATATTTCCCAGCATGAGAGTCTTTTCCAATGAGTCAGCTCTTCCCATCAGGTGGCCACAACACTGGAGCTTCAGCTTCAGCATCAGCCCTTCCAATTAAAGGGTTGATTTCCTTTAGAATTGACTGTTTTGATCTCTTTGCTGTCCAAGGGACTTTCAAGAGTCTTCTCCAGCACCACCGTTTGAAAGCATCCATTCCTTGGTGCTCAGCCTTCTTTATGGCCCAACTCTCACATCCATACATGATCACTGGAAAAACCATAGCTTTGACTATACAGACCTTTGTGGCAAAGTGATGTCTCTGCTTTTTAATATGCTGTCAAGGTTTGTCATAGCTATTCTTCCAAGGAGCAAGTGTCTTAATTTTGTGGCTGCAGTTACCGTCTGCATTGATTTTGGAGCCCAAGAAAATGAAATCTGTCATTGTTTCCACATTTTCCCCATCTATTTGCCATGAAGTGATAGGACTGGATGCCATGATCTTAGTTTTTTGAATGCTGAATTTTAAGCCAGCTTTTTCACTCTCCTCTTTCACCTTCATCAACAGGCTCTTTAGTTCCTCTCTGCTTTCTGCCTTTAACATGGTATCATCTGCATATGTGAAGTTGTTAATATTTGTCCCAGGAATCTTGATTCCAGCCTGTGATTCATTCAGCCTGGCATTTCTCATGATATACTCTGCATATAAGTTAAATAAGCAGGGTGACAATTTACAGCTTTGAGGTACTCCTTTCCCAATTATGAACCAGTCCGTTGTTCCACATCCAGTTCTAACTGTTGCTTCTTGTTCTGCATACAGGTTTCTCAGGAGGCAAGTAATGTGGTCTGGTATTCCCATTTCATCAAGAATATTCCATAGTTTGTGGAACTGCTCAAATTGAAGAAAGTAGGGAAAATCACTAGGCCATTCAGGTATGACCTAAATTAAATCCTTTATGATTATACAGTGGAGGTGACAAATAGATTCAAGGGACTAGATCTGGTAGACAGAGTGCCCAAAAAACTATGAATGGAGGTTCATAACATTGTACAGGAGGTGGTGACCAAAACCATTCCCAAGAAAAAGAAATGTAAGAAGGCAAAGTGGTTGTCTGAGGAGGCCTTACAAATAGCTGAGAAAAGAAGTGAAAGGCAAAGGAGAAAGGGAAAGATATACTCAAGAGAATAGCAAGGAGCGATAAGAAAGCCTTCTTAAGTGAACAATGCAAAGAAATAGAGGAAAACAACAGAATGGGAAAGACTAGAGATCTCTTAAGAAAATTGGACATACCAAAGGAACATTTCATGCAAGGATAGGCACAATAAAGGACAAAACTGGCAAGGACCTAACAGAAGCAGAAGAAATTAAGAAAAGGTGGCAAGAATACACAGAAGAACTGTACAAAAAAGCATATGTCACATTAGAGAACCTATAATAGTAGGCGTTCAATGCCGCCAAATACTACTAGATGGCTACAATGCTATGTCCTCATCTTGATGGAGTACAGAGCCAGGGAGAGGCCCAGTCTCAAGAACAAGATCTTTCCTTGGGATTCTGTTAAGCAGCACACTTCCTGCCCTGCAGGAAACTCTGTGTTGCAGTTCACGACCCTGTCGCTAGAATAAGCAACAGACATTTCCATACAACATCAAGCATAATTCTGGACTAGCCAAAAAGAAAAAAACACCCTATAATTGCTATTTTTGTCTCTCTATGCCTTTATCCTTCAAATATGTGTCATGACGGTCTCTAGTATTTCTTCTAACACCAAAATTCTGGAATTCTGAAGTCAAAACTATTTAGCTGGATTCAAAAACTCTGCAGAAGGTACTCTTCATGTCCTAATTACAAACAGTGTTTTGTAATTTAATCCAAAATTTCTCTATTTTTCCTTTTCTTTTTTTTTTGGCTGTGCTGCACAGCTTGTGGAAACTCAGTTGCCTGACCAGGGATTCAACCTGTGCCCTCAGCAATGAAAGCGCAGAGTACAAACCACTGGATGGCCAGGGAATTCTCTTCTATTTTCTCCTAATGGCAATGAAGACCAGCTTGTTCTAACGCTGCATAAACTTAAAATCATCATGCTCCATACTTGCAAAGCACTATTGTCACCTGTCTTTCCTGTCTCCGGAGCAATGTTCTTCATTAAATAATCACACACATGGCGTGCACTACACTGACAGTAGCTTTCCTCTTGGTTCCTGAAGCCGGCCCTTTAATCATTTTGGGATGTGTGGGGTTTTCCTCTGAAGCCTTTCCAGGTGCCTAACATCCTTAAACTGGAGTCCAGGACTGGAGAGTATGTTCACCAAAGAACCTGTAACACCAACATACATGCATGCATGCACGTCACACACACACACACACACACTGCCTCCATCCTGGCCCCTGCCAGGGCTCTTTGAGGGTAAGCAAGGATGGTCTTTGTGTGTTGTGTGATGTTCAGCGTATTGTGGACATGTAAACAACAACAAACACAATCACAGTGCTACTAGAATTTCAGTTTTGAATTTGGTAGTTGTGGGGAGGAAATCCCTGCTCACTCACACAACTTTTCATGTAGAAAAGCTACAGGCATTTTAGGCATTGTGTTTTAGCCAAATAACAAAAGCACTTTAAAATAAAGATTCCCAGGAGTATAGAAGCAATTACGTCCCACAAGGACTGGGTGGTTTTTTGTTCCTGATTGGCTTTCTGTTGACTCAGTCTGCACTTGTTTTGACAGCCACTCACAGTCCTTGGTGGGTAAAGCTGAGCTAATGCTCTTCATGGAAATTTTTACAAACACGTAATCACCCAAACACAATATGCTTGAGCAGAGGACTCCCGCTCCAACAGATGTTCCTGACCGGGAGGAAGGGAGGGAAGTTAATTTTCCAAGTGGAGCATGCTGGTCCCAGAAGTGAGCACAACAGATTCAAAGAAAAGATTTTCAAAACTAGTTCAGCTCTTAGAAAGAAGCATGAGCCTTGCTTCTCTTGTACTGTGATAGTGATAATCACAGCCCAAGCCACAACACTCATGACCTCATTTACTCAACTTCTAGTTGCCAAGCCCTAGACTGAATACTTCACATCATTCTTTCTTTCCTCCTCACAGTAACTCCAGCTAAAAAAACTAAGAGAGGTTAAGTTATCTGTCTGAAGAAAGCCAGCTAATAAGTGGCTGTGCCTGAATTCAAATCCAGTTCTAACTTCAAGAGTGCTCAGTCACTTGTAGTGTCTAACTCTTTGTGACCCTGTGGACTGTAGCCCACCAGGTTACTCTGTCCATGGAATTCTCCAGGCAAGAATACTGGAGTGGATTTCCATGTCCTTCTCCAATACATTGAATGGGGGTACCCAAATCTGAAGTCTGTAAATGAATTCATCTCTTAAGTAAGGTTATGGCAAAATCAACAAGAAGTGAATTGCCCTGATGGATAACACATTGATTGCACAATCTCTTGGGAAATATGGCATCATCTGTATGGAGGATATGATTCATGACGTCTATGTTAGAAAATGTTTCAAAGAAGCAAGCAGCTTCCTGTGACCCTTTAAATTGTCTTCTCCATGAGGAGGAATGAAGAAAAAGACCACCCATTTTGTAGAAGGTGGAGATGCTGGCAACTGGGAAGACTAGATCAACAGGCTTATTAGAAGGATGAACTAAGATATCTACCATAATTATTTTTGCAATCTAGTCAGTTAATAAACAACGATTGCTTTCAAATTGGAAAAAAAAAAATGGAATGCTGATGTCCATTACCCCACGATTCTGATGTCAAATCAGATAGTATAATCCCCTGCCAATCCCCATTCACCATAACCTTTTCTCTCTCTTTCCCATCATCCCTTCTCCTCAATTTTCCTTCTCTTCCTTTTACTATATACCTCTTTTTATATTTTTATAAAAGAATATGAACTTTGCATTCACATGATCCTGCGTTCAAATCCAAGACTCATTTTCTTGTTGTGTGACTTTGGGCAGATCATATAATCTCTTTAAGCCTAAATTTCCCCAACTACTGAAAGAGGATAAAATCTTCTCCATTTCAAGTTGAAACGGTGGAAACAGATAACACGTAGAAAGAGAGAACCAGGTCACTAGTAGACTAAACGAGAATTGTTTAATGTTGAGAGTCGGTGAGGCTTGGTGGACACGACACACAATTTAGAGCCGGGCTGTCTTGGGTTTGAATCCTTGCTTCACTACTTATTCACTGGCTAAGTGACTCAGGTAAGCCTTGTAACCTTTCATGCCTCAGTTTCCTTATCTATAAAACGGAGTAAAACATATGTTTGATAGATTTTGGGGAGAGAGTCAAATGAAATGATAAACATTTAGGATCTATAGATAATTAACGAGGAAGCTGCCTCTCAGAAGAACTTACAGTTGACTTGCTCTCTACAGACTCATTTGTTGACACCTGATCTATGTGTTTAAGTGTGTCACCATTAAGGACTGGGAAGTGCTAAAGCACTAAGGAATTTTAATCTTGAACTAATTTTTTGAGGCTGTAACATATGCATAAAGAGAGGAGGTAGAATGACACAACGCAATGCAAAGGCCACCAGAGCAAGCAAGGTTCTAGTCCTGCTTGGGCATTAACTGCCTATATAAGCCTATGTTAGTTATACTTTGTATCTGGAACATAAGAGGGTTGGCCTAGAAGATGGGCCTTGTCTGAAAACATTTTTGATTGTCATATTTAGGACTACTACCAGCATCTAGAGACTAGAGGCCAGCGACACTGCTAAAGATCCTACAGTGCCCAGAACAGATTCCTCACAACAAAGAATTACACAGCCAGAATATTAATAGTGCTGAGGTTGGGAAAACCTGGCCTGGATGACTGCTAGGTTCCCTTCAAGCTCTAACATTCTAAAAGACCATGAGGAGGAGACAGCACCAACACCAAATAGGTGGATTCTCATCAACTTCTATCATGCAATGGTTTATGATGTCGCTCAAAAGCCCCCTAAGACCAGTGGGGAATATTTCAACGCAGATATCTGGATATTTTGAAATCAGTGCTGTATTTCTGAGGGTGATGACAGTCCTTCCTTCATAAAAGGAGGTACAGTCCTCCAGGGACTTGGTCCCTCACTCTTTACAGTTAGAATCAATGTTTTCAAAGCCATAAGATTCCTTTGGGGCAAGAAAATTATTTACATGAGTCTGAATCAAGGTCAGATTACAAACCACAGCAGAGGTGAATCTCAAGTACTCAATACATCATGCTAAGTGAAGTAAGGCAGACTCAAGAGGCTACCTACTGTTATATTACACTTTTACAGCATTATGAAGCAGATAAAACTGTAGGGACGAAAACATTGCCAGGGGCTAGGTGGTTAAGGAGAACAGTCTGACTATAAAGAGGCATGGAAGATTTGGGGGATGATGCACAATATAATCAGAAAGACAGTAAAAAGCACTGCTGTATTTTGGGAGAGGAAGAACCAGATGACATATAAACTCTTTCCTATGTCAAGTCCTATTTTATAACAATCTGCCTCTCCTAACCCTGGTGACCTCAGAGCCATACTGATTAGGGTTAAAAGTCTGGACTCCAATTTCTGTCAGTGAGGAATCCCTCCAAACAAATCAGGTGGATCTGAGTGTTGACAACATTCTGGAAACTCTGGCCCTTCTCCAGCCTGTGACAGAGATTCCTTTCCTTCCCCCTCATATACTACCCAATGAATGCCTCAGACTTTTAGTAAACAAACCAGAATAAATTTCAGGAGGCACTGGTTTTATCTCTCTGCACAGGCTTCCTGTCCAAATCCCATTTGATCTATCCACTGAATTTCAAATCAGGCAACAGAAGAGGAATCACATTTATGAATTCCCCTCCTCTATGGGCTTCTGGGTTTCCACTAGATAATTTTTACACACTTAAGCTACATAAATACAAAATATGAGCCTCAAAACAAAATTATACCTGTACAGTGTATACTAAATGGTGATTTTTGTTTTGTTTACATATACTTCCCAGATTATCTATCAAATGTTACACAAAATAGTTAATGTTTCTTATATGCAGAACAGTCCTAGGTATGCCATGGCCAAGAAGAATGGAAGGAGCCATTGGAATGCTCACACTTTCTCCTAGAGGCCACTGTCTTCAATGCCACAGATACAGTCACAACTGTGAACTGCTTTAGGAGTACCTTCCTCTTACTTAAGAGTCAGTTCCTTTCCTGGCCCTTCTTGGAGGATCTCAGTGGAACAATATGAACACCAGTAAACCAGTTACCTCATACATGCTTGAGTATTGGGATAAAAGTCCGGGGCCATAAGACAAGCCTGGATCTGCAAGAGCCCTCATCCTTCAAAGGACAGAGAAGGCTTTGTCGGGGCCAGGTAATACCCACACTGCACCTGCTAAGCAACTTCACTTTCACTTTTCACTTTTATGCATTGGAGAAGGAAATGGCAACGCACTCCAGTGTTCTTGACGGAGAATCCCAGGGACGGGGGAGCCTGGTGGGCTGCCGTCTATGGGGTCGCACAGAGTAGGACACGACTGAAGCGACTTAGCAGCAGCAGCACCTGCTAAGCATTTATGGCAAATAAGTTGTGACTACAAAAGTGAGGTGCTCATATTATAACAGAAGGGACCAACAAAAATAACAAATCCCACAGTGGTCTAGGATCTTGTTTCCACGTGGTCCCCTCAAAAGGGAAGGATGGGGAATTATACTTCCATGATTTAGAACTATCCAATCATCTTCAGAAGTCTCCACTAGCAGAAAAATCAGTACTAGTAGACCTTGCAGATGTTACAGGTCTGGCTCCAGACCAACACAATAAAGTGAATAATTGCAACAAAGGCAGTCACGTGGATTTTTTGGTTTCCTAGTGCATACCAATGGAGAAGGCAATGACACCCCACTCCTGTACTCTTGCCTGGAAAATCCTATGGACAGAGGAGCCTGGTAGGCTGCAGTCCATGGGGTCGCAATGAGTCAGACACGACTGAGCGATTTCAATTTCACTTTTCATTTTCATGCATTGGAGAAGGAAATGGCATTCCACTCCAGTGTTCTTGCCTGGAGAACCCCAGGGACAGGGGAGCCTGGTGGGCTGCCATCTATGGGGTCACAGAGAGTCAGACACGACTGAAGCAACTTAGCAGTGCATACCAAAGACAATTTATACATATTGCTGTCTACTAAGTGCAATAGCAGTATGTTTATAAACAATGAACAAATCTTAATTAGAAAATTCTTTAAGATTAAAAAATACTAACCATTATCTGAGCCTTCAGTGAGTCATAGTGGTGACATGACCAGAGATAACCATAAAAATGGAATAATAATTTAAAAATTTTAAATATTATGAGAACTACCAAAATGTCACACAGAGACACAAAGTGAACAAATGCTATGAAAAATGGCACAGACAGACTTACTCGATACAGAGTTGCCACAAATAGTCAATTTGTAAATAATACAGTATCTATTAGGTGCAATAAAACCAAATGTCATAAAATGAGGTATGCCTATTCTGTCCTCTAAATCACTCAAACTTGATAAAATGGTATCTTTAGCATAATTTGGGAACGTTTCATAAAGGATTGAAATACTAAGCAGAAAAGACACTATGGCTTTTTATTCAAAGGCATATAGACTGATAGGCAATGGTTGTCTAGGGCTCTTCCCCGAATATATCCATTTTCAATACTTTTTCCTAAGGACATATTCCTCTAGTATTCTCTTTCTCATTTAAGAAAGAACATATGAAAAGCCAAAGATATTATTTTTCTAATTTTAGAAAGGACCCTGGCAACTGCTAGGATAAGAGCTACTGTCTGTGGTCACAGAAGTGAATCAGGCAAGGCTTGCTGGCCATCACAGGGACCAAATGCATGACCTCTGACAGTGCTCCAACCAGGACAATGCTGCTGCTTCACAGCAACAGAAGTCCTATGTAGACCTCCTTGACCAGACCTGCTGCCTTGGAAATTTGTGGGAAAGCTAAGCAGCAGGAAGGATGACCAATAGCGTTAGCCAGTAAAGGCTTGGCTCATCCTCTCAGTCCTCAGCAGATCTGCTGCAGACAACACTTCCCAGACCAAAACATCATTAGTTTCTGACCAACCTACATAAGTAAGAAATAGCCAGGGCCCAGATTCCACGTTAATTTCCCAATAATTATCCAGTTATAAAGACCTTGGGAAAGTGAAGGAAAATGACATTACCACATCCTGAGAGGCATACTGGGGATCCTCTGGGTTGACTGACCAGTAGCAGTAATCAAAGCCAAATGCCACAACCTTCTCCCGGGAGTCGCCAAAGCCATTAGGTCGACCATCCACCTAAAATTAAACACAGAATCTAGTATCTTCTCTACTGTAATATCAGAATCAAATCAGAGGCACTTGATTCCTCTGCTTGTAGATAGAGATACCTGGACTGATCATGAGAACCTTTATGATATCTACCTGAAAGGGGGGGAAAAAGTAACCTTTGTCTTCATCTTGTTAGGTACAATGAAGCAACAGAGAATTAAATGTCTATCATATTATCACATATCTATATATAAACCAGACCTGTGAGGCGTAAGACCGCTTGGGATAAAAAACCTCTCCTTCCCTGGGCCTCCTCTTCTTACTATCATTTCTTCTCTGAGTATTGCTATAGAATATACCAGTCGTGTATGAGTAATTCAGTCCCTGGGCCTGACAGGCTCTGTCAACCTAGAGCTTTCACAGAAGTCCCTGGGGTATCCACCTCCAGAAGGCATGTTGGACAGAAGAGCTGGGCCCAATCCAACTGCTCGGGGTAGAAGAGAGCAGCTTGGAAATTCTACCGACCTCCAGGTACTGGGGAGAGTGGCATTATTCACAGAAATGCCTATCTTACTACTTAATATTTAGATTCTGGACAGGGAGAAACAATCCCTCGAACTGGGTACTAAAACCCACAGTAGAATGAGGCTGACAGAATGACGAAGAGATTCTGAGTGGATAACTGGACTCAGAAAAGAGGATAGCTGGCCAGCGAGGTGAGCAGGGGGCAGATTAGAGTGTGATCTTGGCCAAGATTTATTCTTAAGAACCAAAAATATAAGCTCTCAGAACAAAGCAGCTGAAGTGATTAGGCAACAGAGATATAAATAAGAGACAGGAGAGAATGACAGGTCTTTTGTCCCTGGGGAGCTCCTGTTGAAAGTCTGGCAGGTTTCTCTCTCAGCAGTGAGCTACTGACAAAAGGAAATGGATCACATCACGGGAGGAACACAAGAGTGGATGTGGCTGGAGGGATTGGGGTCCAGAAAACCTTCCTCCTGCAAGTCAGCTTCCTCAGCTCTCAGGAACGTCAAATACCACCTGCAAGCTGACCACAGCCGCATTCACATGGCTGGCTTCCCTGTCCTCCACTACTCAAGGCTCAGAAAGAAAGAATCCCTTCCACTTCCCCTGGCCTGGGAAAAGAAAAGAATGGGATGGAGGAAATAAGCCAGAGGAAGTAGTAAGGGTAGGGAAGGAAGTTGCCAGTGTCTGTCTAGTTGTGACTCAAAGATCAGTCAGATCTATGGAGAGTATTTACAGCAAGACTTGGGCTAGTGCCCAACTCTCTTCTGGGATCTAAAGTCTTTACTTGGCCTCACTGTGGCTAAAAATGAGTTCTGTATTAGCAGATGCATACTAAAACCCCTGCTAATGCTTCTCAATGAAATGATATTCAATAAGAAGATTGAGCCAACGTCTAATAGAAGGTCAGGTAAGTTAAACATACGAACAAATTGTCCCCCAACATGATTTAAGCTGGCCATGTGTTTACTTTCAAAATATCTACTACTAACCAGTTTCCAAAATAGCTGTACCCCATTTGGTAGAACTTGGGTTCCAGTAACTACATCCCCGGAACTTCTTCCCTGTTGTATTTTTATATTTGCTTTGTGGTTGGTCAAAGCTCTTCTAACAATTCCCCTTATATGCCCTTTCCTCTTCCACTCCCCCTCTCTAAATGCATTCACATACACACCTTCACCCCAGAAGTCACTATAATTAATACTAGTTCTTCAGGGGAAAGAAAAAGGAAAACAATTTTAGGCTTACCTTTAAATTCCTGATTTTTGCCACTTTGCCATTAACTTCCACAATAATTTTTCCCCCTTCTTTGATCTCCCTAGAAGCAAGACACAAATTTTTTAAATTAATCAGGAAAAGAGCAGCTGAGACCAGCACTATTAGGACAAAATGTTTCCCTACTGCCATCTCCACAACTGGGGTGTCTGAAGCAGTCCCCGAGCTGGCATGCTTCTCTGGATTGTTAGAATTTGGCTTGGGAACAGTGAAGAGTCAATGTTATTGGGTACCCTCTATGTGCTAAGCATTGTATTAAGTACAGCATACGCTATACTTCATCCTATGCTATCCTCTTAACACACCGTCCTGACATAGCTTCCTGACAGATCTTTTTTTTTTAATAAATGAAAGACTAAGGGTGAGAAAAATTATGTAATTTGTCCAAGGTCACACAGCTAGCAGTGGCAGAGCCTGAATTTAAATCCAGATCTGTCTAAGCACAAAGCCATATGCCTCAGAAATCAGGCTTGGGAAACCCTGAGAATATCCTCGGCACAGCATGGCATCATTTCTCGTTTCCTCCGATATTTTCAGCATAAATAAATATAATGATATATTTTATTTCATTATAAAATAATGAAAAAAGTTTCAGAGTCCTTTCTGTTGAGACCTGAGAACATATTTCCTAAATCCTTTCCTTATATTATCTTCTTAAGTCAGAATAACAGCCAAGATCCTTAAGGATCTTCCTAAATTGTAGTTATGTAGTAACACTTCTAACAACTAACCAAATTAACTTAAATTCACTTTAAGGGGCTTAATCCAAGTGATTCATAAAACTGAAGCCCAAAATGAATGGAATACACTCCATTCTAGATATGAAATCTTTTTTCACAACATAAAGAGCTTTAGCTAAAGTGCTTAAGGCCAGGGACTTCCTGGTTGTCCAGAGGTTAGGAATCTGCCTTCCAATGCAGAGGCATGTGGGTTCCATCCCTGGTCTGGGAAGATTCCACGTGCTGTGGGGAAACTACTGAGCCCACGTGCCTCACTTAAGACCTGACACAGCCAAATAAGTAAATAAATATTTTAAAATAAAGTGCTCAAGGCCAGAATATTAACAGATGGGAGTTAACTCACTGGCACTTTCTGCTACAGTGAAAACTATCAATTAAATTATTCCTGGCCTGGGACCTGAAAGTTGAGAAAATATGTCCAATGTCATTTTTATCTTCCCTCAGCGTTCCCAGGATGTGGCCTTGAGGACTTGGGGGGAGGGGATGGCAAGGGATACACAGTGAGACAGGGGTCTTTAGATTTAAGATTATTTTTGTACACTAGTCAGTGCATTTGGAATAAAGTACTGGAAAAAAATTTCCTTCTCCCAGGTGATGGCATTCCTGGTACTTAATTTCCTCAAGGCTCTGATGCTCTTTCTTTCATATTTCATACTAGACAGAACTTAAGGCAGTACGGATATACTCTGTCCCCCAGGATTATAAAACTGCATCCCCTGCCCCTAGCTCTCCTAAAGAAAATCTTTCAGTTTTGGTGTTAATTTTTTTTTTCCCTTCTGCATTTAAAAGTAGGTTTGATTCTCCCTTTACCCACTATAAAATACACAGGCTATAATAAAATTGAGCAACAAAGAAAGTAAGAGGAAAAACTTTTGCAAATCTATTTAATCTAACTTTTTTAAGTGAGCCCTTTCTTAAGGATTCACCTAGGACTCTGGCATAAAGCAGCCAAAATAAAAAAAGGTCTTGAACTTGACCTCTTGACAAAAGGATATGACACTATAGTTGGTGAGATGCCACCCCTTCCCTGCCTGGCCCACAGCCATTGGTAACCTAGTGGTTCCAAAATATTCTAAAACAAAATGAAGACAAATTAAAGTTGAGCAGAAGAGAAAGAAAGAACATCAACCTCAACAGGGCAGCTGACTGCACAGAGTTCAAAGAAGTCTGCTGTGGCTACCACCACTTGCCTCTGGGGCCTGAATTCTACCAATAGGCATTCATTCCTTAGGATTAAAGGTTTTGCAAAGGAATAAATCCTCAGTTACACACTGACTCCTAGGACAGTTTCTCAAAGTGTGGTCCACAGGCTTCACTCATTAGAATTACAGGAGGTGGTGGAGCTGCTGCTGCTGCTGCTAAGTCACTTCAGTCGTGTCCGACTCTGTGCGACCCCATAGATGGCAGCCCACCAGGCTCCCCCGTCCCTGGGATTCGGAGCTAGTTAATTTGAATTCCTCTTAACAAGTTGTATTATAACAAGCTCCCCAGGTGAACTGTATGTATCCTATAATTTGAGGATCACTGTCTTAGAAAATGGCCAAGCCATTTCCACTTGTTATCTACTCATTTATACAATTTTAAAAAACAGCTAAGAACAAGGAGGAATAAAAATAGCTGTTAAAAATTATATAGCTAGCACTTTATCAGACACTTAAAAGCAGCCAGGCTCTGTTCTAAGTATTTTTAATGTATCCTTTCATTTAATCTTCACAAAAAACCATTGAAGTAGTTATACTATTTCACAGATTTAAAAAGAAGAGCACATAAAGGGAATATAGTTTATGATAATTACCTTTTTGAAAGGGCAGTGGAAAGTGTTCTGGAGCCTACAGTATTGGCCAATATGTTCTGTCAATGATGATTTGGGACAAACAAGCGGCAGCATCTTACAATGAGACACAGATTTTCTGATTATGAAAACAACTGTGTGGTAAAAGGGAGTGCACTAAAACCGTTTTCCATATTATCATTTTATTGATGGTCTCTACTAGTCCTACTGAGCAAACAGGCATTTGAGAAAGAAGTGCAATTTTTCTGTAACCTCAGGAAGGAGCAGCTTGGTTTGGTGAATGGAATCTTGGCTCTACCTACTTTTAGATCTTTAACAAGACCAATTTCTCATCTGGAAAAATAAAAAATGGAAGCTTGAGCTCTAAGATTTATATCCAAGTACCACATAAGATCCAATGACTTTGTTAACTGAATCTGTGCTGATTACTTTTTTGAAGGCTGGGACAAATCACATAATCAGTAAATAGCCTATGTTGAGATGAGCCTCAGCGAAGGTGGTGGAAGTTAACAAACCCTGGAATACAGTGTGGTGAGAAGAGGGGAATAGTTTGGACTTCTTAGCTGGGGTCACGCTGGGTTTATTCATCCCGGCTCCTGAATCTTCAGCAGGCTATAATCCTCTCATACCTGGGTAACTGCTGTCTTGCCCTTCTACCCCTTGCTGCTCAAGGCTCTTAACCTGAGCTAAAAGTTAATAAGCTTTTCAGACTTCCCTGGTGGTCAGTGGTTGAGAACCTGCCTGCCAATGCAGGCGATGCAGGTTCGATTCCTGGTTCAGGAAGATTCAACAGGCCACAGAGGAACTAAGCCTGTGCACCACAACTACTGAGCCTACGCTCTAGAGCCCATGCTCCAAAACATAATAAACCACCTCAACGAGAAACCCGCTGGCCGCAACTAGAGAAACCCCACACACAATAGTGAAGACCCAGGACAGCCAAAATAATAATAAATAAAATTTATTAAAGACTTAATAAGCTTTTGTGCCCTTCTTTTCCCTTCACTTTTGTTTGACATGTTATTCTCTACTGTGACTGCCAAACTCTTGCCAACTCTTCATTGTAGCATGTGGGATCTAGTTCCGGACCAGGGATCGAAATCAAACCCCTTGTGTTAGATTTGCAAGGTCTTAGCCACTGGACCACCAGTGAAGTTTCCATTGTACTACTTCTGTCTTTTCCTACTTTTTTGTCCCTTTCCCTTATCACACTGCTCTCATTATTCTGTCAACTGTATGACTTTTCAAGCCAGTCACCTCCAGTCAGTACAAACACAGACCCTGCTGTGCTGTGTGCTGTGCTTAGTCGCTCAGTGAACTCTGTCCAACTCTTCGTGACCCCATGGACCGTAGCCCACCAGGCTCCTCTGTCCATGGGATTCTCAAGGCAAGAATACTGGAGTGGGTTGCCATGCCCTCCTCAAGGGAATCTTCCCAACCCAAGGATCCAACCCCGGTCTCCCACACTGCAGGCAAATTCTTTACCAAATGAGCCACCAGGGAAGCCCTGCTCCTGCTAGAACCGAATTTTGTTCTGAGAGACAATGTCTTTTTCTGACTGCTTTGTCCAATTTTCAAGCCATCTTGTGTCCTGGAAATTTTTAAACCTCTCAAATAGTTCCAATACGTGCCTTCAGGTCCCAAACCACATTCTGCCAGGTTTATCTCCTACCACTCATCTCCCTCCACACAGCCTCTCCTCAAAAGCCTGAAACTTTTGTTTCCTAAGAGCCTAAGTCTCTCGCTCTGTATTTTCACAGAATGCTCTCTACACCTTCTCCTCTACCTGTCAGCAAAAGCGTTTGGGTTCAAACACCAAGCCTTCTGTGAAGCCTTCCCTGACTTTCCAAACATGTGAGTGGAAAAATCAGTATGAAGGGAAAGAAATTATGGACCCTGGATGCCTCAACAGCTGAGGAGTGTAGGATCAGATTCCTGCATGAAAAACAAACAAACAAACAAACAAACGGGAACTGGCTACGCTGAGGGAAGGGCTTAGAATGACTTCCCCCT
Organism: Bos indicus x Bos taurus; assembly: GCF_003369695.1. Classification (NCBI taxonomy): domain Eukaryota; kingdom Metazoa; phylum Chordata; class Mammalia; order Artiodactyla; family Bovidae; genus Bos; species Bos indicus x Bos taurus. Next base: position 31,848,891 of record NC_040085.1, on the reverse strand, counting down.
ACTTCACACTTCTGAAGTCGCCCACAGAACGAAACCACGATCTCTGAGCCTCAATTTCTCTCTTATGCCTTACAACCTGCTTTCCTCCACTTCTTCACAGAGAAACCCATGTGCACGCAGAAACTCACCATTCTCCCTCAGTCCTTACAGGTACTCCAGAGCCACCAAGAAGAGACAGTAGACCGCCGACCCTTCCCACTTAGAGATACTTCCCAGCCCTTCTCAGCGTATCCAAAGAGAAAGGCTCAACCTGGGCATCAAAACTTGAGCCGCGCGCGGTCCCTCAAAACTCCTGCCGGGACACAGGGACTCCGGGGACACGGACAGGACAGCCCACCCCGAGGCTTTCCACTAAGTGCTCCCCGCCAGGGCACTAATCGAAAACCCAACCCAAGCCAGGCCTTTACGGTTTCCGGACGCTGGCCCCTTGGGCCACTTTGTGTCTGATTTCTCCGCGCCAGACTCACTGAAGGGAGAGGCGGGGACCCCGCCTTCCCTTCAGCTCACTTGACGCCTCAGGCGCCCCCTCCCGCCCAGACTCACCTCTTACTGAGGGGCCGGACCCTCACCGCCACCCGCACGTTGGCCATCCGTCGGCCAAGGCTCAAACCCCGCAGGTCTGCCCCGCTGCAGCATCCCCGGACCCAGCCCCAAGTCAAGCCAGGACCCAGCCCCGGGCCGGGTGCGGCCCCGCTTGCCCCACGCGCCTCACAAGACGACCCCGCCCATATGCGGGCCGACGCCTAGCCGGGGTGGTGCCTGCCGAGCCTCGGCCAATCCTGAGCTGGGTGGGCGGGAGGACGCCCGGGCCGCCCCGCCTCGCTCCGCCCACGCGCCTCACGGGACTGCCTCTCTCACAAGTGGGCCGGAAGCCCAGCCAGGCCTGAGGAGCCTGGACCAATCCTGAGCCTCGCGGTCGGGGTGGTGTAGATCCTGGCTGGGTAAGGCTGGCTCCCGCTTCAGAGAAACTAGCTTTTGTTTTTCCAGTGTCCGAAGCACTACAAAGTCTAGTAAATTCGTTAACACTAGACAGTTTACAGTCTCCGTTTAGTACGTTTAGTAATGTACTAAATCCTTTATTCTCTGCATTTGCCTGATCTGTCAATCCTGTGGTTAAATTTTAGGGGCAGAAATGAAGTGGGAAACACCGGTGTTTTTGCTGTTCCCTTCAAGGGGCATTGTCTTTCCTTTAAGAGGCACTGGATTAGGGGTTTAGAGTTCTCACTGGCGAGCTTCTCTTAGATTGTGCTGGAAGCTCAGCGCCACCCTGACAGAGTTTCTGATCTTGTAGGGAATAGTATCGGACAGAAATGGTTTATTAATTCATCCAAGAAGTAACTACTTAGTACCTGCTCAGAGTCAAGTGCTGTTCTAAGGCCCTGGGGATACAGTCCTAACATTGGTGGAAATTAGAATCCACAGGGAAGGGAAGAAGAGAGTAAATACGTGAATATATAATATGTCGAATGGTGCTAAATGAAACTTTTTGGAAAAAGCACGGTAAGGAAATTCAGTGATGGTCTCTGTGTGTATGTAGGGAGAAAGGTGCTGCTTTATATAGGATTTCAGAAACTGTATGCGTGTTGGAGGGAGGAGCACTTGCAGGTATTAGTTTATGTATTTAACAAGTATTTCCTAAGTAGTCATGTATTACGATCAAGGTCATAGCAGTGAAGAAAACAGGCAAACCTCTGACCTCATGCAGCTTGATGAGAGAAACTAATAAGTAAAACAATTTAAGTAAAATGTATATCAGATTAGCTAAGGAGTGAAAATAAAGCAGAAAGGAGGGTAGGAAGTGAGTAAGGAGGGTGTTCAAACTGTAAATAATATGGCCAGGGAAGGCCTTGAGAATGTGACACTGGAGAAAAATCTGAAGGTTGTAAAAGAAGAGTGATGCTGTTCTGTGGAAGGGCAGTTTCAGACACAGGGAACAGCCCCTGCACTTGGTAAAAACCTGGAATGTTAGAGGAACAGTAGGAAAGCCAGTGGGGATAGCATGGAGTGACAGAGGGAGAGAATCATAGAGGTAGCATGAGGCCATGGTAAAGGCTTTGGATTTTATTCTAGGTGAGCTGGAAAGCTACTGGACAGTGTTAAGGACAAAAGTAAAATTATTCTCAACCGTAAAAAAGAATGAAATAATGCCATTTTCTGCAACATGGATGGACCAAGAGATTGTCATACTGAGTGAAGTAAGTCAGACAAAGACAAATAACATATGATATTGCTTATATGTGGAATCTTAAAAAATGGTACAAATGAACTTAGTTATAAAACAGAATTAGAGTTACAGATGTAGAAAACCAATTTATGGTTATGGGGGCAGGGAGGGAGGGATAAATTAGATATTGGGATTGGCATATCCACACTACTATATATAAAATAGATAACTCATAAAGCCCCACTGTATAGCACAGGGAACTCTACTCAATATAATGACCTTTATGGGAAAGAATCTAAAAAAGATGTAGGTATATGTATAACTGATTCACTTTGCTATACAGCAGAAATTAACCCAACTTTGTAAATCAACTATACTCCAGTAAAAATTTTAAGAATTAAGTAAAATTATGTGATCTATGTTTTTAAAGGTTTACTCTGGCTACTGTTTTGAGACTATTTTCAGGAAAGGGAAAGGATTGAAGCCCAAGAGGGACCAGGTGGAGGCTATTTTAGTACTGCAGTGGCAGTAATAGAGTCATGGTGATGTCTTTATATGTCAGGCATGTTCCAATAGTAGTTTACCTATCCAGCCTCCTCTCTCATCTGTTTGAATGGACTCATCCCTGGAGTATTGGGACAGCTGGTTTACAATTCAAATTCACCTGGAAACCTAGTCTTCTGAATGACTTCTCTACTCACTGTGCTTTGCAGTGGGAAAAATGGCTGTATTAGGGAAAATAGTATGACAGTTCCTCAAAAAAATAAAAATAGAGCTACCTATGATCCAGCAATCTTTCTCCTGGGTATATATTCAAAGGAAATGAAATCACTGTCTCAAAAATATATCTACATCTTCATGTTCATTGCAGCATTATTTATGATTCGCCAAGATGTGGCAACAACCTAATTGTCCACTGAAGGATGAATGGATACAGAACATCTGATATATATATATATATATATATATATATATATAGTGGAATATTACTCATCCATTATCAAAAAAGAAAATTCTGCCATCTAAGACAACATAGGTGGGCATTATACTGAGTTAAATAATTCAGGCAGAAAAATCCTGTATGATCTCACTTGTATAGAGAATCTAAAAAATCAAACTCATAAAAACAGAGTAGATAGGGAGAATGAGGATATGTTGGTCAAAGGGTACAAACGCCCAGCTATAATAAGTTCTGGGGATCTAACGTATAGCAGGGTGATGTTATTTAATAATGTTGAAAATTGAATTTGCCAAGAGAATACATTTTTTTTAGCTCCTAGTTTGCTTTGTAGGTAGTATATCCATTGATCTTTTCCTTTGTTAATTGGAGCATAGTTGCTTTACAATGTTATCTTAGTTTCTGCTGTACAACAAAGTGAATTAGTAATTATTGTTGTTGTTCAGTCGCTCGGTTGTGTCAGACTCTTTGCAACCCAATGGACTACAACACGCCAGGCTTCCCTGTCCTTCACCATCTCCCAGAGCTTGCTCAAACTCATGTCCATTGAGTCAGTGATGCCATCCAACCACCTCATCCTCTGTCATCCCCTGCTCCTCCTGCCTTCAATCTTCTCCAGCATCAGGATCTTTTCCAATGAGTCAGCTCTTCCCATCAGGTGGCCAAAGTATTTTAGTTTCAGCATCAGTCCTTCTAAAGAATATTCAGGATTGATTTCCTTTAGGACTGACTGGTTTGATCCCCTTGCAGTCCAAGGGATTCTCAAGAGTCTTCTCCAACACCACAGTTGAAAAGCATCAATTCTTTGGTGCTCAGTTTTCTTTATTGTCCAATTCTCAAATCCATACGTGACTACTGGAAAAACCATAGCTCTGACTATATGGACCTTTGTCGGCAAAGTAATGTCTCTGCTCTTTAATATGCTGTCTAGGTTTGTCATAGCTTTTCTTCCAAGGAGCAAGCGTCTTTTAGTTTCATGGCTGCAGTCACTATCTGCAGTGATTTTGGAGCCCAAGAAAGTAAAGTCTGCCACTCTTTCCATTGTTTCCCCATCTGTTTGCCATGAAGTGATCAATAACCTCAGATATGCAGATGATACCACCCTTATGGCAGAAAGTGAAGAGGAACTAAAAAGCCTTTTGATGAAAGTGAAAATGGAGAGTGAAAAAGTTGGCTTAAAGCTCAACATTCAGAAAACGAAGATCATGGCATCCAGTCCCATCACTTCATGGGAAATAGATGGGGAAACAGTGGAAACAGTGTCAGACTTTATTTTTCTGGGCTCCAAAATCACTACAGATGGTGACTGCAGCCATGAAATTAAAAGACACTTACTCCTTGGAAGGAAAGTTATGACCAACCTAGATAGCATATTCAAAAGCAGAGACATTACTTTGCCAACAAAGGTTTATCTAGTCAAGGCTATGGTTTTTCCAGTGGTCATGTATGGATGTGAGAGTTGGACTGTGAAGAAAGCTGAGTGCCAAAGAATTGATGCTTTTGAACTGGTGTTGGAGAAGACTCTTGAGAGTCCCTTGGACTGCAAGGAGATCCAACCAGTCCATTCTGAAGGAGATCAGCCCTGGGATTTCTTTGGAAGGAATGATGCTCAAGCTGAAACTCCAGTACTTTGGCCACCTCATGCTAAGAGTTGACTCATTAGAAAAGACTGATGCTGGGAGGGATTGGGGGCAAGAGGAGAAGGGGACGACAGAGGATGAGATGGCTGGATGGCACCACTGACTCGATGGACGTGAGTCTGAGTGAACTCTGGGAGTTGGTGATGGACAGGGAGGCCTGGCGTGCTGCGATTCACGGGGTCGCAAAGAGTCGGACACGACTGAGCGACTGATCTGATCTGATCTGATCTGATGGGACCGGATGCCATGATTTTTTTAATGTTGAGTTTTAAGCCAGCTTTTACTCTCTCCTCTTTCACCTTCATCGAGAGGCTCTTTAGTTCCTCTTCGATTTCTGCCATAAGGGTGATGTCATCTGCATATCTTGGGTTATTGATATTTCTCCTGGCAATCTTGATTCCAGCTTGTGCTTCATTCAGTCTGGCATTTTGTGTGGTATACTCTGCATATAAGTTAAATAAGCAGGGTGACAATATACAGCCTTGATGTACTCCTTTCCCAATTCTGTATCAGTCCGTTGTTCCATGTCTGGTTCTAATTATTGCTTCTTGACCTGCATACATACAGGTTTCTCAGGAGGCAGGTAAGGTGGCCTGGTATTCCCATCTCCTTGTGATCCACAGAGTCAAGGCTTTAGCATAGTCAATGAAGCAGCAGTAGATGTTTTTATGGAATTCTCTTGCTTTTTCTCTGATCCAGAGGATGTTGGCAATTTGATCTCTGGTTCCTCTGCCTTTTCTAAAACCAGCTTGAACATCTGGAATTTCACGGTTCACATAATGCTGAAGCCTGGCTTGGAGAATTTTGAGCATTACTTTGCTAGCATGTGAAATGAGTGCCATGTGTGGTAGTTTGAACATTGTTTGGCATTGCCCTTCTTTGGGATTGGAATGAAAACTGACCTTTTCCAGTCCTGTGGCCAGTGCCACAGTTTTCCAGATTTGCTGGCATATTGAATGTAGCGCTTTCACAGCAGCATCTTTTAGGATTTAGGAAATATTTAGGAATATTTAGGAAATATTTAGGAAATATATTTAGGAAATAGCTCAGCTGGAATTCCATCACCTCCACTAGCTTTTTTCATAGTAGTGCTTCCTAAGGCCCACTTGACTTCGCCCTCCAAGATGTCTGGCTCTAGGTGAGTGATCACAACATCATGGTTATCTGGGTCATCAAGATCTTTTTTGTATACTTCTACTATGTTTTCTTGCCACCTCTTCTTAATATCTTCTGCTTCTGTTAGGTCCATACCATTTCTGTCCTTTATTGTGCCCATCTTTGCATGAAATGTTCCCTTGGTATCTCTAATATTCTTGAAGAGATCTCTAGTCTTTCCCATTCTATTGTTTTCCTCTATTTCTTTGCATTGTTCACTTAGAAAGGCTTTCTTATCTCTCCTTGCTATTCTTTGGAACTCTGGATTCACATGGGTATATCTTTCCTTTTCTCCTTTGCCTTTCACTTATTAGCTATATGTATACATATATCCTTTCCCCCATGGACGTCCCTCCCACCCTGGAATAAATCTTAAATATTCTCACCACCACTACCACACACACACACAAAAAAGGTAATTATGTGAGATGAAGGATATATTAACCAATATTAATGTTTCACAATGTATACATGTATGAAATAATCATGTTGTATGATTTAAACTTCCACAATGTTATATGTTAATTATTTCTCAGTAAAGCTGGGATGGGGGAAGTATTGCTATGTTAATATATTTCTATCTTGGCAATTCCCTGGCAGTTCAGTGGCTAGGATTCTGTGCTTTCACCCCGGTCAGGGAACTAAGATCCTGCAAGCCGAATGTTGGAGCCAAATACATATACATTATATATATATACATATATATATATATATGTATTTATATAAACACACATTGTGTTCCCTGACCACGGTGAAAGCATGGAGTCCTAGCCAGGTGTGTGTGTGTGAGTGAATGTGTGTGTATGGAGTCCTAGCCAGGTGTGTGTGTATGTGTGTGTGCATATATATATATATATATATATATCTTATGTGCATGTATATTTCTATCTTCAGATTGGAGAAGTTGGCATAACAGTACTCTATATTTTTAGTTATATCGCTCATAAGTGTTTCAATATGTGCCTTTGAATGATGAAGTCTACCTTTTTAACATAGCCGTAATACAATTATCACAACTAAAGACACTAGTTTCCTAACACCATCAAATACATGAGTATAAGTTTTTTAACCATCTCTTTGTTTGAATGAGGATCCAAATATTGGTTGATATGTCTTTTAATCTTTTATTCAGTAGCTTCTTTGTCCCCCTCCTTTCCTGCTTTGGCATGTATTTGTTTAAGAAACCAGGCAGCTTTTTCTGTAAATTACCCACAGACTAATTTAACAGATTGATCACTAAGGTGATATTTAATTGTTTTTCTATCCTCTGTATTTTTTCTGGTTTAGTATTTCAATCTAGAGCCTTCATTAAATCAATTGGCACCTGTCTTTCTTTTTGTGCTATTTGCAGCCACTAATGAGCATCCTCTGAATTAATTAGATCATCATTTCATTAAGAGCTTAAAGGTTCTGGACCCAGTTTCTAACAGGTGGGGGCAGTCCCCACTGAAGTGACTTAGCAGCAGCAGCAGTGAATGGTTTTTATACATTATCTTGTTTACTCTTCCCAAGAATCCATGAAGTAGGTACTGTTATCATCTCATTTGAGAGATGAGGAAAGTGAGACTGATACTAAATAAGTTAGAAAGAATACACAGCTAGTAAATGGTGGAACTTGGATTCAAAACCAGATCTAATTCGCCTTTGCTATTACTGTCCGTAATGTAATAGCTAAAGACAAGCCCTGTCTCTAAATCTCTGAATTTGGAGTGGGAGATGGAAAGAATATAAGATGTGCTTGGAGAGAAAAGGCAGCTCAGATTACTGATATACTGTTCAGTGAGTCCCACCTATCATCAGGTTTTCTGCAGAAAGCCTTCCATCCTGCAGTTTTTCAAGTAAATGTTTATTGACCAAGGTAAATTTTTATGCCCCACAAAAGCTAAGACTCAGAAAAGAAAATATAAGTTACAGAAAATATTATTAGTATCTACTGATCAAAAATAAGTATATGTTGCCATCTTGAGGTAAATTAATTTTTGACAAGGAAGCATATTGAGTCTGTGTAGGGTCTCCTTGAAAATGTTATCTCACCACAGCCTTCAGGAAATGAATGACTTCCTTTTTACTAGCCTTCTACACTAAAGTGATTCTAAGTCTCAAGTAAGATATTTGACTCCTGTTTTGGTACCCTAAATTTGGGTAGTGCAACCTTGGATGTCCATCATCTCCTAGGAAAAGTTCATAAATTGCTAGACTCCTGCTCTTACTACATCCTAATGTAAATCTTTTCCTACAAACATTTATGTGGTTTTTCCAAAAGAAGAGAAAATTAACTTGGAAATGGTGAGAAAGGAAAAAGAAAAGGCAAAATAAAAAGAACTCTAGAACATGATCTGCTTATCTTGAATTATACTAATTTCTAAGATAAAATTAATTACATGAGTAGATTCCCCAAATTGCAGAATAAATCTCATATAAATTCATGTTTTACAGGGATTACACCTTAGGAAATTCCATAATACATTGATTAATTTTATTAATATCTCAACCCTCTATTTTGCATGTCAGGAAACCCTTTGGGTTTTCCTGTTCCTCAGACTATTTGCCTAACTATATGGAACGTTGAGAGGATAACAGGGGTCAGGTTGGCAGAATCACAAATCAGAGCAAGGGGTAAAATAAGAAAAGTGCTGGAAAAATCAGGCAATTCAAATTTCTTCAGAATGGTCTTCATAAAGTAGCATCATTCTTGTGTTGGAAGTGAATTCACAACTCTCACACATCTAGTGTAAGTAGAAAAACATTCAGAACTATTTTTGTTTGGATGGTTTTATTGATAGTATCTGGGGCTTCCCTTGGGCTTCCCCAGTGGCTTAACGCTAAAGAATCTGCTGCAATGCAGGAGACACAGAAGACTCAATTCAATCCCTGGGTTGGGAAGATCCCCTGGAGGGCATGGCAACCCACTCCAGTATGCTTGTCTGGAGAATCCCATAGACTGAGGAGCCTGGTGGATTACAGTTCACAGGGCCACAAAGAGTCAGACACTACTAAAGCAACTGAGCACTCACACATGGCGCTTCCCCTGGTAAAGACTCTGTCTGCCAATTCAGGAGATGCAAGAGCCATGGGTTGGGAAAATCCCCTGGAGAAGGAAATGGCAACCCACTCCAGTATTCTTGCCTGGGAAATCCCGTGGACAGAGGAGCCTGGTGGGCTACAGTCCAGACCCGACTTAGTTACTAAACAACATTGATAGTATCTACATGTCTAGAAGCTGGGGGAAAAGAACAACTGATCCACACTTATTGACTTCAGCATAGTACTAAGTTAGTTTTTCTCTTTGTAGTAGACCTCAGTCTCAACTTACCTGAAGCTTTTGTGAATCAGATAACCTGTATCCTTATACTTTTAACTGTGTATGCTAAATAAAGGATCTGTCCTTTCAATACAGAATTCAGACAAGGACCACAAAATTTTAGTTAGGAACTAAATGTTTATTTATTTTGAAAAAGACATAAAAGACAAAAAAAGGCAAAAATAATACTGAAAACAATCATATATATCAATAACTGTGACATAAAAAATATATATACTCATATATACATATATGAAATTACATGAAGAAAATGCTTAGTAAGATGTTTGAAACCAAGAATGGACTTGAATGGATTTCTAATGAAATACAACTAAAAGTTTTGCTTGGGGTGTCTAGGCAATGTTCAGCAATATTCAAGACATTATGACAACTCTTCTATACCCCAGTTGCAAAGGTCAGCAAAACAGGCTTCAAAACATGTTGTTTTAGCAGGATAGTTTTGGGTAATGATACTGTTTCCTTATGGATAACTACTTAACTCACCCACTATGTTGAGGTCTTCTTGTCTTTAAGAGTGTGCTGACTACAAGGATAAGTGAATTCCGGTGATAGAGAATGCAATAGCATAAAAATACTGAAGCATACATTTAAAGCAAAAGAGAACCTTACGTCTGAAAATAAGCCAAGAGTAGTTTTACTCCTGATACAAATAAATACATCCTAAGACTTAGTATACCCAGTCTCTTTTGTATGCATAATAAACTCTGATATGTAAAATATCTGAGCAACTTGTGAGGTAAAACCTCTCAAAGTTTTACCATAATGTGCCTTTTTCTTTTCTTTGCTCTACTTTGCTTTTTGGCCTATTTCTAAGGCTGCCAGTGAATACCCTCTGGAACTGCTTCATATGTCGGGTCCCCATAAACCCCTTTCCCTGCCACCCAGGTTTGATGAGATGCTCGGAGGACTCATAGGACTCAGCATATCACTGTACTCATGGCTATGATGTGTGCTCCAGCAAAAGCATTCAAAGCAGAAGAGCAAAGCAAAAGGTGTACAGGGCAAAGTCTGGGGGGAAACCAGGCACAAACTTCCAGAGTCCTCTGCCAATAGAGTCCCACAGGATGTGCTTAATTCCTCCAGCAACTGAATTGTGACATGTGTGAAAGGTTGTCTACCATAAAACCTCATTAAAGATGCAGTGCCACAAACAAACAAACAAAAACAAAAGATGCAGCGCCAGGGAATTCCCTGGCAGTTCAGTGGTCAGGACTCCATGCTTTCACTGCCAACAGCCCGGGTTCAATACCTGGCTGGAGAACTGAGATCTCACAAGCCACACAGCAGGGCCAAAACAATACAAAACAAAGAAACAAGCTGTGCCAGGGTTGTTATTGTGGGCTATTCACATAGGTACATCCTTCCTAGCATATATGCAAATTCTAGATTCCCAGGAAGAAGGCATGTGTTAGCACAAACCACACTGTACAAACACCTTAGTCACAGCAAGCAACTCTTAACTGACGAGAGTGGAGGGAACCCTCTTGGAATCTAAGTTTCCAGATGCCAGCCAAGGTCCAACTTTACAAGCAGGCCTTTGATCTGCTGTTATTCTTCTGCACACTTAGTGACAATCCCATAGGAATAATCAACATACTTTGAGATTCTAGACTCTTCTAATTCAAAAACATGCATTTTTAAAAAACATAATAAAGTCTGCTACCTAAGATATGATTAATGTACTCATGTTAATAAACTGCCATACTTATATTTGAGCTTTACTGAAAAGTGGAATAAAAATACATGGAAAACAAAAGAAAACTCAGTTTTGTCTTAATGAACTTGGAATCTTAGTATTTCAATATAAAGAGGGCTCTTTCAGTTTGGCTAGTGGCAAAGTCTATAAATACCTGTGTTATAATTGACTAGAAATGGGCTTCACACAATTACATATAATTAAATAAAAATAAACAGTTGATAATTACTTGGCATTAATAGTTTGAACATTAACTTTAGAAGTAAGAGGTAAAGGAGGCACTATAACATCATGTTTATGAAGAGAATTTTTTTCAGCTAATATTTTGGGGATATAAGAGGAAACTTCCTTTTGTTGTTCTCGCCACTTGAGTATATTCTCTGCCAGTTCTTCTGTCTCAGTCACCAATATATCCATCTTTGCTAAAGCTGTGCTCTGTAACATATGAAAGAAGGGGAAAACAGGAGAGAAACCATGTCTATCATTAATACATCATTACTGTATCATCATAATTATGACACCAAAAGTTAACAACTTATCTTTTCCAGCCTCTTAATACAAAGGCTCCTTAAATCTCCTACACATTTTTTTTCTTTGAGCTCAACTCTCCTTTGTCTTTACTGATCACCTTCATGTAGATGACAGTCTATACTGTCAAACTAACCTTCTTAAAGTTCAGTCCTACATTTCAGTTTTCTGGAAATCTCCATCTAGATGCATATTCAGTATCTCAAACTCAATTTAACTACAGTTCAACAAACCATGACTAAACATTTACTCTCTGTATAAGACATGTCAGAAAATAAAATTATTGGTTTCTTTAATCTCTTGATACTACTCATCCTCAAGTCCCCAAGGCTAGAAACTTCATTCCTTGGATGTGTCATTTGTCCAAATAGTAGCCATGTGATAGAAACTTGACCTCCAGAATCTAAAATAATCAGCACAATCCTTTGTATTCAGATGCTTTAAATCTTTCATTTGAAAAACTGTATTTATTATCCAAGTTTCTTGCCGTTGGTTCCTCTACCTAGTCCTCTAACCCACAGCTCAGCAAATTTTAATGTGTACAGAAATCACCTGAGGAACTTGTTAAACTATAGATTCAGATACTGAAGGTCTAAGGTGAAGAAGTTCTGCATTTCTAACAAAGTTCCAGGAGATACTGATGCTATGCTCATACTTGGGAGTGACAAGGCTCAGTCTACTCTACCCAGTTGTTTTCTCCATGATTAAACTAGAGTTCTGATTAAGTAAATCAACCCTCTGTGCACTACTCTAAAAACAAATGAAAAAAACATCCAACAGTTCCCCAATACTCAAAGTCTAAACTTCTTAGTCTGATTTTCAAAATATTCCATGAACTAACCCTGAGCCAATCTCCCTCTCAATACCCTTAAAAAATCAACTGGAGTACCATTCTTCCCTCAAATACCTATGCTCTCTAATTTTCATGTCTTCTCTCAAACTGCTTTTGGCTTAACTACTCTTTTTTCACTAATTCTTCAAGATGCAGCTTGTTTCTAACTCCTATTTAAAACTTTACTGAAGTATTCCTACTTCCTATTCTAGTCCCAATCTTCTTAAAAGTGAAAGTAATCACCCCTTTTTCTGTGCTTAATAGATAGCATCTTCTTTATCATTCTCTGCTGTACTCGGAGAAGTCAATGGCACCCCACTCCAGTACTCTTGCCTGGAAAATCCCAGGGACAGAGGAGCCTGGTGGGCTGCAGTCCATGGGGTCGCTAAGAGTCGGACACGACTGAGCAAGTTTACTTTCACTTTTCACTTTCATACTTTGGAGAAAGAAATGGCAACCCACTCCAGTGTTCTTGCCTGGAGAATCCCAGGGACGAGGGAGCCTGGTGGGCTGCCATCTATGGGGTCGCACAGAGTCGGACACGACTGAAGCGACTTAGCAGCAGCAGCAGCAACAACAGCAGCAGCTGTACTAACTGGGCAAATAATACTATAAAGTAGAAAGTATCTTATATACTTTGAGAATATATATATATTCTCAAGAATATATACCTTGAGAATCTGAGGGAAGGGATTGATCACATCTGATTAAAAAAATAATTCACTGATAATATTAGCCATCAAAAAGTTAAACAGAGAGATCACACATTTGAGATTCTAGTATAAAAGAATCAATGATAGTTAAGCAAGGTGAAAGGAGATGATGAAGTACCTAAATGCTATTGGTAATACTCACCATTTTCTTTAGATCTGCATCTAAATGAGGGATATTTCTAATTGTTTCAAGATGATCTTCTAATCGCTCAATGAAAGTTACTGCCAATTCCAGCAAATGCACCATGTATCTGAAAGAAGGAGAAAAAAAAAAGTCAACTATTTTTTTTTCCACTTCAGATATTTTGTGTTTTCTTTTTTCCCTTTAATTAGAACTTTTAATATGAAATAAGAGAATTACAATCTACCCAATGAGTCATTAATAACCTTTCTGCATTCATGGAAATATCAGTGATAAAAAAGGTCCTTCTCTTTCATTTTAAACAGGATTAGCTTGTCATCCAAACAGAAAAACAGAGAGAGACAACACTAATCGTGTCTACTGTTACCTAATATTAGACAAACATGAATGTTAATAATTTTCTCACATAAGTAAAAAAATTTCTCTAGGTAAAACCTCATTCCATTTCAATCCACTTCTTCTTGGTGAAGGGTGAAGACAACAAGGATAAATGTGCTTCACTGAAATAGCCTACACATGAAACTACTTTAAATCTTTGTATTTGCAAAATGCCTTCAAATTATTACTTAGTTCTTCTGATATTTATAATGTATAGTATATACATTAATGATGTTTTACTATACTGAATATATTCACAAGCATGGGATTTGTATATCTATTATTTGACTGTAAGGTAAAAGATTTGACATTTAAGAGGAAATACTGTTCCCTGGTGGTCCAGCAGTTAAGACTCTGCACTCCCCAATGCAAGGGGCCTGGGTTCCATCCCTGGTCAGGGAACTAGATCCTGCATGCCACAATTAAAGATCCTGTATGCTGTAACTAAGACCTGTCATAGCCAAATAAATAATTTTTTTTTTTTTTAAAAAGGAAATACTGATCAGCTCAGGGTCAGTTAGTAAGACACTGGTTGGAGAAAGCAATCAGATCCCCAGATGCCTGCTTTTTAATTTTATTATTTATTATTAATAACCTACACTTTCAATTTGATACTTCCCATTCTCCTTTGAGAAAAAGAGAGCATGCCCCTTCTATGGAATGGGAAGCTAAGATAAAAACTTAAGTCACGGAGAAGGAAATGGCAACCCACTCCAGTACTCTTGCCTGGAGAATTCCATGGACAGAGGAGCCGGGCAGGCTACAGTCCATAGGATCACAAAGAGTCAGACACGACTGTGTAACTTTCAAGTAGACAACCTCTCTGTTAGGCAGATAGTTGGCAAGTTTCATTTGTTTTTTCCTCATATGTGTTTGGTATTGATTTTTGGGCTCCATAGACTCCAGGAGACACAGTCTGGGCTCTGTTAAGTTTAAATTGAAGGGGGAAGGAAACCCCCTCATCTCCCTGTGGCAGAATAAGGCAGACATAACATAACACTTTAGCAACTCTCCAAAGGAAATCTCCTTTGACCACAACCCTCTTATAACACTGAGGTACAAAACCAATTTTGCAAATCCTTGCATGGAAAAAAACTAAATCACATTATCACTATCACATCCTTAAGAGAGACACAACATTATTTGTATATGATGTATGTTTGTTGGAGAGAAAGAGTAAGAGATTAATATTTCATGTGAAATCTTAAATTCTGACTTTGAGGGGATATGATCTTGCAGATCTGTCAGGGTGGAACTTGACATAAACTAATTAACTCTGATGTGAACTCCTGCTGTTATAATGGGATGAAAAAACACCCGTGGTCTGATAGTTGTTATAAATTTCAAAGTGTATGTAAAAACTCTGTGAGGATTAAAATATATCTTTGCACACCTGGAAAAACAAAAAAACTTAAGTCATTTGACCAAGGCTCTGAGGCATACAGTCAGCACAGGTGAGATCAGAATTGTAATTTTCCTCCTTTTAGTTGACCCTGTGTTCATCTGTCCCTGCTTAAACTCCCCCAACAGAATTTTTATATACAGATATTAACATAATAAATTTACATCACAGAAAACTGTCTATACACAATAAAAATGATTTCATCCACCTTGCTGCTGCTGCTGCTGCTAAGTCGCTTCAGTTGTGTCCGACTCTGTGTGACCCCATAGACGACAGCCCACCAGACTCCGCCATCCCTGGGATTCTCCAGGCAAGAAGACTGCAGTGGGTTGCCATTTCCTTCTCCAATGCATGAAAGTAAGAAGTGAAAGTGAAGTCGCTCAGTCGTGTCCGACTCTTAGCGACCTCACGGACTGCAGCCTACCAGGCTCCTCCGTCCATGGGATTTTCCAGGCAAGAGTACTGGAGTGCGGTGCCACTGCCTTACTATGGGGTGCCATCTACCTTACTATGTTATAAATCTAATTTCTTTCATTAAAGTCATTATAATTTCCAAGACACTGGGCAAAAGAAATGCCTTTCTCTTCACCATTGCTATAATTCTTTAAAAGTAAAGGGTTTTCTTTCTGGTTTAATGTATCAGCATTAATAACAGATACAATCACTCATATACTATTCAATGAATTATGCTATGAAATAATTACTAGTCTAAACAAAAACTACCCTCAGGAAACATGTAACTGTTAATGTCTACTTTGTAGTCTAACCTGTGATAAACAGCTTCAATAGGCAAGTTTCCTTGGCACATGGGTTTCAACAGTCTTTGCCTGAGGGACCGCTTTTCTTTTAGCACTGCTTCCAAATGATTATTCATGCTTTGCAGACTATGACACTTTTGAGCTACACAAACCAGAATCAGAATTTATAGTTAGCAACAGGACAAGTTTTGAAATCACTATCAACATCAAAAATCAATCCCACCATTTCTCTCCTAAATATCTCCCCTTTGCTATCTTTAATACCCAATACTAGTTTCATTTTCAACTATTAATATTTTCTCTTACTTTCCTACTGACTATCCAATCTAGTGCTAAATTCTTAGTGTTTTCCAATTCTACTCCTACTTTTTATAGCCAGAGCCATATTTTTCACATAAAGTCTTTGCCTCTGATATTCTATATGAACACTAAAAAGTAAACATTTGTCTTATCAGCTACTTTTATGTCAGTATTTTCCCCAGAATTCAGTTAATGGCTATCAACTGACTCTTAAATAATTATTTTAAAAAAATCTCAAACTTACAGAAGAGTTTCAAGAAAAGTTCACTGACTGAATTCCCATATACATTTCACCTAGACTCACGAACCAACATTTGGCTACATTTTTTCTCTTTCTTTACACTCACATACATATATTTTTCATAACCAATTTGAGAGTAAGCTGCAGATGTCCTGACCTTTTACTTCTAAAACTTAAGCATGTATCTTCCCAAACAGGAACATTCTCTAATGTAACAACAAGTGTAGTTATATAAGAGAATCAAATCACTACTATTAAATTCAGATAATTTAACATTGGTATAATACTACCAATATTTAATGCAGCCTATATTTAATCACCAAATATCATAATAATAATAATAATGTCATTTATACCAAAAAAAATTTTTTTCTAATCAAATATTCAATTCATGGCTACCCTTTGCTTTAGCTATCATGTCCCTTTAGGATCCTTTCATCTGTAAGATTCTTCAGCCTTTGTCTTTTAAGCTCTACTGACTGAGGAGCTCCTACCTCAGCCACTTTTTATGCTATTTGCAATAGCTAAGCCCACAGAAAAGCAGACTTTGTTAGCTTTGGCATAATATCTGGAAAACTTATCATAACCTTGTATCCTGGTGCTTATTTAAAGTAATCTTAAGAAAAAGTTGGCATTCTAATGATTACTCATTTAACTAAATCACTTACCCAAAAAGGAAGGATGGACAACATCTGCTGCATCTTTTTCTAGGCTTAGGAGTTCAATTTCCAGGTTTTTCTGCATTAGAGACAAAAATACCACTTAGCTTACCTGAAGTAAAGGCTTAAACTTTGATTTTTAAAAAAGGACAGTCTTTAACTCAGGAATATTTAAAGGGAGCAGGAAGATGATTTGTTATGGAAGCTTTTCATTTTGGTGTTTAAGCCCTGTTGCTGCTATTGCCACTACTCATTACTACTATGAATACTACTGTTATTAACTACTGCAAAGAAAAGCCTACACAGCTATGTGCTAGATACCATTGTACTTGCAAGAAAATTGTTGGAACCAATTAAGATGCTTTCCTTTAGTAGAGGTGGAAAGTAGAAACTCCAGCAAAATTTACCTGGTAGATTTCAGCTTGAATATCTGTTATCTGCTGTAGTCTGGAGAAGTTCACAAAACAAGAAGTTGATTTCTTAGATATATTTAACATCTCCTATTGGTAAGTGAACAGACAAAGTAAGTAGTAGTACGTCAGAAAAAGTTTCTGTGTGCACTGGAATAGCATGCCCACATTTCTAAAATATGAGGATATATCCAGCACTCCCCCTGAAAAATGAAGTACAGAGCAGAATAGTAGCAATGTGTATTTCCTGTTTTTAAAACCTCCACTATCACAAATCCTTTGCCCAAATATTTAAAAAATAAGAAAAACAAACAAAATCACTTTGTACTATTTCCTAAAGCATCATGCACACCAGATAGGCACTACTGATAGTTTACCAGAGAATTCTAAGGCTGAGTTTGCTAGAGAACCACTTCTACACAAATGACCAAGACCTAGTCTATTAGGCCTTGCTGATTAGAGGCTAAAATCAAACACTCTGGGCCACAGAATCATTCATCTGATTCATTAAATGACCTCTGTTGGCTACAAGTCATTCATACTGTCTCTTTCCATATCCTTCCTCTCTCAGATAAAGGAATAGTTTTGTCCAGGCATAATTATTCTTGTAAAAAGCCTACCCCCTTGCCCCACTTCCTTTGTATCCTTTCAGTCTGTTATATCACTTTTTTAAATTGCAGGTTATCATAGAATAAGAACATTATCTTTTTCATCTCTTGGCTTCATCCATAGTTTTTTCTATTTTCTTTTTCTTTTCTAGAATGTTGGCACAGGAAAGAACTTCAGATACCATATAGGCCAGGGGCTGGGAAGCTACCGCCTATGAATTAAATACAGCCCATTGCCTGTTTTTGTGTAGCTTAAGGGTTAAGAATGGTTTTTATGTTTCTTAATTGTTGGAGGAAAAAAATCAAAAGAAAAATATTTTGTGACACATGGAAATTAAATGAAATTCAAATTTTAGGGTCCAGAAATAAAGTTTCACTGAAACTCAACTTCGTTCATTTACTTATCTCATGTTGTTCTCATACTGAAATAGCTTAGTTTTGACCCTATGGACCTAAAAGCCTCAAATACTTATTCTACGGCCCTTCATAGCAAAAGTTGGCTGAATGATGATAATCAATTTTATAAACATTGAGTTAGACAATGGAAGATTCAAAGATGAATGAAACAAGCTCTCTGCCCTTAACAAGCTCATGATGGATGGTAAGGAAAAGGTATTCTAGACATTATAAATGCTCAGTAACTGTCAGTTAGTACTAACATATATGTGAGAAGGGGAAGATCAATCTGGAAACATAGTTTCCTACATAATCATGGGAGATCTTGATAGCTATAATAAGCAATCATAATTCAGAAAATGAGGGCAATTTAAAGTTTTCTGATGAAGTGACACAATCATATATAATACCTATTTTAGAAATGTAAATGGAGATAGTATGGAAAATAAAATTAATGGAGATGAGGGGAGGAAGGAGTGGGAAGTGTCTGCTTAATGAGTATGTGGATTCCATTGGGGATAATAAAGAAAAGTTTGAAAATAGTTTCACAACATTGTGGGGTTAAAAAACCCCAACCTACTCTAGTAATGCGCCAACAACATCAAACAGACAAAAAACTAGTGAAGCTGGACTGGAGGTTGGATATTTAGACAGGTGGCTGCCACAGCATACCCGGTGAGAAGATAAGACTGGATTAGGTCAGTAACAGTTAAAAAGGAAAGGGAGGGAGAAATATTAGTTCCTAAGAAGATGGCATTTGTAAGTCCTAGTTGATACAGGGAATGAGGAATGAAGTCAAGTCAGTAATGACTCCCAAGGATTCTGCTTCAGGTGACTGGACAGATAGTTATACCATTCACTGAGGTAGACAACACACGATATTTTACTGATGGCAAACCTGAGGACTGGGGAGGTTAAGTATTAGTTCAACTTTATACTGCCAATGTGTTAACAGGACTGAAATGCGAATACATTCAATTTGCATTTCCATTATATTGGCCTGACTCTTTCTGCTCTCTCTTAGAAGTAAATTAAAGGTAAGAAGGTAAATTAAAACATCTCCTATTTCTCACTGTAACTTCCTCCTTCTTTGGTACCTCTCCATCCTTCCATGTTTGTACACTAATCTTGGTTGCACGTTTGCAAACTAGTAAACTCTTGGGTTCAACAACAGGATAATGGAGCTTATCCAAAAACATGCAAGAGAAACCAGAGGGAAAACAAGAATTTTCAAGAAAAGGAGAGAGAAAAGGAGAGAGGAGAGAAAAAAACAGTCAAATTCCTCTAGTGAATGGAAATTCTGTTTTGAGGACTGTGACTTAGGGAACACCTTAAAAAAAAAAAGCAAGGATTGGAAAATTCGAAAGTCTTTACTATTGACAACTACCATTATATATTAGATGAACTTTACATGCCACTGGGCCATCTGTTTAGGGTATTTCTGTTTACTCTGCTGCTAGGTACAAGTTGAAATCCAGGACATTCGTGTCTAGACATTCACGTAAAAATCCTGATAACACTGTGTTATCTATATATCTGTTCATGCTTGTATCTGTGAGCATCCTTTCTTTTTTTCTCTGTCCTTTCTTCTTCATACAGAATTCTAGCTACGGACATTAAAAGGGAGGCAGCATAACAGAGAGGCTCTAAAATGGTAGCGAGGTGCGGAAGAGAGCAGTACACAGAAAATAGACTATATGAGTATGTATGTGTAGTACTCTTCCTTTCTATTAGAAAATAGATTCTGAGGGGGTTTTTTTAGGTCCGGATTCTTATCACATGTATTGCCAGTAGAGGGAGCTCAGATCAAGGCACTGTGACTCAAAGTTTGCTGGAATATCTGGGATGTAAGGACTTCTGTGGTGGCTCAGATAGTAAAGAATCTGCCTGCAATGTGGGAGACTGGGTTTGATCCCTGAGTCAGGAAGATCCCCTGGAGAAGGGAAAGGCTACCCACTCCAGTGTTCTTGCCTGGAGATTTCCATGGACAGAGGAGCCTCGAGGGTTACAGTTGCAAAGAGTGGGACAAAGAGTGGTGTTGCAAAGAGTGGGACACGACTGAGCGATTAACACTTTCACAAAGCCACTAAGAGGATATTAACAACCTCAGATATGCAGATACCACTCTAATGGCAGAAAGTGAAGAGGAACCAAAGAGCCTCTTGATGAGGGTGAAAGAGGACACTGAGAAAGCTGGCTTAAAACTCAACACTCAAAAAACTAAGATCATGGCATCCAGTCCCATCACTTCATGGCAAATAGATGGGAGAAGGTTGGAAACAGTGACAGATTTTATTTTCTTGGGCTCCAAAATCAGTGTGGACGGTGACTGTAGCTATGAAGCTCCTTGGAAGGAAAGCTATGACAAACCTAGACAGAGTATGAAAAAGCAGAGACATCACTTTGCCAACAAAGGTCCGTACAGTCAAAGTTATGGTTTTTCCAGTAGTTGTGTATGGATGTAAGAGTTGGCTGAGCACCAAAGAATCCATGCTTTTGAATTACGGTGCTGGAGAAGACTCTTGAGAGTCCTTCGGGCTGCAAGGAGATCAAACCAGTAATCCTAAAGGAAGTCAATCCTAAATATTCATTGCAAGGACTGATGCTGAGCTGAAGGTCCAATACTTTGGCCACCTGATGCAAAGAGCCGACTCACTGGAAAAGACCCTGATGCTGGGAAAGGCTGAAGGCAGAAGAAGAAGAGGATGGCAGAGGATGAGATGGTTAGATAGCATCACCAATTCAATGAACATGAATTTGAGCAAACTCTGGGAGATGGTGAAGAACAGGGAAGACTGGCAGGCTGCAGTCCCTGGGGTCACAGGGTAAGAACAACAACAACAACAGGGCATAAGCCAAAGCAGTATCCCGTATTATCCTATAGACAATTAACCCTACCTTTCTGTCACTAAACCATTCTCCAATGGACAGATCAAAATAGAACAAAGCTTCAATAAGCTATATTTTCTAGAAGCATTGTATCATATCACATCACACAGTTTTAAGCATCACTCTTAATTTTTAACGCACGTTGGATGATGTGTACTGACTGTTTAAAGGGATTGTATAATACATCATTCTGAAAGAATGATAAATCCTTATAATAAAAATAGGTTTTCATATGTACAGTTTGCTTAAAGTAGAATCATGCTACAAATCTGAGAAGTTTCCTCACTGGATCTAGCTGTGTAGTAAGATTATAAGATGGTTTTAAGGAGCTATGGATTGGTAGATCTTACCTGTTGGCAAAACAAGTATGTCTAATTAGCCTTACTTGAAGGACACAAGGAAGATCCTTCCCAAAGCAATCAGCAGCCTAACTCACCAGAGACTTATTCCCTTGGTTTATCTTCTACCAATACATTCTAGACTGACAAATCCAAAATGTCTTATAGTATGAATTTATCAAATTACTTTGTTACAGAACTGGACTATACAAGTTGTCTGACTCTGTAACCCCAAGGACTGCAGCATGACAGGCTTCCCTGTCCTTCACTATCTCCCAGAGCCCTAGACAAGTTGGGAGGAAGAAAACACAGGAGAGAAGTGAGGAAGATGAGAATTGGGGAGTGCTGTGGTTATGTTTTGCCATTCATATCCAGGCCTTTCGGGTCTTTCTCGCCAATAACCCCCTCCCCACCCCCCCAGCCCCCCGACTCCCTAGCCTGTAAAGATGCGTGCTTCCCTTGGCGCCCTCCCGGGCCCAGCGCTTCGTAAGGCTTCAATATTTTACACAGTGAGCATCGTTTGGGAACGTCCGTTTTAACTATCTACCCATTATTTCCCAACCCCGCCATCCATACAATCTAGAGGCGGCTATCACTGGATTGAAAAAAGGCGGGGAAACATTAGTTTTTATTATCGCCCACGAACTGACCTGAGATATCTCGCCTGCCAGACACCATCTACTCAGAGCCCCATTTTTGCATAACCCACCGCGGCCTAGTCACTTCTGCCAGCAAGCAGCCCTATCGGCCTCCAGCCAGCACCCTCACACCCACTCCGGCAGCCAGCACCACCACCTCACAGCCAGCTTCTGTCGCCACCGGGTACACCTCCTTAATGACGCCATCGTCGCCACGCACCTCAGTGACCAACTCCGATGTAATGAAATGGCCCAGCAGTAGCCCAGCAGCGTTTGGCGCGGTAGCCGGGTCCCAGGGGTTCGCCGCGGCCATGGCTGTGAGCCACCTTCCCGGGTGGCGCGCAGAGTGAGTGGAACGCACCGCGCGCCTCGATGACGTCACAGGGCGTTTCCGCCCGTGCGGAAGCCTGGGCAGCGCATCCCAGTGAGCGCGGATCCCGGGTCTTCCCCTGCCGAACCTGCCGTGAGCTGAGCTGTACGAGGCGAGTTCGGGGATCCCTGATCTTCCCTCAACTCCTAGCAGCGTCTCGCTTCGGATCAGCTGCAAAATCGGCAGGGCCTGGTGTTCTTCTGTTTCTTTCTTGTCACTCTTGAGCTGGCCTCCAAGATCCCAGGATCGGCAGGAGGTGACAGCTGGGGATTGAGACGCAGCCGGGAGGCCGACGGGGTGGCTGGGTGCCGGCTAGAACCGAGTGGTGACAGCTGCGCTTCCTTCCCGCAGGGACCTGAGCCTTGGAGTTAGGATGGGAAACAGTGCCCTCCGCGCTCATGTGGAAACCGCGCAGAAAACTGGTGTCTTTCAACTTAAGGACCGTGGGCTGACCGAGGTGAGAACTGGGAGGGATCCAACCAAGGAGTGTAAAGGGAGAGGGACGGCGGGCGGTGAAGTTAATAGATAAGAGATTCTCTGCTCCGAGAACCCCTTTCTTCAGTTCCCCTCAGAGTTGCAGAAGCTGACAAGCAATCTCAGGACCATCGACTTGTCCAACAACAAGATTGAGAATCTACCGCCTATGATCATAGGGAAGTTCACTCTGCTGAAGAGCCTCTCCTTGAACAATAACAAATTAAGTATGGCTTTTGCTCCTGGGAATTTTGCTAGTAATTGGCTTTAAGAAGGGTGGGTTTTCTCTTGGAATAGAGTTTGGAGTATAATTATAATGTTATTAAACTGGAATTCAAGTAAATGTATCAGAATCTAACAACAACAAAAAAAGGTGGGGTTTTTTGTTTGTTTGTTTTTTGGGTTTTTCTTACAAGCTTCAGGGAACTACAGACGCTGGAGAATGGCAGAATCCTCCAGGCTTTCTGTCTCTTAGAATTACATCTATAAGCCTCCTCTGGTGGGTTAATGATTGATAGGAAGTTAATTTGGACTTGAAAGGGACTATCTTTGGAGTGTACTGTAAACAGTTAATTTTGCTGCTAATTTGGAAGGGCAGATGGTATGGGAAGGAGAGGGCCTTCCAATCCCACGAAACTGCTGTGGGATTGTGCAGTGGCTTCTTCACAAAAGGAGCCCATTATACACATAATGTTTTCCTGCATTTTGATGGCACCCTCACCTTTTGAAGACTATGTTGGTAAAGATGCAATACTTAAAAATGGGGCAACATGGGAAAAGCCTATGTATATTTAACATGAGGCGTAACAGACTACTTTTTTTTAACTTCATCAAAGGTGTTTTTCAGCTGTATCAGATTCAGGTTTTTACATTTTTCTTTGCTAGCTGCTCTTCCCGATGAGTTATGCAATCTGAAGAAACTGGAGACACTAAGCCTAAACAACAATCAGTTGAGAGAGCTGCCATCTACTTTTGGGCAACTATCTGCCCTTAAGACCCTGAGCCTCTCTGGGAACCAGCTGAGAGCTCTGCCACCGCAGCTGTGTAGCCTACGGCACCTGGATGTAGTGGATCTCTCCAAGAACCAGATTCGGAGCATACCGGATACAGTCGGGGAGCTGCAGGTCATTGAACTCAACCTCAACCAGAACCAGGTCTAGAGCTTAACAATTTTTTTTCTACAGTGTGTTATGTTGATTTGTGGTCTCCTGAATAATCAATTGTTCTCTACACTATATTCATGGAGAGGGGTATCAGAGGTTAGAAGAGAGATATATTCTATGGACTGGACTAATTTCAAAGCCCAACATACCATGAAGTTAGTTGAGACACTGGATGTGTTTGTTGTGTAGGTGTTCTTTGGAGGGTGAGATAGATAATGGGAGGTAATATCCAAAATGAAACCTGTCTCAGGAACCTCGAGTTCTTCAGGTAGTCCTCAAATACCTCTGATTATCTAGCAACTATGTCAGGGAACTATCTAGGAACTATGTCAGGAAGATAGAGTGGAAAAGAGGCTTAAACTCGTAAGTTCTCAGAGTTGGACATCAGGGGTCATTCACTTGTCTTTTCTTTGGCATGTCAAGTGTATCGTGCTTTTGCTGAAAAACCATCAGTGATAGATTTCTGTAGATCGCTCATTTCTTTGTTGGATAGCTTTAATTGTAGTATTTGAAAGTTGTTTAACTTCAGAAGCTCTTTGGTTAACATGTAGGTGACTGGAGAAACAATATCTCATCTAGAAATAAAGCACAAATGATGAAATATTAATCACAGTGAGACCAGGTCGTCTTTAGTTTTCTAGTCTGTGCTTCTAAATCTGCATAGTCGATTACAATAGCCAGTAGCTACATGGCCATTAAAATTCATTTAAACTTGAAAAAAATTCATTTCTTCAGCTTCACTAGCCATATTTCAATAGCTCAGTAACCATATGTGGCTAATGGCTACCATATTGGACAGCATAGAGATGTAGGACATTCCAAAGATTGCAGTTAAGTTTTATTCATCAAAACTATTCTAGATTGTATTGACCTTACTTTAGGATGAAATTCAGTCTTTGAGGCTGAATTTCTTATCTTTTCCTTAAAGTAGTTATTTTATGTTCTTGAGCTTTTGGGGAAAACATTCTGAATATTTGGGGAAAAAATTGGCTAAGCAAGTTGAACACCTGCTCTACATTCCTATTCTCCATTAAATCAATGGTTCTCAGGTTTTAGTGTGCATTAGAATAACCTGGACAGCTGGTTAAGAGATCATGGGGCCCCCATACTCATTGTTTCTGATTTTGTAGGTCTGGGCTAGGGCCTGAGAACTTGAGTTTTAACTAGGTCCCAGTGAAGGTCTGAGATGATTACTAGGCTGAGTAAATATAACTAGGTGACTTGGCACATTTAAAGGGCTGAAGAGGTGAATAAGTCAAAGATAACTGCTTCGTATTGCACTCAAGAGCTAAAAGAAGAGTGGTGCTCTTGGGAATGGGCACGATGGTGAAGCATCCAAAGTATTGAAAATCAGAGACACTGGAGAGGAAATAGAGGTGAGCAGAAATGAATGCAGATACATAGTTTAACAGAAGGGATAGCTTTAAGAATGAACAGGCTTTCCTAGGAGAAAGTTTAGAAAAATCAAATATTAAGTACTAGGGACTGCTGCTTGAAAAATGCCCATAGAAACAAGAAGGGAAGCCAAAAATCAGGAGTAATTCAAAAAATAGGAGGAAAAAAACAAACCACAACACTTAGTATGTATAAAAGGGAGTTTCAAGGAAAGGATTGACAGCACAGTCAAATGCAACAGGGAATGAGGTCAATGAATCCTTGACTTTGGCAGAAAAGTGGTTGGCATTTACGTACACATAAAAGATTGGCAGTAAATTTACCAAAATGTTTACAGTGATGGGTTACGGGTAGCTGTTTTCTTTAAACTCGTGATTCTCGAATTTTCTATAATTAACAGTGCTTTTATTATCAGAGTTTTGTTTCCAAAAAGCCACTTGTGTGTTGTGTTAGTCACTCAGTCATGTCCAGCTCTTTGTGACCCCATGGACTGGGGCCCACCAGGCTTCTCTGTCTATGGGATTTTCCAGGCAAGAATACAGGAGTGGGTTGCCATTTCCTTCTCCAAAAAAAGCCACTGGTGACCTTCAAAAGTTTTTCCCCAAAAAAAACTGGAGGAGTAGTAACAGAAGCTTGGTAACACAAGAGGCTTCTGGAATGAGTGGGTAGTGAGAAAATGGGGGTGGTAAAAGAAAGAACTAGGACAAATAGTCAAGTAAAGATTTTTGTTTTAATTTAGTAAAAAATAATCACTATAGTGCTTGTACTTTTTCTTATTATCCTTTTTAAAAAACTGTTGTTCAATAGATATCTCAGATCTCAGTGAAGATATCTTCTTGTCCTCGTCTTAAAGTTCTTCGTCTGGAGGAGAACTGTCTTGAGCTCAGTATGCTTCCACAGAGCATCCTCAGTGATTCGCAGATCTGCCTGCTTGCTGTGGAAGGCAACCTTTTTGAAATTAAGAAACTTCGAGAACTGGAAGGCTATGATAAGGTATGTATTATTGTACTTCTGCATTTCTAGTTCCTGTTCCAGAGAAGAGAAAGGTGAAGTAACCCACATGAATGTTTACAGATACAGGATGTATGTACAGTATAATCCTGTTTATGTCAATAGGATTTGTTCCCAATATGGAGGTGGGTTCTGAGAATCAGCCAAATGGTATTGTGCCAAGATGATATTTTTCTTTTCTCTAAACAGCTTATTGTAAAGCATCTTTATCTTTTGATAGGTTTCCTACTAGGATATGAGGAAGAAAAAACTCCACAAAACCATGTGCTTTAAATCTCCATCTAGAATAAGTAGATTTTGTAGGAAATGAAGAACCATAAAAACCTAAAGGAAAAAGAATCATCAAGTCCTAAATAACCATTAAAAAAAAAATCCTAAATAACCAATAAGTTAATTACCTTCTCAGGCATAGTAACACCTAATTCTTTCATGATTTTTAGTACATGGAGAGGTTCACAGCCACCAAGAAGAAATTTGCATGATGTCCTCCAGGAGCATGGGAACTATAGAGTACACTGACTTGGAACCTGTTGCAACCTGGCTGACTGAAAGGCTCCTGTTGTTGTCAAGGGTGTCTGCTGTAAGAAGATGATACTCCAGGAGGTCACATTTCATGCAGTGATCGTTTTCCTTTCCAAGACTCATCTTAAATAAGCTAAAAGGAATCAAGAGACAGGAAGCGTCCTCCATTCTGAGTCATGGATAGGGCAAAGGACAATGTTGATTTTCAAAACCATCACTACTTTGGCTTTAAGAAACCCAGTAGCTAGTTGCTATGTATACAGGGAGGGGATGCTGCCTGGTACCAGAATAGCTCCACACAACAGCTTGAAATTTCATGTGTTTCAATGTGTGAGCTTTCATAAAATCAGTTGCCATTCCACCTCTGTGTTAACACTTCATGTTTTTATGAAATTCAGGTAATTTGTGAGAGGCCACTATGGTTAATCTGAGGATTTATGATTTTATTCCAGTCCCTCCAAGTATTTATTCTTAGAATTTAGGATGTATGTAAATATATGACTCTTTTGAATAACAGTGTACTTTGCCAGAGAAACAACACAACACTAAGAGGTGTTCTGCAAGGCTGCAGTAGCAATTTTTTTTTTTAACTATTGCAGGTGCCTTATTGAGAAGAGCTAAAACTGTATATGCAAAATTTGTAAGATACAAGGGTTTTAATAATCAAGTTTTTCCTGAAGTTTTATTAGAAATAATGTCTTATTTCTGGTAATCTTTTTGTATTTATAACTATTAATAATCAAATTACCTATCAAAAAACTACTGCTACATTTTACAACTTATGTTTATCAACTTTATTCTCTGAATAAGAGAATATACTAAATAAAGATTTTTTTAATAACTATGGCTGGAAGAAAGGTTAATCCTTTAAAGGGAGAAGACAGGGGAACTTTAACCTGTAAATGGCCTTTTGAAAATAACTAATTAATGGGACTTTCCTGGGAGTCCAATGGTTAAAGACTCTGCTTCCACTGCAGGAAGCATGGGTTCGATACTGGTCAGGGAACTAGGAACCCACATGCCACACAGTGCAGCCAAAAAGTAAAAGCAAAAAAGTAAACTGATTAGGGGGGAATATTTCATCTTCTTGTTCAGGTTGCAAGAGTACTGAAATGCTTTCAGGTGACTGATAAATATTTTTGTGGTACTGGAACCATGCTTATTAAGAGAAACTAAAGGTATAAAAGTAAATAATTTCAGACTGCTACTGACATGAACATTTAGAAAGCTTCCACTGTTTTCGGAAGTTTTGTCCCAGCCAAGGGGCTGTTATTTCCATGTATTGGTAGTTCTCATTTTACAAACCTAGTTTAACCATTAAGTCAAGATATCACAAGAATCTAGTGTTTATATGGGAAAGTCTCTGTGACCTTAAATCTGGTCTAGGGGTTCTCTTTTTCCCATGTCATTCTCTGTTTCTCAACTAGGGGAGGGATGGGGGTGCCAGTTTATCAACATTAATTTTTGTTTTTTATAAACTTTCATGCTTAATCTTACTGATCTACTTAACATTTCTCTAAATATTTTATCAGTACTTATATAATAAATCAGAACTTATAAATTAAACAACTTAAATGTCTCCAGACATTTAATTATTAATGGGGTCCCCTTATGACTGCTTTCACAACCTGGACCCAGCCAGATAGTCTCTCTCCGCCCTCATTTGCCTGCCCAGTCTTACCAGGTTATTCTCATTAAACCCACAGTGCAGTGTCTCTCTCCTTTGTCTTTACTTGTTTGCTCAGTCAGGAATGCCCTCTCTTATTAACATGTTCCTTCTCTATGTCTAAGCCCCCTCCTTAGAAGTCTAAGCTTGAATTAACTGCTCCATCTGTTATGGTAGCACTTCTCAGATTCTATACTCATCTGTCTCTTGCTAGATTGGGCTACTTCAGGGCAAGGACTAAATGTAGTATGCCTAAAGATATAGTACACAAGTATTTAGACTTAAATATAAGTTAATAAAGTAGGCTGACTTATGGTCTGGAGGCTGGGATTCTAGTGGCCACCAGTTCTAAGTCACTCAAGTTCTTTTAGAACTCAGTTAGAAGTCAGTGTAGTATACTGAGTAAGAACATGAGCCTGAGAGTCAGAAAGATTCTGCTTTGAATCCAAAGTCCATCATTTACATGCTTTATGAATTTGAGCAATTTACTCTTATTTGTAATATGGGAAATACCTCCTACCTCTCAGGTGTGTTATAAGGTCTTGGTGAAAAGATACATAAAAGCATTTAGCATAGTGTCTATTGACAGAGTAAGCACTTAATGAATGTTTTTTATTTCAAGTGTAAAACAGAAACAGAAAGCTTGGAGCAAACTACGTTAGAATGAAAAACAAATGAGTAGAGAATAAGGAACTTGATTATCAGTCTGAGAACTATAAATATGATTAGAAATGTAATTGAAATAACTTAGAATTTTACCGTCCCTGGTATTCTCCAGGCAAGAACACTGGAGTGGATTGCCATTTCCTTCTCCAATGCATGAAAGTGAAAAGTGAAAGTGAAGTTGCTCAGTTGTGTCCGACTCTGTGTGACCCCATGCTAAAGAACAGCATTTAATGAAACTAATTCTGAGTGCAATTGAGTATCAGATGTCTGGGAAGCAGAAGTTAAAATTATGGGGAGATTCATAATCCATACATGACATGAAAAGATCTAGAGTTGAAATGTGGTAACGAAGAATGAATTAAAAGTGTGAAGAAAGAAAAAAAACAGGCACAACTATAGGGGATAAAGATCACTGTCATTAGAAGACTAGAAACCTGAAGAGGGAGCTAACCATTAAACAAAAAATTAAGTTCACTGGAGGATACTGTTTAACTCCTTCATTATGGGTCAGTTTTATGCTCAAGGTCACAAAACTAGTAAAAACCAAAACTCGAGCCCAGATGGTCAGACTCCAGAGTTTGTGCTAACCATCTCAGTTACTGCCTTTCAAAAGTAATAGAAACAAGTTTCCAGACAATATTACAGGAGAAAACTTTAGGTCAACAGCTTCTATTCCTAGTGTATTATGAGCCTAATTTCTAGGTTCTCATTCCTTTCTTCTCAGTAGCAGAATCTTTGGAAAAGTATGTCATCTTGGATCCACGGATGGGCTTTCAAGACCCATTTATTCCTGATTCACATGTGTATGCTTGTGTGTCTATTTCTCTGGAGAGACAGGCTGTGTTATCTTTCATCAAATTTACAAAGAGGTCCTTGACCTAAAAAGAGCTCCACTCTAGATAGAACAGCAGCTATCAGCAGTCTAATGAAATAAGCTCTTATATTTGTTGGGCACTGCTCTAAGCGCTTTACATGCATTACACACTGAGTCTTCCCAGCAATGCTATGAGGTAGAAATCATTAATCCCTCCTTACACACAAGGAGACGGAGGCACAGAAATGGCTTTACAGTCACTCAGCCAGCAAGTGGCAGAGCTACAGCATAAATCCAGACAATCTGGAGCCTTAGCTTACACTTCTAACCAATTATATACTGTTGGAACAGCATATTGGTATCTTTAGAACAATTTCCTTTGGCCATAATAGCATTAAAAAAATTTTTTAATGCTTTTAGGAAGGGCATTTATGTAAAGAACAGCCTACAGTGTTTTATACCTTACTTTACACATTTACTACCACTTGCCAAACTATTCCTTTCAGCATGTGGCATTTCTGAAGGCCTAATTAACATCTTGCTTTAAATATTTTCCTTTCAGCCTTTGAAAGTTTCCCATGTTAACTATCTCCTCCAAGAAGTAGGCTGTGGTATTCACCCACAAACACTTTCAGTCGCTTGTATATTTAAGATCAAATGAATAAAAGACTAGTAATGATTAAAATGAATCTCATGACAAATCACAGATGCGAAAGTCCTATATTTCCAGTAAGCATGGGAAGGGTGCTAAAGTCAGCTCTTTGTTGCAGTGCCATTTGATTTATGGACCTTTCCTTTATTCAGTTTGTGAAATTAAAGCTGACAAAATTACTGCTTCGCATCCCCCCAAAGCAGTCGCAGAAGCATATTACCTATTTGAAAAAACAATTCCATTAGTTACAAAATTTAACTATAAGTATCAAACAGTAGTAGTTATTTGTCAAACCAATCGACATTAATAGTCTTGAAGTGTGCAGAAGCTAGTTTTTAAATAAAGGTGACAAACACCGGTAAGATTCTTATAACACTTATAAACAAATGTGATTCTGGAAGTTGAGTACAAAAGAATGATAGTGCAATCATCGATAAGTAAACCAAAGGCATAATCTTCCAAACCATTTAGTTAAACAATAAATTCTAGTTTAAAAAAAGTTTACAACTACATAAAACTCAAAGCAATCTAACTATTTTTCTACCTGAGATCAAAATAAGTTTTTTTTCCTATCTAAACATAATTTGTGGCATTGAGGTAAATCTGAATTCACGTGATACACTTTGTCAAACTTTTCAAAAAAATTTTAAGCCCTGCTGTAGAGAGAAATTCTCATGTTATACATTCATATTTACATATTTTTTCCTCAAAGACTAATGACAAATTTATGAGGTTAATAGGCCTGTAATGGGACTGTGATACTATTAATAATATGAAAATAAAGCTACTCATTTATACCATGTGTTCCTATATGTGCAATATGAAATGGATCATAGAATCTATGTACAAAGGTGAATCACCAAGAGTTCAGAAATTAAGCTTATTTTAAAAAAGCTCAGTCTGCTCTTTTTTGGAGCAGAGGTTGCAAAGTTGCGATGCATAACAAAAACATTGTGTACCCAGGCTCCAAAACCAAGCACTGGCCTAAACTGGCAATAACTGCAACTTAAAATAAAAATTAAACCCTACTAGATATTCACTGTGGTTACACCACTTTTGGCTTTAGGGTCTGTAGGTTTTACTGAGGTAACAACCTCTTATCTCTTGCCTCCCCTCCTGTGCTTGCCCCCACTGCCTCCAGCTTCCTTTCACGTGGCTGTCTTTGGCAATGCTTCCATATTTTGAAAGCAGAAGAACCTGCTAAAGTAAATGGAGAGGATGAAAAATAAAACTATAAAAAATGTATGAAAATCAACCTAATTGTATGGACTGAGAAAGAAAATGCTAGAAGGAAGACTAAGAATACCCTCAAGGGAAAACGAGAAAAATTAAAAAAAAAAATTGGGGGACTGTTACTCCTAGATCTTCTTCCACATCTCCTGATTAGAAGAGTGTGGAACCAAGATTTCAAACTCTGGAAAGGTGATGACTTTGAAGGAGGAGCTAGGAAAGTAAATGATAAAGAAGTACAGCAGTAGCTTTAGCTGTCAATGAGTTTCTTTGCTCTGGCATTGGCATTGTCAATACGATCTTTGTTGGTGTCAGCCTGGAAAAAAAGAAAAAGATACCAGCATTACTTGACAAGGTTAAGATGTCCTAATAGGCATTAAATTTCATACACTGAGAGTAACTGACATACTGAGAAAATTCAGGAAGTAGTCAAAGTCACATTACAAAACTCATTTTGGGCAAGAAGTGACAGAATATCAAATGCATTTGAAAAAACGTGGGTGTATAAACATGACAAAGATATAACAGAAGAACGTGTTAATATTTCGTGAGTCCTGTAACATCTTTTTTCACAGTTTAACGTGTCTGGAGCTAGGATGCATCTTACAGTCAATTGCATTTAGATGCAATGAAAATATAAGAATGCCCTTCTCTGCTATAGGTCTGGATCCTGTGGCAGTCCCCTGAGCTGAACCATAGAAATCTCACCTGGAGTTACCCTAGATCTAAACCAGAGACTGAAATAATTTACCCCAAGATCTCTGGAACAGATGTCCTGCCATCCACATTAATCTGTAAATGAAAATGATGGGTAATATGTAGCCTACACCCACATAACAGCATGGAAAATATCTGATGAACCACTCTTTGCCCAAGTGAAATCCATCATAAATTATTCAACAGAGAAACCCCAATCTTTATACTGAGATTTTAATGAAGTAACAAGAACGGCTTTTAGTTGTGACACTACCAAACACTGAACATGGTTTAATTTCAGCATCTTTCAGATCATATGAAGTGAAAAATAGCAACCACACTTGTTTTGCTACTCACAGGTCTCTCTCTTGTTTTTATGTGTCCACCCTACAAGAACCATTCCGCAGAACTGATTGTTACCTACTGACTCATGAGATGAGGATTCAGGAGTTTACTAATTTGTTATTAGCTAACACAATAAAATTCCAAAAGCTAACCTGCTCATTCAGGGGAAAGACAGCAAACAAAAAACCCTGACAGCGCACAGGAAGGTTAGAAGAGATTTTGAGTTTCATGGGTGAAATTTTGTTATTATTTTTAAACCAGTTGATCCCAAGGTCTTGGTTTCAAAATGAACCAATAATAAAGTTATTTTAGCTGCTGTATATCAACAGAACTACTTAGCTCAGGCAAAATAAAAATTTTAACAGAAAATAAAATGAACCAAATAAGTAAGAGATAGGAGGACCTAACTGTTATTTTTCAACATGTTAGAAACTCATCAAAACTGTAAGGCCCGTGAGGACAGAATCTTATCCCTGTTGTTCTCCCTGAGAGTACACAGCACAGATGTCTATTACTGAACACTGTGCTGGATGTCATTCGGCACAAAGGCAGTGTACATTCTGCCATTTTCCTGTGGCAGTAAGAAGCTCTTACCTTTTCTGTGATCCGTTCTATTTGTCGGTTTTGAGCTTCAATCTCATTGCCCATGTCCAGAGCCATGTTTTTTAGGTTTCCTAGGATACTGCCCACTTGAGTCAGGTTGTCTTCCATTTCATCTTCCCTGGCATCATTTGTTATACTATTACAAAAAGACACTTAATTCAGTACTTTTGGGTGAACTATACACGGACTGAGTCTGGATTTAGTTTTTGTAAAAATAAGCAAATTGACATCAGCTGTTAGACCCAAACAGATGCAGGTTACCATTCTTGGGAAACATTCTACAGTGAAAATGGAAAGGCTGATTCAAGAGATAACAATGTCTTAAAGCCATTTAAGAGAAGATGAAGAAATGACTTTAGAATAGAGGTTTTTCATAGTGTAATTCCCAGCATAACCTGGGAACTTGTTAGACATGAAAATATGCCAATTCTTAGACTACTCCAGATCTCCTGAAGGGACTCCAGCAGTCTGTTTCACTAAACCTCCCAGGTGATTCTGATACACACTTAAGTCTAAAGAACCACTGCTCTAAAAATGGGGTTGAAAAATTCTGGCCCAAAGTCAAATGTGGCCCATTACCTGATTTTACCCTACAACAGAATTGAGTATTTATGACTCAGACTCTATGGCCTGGAAAACCTGAAATATTTACTATCTGACCCTTTACAGGGATATCCTTACCCTTACAGGGATATCCTTACAGGGATCCAGCCAACTCCTACTCTAAATGATGCATTTTAAATCACATCTTATTTACAGAAATAAAACATGACTACTTGAATAATTTTTAAAGTACTTTATAAAGAAAAGTTAATCCATCACTTAAGGTCAATAATCCCAGTCACCATTTTGTCAGAAGGCAAATTTTTAAATGGAATAAGGGAATTCCCTGATGGTCCAGTGGTTAGAGCTCAGTGATTCCACTGCAGGGAGCCCAGGTTCAATCCCTGGTTGGGGAACTAAGATCCCACAGGCTTTGCAGCCAAAAAAAAAAAAAAAGACCATGAAAAAACCAACTATCCCCCCCTCCCCCCCAAAAAAAGAATAAATGCTATTTCTAATTGATAAGTTACAGTTCATGGATAAATGCACCCAACCTCCAGAGAGAGACATTCCTTTAGGAAAAGGGTAAAAATATTGGGAAGAGCTGGCTTACCGTTTAATGTATCCCCCGCTGGCTGCTCCTGCAGTCGCTTGTTGAGGCTGACCATTTGTCACTCGGCCTGGCTGCTTAGATACTATATTGCTAGGAGAGTTGTCTCCACCATCACCCCATGTTGCCTTATAGGCTTTACTAGACTCGAAGTTCTTTGTCCTATGTCAGGAGTGTAGAGATACCAAGAAGGAAAGGGAGAAATGTCATCATAAGTGCTTGTTACCTTGGGGATGCCATAGCACCCTTAGCATAAAAGCTACATGCAGCTAGATCTAGATTATCTATACCATGCTCCATCACAATCTAGGGTAGAAAAAAGATGAACTGTGTAACCCCACCAACATTAAAAATAAATTTTTGAAGGTTAAACTACTTTTACCAACTCTTCACTGAGCAGTTATTAAGTAGCAAAATGTAATTATTTGATTCTTCAGGTTCCCCTAGCCTCTGAGACTCTCCAGAAAAAAGGTTAAAGGACACTAGAAAAAAATTAGGAAAGGTGTTCTGGGATGCCTTAAGGGTTTCTTAGAAGCATCTCAGAGGTTGATGAGGGATGAAAGAGAGAGAGAATGGGCAGTACTTACACATCAGCTGCCCACTTACTTAGACTGTAGTAGTTCCACCTGACCCATTTTTTAAATTTAGAATTGTTAACTTTAATTGTTAACATTAAATTCTTAAAAAAAAAAAGTTTTCTTAACAAACATCATGAAGAAAGGCACGAATTAATTTCCAAATTGAACAGATAATGAATAACTTGGCCACACTGTTACCAAACACAATTGTCTCCTTTGGTTGAGGGCTTTTTCATTTAAGAGTTTACTTATCCACCTTAATAAAAAATGATCCTAGATCCAAACCTCTTAAAAGTATATGCTTTAGATTAACTGATATAACTAAAAATTAGCCACAGTCAGAATTTTACCATGGAATTTGCTACTTAAATCTGTATAAATGGCAAGAAAAGGAACCTGGTAAAATGACTTTTAAGTGGCTATTACAAAAAACACAAAACTTTTTTTTTACTGATTACTTGGCTAGGTAAAGTTTCCACTCACACAATTTTAGTTTCTTCTTTTCTATAAACAAAAAGTAGTATATGGATATGTTGGTTTCTGAATTATTCCATGATACATTAATGAGGAAGTTTTGAAATTGCAAAACAGAGAGATTTTAGCAAAGTAGTGGGTCTTTCCTTAATAGTATCATGTGAGGATTCATTTTTGGCAAACAAAGAACTGGATCTTAGACCTTAATCATCAGTGCTAAAGAAAGGGTACTATATGTTTAATTAACCAATTTATTTGGTTATTAATAAGCCATGTTAAATCCTTCCTGGAACAAGGGGGGATAAAAATTATTTAAATGAATATTTATATATAATTTCTGTTCAGTAGAAAACCCATTTACATGTATTCTTTGTTAACAAGATACATGTTATCTAAATTCTCAGGCAAAATTCTAAAGCAGCGTAATAGTAACTAAGCAAAATAAACAGGATATAAGTTTATCAGAAAGCTAACCAGAAACATTAATAGAAATAACATAAGTAGGACTCTTACTAGGATATCAGATTGTAAAACAGGTTAAATAATGAGGGCTGGAATTCAAACTGTCACTAAATAATAAGACACTGTGCTTCGGAGAGTCTTAGCACATAAGCACTGGACTGGGACAGGATTTGTGGGCTCTTGGTCTAACATGAGTTCCAACCTCCTCAACCTTAAAAAAAATGATATTTGAAATTCCTTCAACTTCTGAGAATTCTTCCTTCAATTAGATATAAGGGGCATAAAGTATAAACAGATTGTTTTAATATGATATTGTGAATGAGGTTCAATAAAAGCATAATTTAAAACAAAATCAGACTGGTTATCAAACTCTTCCTCCTTAAGAGGACTGGATCTTTAAAGACGTTCTTCAAATATCAAAGGGAAAAGGTGCAAAAAGCTGACTTCAATTGAATTTTCATATTTATTTTCAAATGGGTTGGGAAAAAATGCTATACTGTTTTCTTTAAGCATTTATGACATGTTCTGCACGTTTACAAAGCAGTGATCTTTATATGTTGTTGATGGCATACCATCATCCCTTTTCAGTACCTGTATTCCATGTAATAAGGCTTGCTTAAGATCCTGCCACATGCTGTTACCATGGAGTTTCTCCCACTGAGTTGTAAAACCTTAAAAGATACCTGTTTTTGAGGGCACTGTCAGGCAGCTGTGTATCTAATAAAAACAATAATGATTTAATTAATTTGCCTTCCTTCAAAGGGTCTTAAGTGCCTTAAAAGGTACTATTTCCCAAACTTGACTGAGCATCAAAGTGAACTGGATGATTTTGAAAACACAGGTAAATAGGCTACGCTCTGAAGATTCTATTTCAATTTGTATGGGGTGGAGCCTAGGACTATTCTATTGTCACTATGGTTTTATTTAAATTCAATAGGTCACTTAGCTGCCCAACCAGGGAAGAGAAACACTAAGAGACTTCCAATCTGTTGCAGAAGGAATATTTTAAATTATTCTGGTAGTCTACCTTAGTATTTCTACGTATTGGGACACTGAGGAATTAATCTGGAGAAAGCAAATGTATAAACAAGGATTTTTCTAAGCCACAAGATTTATAGTAAATTGGAGGAACTAAAAAGCCTCTTGATGAAAGTGAAAGAGGAGAGTGAAAAAGTTGGCTTAAAGCTCAACATTCAGAAAACCAAGATCATGGCATCTTGTCCCATCACTTCATGGGAAATAGATGGGTAAACAGTGGAAACAGTGTCAAACTTTATTTTGGGGGGCTCCAAAATCACCGCAGATGGTGATCGCAGCCATGAAATTAAAAGACGCTTGTTCCTTGGAAGAAAAGTTATGACCAACCTAGATAGCATATTCAAAGGCAGAGACATTACTTTGCCGACAAAGGTCCGTCTAGTCAAGGCTATGATTTTTCCAGTGGTCATGTATGGATGTCAGAGTTGGACTGTGAAGAAAGCTGAGTGCGGAAGAATTGATGCTTTTGAACTGTGGTGTTGGAGAAGACTCTTGAGAGTCCCTTGGACTGCAAGGAGATGCAACCAGTCCATCCTAAAGGAGATCAGCCCTGGGTGTTCTTTGGAAGGACTGATGCTAAAGCTGAAACTCCAGGACTTTGGCCACCTCATGCGAAGAGTTGACTCACTGGAAAAGACTCTGATGCTGGGAGGGATTGGGGGCAGGAGGAGAAGGGGACGACAGAGGATGAGATGGCTGGATGGCATCACCGACTCGATGAACATGAGTTTGGGTGAACTCTGGGAGTTGGTGATGGACAGGGAGGCCTGGCGTGCTGCAATTCATGGGGTCATAAAGAGTCGGACACGACTGAGCGACTGAACTGAACTGACTTGAATTCTAATCCCAGACCTGTCATTCAGTAGGTATAGAGTCTCATGCAAATTTCCATCTCTGAGCATCTTTTTCTTATATATAAAACTAAGATAACAATATTTATTAATTCACAGAGCTGTTGATAATTGATGTAAAGTTATTCTGTAAGTATTAGACAAATATATATATATATTTTTAGACATATTTTTGTTCTTTCATTTCAACCTCAATCTGATCCTTAGTTAAAAAGTTCATGGCTTTAAGTGCACAAATTACCAACTGGCATGTTTATTCTTCTCACCCATTACCATTCCTGAGCTTTGAGATCTACAACCAGCTGAAAATAACTGGAATATAGCTATATAAAAACACAATGGGGCCAGGGTTGTTTCTGGTCTACAGAAAGAAAGAAACCATTCTGATTTGCAACAAAACTCCTCTGCATAACAAAATTAACAGCCCCTCTGGGAAAAAAATTAGATTTCATAATAAAATGCTTAGGCAAATTTGTGGTAGATTTTAATGTAATTAAGAACTCCCATCTAGAAAGTTAGATTTACCTCGACTATCAGTTTTGAAGACTTTAATAATCTTTGTTGTGTTACTCACTCAATTATGTCTGACTCTTTGCAACCTCATGGACTGTAGCCTGCCAGGCTCCTCTGTCCATGGAATTCTCCAGGCAAGAATACTAGAGTGGGTTGCCATTCCCTTTTTCAGGGGATCTTCCTGACCCAGGGATCAAACCTAGGTCTCCTGCATTGCAGGCAGATTCTTTACTGTCTGAGCTACCAGGGAAGCCCAATTAATACTCTTTAAGTACCACATTTTTTCAGATAAATATCACATTCAAAAAGGGCATGATTAAAATAAGAATTTGAAATACTCCCTAATTTAGGAAGCTGCTATAAATCTGAACACAATAACCTAATAATTTCTCTTTTGAGCTTTGATTGTCAACATTAGTACTAACAAAAATAGCAAAAAGAAAGCCCAGTATTAGCTATAATTCTTTCATACCAAAGAGAAAAGGGATCAAACAAATATCAGTTGTGGGACTTCCCTGGTGGTCCAGTGGTTAAGAATCTGATTTGCAGTGCAGAGGACATGGAATCCCACATGCCTTGGAGCAACTAAGCCTGTGCGTAGCAACTACTGAAGCCCATGGAGCCTGCAAGACACAGGTAGAGACTCCATGTGCCACAATGAAAGATCTCACATGATTCAACAAAGACCCCATATGCTGCAACTAAGACC
Organism: Bos indicus x Bos taurus; assembly: GCF_003369695.1. NCBI lineage: Eukaryota > Metazoa > Chordata > Mammalia > Artiodactyla > Bovidae > Bos > Bos indicus x Bos taurus. The sequence continues at coordinate 31,809,339 of NC_040085.1, read as the reverse complement.
CAATACAGCCAAATAAATAAAATTTTTTTTAAATACCAGTTATAACGATTACAAGGGTGTGCATGTGTGGGGAGTGACCAGGTTACAAGAAAAAAGAAAAAGAAGAGCAAGAAACAGAGGGTAGAAATCAAACAATTTTCTAACATTTAACTATGGTCTTCAAAGTTCCCATAAAGATCCAAAATTAAGGAGTCAAATATTATAATAAGCAGTAGGCTAACTGGAGGGTTAACTTCCATAAAAAGTTAAGATTGGTTAGCTCTGCATTAATTCAATATGAAACCAGAGCAAGCTAACATATGACATAAAAGGTATTATGAAACAGGTGATAACATATAAAGAAGGCATACCTTTATTTTTTAAAAGAAGATACTAGATATGGTAACATTTTAAATTTATACCCGCCTTGTTCCAAATGGCATTTAAGATGACTTACATTGGCAATTAATTCCTCAATTTGGTAGTGGCCTAAATCATGGGGAATCCAAAATCATTAGAAGCAATACTTTAACTGAGGAAATCTTGATTCTGGAGCCAGAAAAGAATAGAAAAACCTAACACAAGATAGGAAGCTGAAATCAAAGTCCATGTATTTAGACTGAATCCCCTTACCTTTATTCAGAACTAGAATGCAGCAATTCTCTATAAAGATCAACCTATTTAAAACTTCTTAGGAAATTTTAGGGGTGTTTTAAGTTTTCTAATCTTAAATGTTTTTTAGCAAAAACTTAGTATCAAAACCATTAGTCAAAGGATGTTATTATAAATTAAGATCTTTTTGTCAATCCAATCTTCTGGCAAATAGCACTCATCAAGAACAAATTCACTTTACATTACACACCACAGCACAGCTTTTAGAGTCTCCACCATTCACAAAATCCATGCACATGCACAGAAAAGTCATCTGAAGCATCACCTTTAGACAGCAGGTTAACAGCCCAAACTGCGCCACAAGACCGCATCTTACAGTTCCCTTTGATCAGTTACTGAGCTCAGCTTCTGATGTTAAATCTTCATTTTTAGTAAGCAGATTAGAAAGGAAGAGATTAAGTGAGAGAATGAAATGCAGAAAGTAGTGAATGCCATTCAAACAGAACAGAAGCAGGTTTGGAGTTTTCAAAACACAATGCATTTAAATTCCTGCCTGATTTCATAGAAACAACCAACATCTGAGAATCTAGATAAAAAGAAAAACAAGAAAACTATTTAAACCAGTGTATACTTCATTTTTCCTAAGAATGTCTGAATAATGATATTCTGTCCTAAAATTATGAGAATTAACATGAAAAGAAGGCAAAATATTCAATACTTTGTATCTCCAGTGAGTAGAATGAAGGAATCACTCATACGTTGACTAAAATACAGTAATTCAATATTTATTTTAACAAATCAGAGCTGAATCTTTATACCATAATATGACTTAAGATTCAATAGTATAAAACCTGTAGTACCAACTTTCAACTTCTCTAGTAAGGTTGCCCAGAAATACCAACCTGTCTTGAAACTATGTGCCATTATGTTTGGCAATATAAGCATAGAATGCAAAGAGGCAAGTTAAGACAACAGACTACTTTGTCTGACAATGGTTAAACTGGGACATTAGGCAGTTTACAATTCTAAGACTTCCCATTTTAAACCTGCCTCTTTTTAAACTCTTGTTAATTAGAATTTTGACTTAACAGTTACTGACAAAGAGAATTTCCCAGTGGTCCAGGAGACTCAGCGCTTTCACTGCTAGAAACCAAAGTTCAATCCCTGCTCAGGGAACTAAGATTCTGCAAGCCACAAGGTGAAGCCAAAACAAAAAAACAAGTTATTGACAAACACATAACATTTTTAATAGGGAATCTGTGCTTTTTGCTTTTAGGATTCAAATAGTAGCAAGCTAAAAAAATGGCATTTATTCACAGTTTTAAAGTTTAATTCTGGTAGTTTGTTTTTAAATTCTAGTAGTCCTTTAAAAAGAATGAGCTGAAATTAAAATTTCCTTCTCTTATAATACAGGGTTCTGTTAAGTGAAGCTATTTCCACATTTTATTAGAAAAAGATCTGTTGACATGGCTTCAGTGAATACCAGTGAACAAAAGAAATCTCAAAGAACAAATCTACTGAAGACATTTTCTAGATAGCAATACCTCTAACAATAGTAGCAACAAAAAGCTTCATTCTTTTCTTGCCAGTCAAGCAATGTAGCATCACACAATTAAAAACTAGAGCTCCGTCTGGTTTTGAATCTCAGCTCTTCCACTTGCTAGCATAGCATTCTGGTGCCTCTGTTTCTCCATATGTAAAATGGTGATAGTAAGAGAAACTATCTCATATTAAGGTTACTGTAAGGATTACATTTCAAGTGTTCAGGACAGTAAGAACCTAAATTAATATATAGGCTCACAAATCTCATCCAAACCTTTGGATGAGGACATCTTGAGCAGTACCACATAATCACGTATATCAATATTTCTGCAGTGAAAGAGATTAACATTACACTAAGTGGGATAGATTATTAAACAGCTTCAGTTCAGGTTACATCTTGTAGCCTAATTTAAAACAAACCTTTGGCTTTCAGAAATTTTTAGATTTCTAAATGGCAGATAAGAGATTATGGACCTGAGCTGTTATTACTAGTACCATAATTAGTACTAGCTTTATAAAGAAAACTAAGATCCTGTCTCTGCCTTGAGAAGCTCATGTTATGGCTATTCATATGATAAGTCTAACTGAAATACAGATTAGCAGATAAACTTAGAAAGATCACGCCCCTGGCAGGAGTGAAAGAGACACCATAGAGGGCAAGGTCTCAATGGTATAAAGGAGAAATGGGTGAAAGGAAGGCAATTAATATCAGTCTTTAAATTGAAATACTACTCTCTTCTCTTCAAGGAACAACTGTTTTGTTATAGAAGCCTGTTCATTCCAGATGTTATGAAGAGCTTTCTTCTCCTGACCCATTAGGAAAGGGCTCTGCTGATGTTAGAGGCTGAGAATGGACTGCTTTAAGAACATACTCTACCTAGTGTCCAAGAAAATCCTGCCCATGTTTGGCTGGGTACACAAAGAAAAATAAAAATAATACTTCTATAGCTCCATTTTTCCCACCTTCTATGATATCAGACTATCTCAGGATTCATTCAGAGATAATTTGCTCTAGGTTCTAGAGAGAACTTCCTCTTCTTTGCTTTTCTCTTAATACCTATCTCAAGGAAGTTCACGTACTATTTTTTCCCCCTGAACTCTTCTAAGAGCGTACACAGAACATAGGAGAAAAGCACAAGTGAGTGTGAAAACCATAGTTAAGAGTTTAGATCAAAAAGTCTGTGTGTTTCTAACTTGTTTGCTTAATATGTTAAACCCTGATTTACAGGTGATTGCTACTAAAATATACACTTTTGGAGAGTCAACCAAGGTCTAAACAGGTCAACAGACTTGTCTTTCTTGGTTTCTTATGCCCAAACACTAAAGCTGACCAATAAATAATTTAACTATATTTTCTCAGGTAGAAATAGCACAGAGAATATTGTCACATGGAAACACTTAACTGAAAGTATGACAGAACAAAAGCTCCTCCATTCCTAACTCCTTTAGAGGAGTAAAAAATGCTGAGTCTGTAAACCTTTGTATCTTGGTCTTGCTTTATCACAGCGGCTGAGACAACTGGATAGTTACAAAGCTCTTTTAAAAGTGAATATGCTCAGCAGAACAGATAGTCATTTAATCTCCAGACAATGTCATTTTGGCCAAAGGTGAAGTTCAAAGTTGATGGATGACTTCTCATCTTTGTCTGAATACACATATTATTTGTCAACACATGGAGGTTGTTTTACTCAAGATTAAGGAGAGAATTGAAATATTAATAATAAAGTCACTAAAATGAATGAATTCTTTTTTTGTCAAGTATTATCTCATACACTATACACAAATATTTGAAGACTTCTCATTTCCTAGTTTACTAGAGGCTTCAAATCTTCAGTCTTCTTTGATGTTTCCTTCTTCACATTTGACACACAATCAGTTGGCTTCCCTGGTGACTCAGCTGGTAAAGTGTCTGCCTGCAATGCAGGAGACCCGGGTTTGATCCCAGGTCAGGAAGATTCCCCTGGAGAAGGAAATGGCAACCCACTCCAGTACTCTTGCCTGAAAAATTCCATGGACAGAGGAACCTGGTAGGCTACAGTCCATGGGGCCACAAAGAGTTGGACATGACTGAGAGACTTCACTTTTCTTTCTTTCTTTCTTTCAGTTGATTTAAAGGGAATCCGACTTACACTTTTCTCTCTAATTAATGATAAGGTTATAGCTCACAGGCCTAGTTTACAAAACATTCCTAATTGGTCTCCTGGTGTGCAGTTATATCCTCCACTCCAATCAATCAACCCCTTAGGATGGCATTCAAGTTCCTTTACTGCCTGCTGCTGCTGCTGCTGCTGCGTTGCTTCAGTCATGTCCGACTCTGTGCGACCCCATGGACGGCAGCCCACCAGCCTCCCCCGTCCCTGGGACTCTCCAGGCAAGAACACTGGAGTGGGTTGCCATTGCCTTCTCCAATGCATGAAAGTGAAAAGTGAAGTCGCTCAGTTGTGTCCGACTCTTCCCCATGGATGTGAGAGTTGGACTGTGAAGAACGCTGAGCACCAAAAAATTGATGCTTTTGAACTGTGGTGTTGGAGAAGACTCTTGAGAGTCCCTTGGACTGCAAGGAGATCCAACCAGTCCATTCGAAGGAGATCAGCCCTGGGATTTCTTTGGAAGGAATGATGCTAAAGCTGAAACTCCAGTACTCTGGCCACTTCATGCGAAGAGTTGACTCATTGGAAAAGACTCTGATGCTGGGAGGGATTGGGGGCAGGAGGAGAAGGGGACGACAGAGGATGAGATGGCTGGATGGCATCACTGACTCGATGGACGTGAGTCTGGGTGAACTCCGGGAGTTGGTGATGGACAGGGAGGCCTGGCGTGCTGCGATTCATGGGGTCGCAAAGAGTCGGACACAACTAAGCGACTGAACTGAACTGAACTGAACTTCCTGACCCCATGGACTGCAGCCTACCAGGCTCCTCCGCCCATGGGATTTGCCAGGCAAGAGTACTGGAGTGGGTTGCCATTGCCTTCTCCGCCTTTACTGCCTACTTATGTCTTATTTTCCACTTCTTCTCAATGTGAATCATGTAGTACAGTTGAGTCAAGCTCCTCTGTAGTCTTTATTTACATTAAATCTTCCACAGGAAATGTCTTCCCACTTCTGCCGGGCCCATCAAGATCTTTCTAATTATTCAGAGCCCAACTCAAGTCCACTCTCTCCTATAAGATGAACTCCAAACTAACTTTAGTAGTTCTGTACCCTTAGCCTCCATGGCACCCCACTCCAGTACTCTTGCCTGGAAAATCCCATGGATGGAGGAGCCTGGTAGGCTGTAGGCTGCAGTCCATGGGGTTGCGAAGAGTCGGACACAACTGGTGACTTCACTTTCACTTTCATGCATTGGAGAAGGAAATGGCAATCCACTCCAGTGTTCTTGCCTGGAGAATCCCAGGGACGGGGGAGCCTGGTGGGCTGCCGTCTATAGGGTCACACAGAGTCAGACACGACTGAAGTGATTTAGCAGCAGCAGCAGCAGCCTCCATTGATATCATAGATCTAGCACTAGATTTCTATAGCTTCTACTTTCTGCTATTCTGTCTCATTTATCCAACCACATGGTAAGTCCTTTGATGCCTTGGCCATCCCTCTTGTGCCCACCACAGAATATATGTTTTATTAATTCTCCTTATTTGAAAGGAAAACACACTAATTTCATCCTGCTATGTATTATCCAGATGGGTATTTCCCAAGCTTTTCATGTATTATTTAAAAATGTAATTGGGACTTGATTGAAAGATTGATCAAATTTAAGTGATGGTTTTCAGTGAATGTGCCTATTTACATAAAAAGTTTGATCTGCCTGAAGGAGAAAGAGATTAAGTTGATCTAATCAAGTTCCTTATTTAGGCCCTGCAACACTTACTGGGGGCTGAGAGGGGGGTTCTGAGGGTGATACTCTCACTTTAGATTTATTTGAAAAAGATTTTGATTTATCAACTCACCTACTACATGGGCATACACAAAGGCCACAGCACTTGTTGAGTTCTGTTAAAGTCTTCTCTGCTTCTCTCATATCTTCGTTTATTTGGTCCATGCCTTCTTCTATGCGTTTTAGTTGTTCTAAGAAAAGTTGTGGAAGTTAAATTTTATGTTACATTCATGCTGCCAATCAGAAAGTGCTATTATTAGTATAACGGAAGAGCAAACTTTAACCTCGAATCCACCAACAATTCATCACAGTGACTATATCAGGGCCAGATGGCATTATATGCTGTCCAGCATTTAAAAGTCTTTCACATACCGATCCTAGGGTATCTGGCCTCTGTGGATAAATTTGTTCTAAAGAAATTTGTATAACAGGAGCATGTGAGGATTGGTTTAGGCCTCACTAGACTAGATTCCTAGCATTTCTATTACTGAATAGGCTCAAAACCTAAAGACTGTCCTAAGAGGAATAAAAACTAGACCAGCTTGCTCAGGGCCAAATCAAATGCAAAGTTTCCAATTCCACAAGGATGTAACTTGATTTCTGAAAATGATGAAAGAATATCATAATGTCCAGGACACAAATGACCAGTGCACACAATAAGCCCTGCTACCTAATAAATAAATACTTGGTGGACAATGGGATAGTGTGACCTCCCACCCCAAATAGGCAACAAAACATGATATAAATTAAATCAGAAGAAAAGAAGCAAAATATCACTCTTATCTTACAAAGGAAAGGTACTCCCAAAGGCTTAATTAATTTTAACTGTGGCTGATTTGAAAAGGCTTTTTGGCATTCTAAATCAAATCAAGAGTTCCTGCCAATGACTGCAACTCACCCCCTTGTTCATCCAGCATAGTGATAGTCTTGATTCCTGCATCCTGTGACTAAAAGAAGGGAAAAAAAGCTGATAGCACAACCAAACCAACAGAAACAAAAGCTACAAGGTCTGAAAAACATCAAGGCAGAAACATTAGAAACTTAAGTTCTCAGAGGATTAGAAGAAAACTAACCTCCCCAAACCAACACACCTTAACATATTAACCCACCCCCACCCCCCCACCCCCGCCAAATAATTAAGTCACAAACTCATGGTGAATTGTTTTCCCTGTTACATTCTAATACTATCACTTAGAAAAGCCAAAAAGGCCCATTAGTGCATGGTTTGACAATTTCAGCAATTGCCAATTTCAAATAATAAAGCTTATTGATACAATATCATTCTGATTCAACAGTAATTCCAGTCTGTGTTATCAGAATTCCTTCTATACAGTTTCTATACTTAACTTGATGATTAAACACTTTCTTACCTCAATGGCTAAACCCAGGATTCTCCTTGTACTTTCCAGAGACTAGGAAAAAAAAAAGAGTTTTAGCATTCTAAAATATGTAGCACAGCCCCACCCCCCAAATCTGATCACAGGCCATATTCATGATGATGCTACTTTATTTTTAAAGATTGCTAGCGCATCCACTCCTCCCTTCTTTAAAATAAAAAATAAAGCTTACTAATATAATTTTAGTTATTTTCTTTCTACCAGATGCTTAAGAGAAAATTTGAAAGAGTATAGTTAATGGGATTTATAAAAATGTAATGTAGCAGAAATCCAGGGATATTACACAGATATTAGAAAATTCTGTTAAAATTAAATGTCCAGAATTCTTCATCTATATCTTTGTTCTAAGTTACTATTCAGTAATGACTATTTAAAAAAAAAATCATACAGACTGTTTGCATTTATTTAGTTTTTTGATGAGTTGACAAAATAAGAAGCTAGTAGTAATGGCACTCAAGGGCAAATGCATTCTTTGATATAAACAGACTAGGGAGAGGCCAAAATGGTCTTCTAAGAAGGTCCTCTCATGCTTCCACTGTGAAAATTGAAAAGAGAATTAATGACCTATTCCAAGTAAAACTTTTACCTCATCAGTAACCTGGTTAGCCCTTATCTGAATTTCTTCTGCTGAGAGATTATCCATGGTGAATTAAAATTCTTGATAGGTGCAGAAACTGAAATGTGGATATTCTGTAAGAATAAGAACACAAAACTAAGCTTATTTGAGCAAAGAATGTGGAATTTAGGATACTTATCTGGAAACCATGATAAAATAAACCTATCTAATATCTATCTATCTACATCTTACAGGTGAAGAAATTAAGGCTGAGAGATGGTAAACAAATGCTAGTTAGTACTAGAGCTGAATGTAAAACTCAGGTTTCAGGACTTTCAGGAAAGCACTATTTCTAATAGGAAAGTGGTCCCTCTACTTTGAGAAGGAAGGCATTATTAAAAGACAAGCTTCAAGAAGCTATCAAAATGAATTCCTGGTTGTAGAATGTTCTTTGTACGCTGTTTGAATATAGAAAAGCAATAACGTGAAGAAGTCCAAGCCAGGTAGTATTCCTTTAGTAAAGTAATAATATTCAAAGTCATATGCCTACAGAACACAAGGACCATTCTAAAAATGTGCTGGTCTTCCAGGCTTCTCATCAGAGAAAATGAAATACTTTCATTATTAACAAGAAAATGATATTGCTGATACAAAGAGCTCAGAAAAGAACTAGTTTTTATTAATAGTAGACTCTCCCTTTCCAATTAGTATATGGTTTGTTATTTTAGTGAAGTCCCTAAGACTTAGTAACTAAGTACATAGTAACTTAGTAACTCATAGTAACTCAGGAAGTGACCTCATAGACATCCAAAGTGAAACATAAAACTTTTAATAGGTAAAGATTCCAAGAGTCCTGCCTTCTAATTATTAACAGTGATACACTGTGTATAGTATTCCTCTTTGAGCCCTCCCCTGTAATAGTAAGCACTGTGTGACTTATCTAGGTTGTGTTCTTTTTATTACATTTGCTAGCTTTGTAGTGAAATGTTGAAAACCAATTATATAAAAGCCTTTTGTCAACAACACATAAAAGTGTGGTTCACATTCTGGATTTATCATCAGGGGACATCTGGCAATATCTGGAGAATTTTTTGATTGTCAAGAGTTGGGGGGTAGGGAGAAGCAGTGTTACTGGAATCTAGTTGGTAGAAGTCAAGGATGCTTGCTAAACATCCTATAATGCTCCTTGGCACAAACCTCCTACAACAAAGAATTGTCTGGCCCCAAATGTCAAAGTGCTGAGGTTGAGAAATCCTGCCGCGAAGTACACTCATTGACAAGTAGAGAGGCTTGTTAACTGCGAATATACTAGACTGAACTCTTGGAGGGAAAGGATTTTGTTATGTCTTTGTACCTCTAACACCTAACAGGATCTGACAGTTGGTACTCCAGTAAATGTGTGCTGAATGAACAAATAAGTAGAAAAACAAGATGTACTCTCAAAAGTGTTTAAGTGGATCTTTAGAAACAAAGTGACATATAATAGTAGCACAAAGCCTTCAAATAAACAACAGAACCACAAATCAAAAACTGCCATAACATGTGTATGATCTAGAATAGCCTGCTGGTCACATACAGATCTTTTTAGTCACATCCATAGCTAACCAACACTTTTATTAGAACCATCTAAAAAAAAGTGATAGGAAGGCATTACATTTAGAGTTTTGTTTATAATTCTACTGTCCTTTCTAACCATTTCAAGATTTAATTTAGATTTTGAGCCTTGATTAAAGACATTAATGCTCATAAAATTATTGCTATTAAAATTATTAAACTGCCAAAGTTGCAAATTTAACCTCACATCTTATGTGCCATAGTATGACTTGTGGCTCTAGCAAAAGGTTCATATACTAAGATACATAATCAAGATATAGGGGCTTCCCAGATGGCTCAGTGGTAAACAATCTGCCTGCTAATGCAGGAGATATGGGTTAGATCCCTGATCCATGAAGATCCCACATGCTAAGGGGCAACTAAGCCTATGCGCCACAGCTTTTAAGCCTGTGCTCTAGAGCCCAGGAGCCGCAACTACTAAAGCCCATGCGTCCTGGAGTCTGTGTTCTGCAACAGGAGAAATTACTGCAATGAAAAGTCCACATACCGTGCATGGCAACCTAGAGAGCAGCCACCCACTGGTCACAACTAGAGAAAAGTCTGCAAGCAACAGTGACCCAGCACAGCCAAAAAACAAAAATAAATACAAAATTTAAAGAAAGATATAAAGGTGTTTCTTAAATTAAGAACTGATCATTCATTAGATACAAGTATAAACAGAACCACATGTTTTATTACTTTGCTCACTGTTCATGAAACTTTAGCTTTAATCACATATGTTCATGTTACACACAATTTCTCTTTTGTCAATCTTTCATAGCTGTAATTATGAAAAGAAAGGAAGCTGCTTTGTACCCCCTCATCTTTTTTGTACACTTTTCCTTTCTAGAATACCCTCCGGAGAAGGCAATGGCACCCCACTCCAGTACTCTTTGCCTCGAAAATCCCATGGATGGAGGAGCCCGATAGGCTGTAGTCCATGGGGTCGCTAAGAGTCGGACACGACTGAGCGACTTCACTTTCACTTTTCACTTTCATGCATTGGAGAAGGAAATGGCAACCCACTCCAGTGTTCTTGCCTGGAGAATTCCAGGGATGGGGGAGCCTGGTGGGCTGCCGTCTATGGGGTCGCACAGAGTCGGACACGACTGAAACGACTTAGTAGCAGTAGCAGTAGCAGAATACCCCTTTCTGCCTGCCCAGGCAGCCTTGTGCTTCCCCATTACTTCCTAGAGCCCCTACAAGGTACCTTTATAGCCAGTTCTTCCTAGGCAGGATGCTCCAAAGTTATCTGTCCCTGTCATATAAAACTCCTAAATGCTCCACAATGCAGAAAGTGATAAGAAAAACAATACACACTAATCAATTAGTACCTGGAAATGATATCCCTATTAGGTTTTCCCATGTAGTACCCTATGGGTAGAAAAATATTTGGCAAGTAAGGAAGCTCAGATCTCTCAAACTGGGTAATTTTTAATTCCACTCCTAGAGGTGACTCTTGCTAATTACAAGTCAGTATTTGTTACTCTCCTAGTAAATATGAGCAAAACTCCATGTAGGTTCAAACAGAGGCTTGAATGCAAAACTGACCTCTGTCAAACTTGAAGATTCCATTGTCTTGCCTTAATTATCAAAAAGGCAGATTAAAAAAAAAAAGGCAAATATAGCTGGGAAGCAGATGTGAAGAGTCACTCCTGGCACAGCAATGGTGTCATCTTGTAGGACACACCCTTTAACTGAACTCAAAGTGCTGCCTAGTACTCTTTGGTTCCTCGCTAAGCAGATGACACACAAGACAAGAAACAGACTTCTGTAAAGTTCTCACATGTTTGGCATGCTGGTATCAGGACAGAGCTGCCTAAGACTGCTCTACTCTGGAGTTTTGAGGGTGTTGAGCACATGATTTATAGTAAACGGGAGTGAGAGAGACAAAGCAGAATTGTTAAGGGGAAGGCCCAAGAGAGACAAAGAATAATACTCCCCAGGCTTTTTTAGCCTTTACTAAACTGCTCAGACGGAGAAGGCAATGGCACCCCACTCCAGTACTTTTGCCTGGAAAATCCCATGGACGGAGGAGCCTGGTGGGCTACAGTCCATGGGGTTGCTAGAGTCGGACACGACTGAGCGACTTCACTTTCACTTTTCACTTTCATGCATTGGAGAAGGAAATGGCAACCCACTCCAGTGTTCTTGCCTGAAGAATCCCAGGGACGGGGAAGCCTGGTGGGCTGCTGTCTCTGGGGTCGCACAGAGTCGGACACGACTGAAGTGACTTAGCAGCCGCATCAGCAGCAGCAAACTGCTCAGAAGTGTCAGGCACGGTGTATGCTAGAATGAGCTACACAGCTTTACTCATATTTATTATCTCCAGAACTTTTTCTCATGAAATCGGGAAAGGCTATCCAGAATGTTAAGGAGAATTAGAGAAGAGGGAGGGGAAGGAAAATGAAACATCACTTGACACAAAGATCCCATTAAACTTACTTTTCTTAGGCATAATCTAATAGATTAAATATCTGTGTCGTTTTCCCAGTGCTCCTGGGATCTTATGCTGTTTGTGTGCCTTTGATATGAAAATGTAAGATTCTACATGGTACTTTTATACCCTATTTTCCTTATTATGGTTCATTTGGGCTTCCTACACTCCTAATTTACCTTTCTTAACTTCTTTTCTATTATAAAACCTTGGGGGAGAGGGAAGGAAGAAATGCTCACAGATCATGTACTATGTGTCTGTACTCATCTAAGTTATTCATATATGTTCATATTCATATTATCTCTGTTATACTACTTTATAGGTGGGGAAACTAAGGCTGAGTTTACATAATTTGCCTAAGGTGACTGAGTCAATAAAGACCAGATTGATTATTCAAGGCTGAATTAACTCTGAAATCAAGGTTAGTTCATGGTCTAGTAAACAGTCTTACTGCTGAATGCACTGTCCCTTAATAAGATATGAGAACTGTTGAATATAAGAAAATAAGCTAAGCACTCTACCTGATGACTCATTTCAAAATTTCAGATACTTTCTATAGTAATACCATGAAATCTTCCACAGACTCAAAGATGGTTAAACTAAATGAAGAATTAGAAAGACCAGAGTAATCATGGTTTTCAGCTGTTTTATAATAATTTTGAACCTGAAAAATATCTATACTAATTTAGAAAAAGAAAATACTAGTACTGGAAAGAAGGAATACAAAGAACAAAGGACTTAGAACTTAACAGGAGATCTAGGTCTTCATTGATAAAAATGGAGAGACAGGAAGTAATGAAGAAATAGCACCTTAAATCGATTCCTGACAAGACCAATATAAGAATGATTTTATAAGGTATTAAGTCAGTTTATACCAGAAAGCAAGGAGTTTGCATTAAGATATTCTACTAAGTTAGTTTCCTACTTTATTCCTTCTCTTAAAGTTAATCACAATGTAAATTTCTCTATGAGTTACACAGTTATTACTGTACTCTTAAGAGTTTGATAAAATTTGCAATTCTCTTTGGCATATTTTGATTAGACTTTCATGGTAACCAATGTATTTACAAGTAGAAACTTCCATTCAGAGCAGGTTAGCATAGTGGTGAGTAGCAGGAGCTCCAGCAGCCAAATTCTGATCCCAAAATATATTTGCTGTGTGACCTTGGGCAAGCTACCTGTCCCCACTAAAGCTCAGTTTCAGCATTTATAAAATAGGTAACAGATCTTTCAGACCTATTGAACAGATGTAAGGCTTTTTTGGTAAAGACTAAAGAAAATGATCCGGGGACTTCCCTGTTGCTCCAGTGGTTAAGATTTCACCCTGCAATGTAGGAGACATGGGTTTGATCCCTGGTTGGGGAACTAAAATCCCACATGCCATGGAGCAACTACTGAGTCCAAGCACTCTGGAGCCCATCGGCCATAATTAGAGAAGTCTGGGTGCTGCAATTAAGACCTGACACAGCCAAATAAATTAAAAAAAGAAGCTATTTAAATAAAAGTCTGCAGGATTTTCCTTAAAATAATTCGAAAGTAAGGAGATGAGTGGGAGTTTATAGAAGATGTAAGAATGGCCATGATCACTGAAGCTGGGTGAATAATACATGGAGGGTCATTATGTTGCTTTCTTAACTTTTTATTAGGAAAAAATTTTTAAATATACAAAAAAACTTGTAAATGACAGCTAACTTTTTAATCATCTTTATTCATCATTTTGAAAGTCTAGATAGTGGGTAGGGGATTGAGAGGACTCTAACTACAATGGTTGACACTTATAAAGCATTATACATACATTATTCTAGAAACAAAAAATATATATGAATACACATACACACATTCATTTAATCGTTACAACACTTAGTCCATTAAGGCTGCAATAACAAAATACCAGACTGGGTATTTTATAAGTTCTTGTGAGGACCCTCTTTATGGTTTAAAGCTGGAGCATCCTCACATGGTGGGAGGAGCTAGCAACTCGGGAGTCATTTTTACAAGACACGCATCCTACTAATGAGAGTTCCACCCTCATGGTTTAAGCACCAACCAAATGCCCTATCTACTAACACCATCACATCCTGCAATTTGGATTTTAAACATAAGAATTTTGGAGGGGAGGACACACAAATATTAAGACCACAGCAAACACTATTTAATCCCACATTTTACATATGTACAAACTAAGGAACAGTGAGGTTAAGCAACTTTTGCAAGGTCACACAGTAGAGCAAGGATGAAACCTAGGCAGACTGCTCCAGAGCATGTGTTTTCAATTACTATTAAGCATATTACATGGAGAATAGAGAGCCATATTATTAAGTCAATCAACTCTATAGCCAGAAAGAATCTCTGCCCCAAGAAAAGTACAGTTGACCCTTTAACAATGCAGGGGCTAGGTTAGTACTGTAGTAGGAATTCATTGGAGGAAAAAAAAAATCTAAGTATAACTGTACACACCCAGTTTAAACTCACCTTGTTCAAGGAGCAACCAGTATATACATGAAGTCCCTGTGAGACAGGAAAGGGCCAGGGCACAACCTTTAAAAGAATGATAGCCACTGAAGACATAAACTGGTTAGAACCAACTAGGTTCAAGATGGTGGATAACTGACTTCTAGGCCTTGAGCCTCAGTATACACTCCTTACAATATCAATATATCTGCAAGCTAAATGACACACCCATTGGCACCATAACAGTTCCAAGGCTGACCATAAATGGCCAAAAAGTGGATGGTGACCCAATTCCTGGAAATCCCCAACCGTTTTATAAAAGAGTTGGAATAATCCTCCCACTCAGCCTATAAAACTGCAAACCCCTATAAAAACTGACAACTCCCCTGTGCCCAGGGGCCTCTCATTCTGTATATGAATGGGCCACATTCTGTCTGTGGAGTGTGTATTTCCCTGAATAAAACTTTTTTCACTTTACCATGGCTTGCCCTTGAATTCTTTCCAGTGTGAAGTCAAGAACCCACAATAGGTGGCCATCCCAGGAACTTGCCTAAGACCTGGGATGTGAAAATCCTCTCATGCCCCACTTTCTTTCCTGCAATACCTGCCATCTGTTTTTCAAGTTGCAAAGCCTAACTTCAGTATTAGACTACATTTTAGAGCAATGTTTTCCAGCATTGGCTACACATTATAATCACCTGATGAGCCTTTATAAATTTGGAGGCCAAAGCTGCTGCTCACATGAATTAAATCAGAATCTCTGGGGGTGGGAACCAGGTATCAGTAGGTTTTAAAGTTCCCCAGGTGATTCCAAGGTGCAGCCAAGGTTGAAAACCACTGTTTAAGATAAAAGTTTTTGCTTTTTGATGTACAAATAAGTACTAATGGATGATATTCTACCCTGTTACAATTCTGGTACCTAATGGAGGAAAAACATTACTAGCACTTAACGACCCAAGACAAGAACGACTTAGGCTTCAAAAAGTTAAACACAGAATTACCGTACGATCCAGCAATTTTATTCCTACATGTTAGAAAGAAATGAAAATACTGTCCACAGAAAAACTGGTACAGCAATGTTCAAAGCAGCACCATTTGTAATAGCCAAAACGTAGGGAAAAAAAACGAGAGGGGGATAAAGATGGCAGAGTAGGAGGACACTGAGCTCACCTCCCCCCACCCCAAAATACATCTACATGTGCAACAATTCTCAAGGAAAATTGCTGGAAATCCCTATGCAACCAAAGCTACAAGAGAGATCTCCATTTAACAGGGAAGGATGGAAAAAGGCATCAGGTTGGAATCTACATCCTGGGAAGGATCCAGAAGAAAGAGAAGGTCTGCAGGGGCGGACTCTCGCCATGGGAAATGGGCAGGTCAAGAAACAATGTGGGCATCTCAGACCTGTGCACAAAGGAGACAAGCTCTACTGGCTGCAGGGAGAACCAACATGACAGAATGAAGAGCTGGAGAAGCCTAGACTCTACTCAGAGGAGTGCACGTGTACTGGCTTGCCAACAATCAGGGTGAACAGAGTCTTGCATGGTATCATCTGCTGCTGCTGCTGCTAAGTCGCTTCAGATCCTGAGTTCAAAAGGCAGCAATAAAAATGCTAATGAATTAAGAAAGATTATCAGTAGAAATGCAGGGCTTAGGAGGCTCAAAGATCATCTGGAAGATCCCCTAGAGAAGGAAATGTCAACCCACTCCGGTATTCTTACCTGGGAAATTGCATAGACAGAGGAGCCTGGCAGGATACAGTCCATGGGGTTGCAAAAGAGTTGGACATGACTTGCAACTACACAACAACAACAATCAATCAACAGAAACACAGGTCACTGTTACAAAGATCTAGAAAATATAAAGATGAACCAGTCAAATAGATAATTCAACTGCTGAGATAAAAGCAATCTAGAAGCAATGAATAGCTGACTAAAGGACACAAAAACAAACAAGTGATCTAGAAGATAAAATAATGGAAATCACCCAGTCAGAACAACAAAAAGACAAATGACAAGAAAAAAAGAAAGCAACATACAAGATCTACGGAAAATAGAAAAATGTGCCAATCTATGAATAACAGAGGATTCAAAAGGAGGAGAGAAGTAGACCAAAAATGTTTAAAGAAGTTATGGCTAAAATCTTCCCAAACCTAAAGGAAACAGACATTCAGGAACAGAAGCACAGAGGGTTTCAAACAAGATGAATTGAAACAGACCCACACCAAGATATATCATAATTAAAATGGTAAAAGTAAAAGAGAATTTTAAAGGAAAAAGAAACAAAGTATCAGTTATAAGGAAAGTCCCATAAGGGTATCAGCTGATTTCTCTGCAGAAACTCTGCAGGCCAAAAGGGAGTGGCATGATATATTTCAAAGTGCTGAAAGGGAAGAGCCTGCAACCTAGAATACTCTACCTAGTAAGATTATCATGTAGAACACAAGAGTTAAAGAATTTCTCAGACAAGCAAAAATTAAAAGGATTCAGCAATACCAAACTTACCCTCAAAGAAGGGAAAAGATAAAATTATCACTATTGGCAGATGATATGAGTGCCAAAGAATTGATGCTTTCAAACTGTGGGGCTGGAGAAGACTTGAGAGTCCCTTGGACTGCAAGGAGATCAAACCAGTCAGTCCTAAAGGAAATCAACCCTGAATATTCATTGGAAGGACTGATGTTATAGACTCAATAATTTGGCCACTTGATGCAAAGAGCTGACTCACTGGAAAAGACCCTGATGCTGGGAAAGATTGAGGGCAGGAGGAGATGGTGTGACAGAGGATGAGATGGTTGGATGGCATAACCAGTGGACATGAGTTTGAGCAAACTCTGGAAGATAGTGAAGGACAGAGAAGGCTGGTGTGCCGCAGTCCATGGGGTCACAAAGATTTGGACACGACTTAGCAACTGAACAACAGTGACGGATATCTATACAGAGAACCCTTACTCCTTGTGTGTGCTGTCATGGCCAACTCTTTGCAGCCCCGTGGGCTGTGATCTGCCAGCCTCCTCTGTCCATGGAATTTTCTAAGCAAGAATACTGGAGTGGGTTGCCACTTCCTTCTCCAAGACAAACCTTCAGATCAGATCAGTCGCTCAGTCGTGTCCGACCCTTTGCGACCCCATGAACCACAGCACGCCAGGCCCCCCCGTCCATCACCAACTCCCGGAGTTCACTCAGACTCACATCCATCGAGTCAGTGATGCCATCCAGCCATCTCATCCTCTGTCGTCCCCTTCTCCTCCTGCCCCCAATCCCTCCCAGCATCAGAGTCTTTTCCAATGAGTCAACTCTTCGCATGAGGTGGCCAAAGTACTGGAGTTTCAGCTTGAGCATCATTCCTTCCAAAGAAATCCCAAGGCTGATCTCCTTTAGAATGGACTGGTTGGATCTCCTTGCAGTCCAAGGGACTCTCAAGAGTCTTCTCCAACACCACAGTTCAAAAGCATCAATTCTTCGGTGCTCAGCCTTCTTCACAGTCCAACTCTCACATCCATACATGCACCAGAACTAATAAATGAATTCAGAAAGGCAGCAGGATACAAGATTAATAGAGAGATCTGTTGAATTTCTTTATACTAATAATGAAATATCAGAGAGAGAAAGAAATAAAAAAATTTCCATTTAAAATCATATCAAAAGGGAATTCCCCTGGTTGTCCAATGGTTAGGACTCTGTGCTCTCACTGCTGAGGCCCTGGGTTCAATCTCTGTTTGGGGAACCAAGATCCCACACACTGCAGGGTGTGGCCAAAACAATCAATATCCCTAATTATTAGAGAAATGTAAATCAAAATCACAATGAGGTGTCACCTCACACCATTCAGAATGGCCATCATCAAACAGTTTATAAATAATAAATGTGAGAGAAAGTGTGGAGAAAAGGGAACCCTCCTACACTGTTGCTGCAGCCACCATGGAAAATAGTATGGAGGGTCCTGAAAAAAATAATGCTACCATACGACCCAGCAATCCCAGTTCCTAGGTATGTATCTGGAAAAAATGAAAACTAATTCAAAAAGATACCTGCACCCCAATTTCACAGCAGCACTATTTGCAATAGCCAAGACATGGAAACAACCCAAGTGTCCACTAACAGATGAGTACTTCAAGAAGATGTGGTATATACATATATCATGAAACATTACTCAGCTATAAAAAAGAATGAAATATTGCTATTTGCAGCAACATGGGTGGACCTAGAGATCATGCTTAATGAAATGACAAATGAGCAAGACAAATACTATATGATATCGCTTATATGTGGAATCTAAAAAATAATACAAATGAATTTACATACAAAATAGAAACAGACTCACAGACACAGAAAACAAACTTATGGTTACCAAAGGGGAAGGAGGAGGGACGGACAGTTAGGAGTAAGGGATTAACAGGTACGAACTACTATACATGAACTAGATAAAACAACCAGGATTTACTGTATAGCATAGGGAATTATAATCTTGCAATAACCTATAGTGGAATATAATCTAAAAAAAGAAATAACTGAATCACTATGCTGTATACCCAAAACTAACACAGTATTATAAATCAACTATACTTCAATTCCTGGAGGAGGAAATGGCAACCCACTCCAGTATTCTCACTTGGAGAATCCCATGGATAGGGGAGCCTGGCAGGCAACAGTCCACGTGGTCGCAAAGAGTCGGACACGACTTAGCAACTACACACATACTTCAATTAAAAAAAGAAAAGGCAGGGAAAAACTCAAATGTCCACAATGGAGTATCATTCAGCCACAGAAAGGAATGTTACATGCTATAACATGTTGTTCTTGTTCAGTTGCCAAGTAGCGTCTGACTCTGCAATCTTATGGACTACAGCACACCATGCTTCCTTGTTCCCCACCATCTTCTGGAGCTTGCCCAAGTTCATGTCCATTGAATCAGTGATGACACCCAACCATCTCATCCCTTGTCACCCTCTTCTCCTTCTGTTTTCAATCTTTCCCAGCATCAGGGTCTTTTCCAATGAGTCAGCTCTTTGCATCAGGTGGCCAAAGTTATCTCCTTGCAGTCCATGGGACTCTGAAGAGTCTTCTCCAGCACCACAGTTCAAAAGCATCAATTCTTCAGCGTTCTGCCTTCTTTTATGGTCCAGCTCTCACATCCATACATGGCTCCTGGGAAGACCACAGCCTTGACTATAAGGACCTTTGTCGGCAAAAGTGATGTCTCTGCTTTTGTCACTGTCTAGGTTTGTTATGGCTTTCCTGCCAAGAAGCGACCGTCTTCTAATTTCATGACTGCACCCACCATCTGCAGTGATTTCAAAGCCCAACAAGAGGAAACCTGTCACTGCTTCCATCTTTTCCTCTTCCATCTGACATGAAGTGATGGGACTGGGTGCTATGATCTTAGTTTTTTTAATACTGAGTTTTAACTGGCTTTTTCACTCTCTTCTTTCACCCTCATCAACAGGCTCTTTAGTTCCTCTTCACTTTCTGCCATTAAAGTGGTATCATCCACATATCTGAGGTTGTTGATATTTCTCCCAGCCATTTTGATTGATTCCAGTTTGTAATTCATCCAGTCCAGCATTTTGTATTACGTGTTCTAAGTATAAGTTAAATAAACAGGATGACAATAAACAGCCTTGTCATACTCCTTTCTCAATCTTGAACCAGTCAGTTGTTCCATACAAGGTTCTAACTGTTGTTCTAACTGTTGTTCTTGACTCACATACAGGTTTCTCAGGACACAGGTTAAGATGGTCTGGTATTCCCATCTCTTTAATCCCATCTCTTTAAGAGTTTCCACATCACTGCCTTGTCATGGCAAAGGAGCTCAAGGAAGCTAGGAGCTGTACTGTGCAGGGCCACTCAAGACAGATGGGTCATAGTGTAGGGTTCTGAGAAAATGTGATCCACTAGAGGAGGGAATGGCAAACCACTCTAGTATACTTGCCATGAGAACCCTGTGAACTGTATAAAAAGGCTATAACATGTATGAGCCTCAAAAGCCTAATTCTTACTGAACAAAGCCAGATACAAAAGGCCCCATATTGTATAATGCCATTTATATAAAATGTCCAAAATAGATAAATCCATAAAGGCAGAAAGTAGATTAGTTGTTGCCAGGGTAAGGGGAGGTGGGACTGACTATCAATAGGTATGGGGCTGTTTGCAGGTAATGGAAATGTTCTGGAATTAGTGGTGATGGTTCCAGTCATATGAATATGCTAAAAGCTCCTAAATGGTATACTTTAAAATGGTGAATTTTATATGAATAATATCTTAAATTACAAAAAAAAACTGAAAAAGTCTTAAGAGTAGAGAAAGACTATGAGAAAGAATAGACTAATAAAAGAAAAAAGTTTGAGTAGGAATTAAAAGGAAGACAGGAAGGAAAACATTAATTTTGTAGCTTTTACTATGCGAAACAAACTATTCTCTGCCACAGTGTAAAATCTAAGTTAGAGATTTAGTTAAAATAATATATGATAGCAGCTAGAGAGTAGGCACCACTGAAATAAAAAGTATATTTTATATTAAATGGATCACCTTTCTTTTCAAGTAAGAAAAATGGTTGGAAAATGGCAGAACAACCATGTTAAGAAATACATCTTATAGCTTTCTTCATTAACTTCTTCCAATTTCTTGGAATTCTGAAAACATGTATTTCTGTATTTTTAAAAGAAAAAAAACTTCAAATTTTACTTCTTGTAATAAGAGAAAATTACTTTAAAACTGGTATTCCTGGCTATTATTAATAACTGTGTAATAGAAAGCGAAATTTAAATAAGACAACAACCAATGCATTATTTACATGCTAGTATATTTGAAAACGCTGATTTTCTGGAAAGACTTAAAATGGTCATTACAAAAGGTTAAACACTATTATTTCTATCAATAAGTCTTAATGCTACATTAAAAATATGTATAGTTTAATATCAACAACCTTAGATATGCAGATGAACCACTCTAATGGCAGAAAGTGAAGAGGAACTAAAGAGACTCTAAATGAAAGTGGAAAAGGAGAGTCAAAAAGCTGGCTTAAAACTCAACATTAAAAAAACCAAGATCGTGACATCTGCTCCCATCACTTCATGAAAAATAGAAGGCAGAAAAGTGGAAGCAGTGATGGATTTTGCATTCAGATTATCTGGCCATTTCAATTCTTACTCCTATACAATTAAAGTTTAACTTGAATACTATTTTAGAAGATAAAATGCTGATTAAAAAATCAAAATTCTCAAAGGATAATGATATATATACAAGAAAAATTAAAATATCCCTCTTCTCTGGCCTTTTCTCATTTTATCAATTTAGAAGAAAATCACAGATAAGACAAAAATACCTTAGTGTCAATATTATTTATAATGTTAAAAATTCAAAGAGGTCTATATAACCAATGGTAAGAGATCTGATTGAAAAAGTACGGTATAACTACATGATGGAATGTCATTCAGCTATCAAAAATTATTTTTGAAGCTGTGATATTCTTCCATGTTTAATTTTAATAAAGTATATACACATGGTTTGAGATATCAAATAGCTCTACAGCAGTAATAAATAGCAGTTCACCTGCCCTCCCTCTTCCCCCAAACCAATTCCTGCTCCCAAGACCCCAGAGAAAAATTTTCAACAGTATTAGTCATTTTAGCATTTAACTCCCAATCTCTAAATCATGCTTATGGTGTTATTTCTTGATATTTGTCAATTTTGGGTATCATTCACTGACTTTCTACGATGATGATATTTAACTCTTCTATCTTCCCATCTCCTCCTACTGTTCATGTATATCCTCACATTATAGACTGGCTGGCTCATTAAATTCTTGACTGGAAATCAGAAGTCTTAAGCAGTGAAGAAATTTGTTCAACTTTGTCCCACTCACACATTCAGTTCAGTTCAGTTCAGTCACTCAGTTGTGTTCAACTCTTTGCGACCCCATGAACCACAGCATGCCAGCCCTCCCTGTCCATCACCAACTCCCGAAGTCCACCCAAACCCATGTCCACTGTGTTGGTGATGCCATCCAACAATCTCATTCTCTGTCGTCCCCTTCTCCTCCTGCCCTCAATCTTTCCCCGCATCAAGGTCTTTTCCAATGAGTCAGCTCTTCGCATGAGCTGGCCAAAGTATTGGAGTTTCAGCTTCAACATCAGTCCCTCCAATGAACACCCAGGACTGATCTTCTTTAGGATGGACTGCTTGGATCTGCTTGCAGTCCAAGGGACTCTAAGGAGTCTTCTCCAACACCACAGTTCAAAAGCATCAATTCTTCGGCGCTCAGCTTTCTTCACAGTCCAATTCTCACATCCATATATGACTACTGGAAAAAACATAGCCTTGACCAGATGGACCTTTGTTGGCAAAGTAATGTCTCTGCTTTTGAATATGCTATCTAGGTTGGTCACAACTTCCCTTCCAAGGAGTAAGCATCTTTTAATTTCATGGCTGCAATCACCATCTGCAGTGATTTTTGTAGCCCAGAAAAAGTCAGCCACTGTTTCCACTGTTTCCCCATCTATTGGGACCGGATGCCATGATCTTAGTTTTCTGAATGTTGAGCTTTAAGCCAGCTTTTTCACTCTCCTTTTTCACTTTCATCAAGAGGCTCTTTAGTTCTTCTTCACTTTCTGCCATAAGGGTGGTGTCATCTGCATATCTGAAGTTATTGATATTTCTCCCGGCAATCTTCATTCCAGCTCGTGCTTCCTCCAGCCCAGCATTTCTCATGATGTACTCTGCATATAAGTTAAATAAGCAGGGTGACAATATACAGCCTCGACGTACTCCTTTTCCTATTTGGAACCAGTCTGTTGTTCCATGTCCAGTTCTAACTGTTGCTTCCTGACCTGTATACAGGTTTCTCAAGAGGCAGGTCAAGTGGTCTGGTATTCCCGTCTCTTTCAGAATTTTCCACAGTTTATTGTGATCCACACAGTCAAAGGCTTTGGCATAGTCAATAAAGCAGAAATAGATGTTTTTCTGGAACTCTCTTGCTTTTTCCATGATCCAGCGGATGTTGGCAATTTGATCTCTGGTTCCTCTGCCTTTTCTAAAACCAGCTTGAACATCAGGAAGTTCACGGTTCACGTATTGCTGAAGCCTGGCTTGGAGAATTTTGAGCATTACTTTACTAGTGTGTGAGATGAGTGCAATTGTGTGGTAGTTTGAGCATTCTTTGGCATTACCTTTCTTTGGGACTGGAATGAAAACTGACCTTTTCCAGTCCTGTGGCCACTGCTGAGTTTTCCAAATTTGCTGACATATTGAGTGCAGCACTTTCACAGCATCATTTTTTAGAGTTTGAAATAGCTCAACTGGAATTCCATCACCTCCACTAGCTTTGTTTGTAGTGATGCTTGCTAAGGCCCACCTGACTTTACATTCCAGGATGTCTGGCTCTAGGTGAGTGTGAGTGATCACACCTTCATGATTATCTGTGTTGTGAAGATCTTTTTTGTACAGCTCTTCTGTGTATTCTTGCCACTTCTTCTTAATATCTTCTGCTTCTGTTAGGTCCCTACCATTTCTGTCCTTTATTGAGCCCATCTTTGCATGAAATGTTGCCTTGGTATCTCTGATTTTCTTGAAGAGATCTGTAGTCTTTCCCATTCTATTGTTTTCCTCTATTTCTTTGCATTGATCGCTGACGAAGGCTTTCTTATCTCTCCTTGCTATTCTTCGGATCTCTGCATTCAAATGGGTATATCTTTCCTTTTCTCCTTTGCTTTTTGCTTCTCTTCTTTTTACAGCTATTTGTAAGGCCTCCTCAGACAGCCATTTTGCTTTTTTGCATTTCTTTTTCTTGGGGATGGTCTTGATCCCTGTCTCCTGTACAATGTCATGAACCTCCGTCCATAGTTCATCAGGCACTCTGTCTATCAGATCTAGTCCCTTAAATCTATTTCTCACTTCCACTCACACATAGATGACCATAAAACCTTTCCTTCCAATAATGCTTTTTATTAATCCCAAAGAATCCACGGTTCCACAGAACACCAACTGGAAAATATAAGCCTACAGAAATTTTATGCTTAATTAACCAATTATATGTGAATAAAATTTCTTTTTAATTCTCATCTCAGAGAACTATCTCTAAAGGGAAATAAACCTCAGAGATCACCTAGTCTAACTTTTTTATGCTATGAGAATAAAGTATAATTCTTAGGCTCTCTCTATATTACACAATCTTTACTGGAGAAGTGGCGGGGGTGGGGGTATACTTTTTGGAACAGACTTGATGGCAGCTGGGAAAGAAAAGGCAGAGGAGTGTGGTCATAAGATGGCAAGAGGGAACAGAGTCCAGCTGAAAAGGGAAACTGTAGGCCAGGGCTGTCAGAAGGGAATAGGTAAAAAGTACCATGTAGCTATGGTGACCTCCCCAAGAGAACTGAAAACTCTTGCAGAGCAAGGAGGAGTCAGCAGCCTACCTAGTCCTTTCCTACCAGCAGAAAGGAACCCTGGTCCTAGAACACGTCTCTCTCAATACATACCACAAGCATTTTTCAAGCATCTGTTGTCAAGTAAAGGAACATATCTGATGTTAAGAAAATTACCTTTGTTTCTTTTGCAATGTGTATTTTATGCTACACTGTAGTTAGGATCGGAGAAGGCAATGGCACCCCAGTCCAGTACTCTTGCCTGGAAAATCCCATGGATGGAGGAGCCTGGTAGGCTGCAGACCTACCAGGTCTGCTAAGAGTCAGATACGACTGAGCGACTTCACTTTCGCTTTTCACTTTCATGCATTGGAGAAGGAAATGGCAACCCACTCCAGTGTTCTTGCCTGGAGAATCCCAGGGACAGGGGAGCCTGGTGGGCTGCCGTCTATGGGGTCACACAGAGTCGGACATGACTGAAGTGACTCAGCAGCAGCAGCAGTTAGGATATGGAAAATAAAGCATTCTTCTCTATTGCCTCCAAATATACACAGTTTTCCATTTCACTTCAGTTTTCTAGTTGTTTTATGCACATAAATTCTACCTCTCAATAGGACTATAGTCTTCCTAGACTGAGGCGAAGACCATCTGAAATGCTGTCAAGGCCTAGTTGGGTTGAATATGATTTCAGCTATAATTCTCCAGTGACTAAACTTGCTACTCCCAGATAACGTGAGATACTTTAAATACTGTGTTGAATGAGCATAATGTAGTGGTTCATAACACAGACGCTGATGTCAGATAGACCCTGAATTCCTTCTAGCTCTGGTACCCAGGCAATTTACTTAACCTATTCAAGTCTCAGTTTCCTCATTCATCAGGATAACAGTTCTACCAAGAGGGTTGTTTCAGAAATAAAGTTATTAATAGTTAAGCTACATAACATGCTTAGCACAGAGTAAAGACTCATGAAATAACAATTACTAATGAATTTACCCATTTTCACTCATGATATTTGTTACATCCTCCATGGCATCTGACTCCTGGTATCAGAATTTTTGAGAAGCTAATCAGAAAGCTCCCAGGCAAACTTAGAATCAGAGCCATAATACTTGGATGGTTGTAGTGAATATTTCATTCAGGCTGTTGGAAGCCTTGCCAATCATCCCTACCTCACATGTGGTATCTCATGTCATGAATTATTAGGTGTCTAGGATGGCACCTAACAAAGTAAAAGTATATGCACAATACGGGCTTCCTAGGTGGCACAGTGATAAACAATCTTCCTGCCGATGCAGGAGATGCAGGAAACGTGGGTTCGATCCCTGGGTGGAGAAGATCCCTTGGAAGAGGAACTAGCAACCCACTCCAGCATTCTTGCTTGGAGAATTCCATGGACAGAGGAGTCTGGTGGGCTGCAGTCCATGGGGTTGCAAAAGAGTTGGACATGATGGAGCATGCGTGTGTGTGTGCACACGTACACACACACACACTACACTTAAGCAGCTCTTTTTTTTAAAGACTCCTAAAGATGAAAAATAGAGGATAAATAGAATAGAAAAAAAAGGATTACAGAGAATGAAGCAGAAGTTCAGATATGAACCATCACTTACTGAATAAAAGAATTTGGTTTTTCTTTAGATTTCATTCTTAAATTCTCTTTTTAACAAGGAACATTAGAAGTGCTGACACACAAGGAAGGAAGAAAATAAGGAAAAATGTTCACATGTATACTCACATGGTATTCCGATGTACACACTGGAATACCATGTGAGTACAAGTACAGGCACATGGTATTCCAAAATACTAGAAACATCCTAGAGAGGCCAAAAAGAATCCATGCTCTGATTAGGAAATTTAATTCTTCCTGAAAGCACTTAGATGAGACGAGTTATTTAATGTTAGGTTCCTCCTTTCACTTCCTCTCTCAAGTCTCCTTTCTACTTCCTCCTACAGGAACAACTTTATTCTTATACCAAGCCCTCCCCGCTCCCCACCGCCAAAAGAAACACTATGCAAATATAAGAAGTACACCTCTGAATCATATCTATTAAATATCTTGGTTTCAAAGACCACTGAAGCACATGATTCAAGACAGAAATAATACTGCTGAAGGAGAAAGTACCACTAAAACGACTAATCAAAATGATCAAAATTACACTTCAGCTTTACAGAAACATCTATTATAACTTAATTGCTTGATGTACAACACCAAGTTTTCAAGTCCTGCTCAACCTTGGCATTTCCACAATTATACTCTAAGTAACCAGGATATAATCCTGGGAAGGAAGATCTAGATGTGATTGTAATCAAGTACACTGACTACGTCTAAAAGAAAGGCTGTGAGAACAGAAATGGGATGATTTATAAGAAAGATAAGGAGGCTCAAGAATGTAGCACTCACTCGCTGGGGAACAGAAAGACACAATTTGGCAGACATACCTACGGTATCTACCAGGGAAATACCAAGTGTGAGGTGGGGATGATTGGCAAGGCTTTATCCTGCTTGAGTGAAACATTCACCTAAGCCATCCAAGTACTTTGGCCCTGGTTCCAAGTTCACTTAGATCCTTTTTGGTAAGCTTCTCAAATATTCTGATATGAGGAGTCAGATGCCACAGGTAGAAAACATAAGCATTCAAATCCCCAGAAAGGAATACTCCCCCACAGCAGACTGAATGGCATTCTTGTTTATACAAAAAGCAATACAGTATAGTGATTAAGTGCCCAGTATTTGGAGGCACAATGGTTTCAAATGGTGACTACGGCTTGCTCAACTTCTCTGTGCTTGTTTTCTCACTAATTACTTCAAGTGTTGTGGTAAGGACTAAGTTAACTTATACAAAGAATTTAAAACCTTGCTAGAATGTAGTGCTCAGTAAAAGTATAATTTTTCATAATAATTATGAAACGTCTCAGGATAAAGCACAATCAACTCTAAAACAAAAATTGTGATCTTAGACTATTGAAGAAGCGCCACAGGGAATTCCCTGGCAGTCCAGTAGTAAGGATTCGGTGCTTTCACTGCCAGGGCCTGGGTTCAGTCCCTGGTCAGGGAACTAAAATTCCACAAGCTGCACAGCATGGTCAAAAAAAAAAAAGTGCCACAATACAGACATGCAGGAATAAAACATGTATGTATGTGTGTGCATGTGTACAGAGTGGCGAGGGTGGCTTTAACAGGCAGACAGGACATAGTTTGTGAAGGGCTTATCTACTATACCAAGAAATTTGGATTTTCTTTTTCTTTTTAAAACTATTTATTTGGCTGCTCTGGGTCTTCGTTGTGGCATGCAGGGTCTTTCAGTTGCAGCAATCAAACTCTTAGTTGCAGCATGTGGGATCTAGTTCCCTGATCAGGGATCAAACCTGGGCCCCCTGCATTGAAAATATGGAGTATTAGCCACTGGACCACCAGAGAAGTCCCTGAATTTTATTTTAAAAGCATCAAGTTCAGTTCAGTCACTCAGTCGTGTCCGACTCTTTGCGACCCCATGAACTGCAGCAACGCCAGGCCTCCCTGTCCATCACCAACTCCCGAAGTCCACCCAAACCCATGTCCATTGAGTCAGTGATGCCATCCAGCCATCTCATCCTCTGTCCCCTTCACCTCCTGCCCTCAATCTTTCCCAGCATCAGGGTGTTTTCAAATGAGTCAGGTCTTCACATCAGGTGGCCAAAGTATTGGGAGTTTCAGCTTCAACATCAGTCCCTCCAATGAACACCCAGGACTGGTCTCCTTTAGGATGGACTGCTTGGATCTCCTTGCAGTCCAAGGGACTCTAAGAGTCTTCTCCAACACCATAGTTCAAAAGCATCAATTCTTCGGCGCTCAGCTTTCTTTATAGTTCAACTCTCACATCCATACATAACCACTGGAAAAACCATAGCCTTGACTAGACAGACAAAGGTTGGCAAAGTAATGTCTCTGCTTTTTAATATGCTGTCTAGGTTGGTCATAACTTTCCTTCCAAGGAGTAAGCGTCTTTTAATTTCATGGCTGCAATCACCATCTGCTGTGATTTTGGAGCCCCCCAAAATAAAGTCAGCCACTGTTTTCACTGTTTCCCCATCTATTTGCCATGAAGTGATGGGACCATCTAGAACTAACACTCCCAAAAGATGTCCTTTTCATAATACGGGACTGGAATGCAAAAGTAGGAAGTGAAGAAACACCTGGAGTAACAGGCAAATTTGGCCTTGGAGTATAGAATGAAGCAGGGCAAAGGCTAATAGGGTTCTGCCAAGAGAACGCACTAGTCATAGCAAACACCCTCTTCCAACAACACAAGAGAAGACCATACATGAACATCACCAGATGGTCGACACCGAAATCAGATTGATTACATCCTTTGCAGCCGAAAGCATCAAGAGGCAATCTAAAGGTAATCTCAACTGTGAAAACATTGTTAAAATAAATTTTAAACAAGTATTATATCCAAGAACTCACAAAAATCAAGAAGATGAAGGAATTCCAGAAAAATATAGTGAATAGTGACTTAAATATTTTAGTAATAATTCAATCTAAACTGAAATCAAAACTAAAATGTCAGTGAACTTAAATGAGTAAAATGGAATCCCATCTCCACCCCCACCAATATTACAAAAGAACAGTAGATGCTGTTTCCTGGCTCCACAATCCACTTCCTCCAATTGTTAGAGGCACTGGATCCATCTGTTCCAAGCCCCTACCACCACCACCCCCAAGACAAAGAAAAGACCAGTCCCGTCATTTATTTTTCTGTCAATCTACAGACCTGAAAACAAAATACAGCACTGGAATAAAAAGTTCAGCACTCTTGGATGCAAGCAATGTCATATATTATAAATGCTAACATATACAGAATGCAAAGTACAAAGACAGTTAAAAAACAGATTTCAGAATGTTTAAGACATAGGAACCACAGGAGGAAAACAAAGTACCTTAATTCAGCTGATTTCACAAAAATGTCAAAGAGCAAAATCCTCTTTTTCCCTTTTGCTATTCTACTTTAATCTGGTTTCACCAGATAAGTTTGTTAGAATTGTGTCACAATAATGAATGCCATCACAAGGCTAAGAGAATTTTGGAGTCCATCAACATTAGAGTTTAGGTAGTTCAATTTTCATTTTATTTTAAAAATGAGTAGATTAGGCCCAAAGCAGCATTTTCCAAAGTGCAGAGCAAGAACAAGAAACAATTTTGCTGAGGGGGAGATGGGAGGTTTGGGAGGCAGGGGACATGGGTGTACCTATGGCTGATTCTTGTTAATGAATGACAGAAAAACACAAAATTTTGTAAAAAGCAATTATCCTTCAATTAAAAAATATTTAAAAAAATACACTAAAGCTGAAAAGAAATGATTTTGTTATATAAGCAATGCTTATGTACTTAATAGCTACATATTATAATGTGTACCAGAAAAGGTATAAAATATAGCTAAACCATGATTTCACAGATTATCACCTTGGAAGAGGGTAATGTTTTTTAAAAGTCTATTAAAATTTAAAGTAAAACTTCTAAAATGCAAAATTTATGATGGCGGTATAGTTCATGGGCTTCCCTGGTGGCTCAGTGGTAAACAATCTGCCTGCAAACAAAAGAGATGTGAGTTAGATCCCTAGCTCAAGAAGATCCCCTGGAGAAGAAAATGGCAACCCACTCTAGTATTTTTGCCTGGGAAATTCTTGGGCAGAGGAACCTGGCAGGTTACAATCTATGGGGTCGCAAAAGAGTTCAACATGACTTAGTGACCTAAACAACAAAAAACAAATGGTTCAAAGCAAGTGAAGCACCATAACTGTCCCATGAGCAACAGGGCCTGTTTGTTTGCTCAAGGTATTGTTCCCAATGATTAGAAAAGATGTGATGTGTAGTTCAGTGAGCTTGTTACTAAAGTTGATTTGGAGTAAAAGAAACAAACACTAAGATGCATACAGAAATTTTACTGTTTACAGGAAAGAGTGTAAATATTGTTAAAAAAAAAATAATGGCACAAATAAATCATTCCTACTCTGGAACTAAGACAAAAGCAATTTTCTAGTGCATATTCACATACCATAAGCATCTAAAAAAAGAACTCTAGCAACACTGATAAACATTTAAGTTGTAGGTTAAACTATATGATCATTTTATTTACTTTCACATAACCTGTCAAAGGAGCAGAGTAATAAAAGGGTTTTCGCCTAATTATTTACATGAATGTGTTTTTTCTCATTACCTCTCGCCAAAGGAATGAATGACAGGTGATCACTGCATGCCTTGGCATCAACTTTGCTGGCGGCAGAAACAGTAATATTTAAAATTTTTACTATGAAATGTTTCAAGATGAGATGTCAAAGTATTCTTGCTAATGATGTCTCAAGAATTTCCAGGCAAGACAAGAAAGTGGAAGAACCATTTCTATGCCATACTTGCAGTATCTCACTGGGACATCTGAAAACCGATCTTAAGGGCACCACGGCAGATGGAGTAATATCACTCCCGATTCTTAAAGTATCTGCTACTAACAGGCTACAGTATTTTCACAGTGCTGAGGGATCACTGTCAGAAGCTGCCAATTTCCATACTCTCCTCTCCCAATTGCCCCCACCCTTCCCCGAGAGATGTAAGTTAATACTCCTTTCTCATCTTCTTTTTCCAACTTTGACGAATTTCGGTTTCCTCTAACTCCCATCTGCCTTTCTTTGCATTGTGGTCACTAACGATGAGAAAAAGTCCCATGTGAAACACTTTCCAGGACTTTCCCCCGCCCCGCTTACCCTGTGGAATTCGATCTTTTACCGACCTTTTCCTTCGTGTATCTTCAGTAAAGCCGCAATGTAAAACTGGACTTCCCTGGACAGAATGGACTCTCCAATGCTATGAACCGCAGAACCCTCCTTCAAACAACTAGTTCAGAGTTTCTCTGATCACTGGAGCCACCATACAATCCCAACCGCAGCAACACCGTGAGGGTGGGAAGTTAGAGAGTGGGAGTTTACCTCTGCTAGGTTTCTAGGAAGAGTCTAGAGAACCATCATCCCTCCACCCTTCCTCCTCTGGCCGCTTGATAAGTCTCTCGGCGTCCAGCGTCCTCGATCAGGGCCGGACCTGCCCAGTCCCGGTCAGAGCGCCACCTCCTCCCCTTAAGCCCGACCTCACCAACTTTTCAACCGTCACGATACACTCTTTCTCCTTGGGATTATGATCCCAATCTTCTCCCCGGCCAGCTCACTCATCCCTACTCCTGGAGACTCACCAAGCAGAGGTCCAGCCACTCCTCTCCGGCCGCTACAGCTCGGACACCCGCAGGCCGAACTCCCAGCTGCGCCCTTCTTGCGCCTGCGCTCGCCAGACCTGCGCGCCTGCGCACTTCCCCGGCGCGGCGAGCCCGGACACACCCCTGAGGCTGGAGCCAATCACCGTGCGAGGGCTTTAAATCTCCCTGCCACGCAGGCGGAGAGCCCTGGGACTCACCCGTTTACCGGATAATTCGAGTATTACCCAAAGGTGGGCGGTGTTCAGACAACAAATTTTCACTGAGGGCAACCCATGTGCCTGGCCTTGTGCGGGATGAATGCTGAGGAAAAGGCTGCGAAAGGAATGCCTTCCCTGACCTCTCTCTATACTGGGAGATAGATATGTAAACATAGTGGACAGAATATAGTACTTGGCATACAGAACATCCGAGGCGCCGCTGGCGCACAATGAACTAAGAGCTTTATTCTCAGGGTATCAGAAAGGGTTCCCGGAGGAAGTGAGTTTTGAAGTCATGAAGGATAAGTAGGAGTTGCACCGGAGGTACGGGAGGGAGATAAAGGTTTCCAGACTGTGGTCATTGGAGAGTCCAAGAAGACCATAGCGCCTTCTGGAAGTTTCCTTGTAGTTCATCTATTTAGAGGCTTAAAGCTCCTCATATCTTCCGGTGAAGCGGGAAATGAGTTCTTAAAGTTGGCAATGGCCAAGTCTTGGAAAATCTTGTACTTTTGGAAGTTAGCCTACACTTTACCATGATCACTGAGAATATTGAAAGGTTTAAAAGCAGATCAGGAAACTGCTCCAGGCTCCCCTGAGAATACAGCACAGTGCTGGAAATAAAAGGAGTTTCAAAGGAGTTGTCTATTCCTAAGGAGTCAAGGAAGATGTAATCTGAGAAATACCACCACAGAGGTCATTGGTGATCTTAGTGAAAGCTATGTGATGAAATGACAAGTTAAAGATAGATTGCAGTAGTTTGGAGAGAGGAGATGCAGAAATGGGGACAAGTTGTAGAATGCTTTTGGAAAGTATGGTCTTGAGGGGAATGGGGGAAGAGGACAAGTGTTCAAGTTTTTTGTTTCTGCTTTTTTGGTTGCTATTAGAATTAAGACAGGAAAAATTTAAGCATGCTAGGTAAGATACAACTGAGAAAAAAAGTAGTTTTAAAGAGAAGCACTAGTCAGTAGATCCTGAGTGGGTAAGAGTAGAGGCAGTCCAAAGTACTGAGGGAAGGAAAGGTCTTGGAAACAAGAGGAGAAGATATCTCCTCAATTTGAATGACAGGAAGTATTTGTAAATCTGTATGTTTAGTAACAGGAAGTTAAAGAACTTCTTATCTGCTGGCCTCTTATTTTCTCTGTGAAGTAGGAGACAAAGTCATCTACTGATAGAGAGTTAGGAGTTTTAAAGAAAGTGAAGAAGATTTGAAA
This sequence comes from Bos indicus x Bos taurus, assembly GCF_003369695.1. Classification (NCBI taxonomy): domain Eukaryota; kingdom Metazoa; phylum Chordata; class Mammalia; order Artiodactyla; family Bovidae; genus Bos; species Bos indicus x Bos taurus. The sequence continues at coordinate 31,775,894 of NC_040085.1, read as the reverse complement.
TATTGTTGTAGAAACTGATGGAGCAAGTCGACCAGGGAACAGTAGTATGAGTGGTAACTGGTTTTGAGGGCCTGTATGGTTGTGCTTTAGTCCCTAAGCCATGTCCGATTCTTTTGTGATCCCATATACTGTAACCCACTGGGCTCCTCTGTCCATCAGATTTCACAGGCAAGAATACTGGAGTGGGCTGCCATTTCCTCCTCCACGGGATCTTCCCAACCCAGGGATGGAACCCATGTCTCTTGTGTCTCCTGCATTAGCTGGATGATTTTTTTTTAATTAATTAATTTGTGACTTGCTGGGTCTTTGATGCTGTGTGAACTTTTCTCTAGTTGCAGAGTGGGGGTTAGTTGTGGTGCATGGGCTTCTCATTGCCGTGGCTTCTTTTGCTGTGGAGCATGGGCCCTACGAATGCTGGCCTCAGTAGCTGTAGTACGTGGGCTCAGTAGTTGCAGCTCCTGGGCTCTAGAGCAGGACAGCACAAGAGTTTTCTCCAAAATGTCAACAGAGCCAAGGTTGAAAAACCCTTATCTGGGATTACCTTGATGCTCACCAACAGCTGACCTTGGTCTTCTACAAGCTTTCCCTTGGACCATGGCCCTGAGCTTATAAGGTAAAACAGTTCTTCCATTGCATGCCTTTAAAAGAAGAATGCGCTGCATACCCCACACCTTGGTGTTTCAAAGACTTGTGATGTCACAAGTACAGAATGGGAATAAATTCTTTAATCCTCCAGAAGCCAATCTGGATTTACATATAGATGGAGGGAGCTGATTACTTTCACTTGAGGCATTGAAGGTCTTGTTAAACAAGCAATATTAGAAGTTCAATAATTTATCAACTTTAATGTAACTTGGTTTATCTGAGTAGTTTTAGTCACTAAAAGATGATCTGAGGGAATGGTCATGGGCTAAATTTAATGAATATAAATAAATCAAGTACTAATAAGAATATAATTATTGGTGTTAATGGATTATCTGCTTTATGATGCTAAGTTGCTTCAGTCATGTCCGACTTTGTGCGACCCCATGGACAGAAGCCCACCAGGCTCCCCTGGCCTTGGGATTCTCCAGGCAAGAACACGGGAGTGGGTTGCCATTTCCTTCTCCAATGCATGAAAGTGAAAAGTGAAAGGGAAGTTGCTCAGTCGTGTCTGACTCTTAGTGACCCCATGGACTGCAGCCTACCAGGCTCCTCCATCCACGGGATTTTCCAGGCAAGAGTACTGGAGTGGGGTGCCATTGCCTTCTCCACTGCTTTATGATAGACAGCACGAATTATCTGCTTTACCGACAGGCACTTGACCTACATTATGTCATTTAATCTCAGCAACACCCTGAGAGATTGTGGTATCTATCTGAATTTTAACTCTGAGGGAAGTAAGTTTCAATAAAACTTGTAATTTTCCCAACATCACAAATTACTAGTACTTAAGGCAATGGCGGCAGAAAGTGAAGAGGAACTCAAAAGCCTCTTGATGAAAGTAAAAGAGGAGAGCAAAGAAGTTGGCTTAAAGCTCAACATTCAGACAACTAAGATCATGGCATTTGGTCCCATCACTTCATGGGAAATAGATGGGGAAACAGTGGAAACAGTGTCAGACTTTATTTTGGGGGGCTCCAAAATCACTGCAGATGGTGACTGCAGCCATGAAATTAAAAGACGCTTACTCCTTGGAAGGAAAGTTATGACCAACCTAGATAGCATATTCAAAAGCAGAGACATTGCTTTGTCAACAAAGGTCCGTCTAGTCAAGGCTATGGTTTTTCCAGTGGTCATGTATGGATGTGAGAGTTGGACTGTGAAGAAAGCTGAGCACCAAAAAATTGATACTTTTGAACTGAGTGTTGGAGAAGACTCTTGAGAGTCCCTTGGACTGCAAGGAGATCCAACCAGTCCATTCTAAAGGAGATCAGTCCTGGGTGTTCTTTGGAAGGAATGATGCTAAAGCTGAAACTCCAGTACTCTGGCCACCTCACACGAAGAGTTGACTCATTGGAAAAGACTCTGATGCTGGGAGGAATTGGGGGCAGGAGAAGGGGACGACAGAGGATGAGATGGTTGGATGGCATCACCGACTCGATGGACATGAGTTTGAGTGAACTCCGGGAGTTGGTGATGGACAGGGAGGCCTTGGCATGCTGCAATTCATGGGGTCGCAAAGAGTCGGACACGACTGAGCGACTAAACTGAACTGAACCGAAGGCAATGGCACCCCACTCCAGTACTCTTGCCTGGAAAATCCCATGGACGCAGGAGCCTGGTGCGCTGCAGTCCATGGGGTCGCTAAAAGTCGGACACGACTGAGCGACTTCACTTTCACTTTTCATGCACTGGAGAAGGAAATGGCAACCCACTCCAGGGTTCTTGCCTGGAGAATCCCAGGGACGGGGGAGCCTGCTGGGCTGCCGTCTATGGGGTCGCACAGAGTCGGACACGACTAAAGCGACTTAGCAGCAGCAGCAGCAAGTCAAGATTTGAACTCGGGACTGTCTGTTCTGAAGCTCTTGCATCTTTCAATAAGCTTCAGTAAATTTTACAAGGAAAGAGTGATTGGAAATTTAGCCACAACAGTTGCCACTGCCTAGGAGAACGGTGAGAACTTAGGAAGAGAATAGGAGCAAGAGGGAAGCCTAAAAAAAGCAAAAAGAATGGAAAAGAAAGGAGGGAGGCTGGTTACAGCGTTACAGCAGAGTCCGGTGCAGCGGGATAATTCTTCTGCCGGCTGGTCTGCCTTGTGATCTTCCATTCTTTTGAAGTAAAGTCTCGTTCCTCTGTGTCCGTTGTTCACTCTCGTGTGTTCAAATAAAGCTAGGTTGTTGAGAAAGGCGGACCGCAGCGAGGCGGGGATAAAAGTGAGCGCGACGGAAGCTCTGTGCGCCTGCGCTCTGGCGGCGGCGGCGGCGGAGGTTCCCGGTGGGGAGTGGGTTCGGAGCGGGGCGCCGGACCCAAAGCCGAAGGGGGTGGCTGGGGCGTGAATGGGGTCCCTCGCCGGCGCCTCGGCGGCCTGATGGAGTAAGAGGGGTCGGCTGTGAGTGTGAGTATCAAAGGGCCGGGCGGCGCCGAGGCGTATCGGAACCCCAGGGACCTGGTGGTCTGCCACTGTAGGGAGGCTGTGGGGGTGCAGGAAGCGGCCGGTCTCTGCGCCTGAGGACTGCGGCGCGGGGGCTGCGGGTCGTTCTTGAAGGGGTCGCGCAGGATTACGGGCAGGCGGTGCTTCTGGCCTCGGGATACAGTGTCTCGCGGGGGCGTTCCGGCTCTGCTCCCAGCTCCGGCGGGAAACGTGGCTCCAGAGGCTTGACCTTTCGGGGAGGTCGCTGACTTTCGCCCCCCAGGGCAACAGGGAGCCCATACATAGACCCAGGTACCCCTTAAAGGCCTACGGGCCTCACGCCGCGGACACCTTTCGACCTCTTGTGACAGACAGCTTCTGTTCTTTTTCTTCCTTGGGACTTCTGGTGGGATGCGTCTTAATAGCTACTAATTAAGAAGAGCTTACTATATGTCAATTTAACGTTTAGTCCGAATCTCAGTGCATAATTATGAAGAGGAAATGCTTTGCACGCCACTCCCCCTTCAGTCTGCTCAATTTAATCATCTTTGAGAATCAGATTAAGCCGTCTTGTTGGAAGTTTATTCCCATGGCTTTTAACAATTTGGAACTCCATGGTAGTTAAGGAAAGTTCTCTTAATCTAGCAAATGTCTTTATCCACCATAATGTTTTATATCAGATTTACTCAAGGCAGAATATCTTTTGAACACTTACTAAGAGCCTAATACTATTCTAAGTCCCTTGGAAAATCTTAAAATTTGTTTTGAGCCCTGGTCTCAAGTTAGTGAAACAATAGAAGATAATAATTAGGTTCAGTTAGGTTTTATCTAGCACCTACTACACATGTGCCAGATACACTCAGGTCTGTCACAAAAAATTAATGACATATTATAATGGAAGTTGTGTTTTTTTTGGCGCACATTTCAGATAACGTCACGGAAAGTTTGATGATAATTTGCCTAACCTAGCTGGGGAAGTGGTGAAATTCAAATAGGATGGAAAGGTAATTTTCCCCATGTTACATCAAGTTAGATATTGTTAAGCACTTTTGTTGAGAAGCAGCTATACTACAGTTACAGTTTCTAGAGTTAACTATTTAGTCTAGAAAATGATAGCCTTAATTAAAGGTACTAGATGGTTTTAAAGTGGCTTGGAAGGAGTTAGGAGGTGTAGAGTCTGATCAGGTTAGTTCAAAAGCAATTGCTTTGATTAAAAGGAAGATATTTAAAAAGGGAGAACTGTGAATGGTGATTATTGTACGTATATATATGCATAGAATATCTCTGTTAGAATACATAAGAAACAGTGATAAAGTGGAGGTGGCTAGGAAAAAGGAGTGGGAGAGGAATAGTTTTCTCTATAAGCTTTTTTTGTTTTATTTTTTTTATTGTGAAAACTTTTAAGCATCCAGAAAAGTAGGGAAAATACTATTTTGAACTCCCTGTAAATTGATCACTCAGGTTTTAAAATTCCTTAATAGTTTGCTGTATTTGTTATTTTTATTCCTGATATTTCACCCTAAATACTTTAATATGTGTCTCTAATGAAAAGAAAATTTTTTCTGTGTAACCCTGTATAATAATCACACTGAACAACAGTTTATGTTATCTAATATTTGATCCTTTTTAAAAATTTCCCCAAATTATCCCGTTTTCTTGTTTTTGCAATTTTTGATCTGTCTATGCACTGAGTTTGACTGTTACATCTCTTGAAGTCTTTTTAAATCTAGAAGTTACTTTTTTTCTCTTCTTTTTTCTTCATGACTCAATGAGAGTAATACAGTTATCCAGATCTCTGATTGATCCTTCAGTTCAGTTCAGTCGCTCAGTCGTGTCCGACTCTTTGCAACCCCATGAATCACAGCACGCCAGGCCGCCCTGTCCATCACCATCTCCCAGCGTTTACTCAAACTCACATCCATGGAGTTGGTGATGCCATCCAGCCATCTCATCCTCTGTCGTCCCCTTCTCTTCTTGCCCCAATCCCTCCGAGCATCAGTCTTCCAATGAGTCAACTCTTCGAGTGAGGTGGCCAAAGTACTGGAGTTTCAGCTTGAGCATCATTCCTTCCAAAGAACACCCAGGACTGATCTCCTTTAGAATGGACTGGTTGGATCTCCTTGCAGTCCAAGGGACTCTCAAGAGTCTTCTCCAACACCACAGTTCAAAAGCATCAATTTTTTGGTGCTCAGCTTTCTTCACAGTCCAACTCTCACATCCATACATGACCACTGGAAAAACCATAGCCTTGACTAGACGGACCTTTGTTGGCAAAGCAATGTCTCTGCTTTTGAATATGCTATTGAGGTTGGTCATAACTTTCCTCCCAAGAAGTAAGCGTCTTTTAATTTCATGGCTGCAGCCACCGTCTGCTGTGATTTTGGAGCCCCCAAAAATAAAGTCAGCACTGTTTGCACTGTTTCCTCATCTATTTCCCATGCAGTGATGGGACTAGATGCCATGATCTTAGTCGTCTGAATGTTGAGCTTTAAGCCTACTTTTTCACTCTCTTTAACTTTCATCAAGAGGCTTTTTAGTTCCTCTTCACTTTCTTTCACTTCTTTCTTTTTTTCTCTTCACTTCACTTTCTTTTTCCTCTTTCACCCATAAGGGTGGTGTGTCTGAGATTATTGATATTTCTCCCGGCAATCTTGATTCCAGCTTGTGCTTCTTCTAGCCCAGCGTTTCTCATGATATATTCTGCATATAAGTTAAATAAGGTGGGTGACAATATACAGCTTTGACGTACTCCTTTTCCTATTTGGAACCAGTTAGACCACTTAGGAGGATATATTATACAGGTATTCTTTTTAGGCTGATACTTTTAAGCTAAGTTTGAGCCTGGAAAATTTTTCAAGCTCTTGGAATACTGTACTTTTGAACAGCAGCTAATTTTTGTCTAAACATATTTTTTACTACATTGCTGAGATTTTGGATATGTCATTGCCTCATTCCAGAATGCATGTGAACTTTTAGTAAACTAAATTTGCAGATACCACTACTTTGTGTGTTCCTGCTAAGTCGCTCCAGTGGTATCTGACTCTGTGCAATCCTTTGGACTAGTCAGGCTTCTCTGTCCTTGGGATTCTCTGGGCAAGAATACTAGAGTGGGTAGCCATTCCCTTCTCCAGGGGATCTTCCCGACCCAGGAATCAATCCTGCACCTCTTATTATCTCCTACATTGGCAGGTGGATTCTTCACAACTAGCTCCACTTGGGGAAACCCTTTAAACCACTGCTTTGAAAGTGAAGTCACTCAGTCGTGTCTGACCACTCTTTGCGACCCCATGGACTGTAGCCCACCAGGCTCCTCCGTCCATGGGATTCTCCAGGCAAGAATACTGGAGTGGGTTGCCATTTCCTTCTCCAGGGAATCTTCCCAACCCAGGGATCGAACCCGGGTCTCCCACATTGCAGGCAGACGCTTTAACCTCTGAGCCACCAGGGAAGCCTTCTTAAAATATACTAAAATATATGGTGACCTTTTCAGAGACTTAATCATTTTTTAAAATACAAGACAAAGGCATTTAGAAAGCTATTAACATCAATTAAAACTACAAAAGTGAATGCTTTACTGTATTACACATTACACCAATATTGTCGTATGATCACCCATTAACTTAAAAGATTTTGTAAGAAGAATTATGAAAACAATTGCTGTTATAATCATACTTGTATAAAGTGGATGAAAATTATTGAATGAACCGTTAGCAGTAAGATGCATGGAGAACAACAAAGCTTTTTGAGAAGAATGGTAAACAATTATCAAGGCTCCCTCAGCTTGCAGTGATTATAATTCATGTTATAGAACTTTAAATTGCTATGTGGATCTTTTGGGTTGCTTTGAGAGAGAGAGATATATATATACATATATATAATATATGTATATATATTACATTATATTATTATATATATATTATATATATAATATATATTATATATATGTGTGTATATATATATAAATGATGAATACAGGAATGCAAACTTTTTAAATGTTAGTCCCTCAGTCATGTCCAACTCTTTGCAATCCCATGGACTGTAGCCCATCAGCCTCCTGTGTCCATAGAATTTTCCAGGCAAGAATACTGGAGTGGGTTGCCATTTCCTCCTCCAGGGGATCTTCCCCCACCTAGGGGTCAAACCCACATTGCCTCTGTTGGCAGGTGGATTCTTTACCAATGTGCTGCCTGGGAAGCCCAGGTGGGCTGAAAAGAAAACTTTTAAAACTATTAAATAAATGCAACAAGCCACCCAGTTAAACTTTTAAAACAGTGTTTGTATAAGTTATCTTATGACCTACTCTGTTACGTGATGGTAACTTTAGATAGCATTTTTATTACTTTGTTAGAGTTGACGTTTCCCCGTTTTCTTTCTCAGTTATTTTTCCCTCTAGGACATAATACTTCCAAGTTCCAGAACTGACAAGTATTGGAATCTGATCATAGTTCTGATTCTGAGATAAAGAATCAGATTGTGGTCTGTCCTGTCCATTTTCTTGCCCGGTGATAGGCAATCTGAACAGCTTCATTAATAGGATGCTTGACTTTGAATCACTTTTCCTGGGTAACAGCCTTAACTTCCTGTTTTTGTTTTAACCCTGTGTTTTCTAATAAAGAGTGGTTGAGAGATATATATATCTTTTCCTGCTGTGTGTTGTGTTAGGGCAGATAATATAAGAATGCTAGTAAATTCTGTGTGTTGTGTTAGGGCAGATAATATAAGAATGCTAGTAAATTCTTATGAGCTTATGCTCCATCAAATATACTGGATTCAGGAAACCACTAGTCACTTAACCTTGGGAAACAAGAGCCAGCTAGAACTCAGACCTAGTAAATAGGACAGCCTTTGAAAGTTGTGGTTATAGGTTCCTGTGCCCCCAAATACTTCCTGACCTTTCTTGTCAGCTTACTAAAACCCTTCCTTAGCTAGGAGCCTTGAAACTTTCTGGGGAGTCCTACTCAACAAAGTGAGGACTTTTCGGAAGTGCCAGTCACATCTTTGATCTGTAAACTGGCCAACCTAGGGGTAATGGCAGAAACTTGTTCTGTCACAGAACACTGTCTCTCTGTTATTCTGTCTTGATCACCAGAAGTCCGTTAGTTTTCTTTTGGGGTTAATGGGGAGATGCAGAAAGTTATCTGTGGAATTCAGAAAAGGGATTCTAACTTGAACACCAGTCCCCCTATCCCAAGAGACCAATAATTACACTTTTGATCTTCAGCATTTTACAGTGTAGTATTGTCATTTGGCTTTATATCAAAGTTGAAATATCTTAAGTACTACTGTGCTTAATTGTAACCTATATTTATAGGTATATGAAAAGACAGATTCCTTCCTCATGGTAAGGTCAGGGAGATCAGACATACCCACCATCAAACAACCTGTTATTACTTACACAGCAGGTTTTTTTAACAGTTAAATGGAATAATGTGAAAATATTTCAGATAAAGTTCTTTGATACTAAATGATGTTTTCCAGCCTTGAGTTTCATAAATATATAGAGGAATAATCTGATACTGATGTTTGAGATGGACTACAGTGTTATGAGATAGTGATTACTTAAAGGCTGACTTGCTTACCAGTTTAAGTCACTTTTGAGTGACCAGTAGAAGGATGGGGAGAGCATGGGGAAGTGCAGAATGGAATGTCTGGAGACTCTAATGCAGTAATAGTTCTGCTCTGCCTTAACAGCTGTATTTCTTTTTATTGATAAGCTATGTAGGTGATTCTAATGAACTGCTTTGATTTAAAACTTGTTCATATATTGGGAGCAGGAGTTAGGGCAGGAAATGTTAGTGAGTATAGCAGTTGGGGGAAGGGAGAAGAATAGAAATAAGTTCACACAGGTTTATCACATTGAAGAGTATATAACAAAAATTTAAAAATTGAAATCTGTCAGGATTTGTTGACTAAATATGAGAAACTGAAAGGAAAGAATCTAATATGTTTTTGCCTATGGGAATGATAATTGTATTAGGATAGTAATCAAGATGTTGAGAAAAGGTAACATAGATCAGATCAGATCAGTCACTCAGTCCTGTCGGACTCTGCGACCCCACGAATCACAGCACGCCAGGCCTCCCTGTCCATCACCAACTCCCGGAGTTCACTCAGACTCACGTCCATCGAGTCAGTGATGCCATCCAGCCATCTCACCCTCTGTCGTCTCCTCCTCCTCCTGCCCCCAATCCCTCCCAGCATCAGAGTCTTTTCCAATGAGTCAACTCTTCACATGAGGTGGCCAAAGTGGATTTTTTTAACTTTTAAACTTATGACTAAGAAATATTTCAGGTAATTCTCATAATTGGAGAAAATTTGAAAGATTACATAATATATTTAAGTGATATGGGGAAATATAAGGTGGTCCAAGTGAGGACAGCAGTTGTTTATTCACACTTACTTGACCTGTATAATGTAACTTCTCAAGCATTTTGAGATTGCAGAGTTGGATGGTTTCTATTTCCTTGGCTTCTAATCCTTGTTAAGCCCTTTAAAGAGAGCTGCTGCTGCTGCTAAGTCGCTTCAGTCTCGTCCGACTCTGTGAAACCCCATAGATGGCAGCCCACCAGGCTCCGCCATCCCTGGGATTCTCCAAGCAAGAACACTGGAGTGGGTTGCCATTTCCTTCTCCAGTGCATGAAAGTGAAAAGAGAAAGTGAAGTTGCTCAGTTGTGTCCGACTCTTTTCGATCCCATGGACTGCAGCCTACCAGGCTCCCCCGTCCCTGGGATTCTCCAGGCAAGAGTCCTGGAGTGGGGTGCCATTGCTTTCTCCACAGTGGTTCCCAAATGGAAGGCTGTGAGTTAATTTCAGTATTTTAGAAACTGTAATGGAAATTATATTTTTATCCAGGTCAGGGATGTGCAAATTAAAATGCTTTTGTCTTTTTAGCTGGAATCATATCGACCCTGGAGAAGACAATGGCAGCCCACTGTAGGACTCTTGGCCTGGAAAATCCCATGGACAGAGGAGCCTGGTAGGCTGCAGTCCATGGGGTCACAGAGTCGGACACGACTGAGTGACTTCACTTTCACTTTTCACTTTCATGCATTGGAGAAGGAAATGGCAACCCACTCCAGTGTTCTTGCCTGGAGAATCCCAGGGATGGCGGAGCCTGGTGGGCTGCCATCTATGGGGTCACACAGAGTCAGACACGACTGAACCGACTTAGCAGCAGCACATCAACTCCGTGTTTTTAAATACAAGGTCCTTCTTAGTAATTAAATACTTTGTTAGCAGTTTACACTTTTTTGCTTCTTTATGAAAGTTGCAATTTTTACAAAAATGAAACTTAATCTATGCAAGTTAGAAACGTGAAGCTCTTAAAAAGGAAAATGAACTGTTGCTTGTGCCAGAAAATCTTTTTCATGGATTTTATTGCTTCCAAGTTTCTGTTTTGCTTTAATGGGTAATAATTTGAAGCAGTATTAAAAACATTTCTGGCTAGATCATCTTTATCACTGTTTATGCAAATCCTAGAACAATGCTTGCTGAACGAAATAACAAAATAGTGCTTGTAAATACTAATTAAAGTTAAAGTAAATGTTAAGAATTAGAAGAATAACTATGATCTTGGGAAACCTATATGCAGGTCAGGAAGCAACAGTTAGAACTGGACATGGAACAACGGACTGGTTCCAAATAGGAAAAGGAGTACGTCAAGGCTGTATATTGTCACCCTGCTTATTTAACTTATATGCAGAGTACATCATGAGAAATGCTGGGCTGGAAGAAGCACAAGCTGGAATCAAGATTGCCGGGAGAAATATCAATAACCTCAGATATGCAGATGATACCACCGTTACGGCAGAAAGTGAAGAGGAACTAAAAAGCCTCTTGATGAAAGTGAAAGAGGAGAGTGAAAAACTGGGCTTAAAGCTCAACATTCAGACGACTAAGATCATGGCATCTGGTCCCATCACTTCACAGGAAATAAATGGGGAAACAGTGTCAGACTTTATTTTGGGGGGCTCCAAAATCACTGCAGGTGGTGATTGCAGCCATGAAATTAAAAGACACTTACTCCTTGGAAGAAAAGTTATGACCAACCTAGATAGCATATTGAAAAGCAGAGACATTACTTTGCCAACAAAGGTCCATCTAGTCAAGGCTGTGGTTTTTCCAGTGGTCATGTATGGATGTGAGAGTTGGACTGTGAAGAAAGCTGAACGCCAAAGAATTGATGCTTTTGAACTGAGTGTTGGAGAAGACTCTTGAGAGTCCCTTGGACTGCAAGGAGATCCAACCAGTCCATTCTAAAGGAGATCAGTCCTGGGTGTTCTTTGGAAGGAATGATGCTCAAGCTGAACCTCCAGTACTTTGGCCACCTCATGCGAAGAGTTGACTCATTGGAAAAGACTCTGATGCTGGCGGGGATTGGAGGCAGGAGGAAAAGGGGATGACAGAGGATGAGATGGCTGAATGGCATCACCGACTCGATGGATGTGAGTTTGAGTAAACTCCGGGAGATGGTGATAGACAGGGCGGCCTGGGCGTGCTGTGATTCATGGGGTTGTAAAGAGTCAGACACAACTGAGCTGCTGAACTGAATTATGCTTTGACACTTAGCACTAGAGTGGTTTGTGTTAATTTTGAGATTTAGGATAAATTAGTAATATTGAAGGCATAAATAGTACTATATCTATCCATGATGGTATATTTCTTTGTTTTAATAGCTAGTTGACATTCAGCTTTCTCAAATGTTCACAATTTTATCCTACGTTTTTGTTTTGATACTTTGTTATTGAGTATAATTATTTCAGACATTCAGTAGTGGTATGGAGTGGGTTGCAATAGAAGGAAACTACTGTGTGTCAAGAGAAGTAGAGGACCTTTAGGCTTCTTTTTCATTGGTTCTTTCACCATGTTGTCTAGGGCGTTACAGATTAAATTAGGGTAGTTTATAACTTCATTACCTCACAGTTTTAAGTCCCATAAGGAACTTAAAGCCCAGAGAGGATGCCAATAACTCTATTAAATAGAGTTTGGTATTGTATGTGTGGAGAGAAAAATAAGTTTGCTTGGGGAGTGGAATTAAATTCTCAGGTAGGGCATCCTTGCAGAGATGCAGGAAGAAAGTATGATAGTGCTGGAGGGTTGTAGAGACCCTTCTGGTCTTAATCCAAACCTCATTATTTATCCAGTTATCTCTGACTCATATTTAATAACCCAAGATAATCCTGTTTGGAACAATTCAGTAAATAATTAGGGAATGCCAACAGTATGCCAGACACTGTTTTCAGTGTTAGACCTGTACTAGTGAATTAAGTATACAGTCTTTGTTCTTGTGGAACTTAATTTGTAATTGGGGATACAGAGAAAAAGATGCTTGTTTCAGGTATTTCTTGCTGTTTAACAAGCTATTGTGAAATTCCTGACTTGAAACAGTTATTTTATTGATTCTTACAATTCTTTGGGTTGAAAAGGGCTCATTTGCCTGGTTCTTTAACTGGTCTCACTTGGGATACCTCATTGGCAGCTGGACCTGGAGGGCCCAACATGACTGTCAAATGGCGCTGGTTGTTTGGGTGCTCAGCTGTGCCCTCAGTTTTTTTCCTTTTGGCCTCTCCATGTGTCTGAGTTCTAAGAGGAAGTGTTCCCATTGTGCAAAGGCCGAAGCTGCAGATTTTTTAAGGCCTGACCTCCAAAATTGCATTGTCACTTCCATTGTATTTTCTTGGTCAAAACAGGTCACGGAGACGGACTCTACCTTTTGATGGGCAGTGGTGACAAAGTCACATCGCAAAAGAGAACGTGGGGTGGGGAATAATGTTGTGGCCATCTTTGGAAGCTGTCTACCATTGTACTACTACTGCTGCTGCTGCTGCTGCGTCATTTCAGTTGTGTCAGACTCTGTGCGACCCCATAGACGGCAGCCCACCAGGCTCCCCCATCCCTGGGATTCTCCAGGCAAGAACACTGGAGTGGGTTGCCATTTCCTTCTCCAATGCATGAAAATGAAAACTGAAAGGGAAGTCGCTCGGTCATGTCCAACTCTTTGCCTACCAGGCCTACCAGCCTACCAGGCTCCTCCGTCCATGGGATTTTCTAGGCAAGAGTCCTGGAGTGGGTTGCCATTGCCTTCTCCAATTGTACTACTAAAAAGTAAAAAATTAAGAAGGTTATTAGGGGGATAGAAGAAATGGGGGGCAGGAAGTACAATTCTATAGGAGGACAGGGAAGGCCTCCCCGATAAGGCAACTGTGAGGGAGTGATCCATGAGAACCATAAGTATATCTGAAGGAAGACTATTCCAGGCAGAGAAAACAGGACATATAGAAAGCCACAGGTGGGGAAATCCCTAGTGTGATCAAGGAACAGAAGGAAGGAGGGCAGTGTAACTTGAATGGAGCACTATAGGGAGAGTGATAGGACATGGAGTCAGAGCGTGAGAGAGAAACGGATTTTGCATCCCGTGACAAAGGACTCTGTATTTTCTATAAGTGAGACGGACATCTGTTGGAAGATTCTGAGCAGAGGAGTTAAATGACCTGACTTAAATTTTAAAAGAGTTCCACATAACTTCGTGGCAAATAGATGGGGAAACACTGGAAACAGTTCCTTTATAAATAACAGAGACTTTATTTTGGGGGGCTCCAAAATCACTGCAGATGGTGACTGCAGCCATGAAATTAATAGCTTGCTCCTTGGAAGAAAAGCTATGACCAACCTAGACAGTATATTAAAAAGCAGAGACATTACTTTGCCAGCAAAGGTCCATCTAGTCAAAGCTATGGTTTTTCCAGTAGTCATGTATGGATGTGAGAGTTGGACCATAAAGAAAGCTGAGTGCCGAACAACTGATGCTTTTGAACTGTGGTGTTGGAGAAGACTCCTCAGAGTCCCTTGGACTGCAAGGAGATCAAACCAATTAATCCTAAAGAAAATCAGTCCTGACTGTTCATTGGAAAGTCTGATGCTGAAGCTGAAACTCCAGTCCTTTGGCCGTCTGATGCAAAGAACTGACTCATTGGAAAAGCCCCTGATGCTGGGAAGGATTGAAGGCAGGAGGCGAAGGGGACGAGAGAGGATGAGATGGTTGGATGGCATCACCGACTCAGTGAACATGAGTTTGAGCAAACTCCGAGAGTTGATGATGGACAGGGAAGCCTGGTGTGCTGCAGTCCATGGGGTCACAGAGAGTCAGACACGAGTGAGTGACTGAACTGAACTGAAAATCTTTGGTTGCTGATTTGAGAATAGATCATTGTGAGGATAGACAAAAGTGAAAATAGAGAGTCAGGTCATCCATGCTGTCCTCCAGGGAATCTTCCCAATCCAGGGATGAAACCCAGGTCTCCCACATTGCAGGCAGATACTTTACCATCTGAGCCACCAGGGAAGCCCAAGAATACTGGAGTGGGTAGCCTATCCCTTCTTCAGGGGAACTTCCCAACCCAGGAGCTGAACTGGGGTCTCCTGCATTGCAGGCAGTTTCTTTACCAGCTGAGCTACCAGGGAAGCCCTAAGTGATCTAACTTAAATTTTAAAATCCCATTCTGAGAATCTTTGATTCCTGCTTTGAGAATGGATCGTGAGAGTATAGACAAGAGTGGAAATAGGGAGTCAGGTCAGTGGACTGGTGCCATGGGAGGTGATGAATGTGCTGAGCTGTGAGGAGTGGCTAGATTTTGGATGTACTTCAAGATGGGACCGGCAGGATTGGGTGAATATGGGATGAGAAGGTGGGATCCAGGATGGCTCCCAAAGTTTTTGCCCTGGGGTCCTGTAATTTTCATCTACCAAGATGGGTAGACTGGGGTAGGAGCAGGGTGGAGGTGAGGGAGATGCAGGACTTGTATATTGGGCTATGTTAAGATGAAACTCATGACATCTGGGAAGAAAATGTTACTAAATGTTACTTCCTCATTGCAGGTGTGACGTTGAGTGCTTCAGATCTGGTCACTATGGTACGAGAACGAAAATGCATATTGTGCCACATTGTGTACAGCTCAAAAAAGGTAATCATAGAAGAGAGAGAATCTGAGGCTTTTATGACTGATCATTTTTTCAGAGACACCATGTGGAATTTATAGATGAGTAAATGCTTTTAACAACATCTCGTTTATGCTTCTTTCCTAAACCTTAGTCTTATTTCACTGGTTTCTTTCTCATTATTGCCTTATGAAGACAGTAACTATATTATTAAACCTCTACATGGAATTTGAAGATACTCAACAGTATGATAAAGAGAAATTCATCTAGTAACCAGTTACAGAGAAAATACATTAAAATTCATGCTGAGATTGTAACAGCTTTCTGATTAGCTAAGGGAATGGCATGGATTTGTAGCCTGTGAGTTCTCTGCCTGTGCTTGTGGGAAGCACAGCACAGCAGCAGTGGTTCTAACTATATCGTCAGACATCCACAAGGTGGGGATGTTGCTCAAAGAAAAACACTGTTTTAAAAACTAAAAGAATTTACCTGTGCTTTAAGGAAATTGTCTGCAATTTGTCTCATATTTTGCCGCCCCCCGCCACCCCCTGCCTCTTGTTTTGCTTTCCAAGAATTCATCTAGCTTAAATACTGAAGAACTTTCCCTCTATGCTTTTAAGATGTTCTTGATTGCCATTGGATATACAGAGAACTAGGAAAGTTATCATGAGTGAGGTTAGCCAGGCAAGTCTGAGTGAAAGATGTTTGGGAGTGAAATGGCTTACAAGAAATGGAGAAGAGGCATTTTAGGTGGAAGAAAAATAGAAAGATTCAGCGGTAGAATGGAGTGTAACAGCTCTAGGAATAGGTAAAAAGGCTTATCTGACTAAAACAGTTTCATCCTGGAAATGATAGGACTACAATTTAATTTATAAATGAAGTGAAGATAGTTGATAAACAGTGTTGATTGCCCCACTGAGAAGTTTGATTGTGATCCATTTAGTAGGCTGGGTGAAGAATTTTTTTCTTTTTCCCTATTTAGGATTTCAATTAGTGTTGGGAAAATCAGCTGAGATTTTTAAATCATGTTTAGTAATATACTTGCTCCCTTTACAAATGTAAAAGAACTGCTTTTCTAATTTTAAAAATTTAGACCAGGTTTACTCAAATTTTCAATGAATAAAAATTTTTTATGCCTACTTCACTTCATGGCAAATAGATGGGGAAACAGTTGAAACAGTGGCTGACTTTATTTTTCTGGGTCCAAAATCACTGCAGATGGTGATTGCAGCCAGGAAATTAAAAGACACTTACTCCTTGAAAGGCAAGTTATGACCAACCTAGACAGCATATTAAAAAGGAGAGACATTACTTTGCCAACAAAGGTCCATCTAGTCAAGGCTATGGTTTTTCCAGTAGTCATGTATGGATGTGAGAGTTGGACTACAGAGAAAGCTGAGTGCCAAAGAATTGATGCTTTTGAACTGTGGTGTTGGAGAAGACTCCTGAGAGTCCCCTGGACTACAAGGAGATCCAAGCAGTCCATCCTAAAGATCAGTCCTGAGTGTTCATTGGAAGGACTGATGTTGAAGCTGAAACTCCAATACTTTGGCCACCTGATGCAAAGAGCTGACTCATTTGAAAATACCCGGATGCTGGGAAAGATTGAGGGCAGGAGGAGAAGGGCACAACAGAGGATAAGATGGTTGGATGGCATCACCGACTCAATGAACATGGGTTTGGGTAGACTCTGGGAGTTGGTGATGGGAGGCCTGACGTGCTGTGGTTCATGGGGTCACAAAAAGTTGGACACGACTCAGCAACTGAACTGACTGACTGATGCCTACTTTTAGATTAGAGGGAGAAGGGAAGATGAGAAGATGTGAGATGGATAGGCAGCTACTCAGAGGTGTGGTGTCAGGCTTGTGTGGAGTCTGTGGCCTATCTTGTTATATCTCACAACTTTTCTATTTTAAGTCTTTTTGGCATTTCTTCTACTCTGGATTAAAACATGTTTTGTCTCTTCATATTTTTCCATGGGTCATAATAAATAAGAGCTGAGTAGTTAAATCTCCTGCCTTAGGGAAAGCCAACAGTAGTTTTTTTAAGCAAGGGAATGGCATGATTTAAATGTTAAGATATTTAAATGTTAAGAAGTTAATGGGTAAACTGAAAGGGATAAACTCAGAGAGATTAAGAACAACTTATGTTGATGTACTTTCCTCTAGTTTCCCAAACTATTATAGTATTACCATGGTTGCTCCAGGTGGCTCAGTGATAAGAATCAGCCTGCCAATGCAGGAGACACAGGTTCGATCCCTGGGTTGGGAAGATCCCCTGGAGGAAGAAATGGCAACCCACTCTAGTATTCTGAGCGGAAAATACCAGACAGAGAAGCCTGGCGGGCTACAGTCCATGGGGTTGCAAAAGAGTCAGACTTAGCACCCACACACACATGATTGCTCCAAATACACTCAGGAGGAGAAAAGAATCTAGGGTTACTGTATGTTACATCCCTGAGTATCCTGATGTTTCTTAGCTTATGAAAGTCTGAGAAGCCCCGGAATTTAAAAATATTTTTGTGTTACTCATGTTTTCCAAATTTGTTCAACCCAAAATCCCAGCCCCCGACTTCCTCCTCCTTTTAAAAACATACACTGATAAGAGGAACTAAATAGAAGCTTGGTACATCTGCAGGTATGCATTTGGAGCTGTGTCTGTAGGTATTTCCCAGTTATTTTGAAAACTCAAGTTGTCTCATTATTTGCATTCTTTGCTTGGAGCAGGATGGGTGAGGATTTCACATGTAAATTCAGAAACAGATTATTGAAGTATTCTAGACAATCAAAAGTTACGTTAAGGACCTCCCTGGCCTCCAGTGGTTGAGACTCTGTGGTTCCACTGCAGAGGGCAGGGGTTCCATCCCTGATCAGTGAACTAAGATCCCATAAGCCATGTGTCATAGCCAAAAAAAAAAACGTCTCCTTAAAACTAGTTTTGAATGATAACATGTTTTATTACTGAAATAGAATATAGAATTGGTTTTTACATCAGTGAGAATAACCCATTTCAATTAATACTCTTTTGGTTAGGAATGGTTTCATTGCAAGAAACAGACCCACTTAAATATCGCTCAAGAAACAGACCCACTTAAATATCGCTCAAGAAAAGGAGATTTGTCTTACGTTTAGTCTAAGGAAAAATTGAACAAGGGAAAACAGAAACTAAACAGCAAGAAGCATAGGGATTAGAGCAGATGTTGTATATTGTTCTTGGATTTGTTCATTCTCTATCCTGTCACTAAATCCACTCAGTTTCCAGCTCTTTAATTGTTCATTCTGGTTAATGGCAGTCAGTTGTAGCTAGCATGTAATGGCCAATCTTGTGTAAAAGTATCCCCTCTGGATAAAGCATTTGTAGCGATAGGAAGGGAATGGTGATCGTCTTCAATAAGATTGCCATTTAAAGGAAGTGTTTTGAATCACAACACTGTATATCACTGTATATAGATAACTTACAGAATAGTTGTACATTTTTCACAAATGAACTGTATATAATAAAAATATCTCAATGCACTAGGTGGCATGATCTTTGAAACATTGGCTTTGTTGTCAGATCTGCCAGAGTTTGACTCCTAGTTTCACCACTTGATAATCTGACTCTGCAAGGGCACGGCTGAATATTTTCACATTTATCCTTTTAATGCCTAGCTTTGTACTTAACACCTAAGAAGCACTTGATAAATATTTGGTGAATAAACAAGTTAGCTTCTCTGTATCCTTGTGTCGTTATGACGTTAATAATCCTACCTTAGCAGTGTTTTGTGGTTCAAGTGAAAAAATGTTTGAGACACTTAGCACAGGGCAGAGTTAATAGTAATATTCAACCTGTATGTGTGTATTAGTCACTCAGACATGTCCGGCTCTTTGGGACCCCATGGACTCAAGCCCACCAGCCTCCTCTGTCCGTGGAATTCTCTGGGCAGGAATACTGTGAAAAGTGAAGTAAAGTCACTCAGTCGTGTCTGACTCTTTGTGACCCCATGGATACTAGGCTCCTCCGTCCTGGAAGGAATACTGTAGTGGGTTACAATTCCCTTCTCCAGGGGATCTTTGTGACCCAGGGATCAAACCCAGGTCTTGCACACTGCAGGAGGATTCTTTACCATCTGAGCCAGTTTTATATTTGTAAACAGCCATTCTCTAATTATGACATACTGGCTATATATATATTTTGTGTGACAGAGAGACCGACATTTACAACTTTGAGTTTTTTGAGGTGTGTGAGTGTGTGTGTCACACTTGCACATTTAAATGGAAACTCTTGGCATAGATTTTGTTTCCTTCCCAGTGGGATGGGGATGGGGGGAGGAATCTAGTACATTCTCAAACTTATCATTGGAACCAAACACATCAGTTGTTGTAGGCAAGGGAGTGGGTAGTGAAAATGAAGCCATGATAGAACTGCTGTGTTCAAGGCATTTTTAAAATCTTGATCTACCATAGGAAAATTCCCTTATGTCTGTAACTTCTGTCTAGAATTGATGTATCCATCTGTTCATTCAGCTGATATTAATAACTGTATGTCAGGCCCTGGCCAAGACATGGATAAGAATTGTACCATACTCTTGTGAAACTGTCAGTTGAGTGGGGAAAGAGAGTATGAAGAAAAGTAGCCAAGTAGTTGAGAAGTTATGTGATTTCAGGCATTTTTGTTGTTGTTTTTTTAATAAACTTAAGTAAATACTTTGTAAGGGATAGAATTCTACCTATTTGTTTATTATTTAGTCTTTTGCCTCCTAAATACAATAAACTTTCTAACCTTTTTGGAAAGCCACTTAAATAGGTCTTTTAAAATTATTGCTTTATTTAAAAATAAAATATGTCAAAAACAGGCTAAAGAGTTACTTAATAAGGAACTGTTTTCAGTATTGAATTGTGAATAGAAACCACAAACAGCACTTTAACACAAGGAGCTTGAGCCCTGATTGTTGATTGAATAGGACAGAGAAATTTTTTTCTCCAAAGCAGTCCCCCTTAGTTTAATCTGCTTTCTCTAATTTTGAAGGAGATGGATGAACACATGCGGAGCATGTTGCATCACAGGGAACTTGAGAACCTGAAGGGCAGGTATGGAACCTTTCTCTTCCATAAACTTGTGGATGTGGGGGAATCTGAGGGCCTGTTTATTTTATAGTAATGCTTCAAAAATGAATATTATCTTATGGCCTTGAACTGTCTTTTGGAATTAACAATAGGTACAATAGCTTTTTGTTTTGTTTTGTTTCATTCAAAAAGGATAAATTGTTGTACATCTCAAATGTGTAGAATTCATAGCAACTTTGGCAAATAGATTTGACAAAGGTGGGTGGGGATGAGCTACTTCTGTCATTAGTAAGCTTTCTCATTCCTGCACACCAGCTTTGCAGCTAGGGCATTTCATATTATTGCCTAAGCAGCTTGCAAATTATCACATGCCATAAACCTTTACTGGTTGTTGGAATAGTCTGAGAAGTCCAAAGTCTGCTAAATAGCACTGAATCTCATTAGTATAAATAAAATCCATGTATAAACCTGTATTTAAGAATGCTGTTTTGTGAATTAAAGCTTGAGATGTTTAAGGAAATTAAGATATTAAGGTAACATGTATGTATATTCCATGTCTTTTTTCCCAACTAAGTTTCCTTTTTTTGATGTTTTGAATGTATGTGAATTTTAAGTTTGGAGACAGTATAGAACAGAGAAACTTTGGAAAACAGACATATGAATTATACCTTAGTCCATGAATAATGGTTACAGACTTTGATCAAGATGCCAACCTAGGTCATTTGGAATTATCTGTATTTTAAGTAATATAGTTTTAGGTTGTATGGGCAAATTAATATGTTATTGAACTTTCAGCATCTGTTTAGCATGTAAGAGGAATTTTTCTGTGGTCTCTGTCCCTTACTGTGAAGTTTAGGTCTTCACAGCAGTGTAAAAGAGGTGTTCAGGCTTCTTGCCCTCTGAGATGGCCACACTCTGTGGAGTATGTTTCTCTCTAACAAACCCACTTCTTACCTATCAAAAAAAAAAAAAGATATTCACTCAGATTTAGTGTGGAGAACCCTTATAATATCTTGAACATATATGATCTTTAATTCATTATCATAGGAACCTATGAAATACAGTCAACCTTTGATTACCTATCTGTGGGTTGTCTTAATTATTTGATCCCATTTCCCATAGACTTCCTTCAGGAATTCACCTTTTTCTAGGCTACTCAGTGACCTGTATTGTGTTATGAAATGAAATAAAACAAATGAGGCCAGTAAGTCTAATCATTAGGAGAGAAGCCCATTTTTTTCTAAGAGGAATGCCTTGTTTTATTAAAAAATCACCAATCAGCTAATTAAAACATTTAAAACTTTTTGATAGCTTAAAATTCATGTTCATAGTCAATACAGAATCATGAAGAGTAAAGAAGGTAGAGGCCCTTTCACTCCCTCCCCATCTTCCTACTCCAATCTTAGAGGAAAGTCAACAGTGTAGTATATACCCTATCCAAACCTCTCCTCTGCATGTAGACAGATTTATATCCATATGTTCACACTCGTGTACATATGTTTTGATTTTGTTTTGTCTTATTAATAGAACTGAACTACATGCCATATACGTATTGTTCTGTAACTTGTTCCACTCTCCTCCCACTTGTCAATTTAGTTGTGCCATGGAGATTTTGTCTACTGTTTACAGTTATTTGGAACATAGTCAAATAATAAAGAAATAAGCATTTGAAGCCTCTGAACTGACAATATTAATGTCAGCATTAGCACCCAAACTCATTTGGAGGAGGACACTTTGGTACTTAATTTACTCATATTTTAGATACGGTGCTATCAGGTTTGGAAGCAGGTTTGGTATGGTTTTCTGGCCAGTAACAAATTATAAGGGAGAAGGCAAGTAGGTAGCCAGGAAAAACAGCTGGCAAAGCTATAAAAAAACAACAGAATCTCAAACATCATTTACTGACTTGGGACATTTATTATCATAACGAATAGTCATCACTATTTTGTACAAAAGGGACAAATAGTTATCAGTCATCTTTTTTCTTCCTGTCCTCAGTTTGTGATTATTTCCTCGGGATTTCATGTTTAAGAATTGGCTTTCTGATGTTAAGTATCACTTAATTTTTGGTTGTGATCTGATTAAGAAATGTAAAGTGAAAGTTGCTCAGTTGTGTCTGACTCTTTGCGACCCCATGGACTATACAGTCCACAGAATTCTCCAGGCCAGAATACTGGAATGGGTAGTCTTTCTCTTCTCCAGGGGATCTTCCCAAACCAGGGATCGAACCCAGGTCTCCTGCATTGCGGGCGGATTCTTTACCAGCTGAGCCGTACACAGAAAGGTAAAGAGCATATTATTTACATTTTGAATGCTGGCTAGCTGAGAAGTGAGTACCTTATTTGGTTCACAATTGGAGACATCTGGAACATTTCCCTGTTTTTTCCTAATGTACTTGTTCAGTTATATGGCCTGTAAGTAGTTTTTACAGATAGATACTATTAAAATGGCACAAACCTTAATTTATCAACCAGCTGTTGTGGTATAGATAGAGCAAGCTTAATAAAGAGGCGCTTATGGATAGAATATCTGAAGGCTTTGCCTTTCACGTATGAGAGGAAATTGTGTGGTAACAGGATGTAGCTAATTTGGGCCCTCTGTTAAACACTCTGAGGAAAACTATTGCCTTTATTAGTCAGGAAGTACGGAGAAGGCAATGGCACCCCACTCCAGTACTCTTGCCTGGAGAATCCCAGGGACGGGGGAGCCTGGTGGGCTGCGGTCTCTGGGGTCGCACAGAGTCGGACACGACTGAAATGACTTAGCAGCAGCAGCAGTCAGGAAGTACATCAGTACTTTTTTCCCAACAATTACTTTATATATTATACGAAGTAGTATTTTAACTGTTTATTGATAAAGAATTGGAAAATAGCATTGTTAAAATGTTATTTGGTATTAACTTTAAAGAGCATGTGATTTTCCAGACACCCTATTTGGAAGCACGAATACATATTGTAATTAATATGCTTAACCTCAGACACATTGGAATTTTCACGAGATGTGGTCATTCTGTCCTATTCTTTCCCTGTATAAATGTAAATTCTTTCTTTTCTCTTTATAAAGTTTCTTGTAAAGTTTATCTTAAAAAAGGAAAAAATCCCCAGAAACTTGATTTCATTTGTAAGAAAAATGTTAGAGATTTCTGTGTTCTGATAAATCATTTTTAGTGTTAACTTTATGTTGCTCTTATTGCTATACAAATCTGGGTAGGATCTTGAGGTATTTTTCTCTCATGTAGCTTCAGAATTATGGTTAATACACTTTCTGGCAATGAAAGCAAAAATGTTTTAAATATCTGTGTTTGAGTATTTGATGCATATCTAACATATAATTGTGCTTTGGAAATTGTGAATTAGGTTTGTGGTTATGAATATTTATTTTTAAGAGTTAATTACTGTCTACATTCCTTAATAAGTTAAAAAGTCAGTGTGGTCTTCCAATTATGTCTTTTAAAGAAGGATATTGATGGTTTGGACATATGAAAAATTCTCTGCAGGAATTCCTTGGCAGTGTAGTGGTTAGGACTCAGGGCTTCCACTGCAGGGGGCATGGGTTCCATCCCTGGTCAGGGACCTAAGATCTTGCAAGCTGTAAGGCACAGCTCCCCCCGTTGCGGCCCCCCCCACCCCAAAAAAAACCCTCTGTATTTTAGAAGTAAGGAAAAAAATCAGGGTTTTTATTTAAGAATACCTTTTAGAAAGAAGTCCCTGGTACTGCAATATACAGTTTAGTGTTATATAAATTTTTAGGTGGAAAAGTGGACTAAAAACACATTCCAATTGTAGAGAGATTAAAGCCCAAAAGATTTTCTAACCAGAAAATTGAGTTGATCTGAGTTGTTATTATAGGGGAAATTATGTATTCTAAATTTGTTACAGTCTTCAGATTGTTCTGGGCTTCCCTGGTGGCTCAGAGGTTAAAACATCTGCCTGGAATGCAGGAGACCCGGGCTCGATCCCTGGGTGGGGAAGATCCCCTGGAGAAGGAACTGGCAACCCACTCCAGTACTCTTGCCTGGAGAATCCCATGGAGGGAGGAGCCTGGTAGGCTCCAGTCCATGGGGTCGCAAAGAGCCGGACACGACTGAGTGACTTCACTTCACTTCACTTCAGATTGTTCTGATACTGCCCTTTGGGGATAGATTTATATTTATATATTCATTTTAAAGTTCGTTCTTTGTTGCTGTGAGAAAAGGCTTGCTTTTTGTTACAAGTTAACATTCATGAACTACCGTAATCTTAGTTGCTTGAGAGATGAGTGTGGTAAACTGGAGAAAGTTGAGGTTTTTCTTTTTTTAAAGTATATAATTGTGTTAAGTACAGTGGAAAACTCTCTGAAAATAATATATTTAAGTTCCTGGAGAATTAGAAGGAATTAGTATATAGATATTCAGGGTAATTCGAGGAATCTGGTCAGAACTCATTAAAATGAATGTTAGCATCCTAGACTATTTTACATCCAGAGCATTTAAGTTACAAAGTCAAAAAAATAAAACAGAAGCTTACGAATTTTCTCCATTTTTCTGAGATGTTTTTCATGATAGGTACAGAGTGAAAAAACAGTGGGTTTTTTTTTTGTTTTAATTTATTTGGCATAGTTTATTTGTAATTTGTCACCATTAACCATATACTTAGTTTGTTGCCTGGAATTTAGTAGTTGCTCGATAAGTTGTTTTTTCTTTTTTTTTTAAATGAATGTTCAGATGGTCTGTGACAGAAACCATCTTCTAGTAAATGAGGGGCTTTGAGGGTCTCTTCTGGTTAGCTGAATTCTGCCCATGTATGGATGGATATGAGGGGAAAGATGAAGCAGAGTTGTGTGTGTGTGTCTGTGTCTATCTTATTAAAGACAACACGTCTTTTTGTGTATATGTTTGTGTATTTTTATAGAATGGCATAGGAAGTGCAAAAATATCACTAGTATTAACCCAAGACAAATGATACAGAGATAAGCCAATTTGGATTATTGAGTGGACATTACTGTCTATTCATTACACATGTACCCATGGTGTTCTGATGTTTCTCATAGTGACTGCATGGATAGCTGAGCTGATTAAGGAACTCAGGAAGCTAAAAATGCAGTTAAATTATTCATCTACTGCAGCTCTGGTCATTGATTCAAGACTTTGGCTTCTTAAACTGGCCACATATGAGATACATTATTAAGTATGTAAAGTAAAAGAAGAAAATCCCTGCTCAATTATCTTTCTTAACTGAGAACCTGATTTTACATCTCTCTAAATGGTGTTCTTTTCTGAAACCTGAGAAAAACCATTTGCCTAGCACAGCTGTTAACTTCCTACAACTGAAATGCTTTCCATTCCCTTTAAAATAAACCCTTCTGAAGCAGAATGTGGATCACATGTATCATCGAGACCAAAAAAGTTTGCTGAGACTACTCCTATCATTTGTCCTGGAGTCCGGAATCTTCACATTCCAGGCAGAGCTCCAGCTGTTCCGATTTAGTTACTAGGCTGTGATTGGCTCTGCCTCCTACTCTTTTCCCCACCCCTTACTTTTCACTGGGAGAAAGCTTTTGAGCCAGAGATTAAATGTGAGCTCTGTCACCAGGATTTCTGAGTGCAGTTGGCATCATGGGTGTGCTCCAGAGCAACTTCTGTTTGCTCTGAGCCCCCTGCCCTGCCTCCCCTTTCACCACGTTTCCTCTGGCAAGGTTTTAAGTACAGCAATTCAAGAAGATTTCTCCTAAACTATATTATTCTGAAGTGTATTGCCTCTTGATTGCTGGAAAAGAATCTTTAATTCATTTCAAAAGTAACTTATGAACAAACTTATTAAAAGTGATGAAAGGAGCATTGAGATTGATTAGCACTAATTTTTCACTGTGCCAAAGTGTGCAGTGTCTTTCAGAGGAAACTATAACAGATCTGGTGAGTGTGCCATGCCAGTGGGGAGCATTGAATGTCCCTCATCTCCCTCTTTCCCTAGGGACAGTAGTCATGAGTGCCGAGTGTGCGGGGTTACAGAAGTAGGTCTTTCTGCATATGCAAAGCACATTTCTGGCCAGTTGCACAAAGATAATGTTGACGCCCAGGAAAGAGAAGATGATGGAAAGGAAGAAGAAGAGGAAGATTATTTTGACAAGGAACTCATTCAGTTAATAAAACAAAGGAAAGAACAAAGTCGGTGAGTAATAATTTGATATTTTTAAAAGCCTATGTGAAACCGTGTAGGAGAGAATACATTTTCCATTTCCATTCTTTTCAGCTGGTGGCATTCAGATTTATCTTTTTTTAAAATTTAATTTAATTTTTAATTGATTTGCAATGTTGTGTCACAGATTTACCTTAAAGTTTACCTTGAAGTTGCCATCTTAATCTTAAAATGCAATGGAATGCTTGCTTGAACTACTGTATTAACTCCTTAAAAAAAAACAAACCTCAGTATTGACCCTATCTAAAAACTAGCCATAGCTGTTACATATCTGAAATTTTTACCATGCTGATAACTATGTTTAGAATTGTTTGTATTAGTTCCAATTTGCGGAGGGGGTACCAATAAATTCATGTTCATGAATTTTCTAGTGGAAAGATATTAGTAAATAAGTTTCATTTGAATATATTATATAGCATTTCTTATTTCATTCCTTAGGAAAAAATTGTTTTACCTAATGTGAATTAACATGGTGCTTCTACTAAGTTTGATTTATCCTTTTATTATTAATTTCTTCAGTAAATATTTCTTGAATAAATTTATGCTGTATATTGGACAGTGTCAGAATCATTTCAACAATGTAAGTTTTATAGCTTGTACTAGATAGTTTCATACCTACAGCTATAATTTAGTTATTAGCCTTTTGTATTTTAACCTTACTGATTCGTGGTCTGAAAAGTTTAATGAAGCATAAAATTTCAGATATAAGTAAAAGATACAGAACCAGTTATGAAGTGGGGTGATTTTTTTAAGTTCTAGAACATGATAAAAAGCATTTCAGATTCCACAAATTTTAAAGATTCTTCTTGAATACTAGTTATACCTGATCTGTATCTCATTTTCAGTTAGAATGCAGTTTGAATATAAAAAAGTAGTAGTTGTTATTCTGTATGCTAAAACCTTTTTGAACAGGTCTTTGAAAGGGACTTTCTTCATTTTAAAATGTCCATAGCAGCATGATACTTAAATTGTTTAGTTGTTTATCCTTCAAATGACATTCTCACTACTTTTATATAGCTGCAGTTTACTCTTGTTTTAGGGCGCTGGAGCCTCTAGAAGACTAACTTCTATTTTTGTTCTAACATTCTTGTGCCATTATTAGCTTATCTGTGTAACTGATTAAACATTAAGTCAGAGAGTAAAAGCTTCTCAGTAAATTCGACATTCATATTGCAGTCACTAGTCTTTGATTATTTTAATAAGCCTCTTTGGTGACATATTTATAAAATCATCTACTTATTTCTTCATGAGGTTTTTTTCTTTTTTCCTTCATGAGGTTTTTAATTTAGATTATTCTTTTTGCGCTGTGGGTTTAGCTGCATACTGTTGTCCCCCTGACCTAGCCAATTCATGATAATCTAGGAATTTTACTTTGTGACTGACTTATTGCCAAATTCTCATTTCTGGATGATATTAGTAGACCTAGTCAGTGATCTCCTTGGATGTCAGAAGTTGCATTCAGCTTAGAAACAAAAAAAGCAAATTGGTTAATGGTGATATAAAAATCTTCCAAGTGTCTGTAGGAACACTTGGGGACTTAGGATCTCCTGTTTAGCAGTAGTTGTAATTCATAATGTAAGTGGATGTTTGAACTTTAAGGTGAATTAGCTTTTATCCTAAAAGTGAAAAACAGAAGAATCCAATTTGTGTCCAAATCTTAGAGACATTAGAAGCTATTCAAGTCAGTACTGAGTTTAAAATTTATGTCAGGTTCAGATTCAGAGGAGGGAACCCACTTGCAGAAACTTTGAGATTTTCATTCTATCAAACTTCAGTTTTTGAGATTTTCATTCTATCAAGGTCTAGTGGTCAAGAGTATGGGCTCAAAACAGACTTACAGTTGCCAGTGGGGAGGGGGATAGGGGAGAGATGGATTGGGAGTTTGGGATTAGCAGATACAAAGTATTGCATATAAAACAGATAAAAAACAAAGTCCTACTCTATAGCATAGGAAACTATGCAGTCTCCTGTGTTAAACCATAATGGAAAAAATATGAAAAAGAATATATATATGTATGTATACAAATATAACTCAATCACTTTGCTTTATAGTAAAAAATAACATTACAAATCAACTATACTTCAGTTTGAATGTGGGCTCTAGAGTTAGACTGCCAAAGTTCAAATTTCTGCCATAACACTAACTAGGTATCTTACTCTAGGCAAGTTATTTAACCTCTCTAATCCTCAGTTTCCATATCTAAAAGTAGAAATAATAATGCTTGCTGCAGAGTTGTGAAAATTAAATGAGATAATCTTTGTAGTGTTTAGCAATAAATGCCTTATGATTAGTAGGTACTCAGTAATTTTAGTTAATATTATTCTGTTTTTTGAGCACCTTACCACCTGTGAAGTACTGAGTTAGGGAAAACATAGGTACTTTTTGAAGGAAAATGGTTTTATGCCGATTCCCATGATGTTTGCTTAAATTTATTCACATTTCTGTGGGCTTCTTGTCTAACATGAATAATTGAAACAGCTGTAGCTTCTTTTAAAAACCTCTGGCTCATGAAACTCCTTATGGGCATTTATTGTGGATCCTACTTGCTTGTTATGTGCTATTTTATTCCTGTTTGTGACCTTACTTATTTCCTTAGCTAGGTTATAAGCCCTTCAGAAACAGGATCTATGCATAAAAGTTTTCTTTCACTACTAATAGTCATTGAATGTGTACTTGATAAAGTGTTTATTAATGAAAGTTATTATGCAGAGTAAAATCTTACCATTTAAAATAGGTTAAGAAACTGGGTTGAACCAACTATTGAAGAAATCATGGTGTTAAGAACAGCTGGATATAAATTGTGTTAACTATGATAATTAACCATAGCTACAAAGTATACTTGCTCCTCTTTTCTAAAAGTTGTGTAATATAGAAATAATTGGATGATAGGAAAACAATCCTCAAATATGCTAAGAAAAACAGGAGCAGGAGAGGAAAGATAGTATAAATGTGTCAAGTTTTTAATATTTTGAGGTTGATAAATATATTAATTTTAAATCAGTAAATTGTGAAATATAAGTTTATATCATGTAAAGATATGAAAACAATCACTATTTGAAATAAAAATAAGACTATTACATACTCTTAAGTTACATATTCTAACTGACAGAGGAAGAAGGCAGAGGGCACGTTTGGTGGGTTATGCCTTTAAAGGAATCATGAGAACTCCTTTAAATCACTAATAAAAGACTGTTTTTCTTCTAGAAAAGATGAACCTTCCAATAGCAGCCAAGAAATAAACTCTGATGACAGGCGACCCCAATGGAGACGAGAAGACCGAATCCCTTACCAAGACAGAGAGAGCTACAGCCAGCCAGCATGGCATCATCGTGGACCTCCTCAGTGGGACAGGAAGTGGGAGAAAGATGGCTATAGTAACACTAGGAAAAACAGCTTCACACATTCTTCAAGGAATAATGGTGGATCAAGAGGATGTTCTGGGTGGCATAATGGTGGTGCAGGAGGTCCCTCACCTTGGTTTCACAACCATAGTAATTCTGGAGGTGGTTGGCATTCAAACAGTGGGACAGTAGATTGGAATCATAATGGTACAGGAAGGAATTCCAGTTGGCATTCTGAAGGAGCAGGTGGCTTTTCCAGTTGGCATATGAACAGCAGTAACGGAAATTGGAAATCCAGTGCACGTGGTACAAATAGTTGGAATTACAGTGGCCCCGGAGACAAATTTCAACCGGGCAGAAACAGAAATTCTAACTGTCAAATGGAAGACATGAATATGCTATGGAATACGAAATCTAAGTCAAACAAATACAATCAAGACAGGTATAAGTGGCAGTGGCAAGAAAATGACAAAGTTGGTGCGGTTGCCACATACAGAGGTCCTTCTGAAGGATTTGCAAGTGGTAAGTTTCATTCAGAAGGCTTGCTTGACTTCAATTTTGAGCAGCTAGAAAGCCAAACCACTAAACAAACAGACACCTTCACTTCCAAAATTGGTGGGAAGAGTGGCAGTGTAGCAAGGGAAAAGCTCCATCGTTGGACTCCTTACCCTTCACAGAAGACTCTGGATTTACAATCAGGAATGAAAGAAGTCACTGGTAACAAGTCAGAAATGATAGATAAGCCTCTCTTTGATTTTAGCTTGATAACCACGGGAATAAAAGAGCCCCCAAATGATAAAACAAATAATTCTCAAAAACTGAAAACAAAAAAGGAAAAACATATTGAATCTCTTAAACACAAAGCCTCTTCTGACTGCACTGCTTCTTATGAGGTAGTGAGAGAATGCCCCATTACAGAAAAACCTGAACAAGAGCCTAATTTAAATAAGATGCCATCATTAAAATCCCCATTCCTTCCAACTCCAGGCAGCAAATCAGTTCCTCAAAAGCAAGATTCAAAGAATCCCTCAAAAAACACCAAAATTAATTCTTTTTTCTCTGGGGAACACTCAAATCCTTTGGCTAAACACACTGTGGAAGATAATCAGAGTTCTTGCATATCCAAAATGCGAAGTTCAGGTCCTCATGTTTTAAAAGGAAATAATAAAAGTTCACTTGGAACTCAAAGGGATTCTGATGAAAATTTAAGTGATACATTACAGAAAGCCAAAGATGTGCTGCAGTGTCATGAGACATTGCAAAATCCACTTAGCACTTCTAAAAGGACCAGGAATTATGCAAAAGCAAGTAGAAATGTAGAAGAGTCTGAAAAAGGATCTTTGAAGATTGAATTTCAAGTACAGACATTAGAAGATGAAAGTGATGGAGAGATATCTGACACAGAAAAGCATGAGACAAAAATCGAAACCCTGGGTTCTACAACTACAGAAGTTTTATCCTGCAGTACTCCTGCTGCTGATGAGGAAAGGGGGGATGACCAAAACCTGGAAACATCTAGAAAACCATCCACTTCCCCATGTAACTCAGCAGTTCACCAAAAAGAAACTGAGTTACAAATGACATCTGTAGCCAGCCCACAGTCTGGTTTACTGCTAGATTTGAAAACCTCTCTAGAAGATGCACAGGTTGATGACCCTGTTAAATCTCATGAATCTTATGAAACTGAAGGCTTTGAGAGTACTAGCTTGGATGCCGAGCTTCAAAAAAGTGATATAGGTCAACCCTCAGGCCCCCTCCTGCCTGAACTAAGCAAGCTTGGCTTTCCTGCCTCACTCCAGAGAGATCTAACCCGGCACATTAGCTTGAAGAGCAAAACTGGAGCACACCTTCCTGAGCCAAACCTCAATAGTGCTCGCCGCATCCGCAATATCAGTGGTCATCGAAAGAGTGAGACAGAGAAGGAATCTGGGCTCAAGCCAACCCTTCGACAGATTCTAAATGCATCTCGAAGAAATGTCAACTGGGAACAGGTCATTCAGCAAGTAACCAAGAAAAAGCAAGAGCTAGGCAAAGGCTTACCCAGGTGTGTGCCTCTTTTCAGTATCCATTTCCTTTTTTCTTTTAAACTTACCCTTTGGCTGTGGTCGAGAGAATTCTACTTGTTGAGTTTAATTAAATGTTTGCAAAAAAAAATGTGTTGTAGATGTCTGGTTTAAATATCCAAGAGTGACTGCTACTCTATAACAAGTGGAATAAAGTGTTTCCTAGCAGGGAATTCAGGTTACAAAGAAACACACCTACTTCTGAGAAATGAAGTGGGGAAAATACCATTAGAAATCCATCACTTTGGTGATAGGAGCCATAAAGTGACAGCATGACAAAGATGTCTATCTGTAGCCCTGTATTTAACTATAGATCTTAATGAGTGATGCAACTTTTAGATACAACTTCTCATTACTTTTTACTTAGAACGGATAGATGGTTATCTCTCTGTATCTGCTGTGGACATTGTATTTGTGATCACAAAATACATTCTCCTGAGTACTTGCATAATAATAGTTTGGCTGTTCACCTTACTTTAAGGCACTAAGCTTTTCTGAATGGGAAAGCATTGTTCAACATAGGTTTGCTACTTGCAAATCATCCTGCTGTGTTTTAATTATATAGCCCTCCAGGCTTACATTTCCATCCTTTTGAAATAACATGTTTATTGTACCTTCTTTTCTTTTCCCATAACTTGTGAGTATCATTGAAATTATGACTTAGCATGGTGTCTGTTGCTTGTAAATGCTTGATGAACACTTTTGTTTGTTTGCTCTTAAAAATTACATACTTACTGTTGATTTAGAGCTCCATATTAAATAAAACCTTCAGTTTTTATTCCTTCCTTTTGTATATAGCTATATACAAATATCTAATTTACTGCTTGTTACATTACAATACTTAGAGTTAACTTACTTTATGTTTAGAATTACTAGACTATAAGCTCCTTGAGGGCAGAGGCCATCTATTAACATTTGCAATCTCAGTGCCTAGCAGAGTTTGGCACATTAAGTGGTTTCCCCTCTCCCAGCTGTGTCTGATTTATGAATTTTTTTCTTTCTTTCTTTCTTGAGGTTTGGCATAGAAATGGTGCCTCTGGTTCAAAATGAGCAAGAGGTCTTGGATCTGGATGGTGAACCTGATCTGTCTGATCTAGAAGGATTCCAGTGGGAAGGTGTTTCCATTTCTTCATCCCCTGGGTTGGCAAGGAAGCGAAGCCTTTCAGAGAGCAGTGTGATCATGGACAGGGCTCCGTCTGTATATAGCTTCTTCAGTGAGGAAGGCACAGGCAAAGAAAATGAGCCCCAGCAGATTTTTTCACCTAATAATTCATTCAGATCCACACAGAGTCAAAAACCAACCATGAGCCTTAAGCAGGAAGTGACACCTCTGGCTGCCTCCCTAAGAACAGATGAAAGAACTGAAAATGTTGCTACTCGAAGGCGACATAGCGCACAATTATCTCCTGACCGTACAATACCTTTGATGCATTTGACAAAAGAGCTGCACAGCCAGGAGAGCTCTACACTACTTTCAGAGAATCATAATGCCCAGGAAAGTAATGGAGAAGGAAACTCTTTATCATCAAATGCATCCTCAGCCCTTGCAAACTCCAGTTTGGCAGATGCAGCCACAGATAGTAGCTGTACCTCTGGTGCTGAACAGAATGATGGCCAGAATGTTAGAAAGAAACGAAGAGCCACTGGAGTGAGTATGATTCCTGTGTGTTTTGTAGAATATTTCATGTAGTGACTTGGCTATGATAAGAAAAATGTAATGTTTTTCTTGGGTACCTGGGCTTGTGTTTTGCCCTACTCAGGAATAGAAGATTTCTGAGGCTCTTACTTTCATATTTTTGTCCTACTGGTTTCTTTCACTGAGTAGCTCTACTAAGTTAGATGTAATTGAATAGGAATGTACAGTACTGGGAAAATACGAAGTCATCTCTAAAACTAGTCTCTAAACCAATGATTCTTTGAATCACCTGACCAAGGAATGAGCCACATCTTCAGCTGTAACTTTATCTGTTTTCATGATGCATTCTGTACTGCTATTGAAAAATGGTACTCTAGTGTTGTATTTGCTTGTTGGACCCAGAGCTATTAGGCTTAATAAGGTAGTTTTAATACTATAAGAGTACATGTATATGAGCATAGTCTTAGTCTGTTACTTTGTCTTTTATACTTAAGTTGCCTAGCCTAGTCTTTTTATAATCCATTACTTCACTGACACTTCTCTTTTGGCACTTCTGATGGTTAATATTGCTTAAGCCTTTCAGGAACCCTTTCTGAAAAGAAAGAGTTGCTGATAGTAGTATAGACTGGAATCTGACACTCAGAAACTGGACTGTTTCCTTTAATATTGAGACAATATAACAAACTAGTTAAAGGCATGGGTTGTAGACCTGGGTTTAAATTCCATCTCTGCCCTGTTGAACTAGATGTTGTAGCAGATAGTGTTGGATGAGAGATTGATTGTCTTATGGCATAGCTGATGTCTTGGGTCTTCTCTCACAGACTGTTAAGCTTTTTGTTGTAAAGATTTTCTTGATGAATTCTAAAGTAGAAACTATGAAATCAGATATGTTTTACTAGCTTTTACCAAGGTGAAGTGCTTTGCCCAAGCCCTTGGGCTTTACTACCTTTAGGATGCTAGGGAGGTACTTGACCTTGATTATATATATATATATTTTTTTGTCAGATACATTCAGTCAACTAATATTTAAGCTCATATCGTGTATATGAAACTCCTAACTATCCTGACGGTAGCAATCATGAATAATAATGTATGACTGACTTAGAATTTATCCTTTTTCCCCCTCCTGGATAATGGCCTTTGCATATTTAATATTCTTTCTTTTTCTTTTTTGTCTCCTTAGGATGGATCTTCTCCTGAACTGCCAAGTCTTGAGAGAAAAAATAAAAGAAGGAAAATTAAAGGAAAGAAAGGTATAGTATAGAATATTCTGGCAAAAAGAAACTGTTCTTGCATCACTTCAGCCTTTTACAACTTGATATACAAGTGTAGCTTATCAAACAGAGAACACCCATTTATTAATTTATGATATTTTTGTTGCCTTGCTTAAGGACATAGAAAAAGTTTGATTTTCTACTATATCCAGTTGGAGCTATAAAAGAAATATGTGATACCACCTAAAGCAGAAAGCTGAAATTAATACATATCATGGACAAATTGAGTTCAGTATAAAACCAGAAAGTCTGACTGAGCCTTTTCAGTGGAATGAAGAGAAACAAGACATTTAGTAGAAATTTTTATCCCTCTTGGTCATTTATAGCCATTTTACTCACTTTCTGAGGAATCTTGGTTGCTTTTCTCATGTGAATTAAGGAGAGAAGTTATTTGTGGGGCTCCCTGACTGATAGGCTTCTATGACTCTTGCCTTTCACTGATTCTCATACCATTTCAGTATAAGATCTAGTGCAAGAAGTGACTGGATGAACTTTGGGTGGCTGGATGGGATAAGGTGGGAGTCAAAGACGATACCAGTTTCTAGCTGGAGCAGTTGATGGCTTTATTTATAGCACTAAAAAACTTTATGAGAGTTAGAGGTTGAGGGTAGAAGAAGATGGGAGTTCCCTTTTGGATCCCTTGAGTTAAAGGACTTTAGAGACACCTTAGTAGAAGTATCCGGTTGGTAGTTAGATATGTGGGTCTGGAATTTAGGGGAGTTTTCTTGGCATATTGCATGGGAAAGAGACAGATATAAAGATGACAAACACATGTAGTAGGACATTTTATTTCAAAGCTATATTTTATTCAGGAAAATATATATTATTTTATATTAAATATATTTTTATTAAAAATTTTTATATTAAAGAACCTTAATATATTAAGGTTTTAATTTTATATTAAAGAGAACTATTTTAAATTAACTAACAGACTAGAAAAATAGGAATCCAGAAGAGAGTGCAAGCAGTTTAGGTTTGGGGCCCAATGTAAGCCAAAGCCTTGATTGAAGAGGGTAGTAGATAAAGGAAGATGGAAAGTGAAACCGACAGGAGTTGATTTCCCCAGAGGTTTTGCTTGGAAGCATCACTGTGGAAGATGGTGATTTGGTAAGATGGTACCATGTGGTGGTACACTTGAAACCATGAGGCTTGGTCTCTAGCTCTGATAGCATGACTTGACTATGTGATTTGTAGAAAATTTGATGAGTCTCCTTCCAGTGACCTAGTGGGGAGAAAATAAAGGCCTGTCCTAGATAATTGATGCAGTTCCCTGGATTATTAAAGAGACGTCTCCAATATTAAACTAAGCCTTATGGTTTCTTTTGACAGAACGTTCTCAGGTTGACCAGCTGCTGAATATTTCTTTAAGAGAGGAAGAACTAAGCAAATCATTGCAGTGCATGGATAACAATCTTCTACAAGCTCGTGCAGCACTTCAGACAGCTTATGTTGAAGTTCAAAGGCTACTTATGCTTAAGCAGCAGGTAACAGCAGATGGAATATTTAATGAAAAAGGATCATCTTAAAGTTGAGTTTTAAAATGCTTAACAAAATTCTTTATTTTTAGATAACTATGGAAATGAGTGCCCTGAGGACTCATAGAATACAGATTCTACAGGGATTACAAGGTATTC
The DNA here is from genome assembly GCF_003369695.1 of Bos indicus x Bos taurus. Classification (NCBI taxonomy): domain Eukaryota; kingdom Metazoa; phylum Chordata; class Mammalia; order Artiodactyla; family Bovidae; genus Bos; species Bos indicus x Bos taurus. Next base: position 31,739,741 of record NC_040085.1, on the reverse strand, counting down.
AGAGATGGATTGGACTGTCTGTAACTTGTTACTTTTTTATTTTCTCTAGAGGGGAATTAAAGTAGTTATGAAAAAGTTAATATGATTATTCTTATGTTTCCTTGATGTTAGCCTTCTGTAGAAAGGCCTGTAAGACTGTATGTCCCCAAAATACTTAGCAATAGAAATAATGTTACAGAAAGAGTCTTGGGTTAGGCATCCCAAGACTGGGGTACAAATTTGATTCTTCTATTAGTACCAGTATCACTTTGGAGAAGTCAGTTAAAATCTGAAAAATTAGAATATTAAGCCTGCCTGTCTGTATCCTCAGTGGTTGTACATATAGCTTACATAATAATCTATTTTAAAGAATTATGAGCATCTTTAAAATTCTCTTGTAATCTTTAAAAATACAAGTTGGCTCAGTAATGAGTGGCTTTTCAGATAACATTTTTGCATTTGTATGTGTGTACGTTTCCCATTCTAGAAACATATGAACCTTCTGAACATCCAGACCAGGTTCCCTCTAGCCTTACACGAGAACAGAAGAATGTTAGATCTCAAACATCTACTGATGTCACACTTCTGCCTAGTCCTTTTTTCCCGAATTTCCTGGAACCTCCATCTTCCCACGTGTCTCCATCACCCACTGGAACCCCTCTCCAAGCAATCACATCTTCTTTCCAAGCTCATGGCAGTGTTCCTGCTCCAGACTCATCTGTTCAGATTAAACAAGAACCCATGTCTCCTGAACAAGAAGAGACTGTCAATGCCATATCACAAGGCTCTGCTTGCAGTGTGTCCAAGGAATTACTGCAAGCTAATAGTATGTAAACTTTTCTCTGTGTTAAGGGCAACCCTATAGTGGGTCTAGGGCAACTTTATATTAGTGATGTGACATCATACTTGTCCATTAAAACTAAAGTTATAACAGGACTTCCCTGGCGATCCAGTGGCTAAGACTTCACACTCCCATACAGGGGGCCTCAGGAACTAGATCCCACGTGCTACAAGTAAAGATTCTGCATCCGCAACTAAAAGAATCCTGCATGCCGCAGTCAAGATAGAAGATCCTGTGGCCGCAACTAAGATCCCACACAGCCAAATAAATGAATAAATAAATATTTTTTTAAAAAGTTACTATAGTTTTTCTTTAAGTCTTCTTATTTAGGAGCATTATTTAAATATTGGTAACTGTTCCTAATTTTCTCTAATACAGGATTGCTAAATTGACTTTGGATTAGCATGTAACAGGTTCCATTTATTCGGATTGGTGCAGAATTATCTGTTTTTCATGAGATAAATGGCATTGAAGTTGTTGAGTCAGTTTTCTAGATAAAATTCCTCTTCTGGATTTCTCATTACTTAACTGTTTTTATCATTTCAAGTACAGACTAAGGTTAATACGGACATGAGGAACTGGTGGCCATGATGAAAAGCAGAGGGCTCTGGTGTTTGGAATCATCTAACAGGAACTTGGGGGTTTTGACAAATAGCCAGGGATTCTACTGTCTTTATAAAATAATCCTTATCTGGTTACCATTTGAGAACAACTTCTAAGTTGTTTCAAATCTTATCTGAAGTTTGTATAACCACAATGGTGCTATATTGAAAATTAAGAAACAAATTGATATTGTTTGGTATTCTTTTTTTTTTTTTAACAAAAAGAAAGTCTGAAGAATCATCCTAAATTTTGCTATCTGTTGCAGCACTAATCATTGATATGTACATCAAATATATGTTATCTTCCATATTGAATTTTGTTACTTTTATATGGATAGTATTTAGTATATATTTTTTAATGTGGTGACACTTTTTTCAAAAATAGCTTTTATTAGATTTCCTTTTCTGACTGCAAAAGTAATTCATATTCATTGTTTCAAACAAGAAAGAGAAAAGATCAATAGAAACAATCTCTGCCCATAAAAGGAGCTTGTCTAGGATATAAGACATGCACATGATTTGAGATTAATACAAGGCAAAGTGTATAAATACTGTACTAGAAATGCATGTAGGTTATGGGATGCTGAGCAGTGAGATAACTAAACCATGACTGTTAAAGTTGTTAATGTATCATCAAAGTGTCATATTATTTGATAGAAATTCAATCAGTGATAATTGTAGTTTATCACTACACATAGCAGGCACAAAGACAATGGAATAATTTTTTTTTCCTTCTCAATTCAGGAGAGATCAGTGACAGTTGTCCAGTTTATCCAGTTACCACTGCAGCATTGTCCTTATCAGGACTAACAGAGAGATTCCATGAGCCTAGCCAAGAACTGAAGTTTTCTGTGGAGCAAGGAATTACCAGAAACAGAGGGAACAATCCCTCTTCCCAATCAGCTGGTCTTCCTAGCATAGATAAAGAAAGTGAAGAGCCAAACAAAGGCAACAGTGGGTCTGAAGCCTGTACCAGTTCTTTTCCAAGATTATCCTTTGCTTCAGAAACCCCTTTAGAGAAAGAGCCCCACTCTCCAGCTGACCAGCCAGAACAACAGGCAGAGTCCACTCTGACATCAGCTGAAGCTAGGGGGAACAAGAAAAAGAAGAAACTTAGGAAGAAGAAAACTCTGCGGGCTGCCCATGTTCCTGAGAACAGTGACACTGAACAGGATGTATTTACTGCTAAACCTGTAAGGAAAGTAAAAACTGGAAAGTCTGCTAAAGGGGGGAAAGTGACAACCTCCACCTGGGAAGATAGCAGAACTGGCCCAGAACAAGAAAGTGTCAGAGATGAACCAGATAGTGACTCGTCTCTTGAAGTCCTAGAACTTCCTAATCCTCAGTTAGAAGTGGTAGCCATTGATTCTTCTGAATCTGGAGAAGAGAAACCAGATAGCCCATCTAAAAAGGATATTTGGAACTCCACAGAGCAAAATTCATTAGAAACTTCTCGCTCTGGTTGTGACGAAGTTAGCTCTACCAGTGAGATTGGCACTCGCTATAAGGATGGCATCCCTGTAAGGTAAGGATACTGTGTTGGTCCAATCAGAGCAGCTTTCACCATTCTTTCATTAGAAAACAGAACTCTTTGTTCCAAATCAGAATTTTTTTGGAGTCACATTTATAGAAAATCAGTAGGGATGGATGACGGATATGGATATCTCCTTAGCAATGGAGCATTTCTGCTTTCTCACTTGTGTTGTATTTACTGTTTTTTCCTTTCATATAAAAATTTCACATGCAGAAACTGATCTTGTATTGTTGCTATTTTGTCCATTGTTTAGAATAATTTTTTGAGTCAGGAAAATACAAGTTTTCCTACCTGTCCTGTTCACACAGATGCTAAGAAGATTTTTGCTATTATTTTGTAGTGTGGCAGAAACTCAGACTGTGATCTCCTCCATAAAAGGATCAAAGAACTCTTCAGGTATTTGGTGGTTCCGTTTTATTTAAATGAATTACAGGAGGGACTTCCCTGGTGGTCCAGTGATTGAAAGTCAGCCTTCCAATACAGGGGATGCAGGTTGGATCTCTGGTCTGGGGACTTGGATCCCACACATCTTGAGCCAACTAAGCCCATGACCCACAGCTGTTAATCACTATAGAGTCCATGCACTCTGGAATACATAAGTAAATAAATAAATCTTAACTTTTTTTTTTAATGACTGAATTGATAAATTAATCACAGGAAAAAAGCTTTGTAAGTATTAAAGCCAGGCTTTAAATCTACTTAAATATGCTTATAGAATAGGGGATGGGGACTGGGCTTATTACCAAGAGGATGGAATGCTTTGACCAGCAGTTACTGGTATCCCTGAATCCTCAAATCCTGGCATTTCAGTTTCTTACTCACATCTCTAATCTGGTTCTCTCGTGTATTCAGCTAATTAGAATAGTTGGCCTTCTGTGTCTTCAGTTCTGCATCTGTGGATTCAACTAATCACAGATTGTGTAATGGGCATTTATTGAAAAAAAAAAAATTGTGTGTAAGTGGACCTGCACAATTCAAAGCATGTTGTTCAAGGGTCAGCTGTAAACGGGAGGATGTGTATAGGTTATATGTAAATAGTATGCCATTTTATATAAGGGACTTGAGCATCTGTGGATTTCGGTACATGCTGGGTGAAGGAATCCTGAAACCAATCCCCCTTGGTTACCAAGGGACAACTGTCTTAGGGTTTTGTTGGCTCTGGGGGGTGGGGGGTGGTGGGCTTTGCTCTGAGAAGGAATTACTTTAAAAATAATGCCTTAATAAAATAACTGGCAGCAGAAGAGACTGGATGTGGAAAGATATTTAGTGCCTTCAAGGGTATCATTCAAAGACTCACTATGTAAGTATTTTTTCCCTAAGAGAAAGGCCTTCCCTACCTTTTCTTAATATGAAATCTTCATAATGAAGATCACTAATGAGAATGTGGTGTTTTGCTAGGCAAACCAGGTTCTTAGGAGAATCCAGGCACCACTTTTTCATAATGTTTTAAATTTCTTAGTATCTTTTGAGATATAAGCTGACACATTTCTGAAACATTGTTTTCTAGAAATATCTTCAGAGCCAGGAGATGACGATGAGCCCACAGAAGGGAGCTTTGAGGGGCACCAAGCTGCAGTGAATGCAATTCAGATATTTGGGAATTTACTGTATACCTGTTCAGCAGATAAAACTGTCCGAGCTTATAATCTCGTGGTAAGTTAATACATCAGTTTGAATGTTTTTGCTTCTTTACAGGTTTTAGAAACTCCCAACTTGCTCTCTTTTAAACACGCGTCTGTTTGCTTTCCAGAGATGGAGTAGGCTTTAGACTAACTTCAGATACAGTTGATCTAGTGACTCAGTGGGGTCACCAGAGACTTAAATTCTTTCTTTCTCTCCTTTCTGTTTTCTCTGGTATCAGCTCTTCCTAAAGCAGGTTCTCCTGCTCACAGATGTTAATAGCTACAAGAGTTTCTTTTCCCTCCCACCGCCAAAAAAGGGTCCTGTGCTTTCCTCCCTAAACAGTCACTTGGCAAAAGGAGATGGAATTATAACAGTAGGCTAGGGACAGTCAGGTCCCAGCCCTGGAGTGGATGCTGAGGTGTGTCACCTAGTTGCTACATAATAGAGAAGGGATAGAATGAACATTGGGAAAGTGTCAGAGGAGGCATTTTCCCTGAGAGTTGATGAATTGTGCAAGTTATTAAGAAGAGCAGCAGTCTTTCATTATCCCACACTTAATCTGATGCTCCTAACTCTTAATTTTCTTATAGTGGACTTTTGAGTTTTGAGTCTGGTATTTGTGCTTCCCTGGTGGTTTGTGGTAAAGAATTCGCCTGCCAATGCAAGAGATACAAGAGACATAGGTTTGATCCCTGGGTCGGGAAGATCTCCTGGAGTAGGAAATGACAACCCACTCCAATATTCTTGCCTGGAAAATTCTTTGGACAGAGGAGCCTGGCGGGCTACTGTCCATGGGGTTGCAAAAGAGTTGGACACGACTGAGCGCACACAGGACACGACTGAGCGCACACAGGATATCAGTTCAGTTCAGTCGCTCAGTTGTGTCCAGTTCTTTGCGACCCCATGGACTGTGGCACACCAGGCTTCCCTGTCCATCACCAATTCCTGGAGCTTGCTCAAACTCATGTCCATCTAGTTGGTGATGCCATCCAACCATCTCATCCTTTGTCGTCCCCTTCTCCTGTCTTCAATCTTTCCCAGCATCAGGGGCTTTTCAAATGAGTCAGTTCTTCGCTTCAGGCAGCCAAAGGATTGGAGTTTCAGCTTCAGCATCAGTCCTTCTAATGAATATTCAGGACTGATTTCCTTTAGGATGGATTGGTTGGATCTCCTTGCTGTCCAAGGGACTCTAAAGAGTTCTCCGACACCGCAGTTCAAAAGCATCAGTTCTTCAGTACTCATCTTTCTTTATGGTCCACCTCTCACATCCATACTTGAGTACTAGAAAAACGTATGTCAAACTAATTCTGTTTATCAATAATGATAGCCAAGAAACTTTAGGAACACTATGTTGTCTGAACAAATACAGTGAAAGTATATGAAATTGATGAAGTTTTTGAAAGTCAAAAGATTAGACGATGGACTGAGAAAATGTGTTTACTATAGGCAACAGGTATATAGGGTCCTTTAGCCTAATAATGTATGAAGGGCAACAGAGATGACTGAAGGAAGAAAGCAATGGTACTAGGAGGTATGAGTGTAAGATTTGGGGAATTGGCTCTAAATTGTAAGGTAGGTATAGGTATGTATGTACATTGTAAATATATATAACAGTATGTGCACAGAGATAACAGGGTGTTCCGTTATGAAACCACGCCTGGGACACTAGGACCTGTGATGGCATGTCTTTGAATATTGTGAAGCTTTCTCTACGTACTAATCAAATGCAGCAACTTAGCTGGGTAATTAGCTATAGTTTGAATTTGCTTGCACTTTAGTCCATATGCTAGAGAGACTTGGCCTAGCATTAATTAAAATTCTGATCTATCTTATAGCAAATTGCCCTAAGCAATTTTTGGTATGGCTCAGTTAACATATAAGTTGCAGGTACCTCTGTTCACTGGGCATTCAGTGAATAGGTACTTACTGAACACCTTTTGATACCATATACTAGGTACTATTCTAGACTCTGGGGACACAAACATGAACTGTATGTTTTAGCTTTTTTTTTTTTTTTAAGGAAATACATTATCTTATCCATCTATATCCACAAGTAATGATCTAAACTGTGCTTGACTTTAGAGTCGAAAGTGCATTGGTGTCTTTGAGGGCCATACCTCCAAAGTGAACTGCCTCCTGGTTACTCAGACCTCTGGGAAGAATGCTGCCCTTTACACTGGTTCCAGTGATCATACCATTCGCTGCTATAATGTTAAGGTAAGTGGGTCCAGAGAAATCAAAAGTGATGATACTGAAGCACTTTAACTATATTTACTGTGTAGAGTGGAGACAGTGAGACATGCTTCATTCTGTTAACCTTCTTGCTTTTAAATCTGTTTCAGTACACTTATAACCTTTGGTAGAAATGAGGCTTAGGTCTAAACCATGTTTTCTGTCTCTCTGCACATATCTTTTCACTTGCTACTGTTAATAATATACCTCTTTGGATCTTTCCAACAAATATTCCTCTTGATTTTTATTTTCATGTCATATGTCAAAATTAATATTAGGTAGAAAAAGAAATGTTAAGTTTTTAAACTTAAAGACTTAGAAGTAGATCTCTCCTCTTGAGAAAGAATTTTCTAAATGAATTATAAGAAATGAGAAAATTGTTTGCATTAAAATATACATATATATACACAATTGCATAATATTTAAAATATAAAAATAAGTGAGCAGGAAAAAAATATATACATATATTCTTAACTTTAAAAGACTTAATTATTTAAGACAAAATTTATAATACCACATAATTAGGTTTTTAATGTATATAGATGGTATATGTGAGATTAACAGGAACACAGGAAAGGGAGAGGCTAGAACTATGCTGGTACAAGGTTCTTATATTTTGTTGAGGATAAGTCAATATTAACTTGAACTAGATTGTTACAGGTTAAAGAAGTAATCTCTAGAAGGCTGATTCAAAACTTCAGTGTGCATCAGATGGACCTAGAGAGCTTGTTAAAACACATGTTACTAGATCCCTCTCCCAGAGTTTCTGATTCAGTAGGGTTGGGATAGAGCCCAAGAATTTATTTTTCAAACATGTGATACTGATTCTGCTGGCCTAGGGGTCACACTCTGAGAACAGCTGCCCTAAAGCAATCACTAAAAGAATAATGCAAAGAAAGATAGCTTAAAAATTTAATAGAGGAATTAAAATGGCATACTAAAAAAACTGTTTAATACAAAACAAGGCAGAAATAGGGAAAAAGTAATAAAAATGAGACAAATAGAAAGCAAATTGGAGTCTAAATCTAACCATATTTAATATCATATTAAATGTGAATTAACACCCAGATTGAAAAGGAGATTGACTAGATAAAGAACAAACATCAAAATCTATGCTGTCTACAAGACACTTTTAAATTCAAAGACACAGGTAGGCTGAAATAAAAGAATGGGGAAAAAATGTACTTTTTTTTTGCAAATAGTAACAAAAAGAGCTAGAGTAGTTATATTACTATCAGGCAAAAGACTACTACTGAGACAAGGTAGCTTTTTATAACGATAAAGGGTCAGTATAGAAGACATTCAAGATAGGAAGATAGAACAGTGATCTATCTTATCAGAGAATAACAGAGCATCAAAATATGTAAAGAAATATTGATGGGATTACAGGGAGAAATGGACAAATCCACATTAACAGTTCTTTTTTTATTATTTTAGTCACTTAGTATCATTCAACAGCATTCAATCTTGAGTACTTAACTATGTAATTGGCCCTGTTCTAGGTAATTAGATTTTATCAATAAAACCCAGTTCTGGGAATTCATGGAAATCATTTTATGAACATCAGCTCAAACTGTGTTTGTATAACCTGTATATGCATCAGAATTATGAAGGAAATTTTTTAAAAAACATATTCTAGGGCCTACTGAGTTAGAATCTCAGGGTTTAGGGGTGAAACTTGGTGTTCTATATATTTTGAAAACTTTTTGGGTAATTATAGACTAGCTAACCTAAAACTGGTTTAAAGGAGGCATTTGGTAGCTGTTGAAATAGAGAATCAGTTGCAGGAAAGCACATAGTACTTGATTAATGCAATTATCAGATAATACAACTATAATCTTTATTTTCCTTTTTAGACAATGAGTGCAGCTTTTTCTTTGGCTACTTAATTTAAGAGGCTAAAACCCAGTTCATAGTGCCCTTTGAAGAATTTCTGCATTCCAAGTTAGAAACATAGGTGACATTAGAAGTTATATTTGTTTACTATGTTACCTATAGCTTGAGGTTCTTTGGCCACAAATTTCAAAGCAGAAAACAGTCTAAGATACTTTTCTACAAAATGGAGGATGCAACATTTTCTTCCTCATAAAAAATAATTTCACACTCTGGTTCACAGAGGATTGTTTTCATACCTTATTTGCTTTTAACCTCTACTGATCAAGTGTTGTGTGCTTTTATCAGACTCGACACTGTGTGGAGCAGTTACAGCTGGAAGACCGGGTTCTCTGCCTCCACAGTAGGTGGCGAATTCTCTATGCAGGACTGGCAAATGGCACTGTGGTCACCTTCAACATAAAGGTTAGTGGTAGGGGAGAGAAGGCTGAACTCCCATGCCACTTAGAAGTGGGGTGTGTGAGGGAAGAAGGCAAAGACAAGACCATTTCCCTGTTTTTGTGTGTGTAAGAGAAAGCAGCAGAATTAGCCACTGCTCAAAAACTTACCTTCTGTTGTAAGTGAAACAAGATGCATTCTGTCTGCTCAGGCCCAAGTGTGCCAGGACCAAAGTGTAACTGTACTAAATTAAACCAAGCCTAATGATTTGGGGCCAAATAATGAGTCATGGGTTAAACTAGTTTGTCTCATTTTAAGAATGACACCATTAAAAGTGAGCTTAAATTCCTTTGAGTATGACAGTGATGTTGTTTAGAACTGATTTAGGGTGTCCTGAAAGTAGCCTGTTCTGTAAACTGAACTAAGTCAAGGATTGCCTTCATGCCCTTGGGCCTCATTCTTTCCTGACCCAAATATAAATCCATTTGTTGAGCAAACCTTTACTGAGCCACTGTTATGTGGTATGTCTCAGGATAAGGCTTAGGAAACAAATGCAGGCCAATTCTTGATGGCTCTATGTGCTTTGTTAATGTAGTTGAACTTGTAAGCTTTAAAGCATGAGAGACATGATCCAGTTGGTATTTTAGAAAAAGTCACTTTGGTGTTGAACACATTGGAAAATACTGATAGTAGAAGCTTGAAGACCATTTAGGAGGCTTTGTTACAGCAGCTGACATCTAGACTAAAGTGAAGAGAATGCATAAAAAATGTAATCAGAGGTAGAAGTGATAGGTTTGGTTATTAATTAGTTGTGGCATTCTATCCCAAGGCCATCTGATCACCTTTTAACAGTGTATGAGGAGTTTGCTGTATTGTGCCTAATTAGAATATCATATGTTTAATTAGTATTTACTGTCTCTCCTTCTACCAGCTATCTGGAACTATGTACAAGAAATGCAATAAAATATGCTCTGGTTTCTGCCTTTAAAAAGCTTAGAATCAAGTTAGAAGAAACTAGCCCATAAATAATCAAATATCAAGTTATTTGGTTCACTTGATAGGAATAGATCACAGAAGACAAAATAGATTTTAAATGTTTTAAAGGCTAAAACTTGAATTACCAGTTCTATTTTGTGAGGTTAATGTAATCAAAGGTAAATGAAGTTAGGAGCCAGATTTTGGGGGCAAAATGATGGCAAATTCAATTGGGAATTATCTTTATTTTTTGTTTTTTTTTAAATGGTCTTTAAATGGTTGAAAAGCCCCAGCAAAGATGGACTTTGAGACAGCGATTTGAGAGTTTTTACAGAGGTGTGAATTTTGAATCCTTGTTAGGGCTGGACCTTTTTTCTGTTTTGCCCACACTCCTGGAATGCAGTGCTTTGATGATGGGGCTCATCAAAAAGCCACGGCTGTTGACCTTGGCCTGTCTACCTTTGGGCCCTGAATGCCTTTCATCTATCTCCCCAGCATTTTAAGATGGTTGAGATTAAGGTTCCCAGCTGCTGCTCTTGCCGAGTCTCTGGGAGTTTTGTCTTTTACTTGCACCTAAAATACCTTTTTAGAATTTTGGGAAAGTAGGAAACTATGAACAAGATTGGTTTGGGTGTAAGGAAAGCAAGTCTAAAATCTGAAGTAAAGGAATGTTTATCCACATCCACATTCAGGATGTGACCATGCTGTGCTGACTGACATAAAGGTTCCTATAGTTTAACTTAATGTTATGAGAGAGAAACATAGAACCAGAGGTCAGAAAAAGGTCAGAATAACATAAAAGTTGGAGAATGAGAAACTGGTTGTCTAAGTAGTTCTCAAAGAAAATTTTGGAAGCAACCATGTCAAATAGACTACATACATTCTGGATGACAAAAATCAGACTTCTTGGGTCTTTGGCATGGAAAATGTATTCAAATATGGAAAAAAGATTTCTCTTTCATGTCATTGACTTAAGGGAGGTGAGAGAGGACATAAAAAGAGAACCAAATTCTAATTATGATCAGGATAGCATGGGTCAAAGATAGAAATGAGTTTATAACATAAGACTGTCCCCACTAGAATGGAGGAAGAAGGTGTCATGAGTACAGTGTTAGAATGGGAATGGCAGAGGTTGGGGAGTTAGGGATACAGAGTGGATATGAAAACTTACAGATGGGTGTTAGACTTTATAGAGTTTGTATCAAGGTAGTGATTTTGGATTAGTTGATGCTGAGGTTTTCCACCTAAGTGGTTTTTACTTCATATAATGGTGGCTTATTTTTCAGAACAACAAACGACTTGAAATCTTTGAATGCCATGGCCCTCGGGCTGTCAGCTGTCTTGCCACAGCTCAGGAAGGTGCCCGAAAGTTGCTGGTTGTGGGTTCTTATGACTGTACCATTAGCGTACGCGATGCACGGAATGGATTGCTCCTTAGAACTCTGGAGGGCCACAGCAAAACCATCCTCTGCATGAAGGCAAGTATAAAACAGGAGTTCATTGTCTGGTGCAAACAGAAGAGTTCAAATGAAGTTTCCCATGTTTTCTAATGCCTTATTTAGAATACAGGAGGTTACAGTCCTTTTCCTTAGGCCTGGAATCACCACAGGACGTACTGTTTTTTAGCATATTAATTGAGAGACAAATATCTTATAGAATGTAGATATACTCAAATGCTGTTCTAGGCTACTTCGTAATCATTCCAAAGAAGCAATAAACCCAATAATATGTTGTCAGTTCATCAGAGTACTTATTGGCAGCACATAAATTTCAGTTCAGAAAATTTGTCTGAGAAACTTATTTTATACCTCATTCATGCTCATCTCAAAATAGGGTGGAAACTAGAATTTGCCAATGTATATTACAAGTTAAAGGAAACCTCAGAACTTTATACTGAATCTCACTCACTGAATTTTTTTTCTTTAAGGTGGTGAATGACCTTGTGTTCAGTGGCTCCAGTGATCAGTCAGTCCATGCTCACAACATTCATGTAAGCCTTGTTGGTGTATCTTTAATAAAATGGTGGATAAAGCTTGAAGGGATTTCTCAGACCTCTTGCAATTTAAATTAAGCCTCCTTTCTAGTGAAAGACTTAATAATAATCCCTGTGCATAAGCTCTTGGATACTGTTAAGCACTATAGAAATCAAAATTCTTGGGGGCAGACTCAAAAGTCTACATCAGGTTTAGTTTGAATGTCTCATTTAAATGTGAGACATATTGAGCATCTGAGACTCTGAGAAAGTAGATATGATACATAGTTTAAAATAGCACAAATAGAAAGGGCTGTGAGACTCTGCTTGGGTCATAGAGGCCACTTTTGAAGTTCAGTTCCTAGTCTGAACTTCTGAGGTTATTCAGCCTCAGGAACTTTTTGTCCAGATCCAGTGAAATGATAAAAGTGAATATACTTCGAACACTATAAAATACATACACACAGAGCTGTGACCCTTCTCTCTCTGTAACACTGGGTTCTCTCCATCAAGATACAGTGCATATATTTTATATAAGTAACAAATGCTTGTGAGAATACTTCACCTGTCTAAAATTAGTACAGCTACATGTGTGTACAAGTAGTCTCATCATTACCTCTTTTCGAATTACAGAATTATAAATCTCAAAAGTCAAGACTCTTAGAAATCAGTCTAGTAACTCTTGTCTCTCTTCTGATGCAGACTGGTGAGCTTGTCCGGATCTATAAAGGTCACAATCACGCAGTGACTGTGGTGAATATCCTAGGGAAAGTGATGGTGACTGCTTGCCTGGATAAATTTGTTCGTGTCTATGAGTTACAGGTAGAATTTAGATTCACTATTTTGTTTGAATGATTTGAAGAGATGGTCTGTTTGGATTTGGTGTGTATGTGTGTTTTTTTTTTTTTAATATGGAAAGGCTGGGGTGGAACTCAGAAATCTGTGTTCTTCATAAGTGTTGTAGGTAATTATGAAGTAGTTTGGTCCTTGGACAGCACTTTCAGAAATACTGCCCTGAGATACCTGGTCAGGGTTTTCTGGAGGGCAGCTGTAGCCTGTCACATCTGTGTGGTTCTCTGTGTATAATTTCAGGTTTGAGACTTTGACACTACACAGAAATTGGTGGGGAATTTTCCCTCCCAATTACCAGCTCTTCCCTTGAGGAGGAGGACTTATTAAAAAGATTGCTGTTCGATTATGCTTCTGTTAACAAGTGACTGGTGCTTCAGCTTGATACCTGAGGTACAGTTTTAAACTTGCAAAAGCCTTCAGGGACTATGCTTATTAAACACAAGGTATAAATAACCTTGATTCTCTTTCTCCGCCCCCCCCACCCCGCCCTGCATCCACTTAAGTCACATGATCGATTGCAAGTTTATGGAGGACACAAAGACATGATTATGTGTATGACCATCCATAAAAGTATGGTGAGTTTAATTTGCTGTGCCACATAATTTGCTTTTGAATGTGTTTACTAAAAATTCTACAGACTCTTAGTAATGTTACTACTTGTCACTTCCAAAAATGATATCTATTTTTGATATGCCTCATTATTGAATGTTTTCTATCTCTTGGTATTATAATATTGAGAAGTAACCCAGTAGTGCTCTTGAATATTAGATTTTTATTAAGAACTAAAATAGTTACAATAAAAATGTATAATACCACCATTGGATAGAAGATAAATTTAAGGTGTTTCCAAAAAAACAGGTGAATGGTGTTTTCTTCAGAGACATTATGATCTGGAAAATACATTGGAATAGAGTCAGGAGATTTGGTCATTGTGGCATGGTTATAGCAGACCTAAAAGTAGAAGCTAACTCATGTAACCCTACTAATCTTTGATTTATTTTATTTTTAAATTTTGAGGTTGAACCAGAATGGATATTTTTCTAACTTTAAGCTGTAGAGCCTTTGTCCCAGTGAAATTCAGAAGCCTGATATGTAATGCCCAGCAGAAGCCAGAGCTACACCAGTTAAAGTATAAGCAGTGCCTCTGAGCCCTACCACTTCTGCTCTCAACGACAGTCCCAAGAATGGCTTTCTAAGGAGCATAGCTTCCAAGTATCCAGACTAGAAGATGTATAAGATACTTTCCTATTATGGTACTCTGGGGCTGGTTTGGGTTTAGGTTTAAAGTTTCCTGTTGTAGTGCTACCAGCTTTTGACTCTTATTTTGAGGATGTTCATAGTATTTTTATTGTGTGTTGTTTTAGTCTGATAATGATAAACATTTTTCTCTAGATTTATACTGGCTGTTATGATGGCAGTATTCAGGCCGTGAGGCTAAATCTGATGCAGAATTACCGCTGCTGGGTAAGAATTAAAACTGTTCTTGTCACCAGACTTAGATGTTGCCCAACCCCAGGCCAGTTTATAGATCTTCATTATCATTGGTTTAACATTTTCATATTGAGTCTTCCACCATAGGACAAATAAGCTTATTTTTTAAAAAGTGTATAAAATGCTTCTGTAATTTTATAGTGAAAGTTCAATCTTAAGGTTAGATACAAACTATGTTTAAGTGTCCATTCAGAGGTTATTTCCTTTGTGTTTTTTATTTTGCTTTATTACTATATTAATACATGCCTACAAAAACATCAGTAATACAGAAGTGTGTGAAAGAAAAGTAGAAGTGCTTATTTTCATAACCTGCCTACAATATTTTACCCATTCCTCAGGCATTTACATGTATTAGTAGTTTGGTTTGTTCATTGGTTTTTGAGAAGTAGACAAATAAAAATTTGCCCTCTTGAAGTTTTAAACCTCAGTTCACTAGACTAAATTTCATGGTTTTTATTTTAGAGTGGAGGATGGTGATTAAACCTCAAAACTTTCACACTGTTTCTTATAAACCTTAATTTATTTCATCAGTTCTAATAGTACTGACCAGAGAAGAGTGGCTGGCACTGAATTTTTTCCCCTAAACCCTAATCCCCTTTTCAGCATTGATGAACTGTATGCTCACATTTTAAAATTTGAGTTTAAATTTGTCTATGGCCTAATTACTTTTCAGCTTTTTATACATCACTCTCTTTGACTCTTAGTATTCTCAGTGAAGACAGGCAAAATCTAGTAAAACAGTATCCAAAACATACTTAATCCAAACCAGTATCCAAAATAGACTTATCTAGAGAAATGAGGAAAATACCTTCTGGTTTTGAAGCTGGGGCTATAAAATAGTGTTTACAGAGGGAAAATTAAAAATTTCATTACTGTTTATAAATGAACTTGTTAGAATCATTTCTTAAAAGCCTGTAAGGAAAAAAAGCCAAAACAAGAGAGTCTTTATGCTTTCTGACTAACAATTGAAATATAGCCACATTTATAATACAGTAAAAAAAAAAAAAAAAGATCACAAGACTGTGATTCAAGTGATAAAAATTGTGAGTAAAGACAAGCTTCCTTGGCAGTTTTCTGCCAGTATTTCCACAAGTGTAGTTTTCTTTATCATACATTTGTGTTTTCAAGTTTACAAGCCAACAATTCTTAGAATTGTTAAAAATAACTCAAGTATTACAGGAAAGCTCTTTGTCTTTTTAAATAAATGAACTGAGAAGCTCTTTTTATGATGGCAAGATAAAGAATTATTATGGTTTAACACGCTCTATGACAACCTAGAGGGGTGGGATGGAGTGGGAGGTGGCAAGGAGGTTCAGGAGGAGTTCATACCATAGGCTCATACCATGAGCCATAGGTTCATACCTATGGCTGATTCATATTGATGTATGGCAGAAACCAACATAATATTGTAAAGCAATTATCCTTCAATTAAAAATAAATTTTTTAAAAAAGAATAAGTATAGTTTAAATTGAATTTTATTTAATTTGCCTGTCAGTATTTGCTAACAGCTTCATTATTTAAAGATGTAATGGCTACATTAGAGCTTTGCCTTCTCAAAATACTGAACTGTCAAAAGACTTCCTAGTCTTTTCAAAGTTTCTGAATAAATTCATGATTAATTTGGTTGCCTCTGGCTTTTTTGAATTTGCCAGCCAAGAATAAATTAAAGAATAGGGGCTTACTCACAGGCTACAATGAAGAATATTCTCATTGCATGTTTCCCGTCCTCTTTATAACTTAACTCTTTCAATTCTCTCTCTCTCCAGTGGCATGGCTGCTCTCTGATATTTGGTGTTGTAGATCATTTAAAACAACATTTGCTGACTGACCATACAAATCCAAACTTTCAAACTCTGAAATGTCGCTGGAAGAACTGTGATGCTTTTTTTACTGCTAAGAAAGGATCCAAACAGGTATATCAGTGGGATTTGAGGTCAACCCGGGGTCATTGGCTGCTCAGAGCAGGGTTCAGTAAACCTTTTTTGCCTTATTAGAATGTTCAGACTTGCAGTAAACAGGGAGAGTGTAAGGATTTCTCTTTTTATTATTAATATTATTCACAGATTTGAGAGATAGCTTAATGAGGTTTCAAGTGAAGAATTAGGTAGTTTTTGAGAAAGTGCCTAAAGAGAATGTTTTCACTTGTTCCAATCCAGTAACTGAACCTAGAGGTTTATTACAGCATTCTTTTGTTAAGAACTTAAGTGCACAGTTCCATGTGAATTAAGAGTGATGGGTCCTAACTGCCTTTCATGGATCACAGATTAGACCTGGGAAGCTCTCCGTGGCTTTGACTTTCTTTTGACCTACTACCAACCTCTTTCTCATGGGTCCTTTTCCCTTTATTTCTAGGATGCTGCAGGACACATTGAACACCACGCTGAGGATGACAGCAAAATTGATTCATGAAGTTTTTTGCCTCCCATGTTGGGAAGTCTTTAGTTGAACTAATCTCATATCAGCCCCTTGCACAGGCCAATGTCCTCCTTTCTCCAGTGAATCAGGGAAGGAGAAAGTGGTTACTAGCCAGGCTTACTACTAGCATAAGTCTGGGCAGCTCTATGGGATGACAGGTTACACTTCTAAATTTTTGCTGGAGGTTTGTCAGATTTAAACAGATTTTTAAGGAGCTATACTCTTCTGGGACAGCATGGCATATAGTAATTTATGCTACTGGTGTTCTCCAGATGTTTATTAAAGACACAGATCTTAATTGGTTACCCAGTTTGACCCTAATCACACATGTATTTTATTGATTTCAGTTTGTGATTTTTAGTTTCTGTTCTTACGATGATTTAAACCGATAGTCACGTGTTTAAGTTCAAATTTGTTCAAATGTTAGGTTTTTAGGATCAGACTTAATTTCTCCTTAATTATTGCAATCAGTTAATTCTAACCACTGGGTAATTTAATTGGAAGCAAATATTTTCTTTTCTTAACAATTATGTACAATGTTTCAATATTCTCTTCTTAGATGGACAGAGCAGCCTTTAAATGCTAAAGGGACACACAGTAGATTTTTAACAGCTGGAGTAGCTGCTCTGCTGATTATATTTTAGGAGCTCAGGCAGCAGATCACATAATGACAAATCCTTGCAGACAATAATTCCTATTGAACCTCCGCAGACTTTGATAAAGTCCTCGGTTCAAGGCAATGCACAGACCTACCATCTACTTGGAGATCTCACTGTTAGACCTGGGTACTCCCTGCAGGTATTGGCAGGCTGTTCAAACTGGACGTGTGCCTTTGTCTTTCCAGGTTCTGACCCTCCAAACGGGCAGTGGGTTTGAAACCTTTTAGTTTGCTTCATTGCCAACCCCTCTCCCATTCTCTGGTTGTGCCTAGACTGACAGCAGCCATCATATAGTTCCTCTGGGCTCATGAGGTACTTTTTACCGACCCACAGTACACAAATGGGGGGAATCAGGATAAAGCATCTGAATATAGTTTTTAAGGCCTCAAGCAAACTTCTTAAAGACCAGTGTATTGCCTTCACCTCCCCCACTAAGCTGAGAAGGAAGGGTGGAGTGGGATGAAGGGAAAAGACCCTCCCTGTCCTTCAAGAGCAGCCAAATGAACAAAGCCTTGACACTGCTTTGTTTTTAAATTCTCTCTGGATTCTTAAGTGAAGCCATAGCGGTGTTACTTTCTAGCTTTTTGTTTCTGTGATCGTCAAAACTCTAAAAGATTCTACAGAGAGAGGGAGGAAAGGAGAGAGGAGCCGAGTGCCACATACCGAACTCCGGATGTGATGCCCACTCTTTCCTAGAGGAGAGCAGCCAGGTTTATCTCCACCCACCTTAGTGTACACAATTCTTCTCCCATGTCTTCACTCAGGCTTTAGGGCAGGGGAACTTCACCTGGGGTTCATGGATAGGTTTCATGAGGGTATCCAAAACCCCTGGAATTGAGTATAAGACTAAGTAGCTGTTCTTTTTTTCCAGGAAAGCCTCTGGTGGTTTTTATTAGATCCAAAAAAAAAAAAAAGAACTAAGCTGGGAGATACATCTAGATAATGAATGGCCCCATGAATTATTTACTTCTGTCCTTATGAACGCCAGGACTCTTGTGTTGACCACATTACTGAGATTTGCATGATATTTGAGAGAGCAGAGAAGATCTTGTTGCATAAAGTTTATGTGTGCTGTTTCTGTCTGAGAACAAGCATTCCCTTCTCTTACCCCATTTCCTGTACACGTGACCAGAGAAGCCAAGCTGTTCTGTGGGTTTGGGAATGGTGATTCCTAGGAAAGTACATTTGGATTTATTGCTAAACCTGGCGTTTTCCTTAGGACTGTAGTGAACCCACATTCCTACATTGGCTGAGCAGTGTGCTGAGAAAGTCTTGCATGCTCTGTCACATAGGTGCCCTTCTGTTCTGCCTGAGGACATGTCTGAAAAGATGGGAGTGGTGGAGCTTATGCACAGCAGGAAGGGGATATGTGAGGTGTTGGGCAGTTGTGGGGAACTGTTGTAGGTATGAACAGATTGATAGAATCAGTAAAAACTGATTTGAGCTTAACTTTGATAGAATCATGCACAGTCTATCTGCCTTTATGTATGCAGTTATGGATGTTTCTTGTACGTGTGTATGCGTGTGGGCACCTATACTTAATAATACTTCTCCCCATTTCACAGGAATTTTCTCTGAAGCCATAGCAATAATGTCTTTGTTTCAAGAATGTGTAAAACTCACTTAACACCAGGTTAGTGTACTGCCCTAAATGCACTGTTGTAGCCATCTGTTTAGAAATAAAGGCACCATAAGCATCTTGGCTGCTTATGGTTGTGTGTTATTACTTTTAAGTGTCTTCAAAGTTATGCAGAAGTCTTTTTTTTAAGTCTTCTATAATGTCTTGGCTGATTCTGGCCTTCTCTTCCCTCTCAGATTAGAGCAGTGGTTCAGGGCTTTGTGTTTGCTCTGATATTTCACACTTAGTAGAGGAAGGAAATTGTTACATGATGTGACAAAACACAACTCATTTCTTCTAAGGAATCGAATGTTATTTTTAATTACTTGTGTTTACTTCTGACAACAGAAGCCAAGAAAACCATAGCATAAATCCTTTTGTGTGTATATGCTAGTGTTTTAATGGCAGTTTGTTCTGATGAAATATCAGTGACTTCAAGTTTTATCATGAAGTTTTTAATCAGGTTCAAAATTTTGGCATGCGACTCTACTCAATATAAAGCAGTTAAACACAATGCAAACAAAGGGTTATCTTGACCTGATGTTACTTGAATTTGAGAGAACGTCATTATTACTACACTCCTGCTTTCGTGGAGAATTTTTTTTTCTGCCTCAGAAGTTGAGTGTTTAGCTCCTGAACTACCTATAATTTGTAGGCAACATTATTGCTATTTAAGTGATTATTTGCCTAACGAAGGGTTTTTTGTTTTTCTCTTTTTGGTAGATTATACAGTGGTCAACTTTAGTGACTAGGAATGTGGATGATTTGGTGGGAGTAGGTGTACAATACTTAGCGGAATGGTAATGGTATATTTTATGGAAGAGTTCCATTTGAGGGGAAATCAAACTATATTGTGAAGTGGGATTTAAGTAGCACGCCCTCTCAGGTTTGCCGTTCATATACGCTGACTTATAAATTTTGTACCTGTTACCTAAAGGAGAGCGCCTAAAAACTGTTAAGGCCATGCCTGCCACATTGTTACAACAGTGATTTTTATCCCAGCCGCAAATCCTCAGGATCTTGAGGATTTCAGAGATGCTGTCTGAGGGTCAGAAACAAGCTGTGGTATAGGTGGTTTGGGTTATACTGAGTTCCATACATCAGTGGATGTGAAATCTTGATTAAACCAAACCTACTACTAATCAGACAGTAACCACTAACCTCACTTCCAACCCCCAACTATGTGGCCTTGCTGGGTCACCTGGTGACTAACATTTCCCAGATTTCTTCTGAATTCACAGTTGAATTAGCCCAGTTGAATTGGGGGAGAAGGAAGCAAGGAGGAAAGGCTGTTGAGGACCTTTTCTGCTGCTTCAGAGAAGTACATGCCCTCGAGCTGCGCCAGTGCCCTTGGTGTCTTGATTTTTTTTTTTAATTGAATATGGATTAGAAGACTGAAATCAGATGACATTTGACTGCAAAATGTTTATAAGCAAATAGTTTAGCCTTCTTACATTTTGGTATAAAGCTGTGAACTTCCTAACTTTGTAAAGCAACATATAAAGCAAATATAAGAGGAAAATAAAGTACTTTTACTAATTGTTTATTTTTGTTACCTTATCTACATATTCACGGCCAGCCCTTTTTCATGTTGATATAGAGATCAAGAAGGAAATTGGGTGGAAAATGCAAGATGGTTATAGATCATGGTCCAGATAAGCACGGCACACACCTTCATTTAAGGGTTTGTCCAAGGTCATACAGTAGGTCAGTGTTAGTAGAGGAGCTCTGCATCGTTACAGTCAGCTAACTTGCCCCTCCAGTTAATAGGTAACCCATTTTGTCTACACCCAACAGCTATTCCCCTTCCTTTCCTGTATCTTGGAAAGTATTTGAGTGATTCCTGTGCTCAAGAAATAGCAAAAAGGCATGATTAAAGTGGGGTTTGGGATTTGTGTGTGTGTGTGGGTGTGTATTTTCCATTGCTGTATTCTGAAACTATAGCCCTATACCCACTGGGTGAGATTGGAGCTACTCAGTCTTGCTGTAGCTCTCAATGTGAGAAAACAAAACACAATCAAACCAGCAAAACATATGCCTTTATTGAGATGAACATTTTTTCAGAATGCAACCTAACTTATGAGTTAGATAACCCAAAATGTCCAAACCTCTTTTCACTGAACTAGTTTACTCCAGAGCAGGCCCGTCCTGAAACAGTCAGGCAGAACCAAGTGCTCATTGTGTTGCTGTCCCATGGGTGGGAGAACACAGAGATAATGGGGGGGGGACACGGGGTGGGGGGATCTAGCACCAGGAAGCACTGAGTGCCATTGGCAAATGCTTCTGCAAACAGCTGCAAGCATCTAAGGAGAGTACTTGTCTTCAGAGCTGAGGCCATCAGACTCCAAGCAAAGCTCTCACTGGCCTGTGGCTAGCGGAAGCAGACAGAGGCACTTGGCTCCATGTGGCACAGGGACAACACAGCTCTCCCTTCCCCATTCCTTAACTGAAGGGTCAGGCTGGGCCTGACAAATGGACAGATGCCCTAAGGCTGGGAGGGAAGTGAGTAGAGGAGGAACTAGACTGATGAGGTGCCTGGAGGCTTCCTGGGGGTGCAGCAACTGTGTCCTTTGAGGTAAGTGACTAGCTCTGTTGGGTGAAATTGAAATCCTGAGTGATCCTCCATGCCTTCGATGTGGCCAGCTTGGTTCAGGCATACATGGTGAGCTGCAGCCACTGCAAGAGGAAGTCCCAAGATCAGAATGCACATGAGACAAAAGAGCCAAGCCCTACATATCTAAAACGTAGAAGAAAAGGCCAGTCCCAGCATGCCAGACAGGGAAGATTTCCTGAGAAGCATCCTTCCCACAGATCTCCCCTAGAAAGTACAGATTTTCCAGCATAAAGCCATAACTGAGGCTTCCTTAGAGCCTTCCCCCACTATGCGTTCCCCATGACCACATCCTGCTGAGCTCTGAGCTTCCCTTTATGTTCCTTTCCCATCCCATCCAATCCCATCCCTCCACCTCAAATTTTAAAGTGCGGGGGGAGTGTACTGTTAGGCTTTACCTCGAGAACATTGAGTTTGATGATACCGTCCCCATCCTTGTCAAATGCATTGAAAGCTCCTGCTCGGAAGAATGCATAGACCAGAGGCCAGTTACAGGTGCTCCCCCCAACTCCCGACCACTCCACCTTTTCTTAAGAGGACCATGTGCCCGGTGCTGCCCTTCAGCACCAAAATAGGCCAAAATATCACCAATAACTGCCCCTTGCCATCCCATTCTGAGCCTAAAGAGGGCCTCTTCACCTTTGTTCAGCCTGAACAGTAGATGGGTTTGTCCAGGGTCATATAGTAAGGTCAGTTAGTGGAGATTCCCTCCACCATAGGAGAGGGAGCAGGAAGGGCCTAAGAAAGCAGAAGGGTAGCTGTCCACTTACTGAACATGCCCTCCAGCCTGACAAAGCAGCAGATGAAACTGTCGAAGTCAATATTCATGTACTTGTCTGCATAGCGCATGGTAATGATATCGTAGAGCTGGTTGTTGAGGTGGAAGCCTGTTGGGGAGAGCACAGGAGAGGAGATGGGGGTGAGTCCTCAGGCCTGCTTGCTTTCTCCTTAGAACCTCCTTGTCACACTGTGGCCTAGGAGAGGAGAACAAGAAGCCCTTTCTCTGGTAGGGCCCCAGTGGCCCAGTCCTCCCCTCTCATCCCTGCTCCTTCCACCTCCCATCTGCATCCTGGCCACCCCATTTCTTCCCCATACCTGCATCTTTGACTGCATTGCGCATCTCGTAGCTGTTGATGGTGCCAGATTGGTCTGTGTCATAGTGTTTGAAAATTTTCTGGCAATAGAAAATTTGAGGACAGAGGTCATACACTCAACCTCTGAATTAGTCCCTTCCTTACTCCCACCCTTGTTCTCTCCTCCCACCTGCCACGTCTTAATCTTCTTCCAGAGGTGATGAAACTCTTGCAGGTTCAGTCTCCCAGAGCCATCTGTCTGGAGGAAGGAGGTCAGGGCTACAGGGCACATAGCAAAATCCTCCTGGCTTGGGAGCAGGCCTTCTGAGGGGCTGTGCAAGGGAGGTCCTCTATAGAAGGGCTTCGCCCAGGATATCCACCCTTGTCCTGACCTAGTGTTTAACACACACACACACACACACCCCGCCCCATGCTTCCCTAGTCAGAATCAGTGCCTGCTCTAGAACCCAGGGAACCTTTCTCTTAAAGACCACTCTGAGGTAGGACCTCAGAATCCCAGGCCTGAGGTTGAGAGCAGGGACCAGTGTTCTCCCAACTGTGCTTCCTCCAACAGCTCCTTAAAGAGCAGCAGCCAGGAAGTTCAGCACAGGGCCTCCTTAAATCTTTCCTTGAGCATGAATTTGGGCCCCTCTGCTTGACTGGGCCCCCCTCATTGTTGCCCTAGCCCCAGGAGACTACACAGGGGCTGCTGACAGGGCTGGGAAAGGGTGGCAGTAAGGATACGTCCATGAGAGCGATCATGCTACGGCAGGACTCCAGTGTGAAGCCTTGTGTCTTCAGGTCCTTATCTGAGAGGTATGGAGAAGAGTGAGGAGCTGCCTTCAGATAGCTGGACACACACTGCCCAACTGCCCACCTGCCCCTGCAGAATTAAGCTGCTCACGTTTGTTCACAACTCTGTTAAGGACGTTCTTGAGCTCATCTGCGCAGATCTCCATGTCCTGAGGAGGAAAGGGGAAGAGAATCATGGCTCAAGAGTGCAGCAGCTGGTGGAGCATAGGCTTTGCGAATCAAATCCCAGCCGTCCATGCTTGTATAGTCCATGACAGGGCTGTTCTGTCATGGGGAAGCTGGGGCTTTTTTGAGGAAGACCCTGTACCTTCAGCTGTCTAGAGAGCAGTGGGCCCACCCAGTGGGTGTGTCGGTCTAGAACTCAAAGGACTTCACTTGTGGATTCCTGTGCTACACTCATATACCCCGTTTCCATAAAAAACCAAAAAGACCTCCACTGAACAATAATGAAATAACTGGCAAATTGAGCAGTTCATCAAGGAGAGGAGTGTCTGAGTGAGTCAGAGTTGGAGGTACTCACATCGCCTGCTATCTGCCTGAAAATATTCCGGAATTGCCGCTGTTCCTCACTTTCCTGGTCGGTGTTGCCAGGCTCTAGCTGTGGAGGCACAAAGGAAAACTGGTTGGCAGGGACCAGGGAGATGGACAAACCCGAGAGGAAAGTTCCTTCTGGACTGAAGGAGCCAGGGTGACTAAACCAGCGATAGGTGGCAGCAGGAGCTGGGTACAGAGTCAATGCTCTTCTTTCTTGGTTGAACCTACTGATCTGGAGTAAGAATCATCTGGGCCCCAAGGACCCTTCACTCTGTACCTCCCCAGCCTAGCCAGAGGAGGTATATCAGCTGTGCAGACATGTAGACAGCCCCCTTGGTCCTCTTTCCCCCATCTGCACCAGCTGGAGCCCTCTCCTCCTTTTACAGCCTGACCATCCCAACCAAACCAGCCCCAGCAGGATGAAGCAGACCAGACCAATCTGATACCTCCAGCCATTTCTGCCATCAAGGCCAAATCCTCAGAGGACCCTCCTCCCCTCCCCCGCCATTGCATGGGCACCACAGGACAGAGATGTCCCTGGGTTTATCTGGAATCTTGCCTGCTAGTCTCACCTCCTATATACTTTATATGACCTCCTGTCCTCACTCCAATCTAACACTGTCCCCTGAGCTCTGGAGGACTCCACCTCTGGTGTCACCCCCCTCCCACTACTGTTCTTTATCTTCCCTGTTAATGACACCAGGAAATGAGCTGTTCTGTCTCAGTGTCTGTCACAGGCTTTGCATCCCTCTTCTCTCATCATCCTGGCTGGATGGGCTCCAGCAGGGAAGCTCAGCCCATCCTTCCCAGGACCAGCTTGGTGTGGCAGCCAATCCCAAGACATTCATCCAAGCAGCACCCCAAATTTTAGGAGAATTTGATGAGGGAAAATGTCAGTGAGACAAACCTAAACCTCTGGATGTTAAAGGGACACCCCACCCCTATGGCTCCTCCAACCCCCATGCACTCCAAGAGCACAGGCCTCAGTTGTGTGCAGGCCACCCCACTCATGCACATGCTCAGAAACCTGTGGGGATTTTGCTTGCTTATCAGGGCTTGTGTTGTCTTTTCCCTCCTCTGTTTCCTGGTCCACACCCAGCTCCTTGTTGCTGTTTGCTCGGTCTGAAACAAAGATGATGGGCTGGAGAGAAGAGGGGAGTGGGGAGGGGGCAGGAAGGAAACAAGGATTACTGGCTGAGTGGGCACATGAAGCAACCTCTCTCCTGGAGCAGCTTTGTCCAGTGAGGAGGGAAAGAGCAGAGCTGGGACTTCTTGAACCTCTGTTCAAGCTCCATCTCTGCCACTAACAAGCTGTGTGACTTGAGGAAAGATGCTTGATCTCTCTGGACCTAAGTTTCTTATCTCCTTGTAGAGTTATGAGGATTAAACATGGTAGTTAGTACATGTGAAAATGCTAAGAATCCTAAAAGCAGCATGGTATAGTGCAGTGATTTTCAAGTATTTTGTAGATTTTTTTTTTCAAATGGAAACCTTGTTCAAATTAAATTCCCCCAGAAGCTCTAAAAACTGAGCTTCTCTGCTTAATGAAGAGGGCAGAGCTCTTTTCCCTTGACACCCCCACATCACCATGGCAGCTACTAAGGCTTCTCCAAGGAACCTCTAGGACTTGGCAGAGGACACATTGAGGAAAGAACTGATTATCTACATGGTCACTGAGTTGGGTCAGAATACTTGACTGGAGTCGCAGCCATGCCCCTCACATATGAAAAATATCCTCTGGCCTGAGTTTACTCGTCCATTAATGGGGATGATAAAAACTGCTTTGCCCTTTTCATGGGGCTCTTGTGGGGATCACACAGTTACTGAATGTATAATTGTACTGGAAAAACATTTAAGATGATGCCCAAATATAAGGGGTATTTGTCAGACATGCTCATGCAAGTGAGGAGAATGTGAAAGGGTGGAGAGCGGCTGCCATGCTGTGGTGGCACTGGTTGGGGTATACATCCCATTGAGAAAGCCGGAGGAGGAAGGCAAGGCTCCTGGTAGCGGTGCAGAGAACAAGGGGACAAGCAAAATCTCTCAGTGCATAAGAGTTCCTGAGCACTCTTGAGTTCCCATTTGCTTTTCCATACTGTTCCTCTAGGGCAGCACGAATGGACAGACCATGGAGAGAGCTTCCCCAGCTTTGGCTCCCAGCAGGCCCCAAATACCTTGGCTTGCTCTTCTTTCCAAGAAAGGGGTCTTGTTCAAGTAACTGATACCTGTAGGGAATCTCAGAGCAAGTGTGGCTAGCAGTCTGAGGGGGGAAGTGTGACCATGGGGCATCCCTACCAGGCACACAACTTGGGGCCCAAGCATGGGTCTGGGCCACACAGGCCATGGAGTGTAAAGGTCCGGTACCAGAGAGCTGAGGGCAAGAAACATGGGTTCAGAACAAATATGGTTTCCAGTTCAAGTTTCCCCACTCATTAGTGGTGTGTCCTCAGACAAGGACTTCTGAATCTTTATCGTCTATAAAAGAGGGATCCTGACAGCACCTACCTTGTAGACACTGTTGTAACTGAACACAATGTATATTTTACCCCCAGCACAGGGCCTGAATATGCAGTTGGTGCTTGGTGAATGTCAGCTCTGGTCTGCACTAGCTTGGAGGACCCCTATGATGGATCTTTCCAGATGCTGTCATGAACACTAACACCAAACCTTGTCTGATGGCCTTTGGCTATTGCTCCATTGGTGTGAGGATGCCCAAAGGTCAGTCATTTCTGGATGGCACTCTGGGTGGTCAAACCAAAGTTGTAAAAGGGGTAACATTATTGTAGGCATTACTGCCCTGGAGACCACAGGGGAAGTTATCAGGTGAAAGGAGCAAGGATGGGGTTGATTGTAATCTCGAGTTCCAAAATTACACATAAAAGCTTTCCTCTGAGGCCCCTGAGATGCTCTTAGCATGCATGGTTAGCTTTAGTGATGATGTCCCTGCAGCACAGTGGTCTTAACCAGGACACCCAGGAGGGCAAGCTCCCCAGGTAGCTCTCCTTATCTTTCCCCCTGAAACCAGTCAAGTTGAGCAGCTCCTCTGGGGCCACGCATGTGAAGCTTCGCTTCCCCTCTCCCCTTCCCCATCTGGACATGCACAGCAAGCAGAGTCCATCAGGGCCCATGACTTTGAGGGGCTTAGTTCAGAGAGAGAGGTCACTATCTAGGAGGGAGTTGGCAACCTGCTTCACCTGGAATGAGAGCCCTGGCAGTGACAGCCACTCTGGGTGTCCTCTGCCACCCCCTTCCCCAGAAGGCTAAGGAAAAAGGAGTAGGGAGCAGGCAGGGAAAACAGGAGGAAGGAGTTGTCCTGTCTGCAGAGCAGGCACTGGTGTCGGAAGACAAGGCCCTCCCCCGCACTGACATGGAAATCCTCACACAACTCTGTCACTGCTCCCTGAGGACCAAGGCCCGTTGCCATTCCTGCAAGAATCAAGTCTGAGCTTAGCTTAGTCACACCCACTTCTGAGAAAGAAGAGGTTCTCCTGTGGGTTTTTGCAGGACCCCCATGTCAGGCCCATTTTCACTGGTTGGCCATCCTCCCTTTCTCTTCTAAGCAGGCAGTAAAGTGTGGTGGTTCAGAGCACAGACTGCGGAGCCAGACCTCCTGGTTCCAGGGTGACTCTGCCACTGGCTGTGTGGTCTTGGGCATGTTGGTCAATCTGTCTGTACCTTTCCTTCCTCTGAAAATGAAGGTAATCATAGTACAGGCATCCCTTGCTTTATCATGCTTCGCAGATACTGCATTTTTTACAAACTGAAAGTTTGTGGCAATTCCATCTTGAGTAAGTCTAACCAGTGCCATTTTCTGAACAGCATTGTGTGCTTTGTGTCTGTGTCACATTTTGGTAATTCTTACGATATTTCAAACTTTCTCATTACTATCTTATGGTGATCTGCAGTCAGGATTCTTTGATGTTA
Organism: Bos indicus x Bos taurus; assembly: GCF_003369695.1. Taxonomy (NCBI): domain Eukaryota; kingdom Metazoa; phylum Chordata; class Mammalia; order Artiodactyla; family Bovidae; genus Bos; species Bos indicus x Bos taurus. Next base: position 31,711,721 of record NC_040085.1, on the reverse strand, counting down.
CTACTACAACTTGCTGAAGGCTCAGATGATGATCAGCATTTTTTAGCAATAAAGTATTTTTAATTAAGGCACATACATTTTTCTTTAGTATTAATGCTATTTCACACTTAATAGACTATAGTATAGTGCAGACAAAACTTTCATATGCACTGGAAAACCAAAAACTTCCTGTGACTTGGTTTATTCTGATACTCGCTTTTTTGCAGTGTTCTGGAACTGAACCCACAATCTCTCTGAGTTCTGCGTGTACCAATCTCATAGAGTTGTTGTGAGGATGGAGAGAATCCACGGAAAGCACCTACAAGAGTGGCTGGCTCATAGCCTCCATTCGGCAAGTATAAGCTATCAGTGCTCTGTACCCATAGCTGCCAGAGGAGCTCAGGGAAGGAGGTGGAGGGCTGGGGAGAGGAGGCAGGTCCAGTGCACACATGCTCACTCTTACACACACTGTGTGCCCACTCACCCTGTTACACCCACCTTGTTTTTTTTCTTTTTCTGTACAAGAAAAGAAAATAATAAATGCAAGATAAGTGAAAAGCAAGTTCCCAGAAAGCCCAGTGGCCTTTGGCTTCCCTGTGAACCTGGTCCTCAGTGTCAGGTGAGGTTCATAAATCTGGGTCATGTGGAGCCAAACGGGCCTGGAAGGTATAGGGAGAAGAGAATTCTCCAGGCCCAGGCACAGGGCTGATACGGCTTTGCTTTTATAGTCCATTCTGCCATTGGTCGTGGCCAAGGAAGGGGAGCTTCTGGCAGATGTTTTGTATTTTTTCATGAAGTTGGTTACTAAAACACCCCAAAAGTAGGCTCACCTAAACTGGCCTGAAAATGAATTTTATTTGATTTATAGTTTTTGGTTTTTCATTAAAATTAGAAGGTCAGGGCTTTCCTGGTGGCTCAGACAATCGAGTCCACCTGCAATGCAGGATACCCAGGTCTGATCCCTGGATCGGGAAGATCCCCTGGGGAAGGAAATGGTGACTCACTCCAGTATTCTTGCCTAGAGAATTCCATGGACAAAGAAGCCTGGCAGGCTACAGTCTGTGGAGTTGCACACAGTCAGACACGACTGAGTGACTAACACTTTCACTTTTACTGGCAGCCTGCACGGATCTGTGACCCCCTGTGACAGCAATCTGAGGAGCTGAGAGCAGCTGCTCTGCATCCCCAGATTGCCACAGTCACCATCACTCCAGTTGTCTGAAGCCAAGTGGACCACAAGCAACTGTACCCGCACAGGGACACCAAAAGCCTCACACGTGCCTGCTCTGCTCCGTTAGGTGACATATGAATTCAGGTAAGCTTTTGAGTTTGCTGCACCTAATAAATACGCTACACTGATTACCGACATCCAAAAGATAAGAATAGCACCAAATGCACTTAATACTAAAACCAACGTCTGTGCTAATTCAAAAGGCCCTTGGGGATCTGCCAGTAGCACAGGGTTGGGATTAGAACCATGAGTGTCACTACCCAGAAGACAATTCAGTGGGGGTATTTATGCTGTCCTCTTATTGGCCCAGGACACACCCGCAGAGCACAAGGGACTATTTATTCACCAAAACCCAAAGTCCAAGGCAGTCATAAAACTCCTCTACATGGAGACTCCAGCAGACACCAGCCCTTTGCTTCTAACCCCGGGCCTCCCATCCCCAGGGACAGGCCTTGGCATGGGGTGGGGGAGAGAGCCTGACTCCACTCAGAGAATCTGGTTGTGAGTTCCAGCCTTGCCACTTACAAGCTTTGTGAACTCAAAGAAACCACTTAACCTCTGCTTAATCCACTTAACCCACTGAGCCTCTGCTTCCTTACTTGAAAACCACGGATAATAACCTTATTACATGTCATAAATCTTTCAAGGATCAGAGAGATGACACATGTGAGAAGTACCCTGAAGATGTAAAACATATGAACAATAGCCATTTAAGGGCCTGTGCTATTCCAGACCCTTCATGTACATGATCTCATCGATTCAAACCTCACCAAAGCCCTGTGAGGCATGTATTATTAATATCACCCCTATTTTACAGAGTAGGAAACTGAGTCAGAAGGGGTTACATAACTTGTCTAGGTCACCAGGCTGGCAGGTGGAGGACCTGGGTTTTGACACTGACTCCAGAGCTGGTGTGGTGCTGCTTTTTCTGTGTGAGATTCTAACTCATAAATCCAGTGCAGGCTGCAGCTGTTGTCACCCCTTCCTGTGGCCTTGGTCCCTCCCTCTAATTGCTCAAACTGCTTTTCCTTCTAGGACTCTCCTCTGTCCTTCCAGCCCCTAGACTGACTAAATGGCCCCAGGACACAAGTCCCATGACTTCAGGCCATGCCACGCAGAAGTTGCAGTAACACAGGGTAATGGCTCTGCACACCCCGACTCCCGTGTCCCACTGCTACCCCTCCATCACCCGCCTGTTCCCTGGCCCTTTTCACATGTGAGAGCCAAACCACTCACCACTGGCCGATCCACAGAGATTGTATTCTCAACTTCCCTGTGAGGAACACAAACAAGAGGGGGTCTCAGTGTCACCAAGAACAAGTAGGAAGCAGAGGGCTTTTGCTCAGGCCACCTGGCTTCTCGGAGCCAAGTCTGGACTGACCTCAAGAGAACCCCAGGGACTAATACCCCCTACCACAGGTGCCATTCCCTGAAGCCAAGTGCAGACACAGGGCTTCTTTTTGGCTTTGTCTAGGTTTCCCAGATGCATGACCCAGACACCTATTCATGGACCTTATGTTTCGTTTAGGGACAGAGGTCAAAGTGGCAAGGGCCTATGAACTTATCTCCAGTGACAAAGAGGGCAGGATGTGGCCTTGCTGGCTTCCCTGGTCACCGTACCTAAAAGTTCAGTCACCCCCCAACTGCTCCTATCCTTCTTCCCACTTTATTTTTTCTCCTTATCACTTATGTAAATCTAATAATCTCTATATACTTTTTTCTATTACATTGTCATCTCATGCTAAAATGTTAAATTCCACGAAGGCAGGGATTTCTGTTTAATTCATTGCTCTGTTCTTAGTGCCTAGAAGAGTGCCTGGGACAAAGCAGGTGCTCAGTAGCTATCTGTGGGATGAATGGGTGGGCGGATGGATGTAGGGGAGATGTTCCCAGTGGCTCAGGAACAGGGGAAGAGGTCCTGGTCAACAGGACTCCTGGAGAGACCTGTCCGGTTATCTCACACCTCTAGTCTCTGGTATGGGTCATGTGGGCTCTTAGGGACAGGTGGGGAAAGCCAGGCTGGGACTCACTCAGAGAGGTTCCTCTTTTCCGAGAAGACCCGGAGGATGAACTCGCCCTCCTGGTGGGGCTCGTAAGTGGAGGGCACAATGACGTACTCGCTGGGAGGCAGGCGGAAGCGCTCAGACACCTCCCGCATGTTGATGTAGGTTCTGCTCCTAGCCTTGGAGGCATTGTACAGGAAGAAGTCCTTCTGCAGGTGCTGCTTGTTGCCGTGCATCTAAGGGAGAGAAGAGCCCAAGGTACCTCAGCCCCTTGGGAGGGACACCCTGTCCTGCTCACAGTCCTCCTCCAGAGGGGTCCTCCTTCCCAACTCCCTGGTCACTCATTTCATAGTCACAACCTACCAGCTTCCAATTCCCAAGGCCTCGAATAGCTCAACATCCCTGGAGCTCCCTACCCCATATCCTCTTCCTTTTCTGCTGTGATCCAGAAGTGAAGGTCAAGTCTGGCATCCCCCACTCAGGGTCACTTACCAGAATTGCTGCTGCTCAGCTCCAGAACACCTCTGGACTGGGGAAAGACCCCAGGGAGGCAGGGGTGGGGGTTGTGGACTGGGTCTGAGGGAGGTGATTCCTCCACCCCCAAAGAAGGCGATCAGCCTCACAATGTGTCTGTGTGATTCTGTGTGTGAGTGTGAGCAAGCATGTGAGCGTGTAATGGTCTCTGGTGGGCAAGGGGAAGGGCATGTTGTGGGGTGGGGGTCAGGAGGCCATGCAATGGCCCGAGGACCTGCTCTGGAGTTAGGTAAGGTGGGCCAGGCCCTCTCCTATCACAGTCCTGCCCCCAAACCCCACAGGAGGTGCCCTGATGTGCCCCAGGCGGACCCAGGACCCTGGTAACGCTGCACACACTGCTGGCTGCTCCACTTCTATACCTCTTTGGGAACCTTGGGGAGAAACAGAAAAGGAAGGTGCTCAGATTTTTGTGGATTTCAGGTCTTAATCGGGATGGAAACTTGCCAAAGGGCATGCTAGCAATCGTAGAGCGAATGAGGGGCTCTAATGCCCCATGTACCTACCTGGACAGCCCCAGCCCCACCCCCACCTCCCCTAGGTGGGTTCTTCCCCCACTGGTTACAAACTTCTAAGAGGTTCTGACTCAAGTGGGCCTGATATCAGTAGTTTTGGGGGGCACTGGATGTTGGGGAAACTGGGGAACCCCTCAGGAAGCCCCCTGAAAGCCTCTTCCCTAAAGAGGCGGTCTGAAGCTCGTCAGGGACGGCACACCTCGTAGATGGCGAAACCGATGGTGAAGAGGTTAGCCCCCAGCTTCCGGTCCTTCCTCCGGTTCTTCTGCATCAGAGCCACCAGGAAACTACAGATCACCTCGGAATCATCGGGGTCGTCGTCCTCCTCTAGGAGCTTCAGACGGTACTGTGGGTTGGTCCAGAAAGTGTCTGTGCCCCCCCAAAAGGAATTGCACTTTCAGATCTGCCTCTCAGAGAAAGGAAAGGACAGGAGATGAGACGGAGGGAACCTATTCATCTCTAGCCTCCTCATCTACATGCTCAAATATGTATGAAAAATAAAAAATATCCAGGCATTTATTTAATTTGGTGTGTGTGTTGGTGGGGGCGGGTAGCCTTTTTACCTTTATACAGATGGACCTGCACTGATTGGCTATGTGGCTCCTCCTTCCTCTGTGAATTTTCATTCTCTGTCTTTGCTGATGGCTTCACTTTTCTCACCTACTCCTTCAGTGTTACTAGTCTCTGGGATTTGGTCCTGGGCCTCTTCTCTCACGTCCCTAGGCTGTCTTATCCACTCCTACTTTCTAACTGCTCCCTACATGCTCTTGACTCCTAAGCTGTAGATCCCAGCTTCAATCTCTCTTTTGACTCCTTCCCGTCATCCCTTCTTTCTTCCTTCCCTCCTTTCCTTCCTCTCGTCTTTCCATCCTTCTTTCCTTCCACAAATACATACTGAGTCCCTGTCATAGAGCCAAGTGCCATTTTTATCTGTGCATCGAGTTCTCTTTCATGCATCTTCACCTGGATATTCTACACATGCCTCAGACTTCCCATGTCCCAAAGTAAACTCCTCTGCAGAAGCCCACAACCAACTCTGTCAAAAACAAAAAACCTTCTTTTTTTTTTCTCCTGTGCATTTCATGTTATGTCATTGACATCATCTACTCAGGCTCCCAATGAGAGAATTTTGAAGTCATTCTTCCTTCTCCAGATCAACCAATATTTCCTTCCCTCAACCTGCCCCTTCTCCCCATCTCTGCTGCTCCTGACTTGGTCTTCGCTTTCATCATCTCTGGCTTAAACTCTTGTAGCTGCTGCTAACTCAGTTCTCCAGTTCAATCCTCAGCATAATGAACACAGTCCTGTTCTGACATAATAACCTGCCTAAAAGTTGTTACCAGCTCCTTAATGTAAGCTACTCAGAATGGAGATTTCCTTCTCAGTAATGTTGTTATTGTTGTTTGGTCACTGTTTGGTCACTGTTGTGTCTCTTTGTGACGTCACGGACTATAGCCCACCAGTCTCCTCTGTCCATAGAATTTTCCCAAGTAAGAATACTGGAGTGGGTTGCCATTTCCTTCTCAAGGGGATCTTCCTGACCCAGGGATCAAACCTGCAACTCCTGCACTGGCAGGCAGATTCTTTACCATAGAGCCACCAGGGAAGTCACCTCTCAGTAAAATGGGGACAGTTTAATAAGACATTGCATGTCTGGAAGTTAGTAAAGACTCAGCAGATGCTAGTTAATATTATTCTGCCTGGAACTTGTTCTGCTTGGACCCTTTCCCCATCCAGAGCATCTCTCACCTGGGAAGTTGCGGCAGCCTCCGGCAGAGCAGCCCCTCACCCAGCGGCCCTCATTCACGGACACTGTCCAAGTCTGAAGCTTGTCGGACTCCAGGGCATCAGCTGTGAGGTTGCAGATCTCCAGCTTTGTGAAATGGTAGATAAAATCATCGTAGGACATCCTGAGAGGTTAGAAGAAGAGAGAGAACTATTTGGGAGGCTGGGAAAGGTAAGAATGCAGGGCTAACACAGTACAATGAAATAGTCCAGAGCAGCTTAGTCATGGTCCTAGAGAGGACCCTGTCCTTCCTTTCTTAGGGTCAACACTGTGTCAGTTCTTTTTTTACATTTTTATTTATTTATTTTTTTTAAATTTGGCCTTGCCATGTGGCTTTCAGATAGTTCCTGACCAGGGATTGAACCTATGTCCTCTGCAGCAGAAGTACAGAGTCCTAAGCACTAGACTGCCAGGGAAGTCCCAACACTGTCAGTTCTGATGTATCTCTTGCATTAAACAACTCAAACTCATGCATTCTTGCTGGAAGAGCTTGGCAGCAATTCAGTTCTCCACAGTGGTCCTGTGTGCCCCTCCACTGGGCCTAAGCACTGTACCAGGCACAGGGGAGGGGTAGTTGGGGAAGCACAGACAATTAAGCAAGCAATTTTAAAGGTGATGAGTGATGTTGAGCATCTTTTCATGTGTTTGTTAGCCATCTGTATGTCTTCTTTGGAGAAATGTCTGTTTACTTCTTTGGACCACTTTTTGATTGGGTCTTTTATTTTTATGGAATTGAGCTGCAGGAGTTGCTTGTATATTTTTGAGATTAATTATTTGTCCATTGCTTCATTTGCTATTATTTTCTCCCATTCTGAAGGCTGTCTTTTCACCTTGCCTATAGTTTCCTTTGTTGTGCAGAAGCTTTTAATTTTAATTAGGTCCCATTTGTTTATTTTTGCTTTTATTTCCAATATTCTGGGAGGTGGGTCATAGAGGATCCTGCTGTGGTTTATGTCAGAGAGTGTTTTGCCTGTGTTTTCCTCTAGGAGTTTTATAGTTTCTGGTCTTATGTTTAGATCTTTAATCTATTTTGAGTTTATTTTTGTGTATGGTGTTAGAAAGTGTTCTAGTTTCATTCTTTTACAAGTGGTTGACCAGTTTTCCCAGCACCACTTGTTAAAGAGATTGTCTTTTCTCCATTTTATATACTTGCCTCCTTTGTCAAAGATAAGGTGTCCACAGGTGCATGGATTTATCTCTGGGCTTTCTATTTTGTTCCATTGATCTATATTTCTGTCTTTGTGCCAGTACCATTCTGTCTTGATGACTGGGGCTTTGTAGTAGAGACTTAAGTCAGGCAGGTCGATTCCTCCAGTTCCATTCTTCTTTCTCAAGATTGCTTTGGCTATTTGAGGTTTTTTTGTATTTCCATACAAATTGTGAAGTTATTTGTTCTAGTTCTCTGAAAAATACTGTTGATAGCTTGATAGGGATTGCATTGAATCTATAGATTGCTTTGGGTAGTATACTCATTTCACTATATTGATTCTTCTGGTCCATGAACACAGTATTTTTCTCCATCTATTTGTGCCCTCTTTGATTTCTTTCACCAGTGTTTTATAGTTTTCTATAGAAGACATACCGATGGCTAACAAACACATGAAAAGATGCTCAACATCACTCATTATCAGAGAAATGCAAATCAAAACCACAATGAGGCACCATTTCACGCCAGTCAGAATGGCTGCTATCCAAAAATCTACATGCAATAAATGCTGGAGAGGGTGTGGAGAAAAGGGAACCCTCTTACACTATTGGTGGGAATGCAAACTAGTACAGCCACTATAGAGAACAGTGTGGAGATTACTTAAAAAACTGGAAACAGACCTTCCATATAACCCAGCAATCCCACTGCTGGGCATACATACTGAGGAAACCAGAAGTGAAAGAGATACATGTACCCCAATGTTCATTGCAGCACTGTTTATAATTGCCAGGACATGGAAACAACCTAGATGTCCATCAGCAGATGAATGGATAAGAAAGCTGTGGTGCATATACACAATGGAATATTACTCAGCCATTAAAAAGAATACATTTGAATCGGTTCTAATGAGGTGGATGAAACTGGAGCCTATTATACAGAGTGAAGTAAGCTAGAAAGAAAAACACCAATACGCTATACTAATGCATATATATGGAATTTGGAAAGATGGTAACAATAACCCTGTATGTGAGACAGCAAAAGAGACACAGATGTATTGAACAGTCTTTTGGACTCTGTGGGAGAGGGTGAGGGTGGGATGATATGGGAGAATGTCATTGAAACATGTAAATTATCATAACTGAAATAAATCGCCAGTCCAGGTTCGATGCATAACACAGGGTGCTCGGGGCTGGTGCACTGGGATGACCCAGAGGGATGGGATGGGGAAGGGAGGTGGGAGGGGGGTTCAGGATGGGGAACACATGTAGACCCATGGTGGATTCAAGTCAATGTATGGCAAAACCAATACAATATTGTAAAGTAAAATAAATAAATTAATTAAAAAAATAAAGATGATGAGTATCACAAATTAATCCCAATCCTGAGGAAAACAAGTGGGTCCAGAAGAAAGTTCCCTTTAATCTGAGACTTGAAGGCTCAGTAGAAATGATCAGAGTGAGGGTGAGAGTGGCATTGAGTGAGCTGAGTAACTAGGGCTTCCTCCACTCAGAAAACAGCTCCACCAAGGCCAGAGCAAGTGGCCGGAGCAGTGCGTGTGGTGGAGTGTCACAAAACCACAGGAGCCATAGTGCAGTGGCTTGGTCCGGGCCTGGTCATCACCATAACTCTCAGGCTGCTCTCAAAACCCTCAATCTTGCCGGGTCTCTGGCTGGATTTGGAGAATAGGGCTCAGATGTCCCAAGGGCTGGAATCTGACAGCCACTTTCTGGGGTTGGAGGTTTGAGATTTCAGTGCCCACCCCATCCCTTCAGAGTCCTTCAGAGTCCTCTTGGGTCCTGGACTCACCAGAACTCTCCATCCTCAGTGACCTGGTGCTGCAAACGGGCCTTCTCGTCCTTGTCCACATAGCTCCAGTCCTTCCAGCTGGAGGGATGATGGAGGTGTGATGAAAGGGAAAAGAAAGGGAAGGCCTGATATGAGCTGGGCCAGGAGGTGTCAGAGAAATATGAACAAAATAGCTCCTCTCCCAACTGCAGCCAGTGTGAACCACCAAAATGCAAATCTGACCTGATACCCCATAATCGCTTCCCACCATCCTCAGGATTAAGACCAAGCTTTTAAAATGGTTTATGAGGGCCTGACTTTTCTCTGATTAAAACTTTAACCATTCCTCACCCTTTCAAGTTAGGGGCTGGGCCTGGAAATAGGTAACTTGTGATTTCAATTTAATTATACCAGTACTAGCTGTAACCCTGGGCAAGTCACTTCACCTGTCACAGTTTCTGTTTTCTCAACTGCAAAAGGGAAATGATTATGTCACCTACTCACAGTGCTGTGATGAGCAAGAGATGAAATATTGCATGTAAAACTTTTAGAACAGGCCCATCATCTAATAAGTAACTGTCTGAGTTACTGAGAAAAAGACTAAACAGGTAAACTTCTCCTTCCTCCTGCCACCCCACAAAACATCCCAGTTTTGTATTTTTTAAGGGCTGGGCAGTTTTACACACTCTCTCCCAAAGGAGGAGGAACTAAAGCACCTTTGTGAGGAGAATGAAGCTAAACTAGATTGTCTCTGGAGAGGTTAGGGATTGAAGAAGTGCTTGGAATCAGGGAATACCGGAGGGGAGATGGAGATTCCTGAGACCAGCAGGAGGGACACAGTGGGTGGGGGAGGGAACTCTCCTTGAGTGACCGAGGCTGAGTCCCACTTGTCACCAGTCCCTGAAGTGGAGGAGTTGGCAGAAAGTGGACCCCAAGATCTGAGACTGGAGAATATAGCGAGGGTCCCTGTGGGTGACTGGGACCAGTGGGCTGGTAGACTTATGCGGTACCAGGGACCCTTCCAGAGAAGAGAACCCAGTTCAAATGCCATCCCTCCAGGCAACCTTTTGCTACCTTCCTGTCCCCTCAAACTATGAGAAGGGCTCCTGCTTTGTGACCCTAACTATAGCATTTATCTCAATGATTAGTGTTTTTCTGTCCTTCCCACTAGACCTTAAGGCCTATAGGGCAGGGTCTGAATCTCTGTGTTCATTTCTAAGTCCCCAGACAGAAGCATGGGGCCTGACACATACTGCACAATGAGGTGTCTGGGATTTGTCACACGGATAAGAGAAGGGAACAGTAAGGAGACCAGGATAAGCACCTTATTGGTCTACCCAGCAAAGTTGCCTATTCACAGAATGCCCCCAGTGCTTAGGATTGTGCCTGGGATTCAGTAAGTGCTCAACACATACTTGCTAAGTGAATGAATGGCCGAACAAGCCAGTAATTACGGTGCCCTGAGATGAGAGGTATGTTAAAATTAGCACAGGGGCTGAGGGTACCCACAGCCTGGTTGTGGTCCTTCTCAGCTAAGGGGTCCTGCTCTGCCCCCTTGGGAATAAAGGAGCTCCAGGGCCCACTCTCCCTGCAGAGAGGCAGTCAGGAGCCAGCGATTGGGGTGGAACAATAAAGGCTTTGTGAAGGTTCTGGAGCCTTCACAATAGCTTCCTCCCTCTGTGTGCTGTTTTAGCTGCTTCCAGTCACTTGCTCCCAGTAATAAGTAGTACAATTCTTTCAAAGGACTTATGCATCTCTTCCTGGGGCCAGTGAGGGAGAGGAAATCTTAGTACTGGCTAAGCTTTCTGCAACACCATCACATTTTCTCCTCGTAACAGCCCACCAGGTAGGTGCTAACATTTTCCCCATTTTATAGATAATTATGAGAAAGGAAGTTACTTGTCTAGTCAGACCACTGCATCCTGACTCCCCTCCTGCCTGGACATGGCCCATGCTCTCTAGGATCTTTCCTTTCCCCTCAATGGCCATCAGCAAGCTCTTGGGGTCCCAGGTTTCCAAGGCTCTGCTCCCAGCCCTACCCTGGAGCTACACCCCTTCTGTTCCTTAGCACGAGCCCTTCTCTGGAGCCATCCCCTCTTCTATTCCCAGTCCTTCCCTAGAGCCACACCCCCTTTTCTCCTCTGTGGATCATTGGTTTTAAGGGTGATTTTAGACCAAGCGTTTGTAGTACTCTTATGGCTTGGTCCCCAACCCAACCTTGTCCCAGGTCCTGTTGTCCCCTATTCATGGGGTCCCCTCACCCACCTGTCACTCCAGGAGCCATTCCACTCCACCTGGCCCCAGGGGTTCCGCAGCCGCACCAGCTTCACTTTCTCACCCTTGTACAGGGCCTTGGGCAAAGAGGAAAAGCTCTCTTGCTCTGGACCCTTTCTGAAGCCGGGGTGGGGGACGGGGGGTGGGGGTTGGGGGAGTCTTCTGTCTTACACTGAGGGTTGGGGTGGGAGTGGGAGTTGGGAGAGGGATCCCATAGAGGGAGCTGTCCTGATTGGTCAAGGAGACTAATTACAAGTTTGTTGTGAAAAGGCAGAACCTTAGCACGAGCTTACAGGAGTCAGGCTTGGCCACCACCTTGCCATCTTCTAAGAAGTGATTTTCACAGTGAATATCTGGCTATTTAGAAATTTGGGTGGAGTGGGTGGAGGAGGCAGGGCATATAATGTAGGGCTCTGCTGGCAGTTAGGTGTCTCTGCGTGAATTATTAATAGAAAAAAATGCCCCTGCTGGCTGAAGAGTGACAGAAAATGTCACCTCTAAGTAGATTTATCAGAAAAAGGGGCCCCTTCCTCCTGTCTGCAGCATGGGCTGCTGTGGACAACTGCCTCTCTCTGCCCATCCCTATGACCAGCGCACAACTGCCCAACTGTGCACAAGGGGCCTGACAAACTCCCTGTCTCTGTCATGACCCAGTTAAGGCCAGATGTGCCAGTGGGAGCAAAACATCATTACTGACCATGAAAAACAAGAAACACAAGAGCCCATGAAATTAATTTCATAAAACCAAAGTGATTTCTATTTGTTCTTTGGAAATGTTGGGGCAATTGCTATCTTTACCACTAAAAATAAACATAAACTGAGCACTGTCTTGTGGCAAGATCCACCTACAAGTCCCAGTAGTCTCCTCCAACCCCAGGCACTCAGCCTGAGTACCTGATTGGAGGCAAATTCTGCAGATGCAAAAGGGCACAGAAAGCCAAGTCCTGACTTCAGGAGGTTCCCCCAAGTAGCCCCTCAAGTCCTAACCCTTCATACCCCGCCAGGCTTACCTCCTCCAGCCCAGTGACTGAGTAGGCATGGCCTTTGACCAGCCCACAGGCCATTCTTGTCTCAAACTGAACTGGAACAATCATCTGTGGAGTGAAAACCGGACAGCCTGTCAGGGCTTGTTTCCTGAGACAAAGTTCACACTAGTTCACATCCTGGGTTCAGTGAGGACAAGGACTCCTCCATGCTCTGGAAGCGTGCCTCCTAGCCATGAGAAGACCCACACTAGCCCTTTAAGAGAGCCAAGAATATGCAGCCCAGACAAGGTGTTTCCGTCAAGCTGGTCCCTTAACCATTGGAGAACAATGTGGAGGCTGGGGCCACGAGGTGAGTGAGAGCGTGCCTGGCCCTCCTTTCTGGATCCCTTGGGTCTTTCAAAGGAAGAAGTGGGGGTGGATGGAGGCTGCCTTGGGTCAGGCTCCCCTTCCCTGAGCCCACCCAGGGTTGACTATTCCTGGAAGAGAAAGGGATTGAGAAAGGGGGTTAGATGAAACATGGAGGTCTAACCTTTTATCTTTATATCCCCTCACCTTCTCCACCCACCCTAGAACATATTCAAGAAATTAAAAGTAGACTTCCTTAGTGGTCCAGTGGTTAGGACTCCATACCTGCAGTGCAGGGGGTGCGGGTTTGATCCTTGATTGGGGGAACGAAGATCCCACGTGCCATGTCATGTGGCAAAAAATTAAAAAAAAAGAAAGAAATTAAAAGTTCCTGTACCCAGGCAGAGAATTCCAAGGCAGCTAGAGGAGAGTCCTGCTCAGACATGACTGTGCCTCAGGGAGCAGGGAAGTCTCTTCCATCTGAGATTTGCAGCCACAGGAGATCCTTGGGAGAAGGGTAGAATGGCCAAAACCCACTGAGCCCTAGATGGATCTCTGTGGCTTCACTCTGCCTGGTGATATGACAGCTTTAAGAGGTAGCCTGGAGCCCTTTTCAAAGTGAGGGGTATATGAGGAGCCAAGGCTTTTGACATCTCAAACTCTTCCAGATTTTAGTCTTTAGAGGACCCAGACCATGTGAACAGAAAGGGAGGGGGGCAGGAGGTTCATAAACCTCTCAGTTTTGGACCAGGGAAACCACTTGAAATGACTCTTGTGGCATTACATATGCATTCCCAGCTATTCCACTACTGGCCATCTGTCCAAAGGAAAGTGTCCTGGATGGACACAAAGATGTATCTAATAGGATGTTAGCTGTAACATTTAAAAACTACAGCCAAAACAGAAAAAGAAAATATTTAAATTCCCAATAATAAGTTATGGGGTAAAAAAACTACAATTTATCTGCATGTTGGACTATTGTACAGCCACGAAAAATGTTATAGAAGACACACTAAGAATGTGATTCTTGTTGACACATTAGGTATATAAAGCTAACTGAAAAAGAAGCATGCTGCAAAGAGGTACATACAGTATGACTGCATTTTTAAAATAAAGATTTAGATTAGGTGTATGCATAGAAAAACCCTAGTAGGACATATGCCAAATGTTATTATCCTCAGATAGGGAAAAAATAGGTTCATTTTTTCTCTGCTTTACTGTATAGCATGTATTACTTCCAAAACTACTAGAATACAAGCTCGGGGGGTGGGGCCGGGGGAGTGTGTGGAAACTGCTTGTTCCTTAGAATCCGACACAAATGGGAGAGAATTTTCTTTGTTTGTTAGAAGAGTGCCTAGTAGGAGCTCAGTAAATAAGTGTCAAATACATAAATGAACAAACTAGAAGGAGAGAAATACTTTACAAATAAATGAAATCTCTCTCATAAATATTTATGCCAGTTAATTCATTATCAGAGAAACTGCCTGGACCATGGAGTATGAAGGAACCCCTTCCCCTCCCCCGCCAGAGATTCCCTCCAAAAGCTGTCTCCCCACCTTGCCTCAGGAGCCTTAGAGCGAGCAAGAGATTCCAACCCAGACCCCTGGAAGGCCCCAGGAGGAGCCCACGTGGGCGGTGCCGGCTGCTGAGGAAGGTCTGACACCACGCAACACACCCGGGCCATGCAGGTGGGAGGAGTACACACCCGAGTTGGTCTGTCATCTGAGCATCCCTCAGGGATGAGGTCTGAGTCCCTGAGCCGCGAGTTATCCATATTCCTCACCATCCGCTCAATCAACTCCCCCATTTTCAGCCCAGAAGGAGAGGTTCCATAGGTCATGTTTGTGCCATCCTGAGGCCCAACAGGGAGGGCAGGGGACAGTCCAGGAGAGGGAGAGAGAGTAACAAAGGAGGGTGATAGAAAGGGAAGGAGAGAGAAAGAAGGGAGGGGACAGACAAAGAAACAGAGGAGAGATAAGTAGAGCATGAATGGAGAAAAGATGGAGAACAGTGATGCAGAAAGAAAACGTTTGTCCATGGGTGCTTCATCTTCCCAAGCTTTCCCATCTACTGGGTATACTAGGAGAGGAAGGAACAGGAATTCAGCTTGGGCCCCTTCCTCACCAACAGAGATAACCAAGACTGTTAGAATACATTGACTACTCCCCAGGGAGGGTGTATCTCCTGGCCAGTCTGCCATCCCCTTGCCCTTGGCTCTGGTCTCAGTTCACACCACTTCGCTGAGAGGTGGACTGCAGGCTGAGCTTCTCCCAGAGTACAACACAAAGCCTGGGTCCCACATGTGAGATCTGATCAAAGCTCAATGACTGGGAGGCTTTCTTAGGGAACTGGTAGGTTCAGGTCCATAGCCCAGTGTGTGGCCAGCTTATTAGGGGCATGCTGGAACTGAGAAACACCAGCCCCGGAGGCCTATTTCCACCTAAATTTTTGCATCTTTATTGAAAACCTCCAGAAACTTCTCCCTTGAGAAATTCCCAGTTTTCAAAGTTGAGAGCTACTTTTCTGCTTCCTAAAACAGAACGTTCACCCCGCCCCAGAGGAAAGCCCTGTGCTGCTGTTCACTGGGTAAGTCTTCCCAGTAACAGGCAGCTCCCTGTCCTGCACCCCATACTGCAGACTTACATCAATGGAGCAGCCCATGAGGGAACCCCTCTCGATGGCTTTCTTCATGATCTTGTACATGTCTCTGGGAGCATCCTTGATTTCAAAAAACTCTGTCACTCCTCCCGTGAAGTCCTCCATGGCCTCTGTAGTGTTCCCACCTTTCAGGGCTTCATACGAACCATGGAGCCTTAGAGATAGGATGAAGACTAGTCTGGGGTCACAGGGTTCCAGGAAACATGATCCAGGTACCCCTGGCTCCAGGACTTTACTCTTGGGTCCTGTGATGCTGTCTTGTCCAAATTCTCCAACAACTCTGTAAGCTTTTAAACAGATATTATGATTCCCTTTCTTCACAATAGAGAAACTGAGCCCCAGAGGCTGTGTGACCAGCTAAGGCCACAGAGAGGAGAAACACTGGGGCTGGAACCTTCTATTCCCACTTCCTGATACTCAAAATCTGAAGTAGGGCTCCATTAAAGCCATTAGTAGCTGGAGTGGAGCTTCTGAGAGGCAACATAGCTTTTCTTCACTTATTCTGAGCTCCAGTGTTATATGGCAGCCTGGATGGGAGGGGAGTTTGGGGGGAAATGGATACATGTATACATATGGCCAAGTCCCTTCACTGTTCACCTGAAACTATCACAACATGGTTAATCAGCTGTACCCCAATACAAAATAAAAAGTTTTATATATATATATATATATATATACATACATACATACATACATATGTGTATATATAGTGAGCTCAGGAGGTTGAGCCTACTAAGGCTCTGGGATTTGAGTTCCAGAGAAATAATGCTGGGATCCAGGATCTGTAGTGCCACCAAGAAGGGAGGATTAAAGAGCTCACTATGGAAACTAAAGATTTCCTATCCCCCTCTTACTTAGCATAAGCCTTCTCCAGCAGAGCACTCCAGAACTCATTGCGATGGTTGGATTTGGTGAAAACCAGTTGATTGTTGTAAGTTGGCAGGCAGTCATCAATAACCACGTCCACCCAGTCTCCATAGCGCCAGAACTGCACAGAAGCATCAAGCACAGTGCCATCCTCAGATTACCAGTGGGAAATGTGTCCCTACCCCACATTCCTTTTGTTCACACTATTCTGGGTTCAGAGAAGGTGAATCTGTCTTTAAGTGGACTGTGAGCTCTTTGAGGGCAGCAAGTATGTTACAAAGCATTATGTCTCTCCCACACAGTCCAGCACAGTACAGGGGATGGTAGGTCCTCCATGTGTATCTGAGGGCTTGAGATTTTCCTTCTGCTCTGTAGGTCTGGGAGGGCCTAGGTATCAGTATCATTTGTTATCTCAGCTGATCCTCATATGCAGTCAGGGCTGAGAAGCACTGGTCTAGGAGAAGGTGACGTATAATTTATGTACTTCTTGATGACAAATAAGGTAGGAATGGTTGTTGAAGAAGAAGGATTGACATGGAAATGGAAGGTGACCCAGAATATACTCTGGTTAAACCAGGAACACTGTCCAGTAATCCCAATTCTAGATGATCTTTCTTGAACAAATCGGTTTTAACCCAAGAAAGCCAAAAGTAGTTTAATTTCCTTCTAATGACATTTACTGTCCTATGAACAAGAAGGCAAAAATCCGTGTGGTCTTTGTGTTTATGATCCTTTTGGTTTCAGATCTTTTAAATACCCAAGGGGAGTGAGCAGCTCAATGGCATAGGGGAAAAACAAAACTTGGGACCCTGCTGCCCTGTCTGCATTGGAATGGCAGCAGGAGTCTGATCCTAAACCTTCAGAGAAGACACTTTCTGAGGCCTTCCATCCTGGGATACAAGATCAACTGATGATCTGGGTCAGTCCAGGACACTGGGAGCCTTCAGGGCTGTTCAGAAGCCTCAGAACACCCGTAGATACAAGTGCCCACATACAAAGCTCATTTCAGTTCTGGGACAGCATGGGGTTTGGCTCTTTGCTAGGACAATTTGGATCCAGAAAGTTTCCAGTGTCTGAACTTATTCTGAAACCAAAAGACTCATTGCTGGGCCAAGCCAGAAGCCTGGTCCCCAGATTAACCAGACTTTTCTTCCAGAGCCCGGAAGGGGTAAATGATAGTGTGGGTATAGACCTGTGTTGGCATTTCTTTTGCAGCCTAAAGGGCCCTCTGGATTCCCAGTGCTAGTGTCTTAGGGATTTACTTGAGAAGGACTTCTGGTTATCACACAGAAGCCTGACAGCTGGAAAGGTAAAAATAGACCAACAGGCCAGCAAACAGGATATCTTCTAACCTTTCTGGGGCCTAACGGAAGGTGTAGGGGTTTGAGGGTAGGAAGAAATAAACAACTACTTCCTCACAGGCTTGAGGCCTGAAGAGGGTCACTGCCCACAGCCATAGCTGGCTGGGTGGGTGGGAATCTTTCCTGGAGCCACGGGGAAGTCAAGCCTGGGAGACCAGCGGTAGGTGGACAGCCCGCTGGTCCTCTTAACTACAGTCCCTTGACCTCACCTGGAAGTGAAAAATCCCCGCGTAGTTTTCGGTGAAACTCTGATCATGGGGTATGACCCGGAAAAGCAGACGCTTGTTCAAGGTCAGGCAAGCGATGGCTGCAAGAAACCAGCAGTCCCCTGCAGGCAAATACGTGGCACAGGTCACAGGAGGGCCCACACCTCCAGGGAGGAAGGAGACCCCATCCTCATTAGCTGCTCTGCTTTCTGGAGAAGGGCGTACACTGGGCTCTCACTGTCCTGCTTCCAGATCTGACCTTACGGACATGTCAGCCAAGGAAAGGAGTGTGACTGCAGTCCCTGGACCATGCGATTAACAAGGTAACTTACTCCCTCGTGACTGCTTTCCTGAAGGCTATAGGCAGTTCTTCTGTCTGCAGTATAAGCTCAGACCTCCATCTGGACCTCAGTGGAAACTGAGCAGTGGGAGTCATAATTGGGTCATTCTTTCTAACACCTGTAGGAAAGCTGCCTGCCCTGCACCTTTGCAATGTGACTGCAGAATCTGAGCATCTGAGATCCATCAGACCAGCCCATTAGTACTGTAAGGAAAGCTGGTTAGTATTTGGAGGTGGCACTTTGCCCTGTTTGTGTGTGCGTGTATGTGTGTGAATGCCCAAGTGGCAGGCCAGGAACACTAACAGAACACAGGCTAGGTTATGCAAGGCCTTTGCTGTGCCGTGTGGGATGTCACGGCATCTTTGAGACTGCAGAGGGGAGGCTGAGAGCCTCCACAGGCCTCCTCCCACCACCACTACCACCTCCCCACTCCCCACCTCCCAAGCAGCCAGCCTCTCCTCTGAAACAGTGTGTCGGTTGGAAGGCCCAGGTTATTAGCTGGCCAGGGCTCTGCAGGCAGCCTTCCTTCAAGTGCAGGAAGTCAGATATTCAAAACCTCTTCAGCCTTTCCTTCCGGGACCAAATTAGCTAAATTCCTTTCATTTGGCCTTGAATGCCCCTTTTCCCTCAAGTTCTAAATTGTGTCTGTTGATGTTTGTTTCCTCCAACTTTACTTCACAGAACTTTTCTCCAGTTTGCAGTAAAGACAATACCTTCCAAATAAGAGGCTGAGACAGAGGAAGCAGCCAAGCTAATTAACCAGACAGAAAATTGGATGCTTATCCACATGGCACGTGTTGTCTTTGTTGAAAAGCTTCTTTAATACGGAGCTATTCTAGGGCAGTTTAAACAAGAGTTCGAGTTATGAAAGCAGTTTTTGTGAGCATATCGATTCTGCATGCCAAAGGGACATGCATGGCACACAATTTCAGAGCTGCCTTCTAAGGAAGGTTGTTGTTTAGTCTCTAAGTCATGTCTGACTCCTCGTGACCCCATGGACTTAGCCTGCCAGGCTCCTCTGTCCATGGGATTTTACCAGGCAAGAACGCTGGAGTGGGTAGCCATTTCCTTCTCCAGGGACTCTTCCTGACCCAGGGATCAAACTCCCATCTCCTGCACTGGCAGGCAAACTCTTAACCACTGAGTCACAAGGGAAGCCCTTCAAGGAAGGTGGGTCCTGCTAGAAACAGGGCTTTTGTCTTGCTGAGTGGGGTGTGTGAGTGTCCTGGAGACTCTGGAGAGGAGGCGACCTCCTGTTGTGACACAAGGCAAACAACTGATGAGAAAGGTGGGAGGGACAGAAATTAAATGAAGCAATCACCAACACAGAGCTGAATGAGTTTAAATAATGTTATCAAAACTACTTCCCCCAAATTCATTACAAGTAAAACCAGATTCGTGTCCCTTTACTTACTATAAAAGGATCACACCCCTTAATCACCCCTTTGATTGTTTGGCTAAATAGGACCAGAGAAACTTTCCTACCTAGATCTCCTTGGCAGATGTCAGTTCTATTGGCTCCACCAACGATAAATCGGGGATTCTCACAAATTTCCTGTGAAGCAAAAAGGAAATAATAATAGTAGTAGTAGCTATTATTTACTGAGGTTCATATGCAGTACTGGCATCACATATCAGGAGTTTTACACACACCACTCATTTAAACCTCAGAAACGCCCATGAATTGGATACTACCGTTCTTATTTTTCAGATGAGAACACCAAGACTCAGAGAGGTTAAGAATTTGCCCAAGGACACACAGCTAGCAGGGAGGAGAAGCCAGATGCATGACTCCTTTTCTCATTGTTCCACACTGATCCCTCACAGTGATACATTGTCTGAGTAAGGAAGCACCTTGAGAGTTAGGGCAGTGTCATTACTTCCACAGCTTTGACCAAGGGACGGTAGAAAACACGGCTCTTGTTTTTTTTCTAAGCCAGGAAAAGAGGTGCAGGAGGGAAAGTAAGGATCTTTTTCCCTTGGATGTGGTAACATAGATACTTCCTATCAGCATGTGTCCCAAGGGCCACAGGACTTGAAAGCTGGGGAGAGCCAAGAATAAATTTGACATGGGCCTCGAAGGCCTCCCAGTCTGTTGGCAGGTGTATTTCTTTAATAAAGCTAACCCAACATGACACCCTGGTCTCAGCAGTTTTCAAATCCAGGCACTGCCGGTTCTATGCATCCCAACAGAGGCCAACAGAGGGTGCTCTTGTGTTTGTTCGGATGTGTCATGCTTTGTATTTTAACTTCAGAAATAATTATAGATTCTGTGTTTTGGTTTTAACTTTGTCCTTCACGGCTTCAAGAAGCCTTGCTATCTTGGTGATATAGCCCTCTCTGTTTTTCTGTCTTCCCCAATACAACAACCCGGGTGAGTGAGCTCAGTGAGTGAATCTCCCTGAGCTCAAGGATCTGTCTCACCTACTAGATGGAAAGTCGTGCATAGATCACACCACACACACCACCCCCTTGAAGCTCTTATCAATGGAAGCATAAACCCCAAATAATAATTTTTTAAAAGGTTATCTATAGGGGAGGAAAGGATTAAGTGGTGAATATAGGGATGGAAGTAAAATTCTGAATATATCTGTTTTAAAAGAATTTTGACTTAGGAACTATGTACATTTTATAGAATTAAAAACCAAATTGAAGAAAATGCAATTTTAAAAAGCAATCTGTAACTGTGAAAGAATAAAATTCTTATTTTAAGCTACCAAGTTTATGGTAATATATTATAGCAGCCATAGGAGCCTCATACAAATGGCAAAAAGTGCATGGGAAAATGCTCAACATCACTAATCATAAGGGAAGTTCAAATTAACACTACAATGTGATACTACTACACACCAGACAAAATGGTTAATACTGAAAAGAGTAATAAACTGGTATACTAATTTTAGTGGGGAAAAAAGCAATCTGTAAAAGCTGAAAGCAGATTGAAGAAAAGGAACCTAACTGCTTATCAAATTGATGGCATGATCACATACATAAAATGAATTCTTACAAGTCACTTGCAATGTAAAATGTTGGCTGTTTATTCCTTTTGGGACATATCCTAAGTTCAGTTCAGTTTAGTCGCTCAGTTGTGTCCAACTCTTTGCGACCCTGTCTCTTTAATAATTTTCCACAGTTTTTTGTGATCCACACAGTCAAAGGCTTTGGCATAGTCAATAATGCAGAAGTAGATGTTTTTCTGGAATTCTCTTGCTTTTTCGATGATCCGACAGATGTTGACAATTTGATCTCTGGTTCCTCTGCCTTTTCTAAATCCAGCTTGAACATTTGGAAGTTCACGGTTCAGGTACTGTTTAAGCCCAGCTTGGAGAATTTTGAGCATTACTTTACTAGCGTGTGCTGCTGCTGCTGCTGCTGCTAAGTCGCTTCAGTCATGTCCGACTCTGTGCGACCCCATAGACGGCAGCCCACCAGGCTTCCCCGTCCCTGGGATTCTCCAGGCAAGAACACTGGAGTGGGTTGCCATTTCCTTCTCCAATGCATGAAAGTAAAAAGTGAAAGTGAAGTCGTTCAGTCGTGTCCGACTCTTAGCGACCCCATGAACTGCAGCGTACCAGGCTCCTCCATCCATGGATTTTCCAGGCAAGCGTGTGAGATGAGTGCAATTGTGCAGTAGTTTAAGCATTCTTTGGCATTACCTTTCTTTGGGATTGGAATGAAAATTGACCTTTTCCAGTCCTGTGGCCATTGCTGAGTTTTCCAAATTTGCTGGCATATTGAGTACAGCACTTTCACAGCATCATCTTTTAGGATTTGAAATAGCTCAACTGGAATTCCATCACCTCCACTAGCTTTGTTCATAGTGATGCTTCCTAAGGCCCACTTGACTTCACATTCCAGGATGTCTGGCTCTAGGTGAGTGATCGTACCATCGTGATTATCTGGGTCGTGATGATCTTTTTTGTATCTTCTGTGTATTCTTGCCACCTCTTCTTAGTATCTTCTGCTTCTGTTAGGTCCATACCATTTTTGTCCTTTATTGTGCCGATATTTGCATGAAATGTTTCCTTATCTCTAATTTTCTTGAACAGATGTCTAGTCTTTCCCATTCTATTGTTTTCCTCTATTCCTTTGCATTGATCACTGAGGAAGGCTTTTTCTCTCTCGATATTCTTTGAACTCTGCATTCAAATGGGCATATCTTTCCTTTTCTCGTTTGCCTTTTGCTTCTCTTCTTTTTGCAGCTGTTGTAAGGCCTCCTCAGACAACCATTGTGCCTTTTTGCATTTCTTTTTCTTGGGGATGGTCTTGATCCCTGCCTCCTGTACAATGTCACAAACCTCCATCCATAGTTCTTCAGGCACTCTGTCTATCAGATCTAATCTCTTGAATCTGTTTCTCATTTCCACTGTATAATCATAAGGGATTTGATTTAGGTCATGCCTAAATGGTATAGTGGTTTTCCCTACTTTTTTCAATTCAAGTCTGAATTTGGCAATAAGGAGTTCCAAATTGGGAAAGGAGTACATCAAGGCTGTATATTGTCACCATGTTTATTTAACTTATATGCAGGGTACATCATGAGAAATGCTAGGTTGGATGAAGCACAAGCTGGAATCAAGATTGCTGGGAGAAATATCAATAACCTCAGATATGCAGATGACACCACCCTTGTGGCAGAATGCAAAGAACTAAAGAGCCTCTTGGTGAAAGTGAAAGAGAGTGAAAAAGTTGGCTTAAAACTCAACATTCAGAAAACTAAGATCATGGCATCTGGTCCCATCATTTCATAGCAAATAGATGGGGAAACAATGGAAACAGTGACAGACTTTCTTTTTTTTGGCTCCAAAATCACTACAGATGGTGACTGCAGCCATGAAATTAAAGATACTTGCTCCTTGGAAGAAAAGCTATGACCAACCTAGACAGCAAATTAAAAAGCAGAGAAATTACTTTGCTGACAAAGTCTGTCTAGTCAAAGCTATGTTTTTTCCACTAGTCATGTATGGATGTGAGAGTTGGACTATAAAGAAAGCTGAGGGCTGAAGAACTGATGCTTTTGAATGGTGGTTTTGGAGAAGACTCTTGAGAATTCCTTACATTGCAAGGAGATCCAACCAGTCCATCCTAAAGGAGATCAGTCTTAGGTGTTCACTGAAAGGACTGATGTTGAAGCTGAAACTCCAATACTCTGGCCACCTGATGCAAAGCGCTGACTCATGTGAAAAGACCCTGATGCTGGGAAAGATTGAGGGCAGGAGGAGAAGGGGACGACAGAGGATGAGATGGTTGGATGGCATCACTGACTCAATGGACATGAGTTTGAGTAAACTCCGGGAGCCGGTGATGGACAGGGAGGCCTGGCATGCTGCAGTCCATGGGGTCGCCAAGAGTTGGACACAACTGAGAGATTGAACTGAACTGAACTTTGCTATCCCATGGACTGCAGCACACCAGGCTTCCCTGTCTGTCACCAACTCCCAGAGCTTGCTGAAACTCATGTCCATTGAGTCCATGATGCCATCCAACCATCTCATCCTCTGTCATCCCCTCCTCCTGCCTTCAATCTTTCCCAGCATCAGGGTGTCTTCAGTGAGTCAGTTCTTCGCATCAGGTGGCCAAAGTATTGGAGTTTCAGCTTCAACATCAGTCCTTCCAATGAATATTCAGGACTGATTTCCTTTAGGATGGACTGGTTGGATCTCCTTGCAGTCCAAGGGACTCTCAAGAGTCTTCTCCAACACCACAGTTCAAAAGCATCAATTCTTTGGCACTCAGCTTTCTTTATAGTCCAACTCTCACATCCATACATGACTACTGGAAAAACTATAGCTTTGACTAGATGGACCTTTGCTGGCAAGGTAATATCTCTGCTTTTTAATATGCTGTCTAGGTTGGTCATAGCTTTTCTTCCAAGAAGCAAGCATCTCTTAATTGTATGGCTGCAGTCACCATCTGCAGTGATTCTGGAGCCCAAGAAAATAAAGTCTGTCACTGTTTCCATTGTTTCCCCATCTATTTGCCATAAAGTGATGGGACCAGATGCTATGATCTTAGGTTTTTGAATCCTGAGTTTTAAGCCAGCTTTTTCACTCTTCTCCTTCACCTTCATCAAATTGCTCTTTAGTTCCCTTTTGCCTTCTGCCATAATGGTGTTGTCATCTGTATATCTGAGGTTATTGATATTTCTGCCAGCAATCTTGATTCCAGCTTGTGTTTCATCCAGCCTGGCATTTCGTATGATAAACTTTGTATATAAGTTAAATAAGCAGGGTGAAAATATATGGCCTTGACGTACTCCTTTTCCAATTTGGAAACAGTCCATTGTTCCATGTCCAGTTCTAACGGTTGCTTTTTGACCTGCACACAGATTTCTCGGGAGGCAGGTAAGGTGTTCTGGTATTCTCATGTCTTTAAGAATGTTCCACAGTTTTTTGGGATCCATACAGTCAAAGGCTAAACCTTACATCCTAAGGTCAACCCCCAAACCATAATGAAATGTGAACCATAATAAATAAAAATAATATTGTTACTACTTCAAAACTTTCACATGTAGGATAAAGTAAATAATGTACATTAATGTCATTAGGAATTAGGATATTTTTAGTGTAAAAGAGAATATGTAGGGGGCCTCCCTACTGACTCAGTGGTAAAGAATACACTTGCCAATGCAGGAGATAGGGGTTTGAACCCTGGTCTGGGAAGATCCCACATGCTCTCAGAGTAACTAAGTCCTTGAAACACAACTATTGAACCCTCGCTCTGGATCCAGTGTTCCACCACAAGAGAAGCCGCTGCAGTGAGAAGCCCGCGCACTACGAGAGAGTGGCCCCTGCTTGCCTCAACTAGAGAAAAGCCCACATAGCAACAAAGACCCAGCACGGCCAAAAAGAAGTAAACTTCAAAAAGAGATTTCATTAAAAAAGAAAATATGTAAAATTATAAAAGTGAATAACTTAAGTAAAAACCCAGCAATGTTAAAGTTGAGTTGGATATTTAAGTATAACTCATGATTCATTTTTGTCTAACAAAATTTTCTATCTCCCTGCACTAAAACAAAACATAAAAACTAGAAGCAGGAAAAATTTAGTAAAGAGAATATCAACTACCAGAATACGGTCTTTAAAAACCGTTTTCCCCTAATAAAATATAAAACTCTCATTATTTCAAATAAGACTCTTAAAAAGCAAAGCAATTAAGGTATAGTTAACATGTTATTTTTGTCTCCCCAGTATTTTGCATCCTTGCAATACATTCCCCCTCTCCTGAAATTATACCTCAGTTTTCAGCTGGAGAGCAACCCTACTGTCAGCACTCGTTCCAGTGGGCTTCCCCCTTCACCCAGCTCCACACGGCTGTTGGGGCAACTAGAGTGAAGGCGATTAGTTCAGGAATGGGCAGATGACCAAATCTAGGCCAAGAGATATGGGCCAAGTCTTTTGTTGTAACTATTGAGAAAGAAATACATTCTCCTCCAGGAGTTACTAAGCTGGAGAATGTCAGCCTGAAGCTGCTTGTGGCCATTTCTGCCCCTTTGTGAAGGTAACCTACTTGAGAGTAAAGACAGCTCAGAAGAAGCAGATGGAGGAGTGGGTGGAGAGGGCAGAGGTGATAAATAGACAGACAGATAATGTTAGGAAGTGTGCTTGACGTGGTTTGAGGCCTGGATTCCTCTAAACCCAACCATCACCTTTGAAAATTCAGTTATAGAACGTTTTTTGGTTTAAGTTAGTTTGAGTTGGGCCTCTGTTACTTGCCAACTGAGATGCTTGACTACTGAGTGTCCTGCCCCTCTTATAAGAGAACATATTATAGACTGACTCAAATAATGGAATTTTGGCTACATTTTTTAGCTGTCACAGGGGTAGCTTTCTCTCCTTGGGTCTACAGGTTCAGAAGCCTCGTCCCCCCATCTGCCACCAATTCCAGGGCTGACAACTTGGAAAGGCAGCAGCAGCTGCACTGCTTTCTCTCCCGTCTGCTTACAAGTCCAGGTATTTGAATGGAGTTACATTTTTTGCAATGGTAGAGATTCCCCAATATGCTACATTTACCTTCAATACTACCTCAGCTAAACTCAACAGACACTAATTGGACTTCTGAGTATGTACAGGGCTGGGGGATTGAAGGATATGATAAAAAGAGGAAATCATCCCTGCCTGCCCTCTGGGAAACCCCCAGCCTAGAGACCCTCAATTGTGTGTCCTCATGAGAGATGTCTGTTTGGTGAGGGTCAGTTAGCAAGCTTGTTGAGGATTAATTCATAGAATAGCTAGATTTGCCTAGATACCTTCCTCACTGCCCACTTTTCTGGAGTGTCTGAGACCTGTTTTTGTGGGTTAATATAAACAAAGGGTAAATCATGCTGGCTCTGTCACTTTAGCTTGGGGACCTAAGGCTTCTGGTCACTCCTTTGGCTATAATTTGGCATGAGACTGGATCTGTTAGTGATGGAGCCACAGCAATTAGCATCAGGTAACCATTTCCTCCATTTTTGAGTGCTGTGGTTTGCACAGTGTCTCCAAACATTTTTTTTATTGTATACCTCCATCATAAGAGCATTTTCCTGGTGGCTCGGATGGTAAAGAATCTGCTTGCAATGCAGGAGACCCAGGTTGGATCCCTGGGTAGGGAAGATCCCCTCGAGAAGGGCATGGCTACTCACTCCAGTATTCTTGCCTGGAGAATCCTATGGACAAAAGAGCCTGGCGGGCTACAGTCCATGGGGTTGCAAAGAGTCAGACACAACTGAGCAACTAACACTTTCACCTTCTTTCCATCATTGAAATGTTCTGAACACACAACTCTACAAAAGCATTTTTATTAGTTTTAAATTATCTGAGTGTATTATCCTAACATATAATGTGCATTATAAGATAAATAAAAACACGCATTTAAAAGGGTGGGCTAATATAGATGTAGGTAGGGGACTTCTGGTTTCAGCTCCAACATGCAAAGGGCTTGGAAGTCATCACTCCCTTCCTTACCACAAGAAAAAGCCAAACACCTGAAAACCAGTGACTTTGCTTGGACCCATCAGAGAATTGAGGTTAGAGGTCAACCCACTACACTGAAATAAAGATGCAAGTGAAACCAGAGAGTTATAGCCAAGATCTGTTTATCTGGGGCAGCAGCTGCCTAAGCCACCAACTGGGAGAAACACTGAAATAGTAACCTTGATGAATTTCTGGAAGCTGAGTGAGGACTAGCACAGAGTGAGAAACTTCTGGAGGCCACAGTCTTTAGAAGAACCCACCTCCCCCATACTTTCATGGTTTCTACCTCCAAAAATTCCACTAAGTTCTTATGGTGAAAATTCAAGAAAGATCCTCCTACAGGGGAAAAGGCTTTTCCCGTCTTACCTATGTTGTTCAGTTCAGTTCAGTTCAGTCGCTCAGTCATGTCTGACTCTTTGCCACCAGACCATTCAGGTATGACCTAAATCAAATCCCTTGATTATACAGTGGAAGTGAGAAATAGATTTAAGGGACTAGATCTGATACACAGAGTGCCTGATGAACTATGGACAGAGGTTCGTGACATTGTACAGGAGACAGGGATCAAGACCATCCCCATGGAAAAGAAATGCAAAAAAGCAAAATGGCTGTCTGGGGAGGCCTTACAAATAGCTGTGAAAAGAAGAGACGTGAAAAGCAAAGGAGAAAAGGAAAGATATAAGCATGTGAATGTAGCTGCTGCTGCTGCTGCTTCAGTTGCTTCAGTCATGTCCAACTCTGTGGGACCCCATAGACGGCAGCCCACCAGGCTCCTCCGTCCCTGGGATTCTCCAGGCAAGAACACTGGAATGGGTTGCCATTTCCTTCTCCAATGCAGGAAAGTGAAAAGTGAAAGTGAAGTCGCTCAGTCGTGTCCAACTCTTAGCGACCCCATGGACTGCAGCCTACCAGGCTCCTCCGTCCCTGGGATTCTCCAGGCAAGAACACTGAAGTGGGTTGCCATTTCCTTCTCCAATGCATGAAAGTGAAAAGTGAAAGTGAAGTCGTTCAGTCGTGTCTGGCTCTTAGCCACCCCATGGACTGCAGCCTACCAGGCTCCTCCGTCCATGGGATTTTCCAGGCAAGAGTACTGGAGTGGGGTGCCATTGCCTTCTCCAAAGAATAGCAAAAAGAGATAAGAAAGCCTTCCTCAGCGATCAATGCAAAGAAATAGAGGAAAACAACAGAATGCGAGAGACTAGAGATCTCTTCAAGAAAATTAGAGATACCAAGGGAACATTTCATGCAAAGATGGGCTCAATAAAGGATAGAAATGGTATGGACCTAACAGAAGCAGAAGATATTAAGAAGAGGTGGCAAGAATACACAGAAGAACTGTACAAAAAAGATCTTCACGACCAAGATAATCACGATGGTGTGATCACTCACCTAGAGCCAGACATCCTGGAATGTGAAGTTAAGTGGGCCTTAGAAAGCATCACTACCTATGTTGGGGGAAGTATATTACTCCCACTCTAGCTCCCTCTAGTCTTTCTCACCAAAGAAGGGCAAAAAGCTATACCAGTGGAAAAACATGTGAAGGCCACAGCCCAGAGAGACAGGCCCATTAAAAGACAGAGCTTTAATCATTAGATTATAGAACACTTCCCCTCCCCCACTGTACTACCACATCAACAGGGCTCCAGTGAAATAACAGTGACTTACAGCTGAAAGAGCTGCAAGATGTAAGCTCGGATAAGTACTTAGGAAAGCCCAAAGTCAGGAGAGGAAACAAACCAAGGATATTAAAGGAATTTGAAGCTTCTGACATCTGCAGCTATAAGAAACAACCATAGCACAACCAGCCTCTAGCTGGCCTAACATAAATCCTCATGCCAGGGCTTTTCTAGTGGTCCAGTGATTAAGACTGCATTCCCAATGCTGGAGGGGCGGATGGGTTTGATCCCTGGCCAGGGAATTTCTGCACACCACTATGGTGTGACCAAAAAAAAATTCACCTCATGCCAAAGGATTATTTATCTCAGTTCTTATTACCCAAAACAATGTCTACTTTCAGCCAAAAACTACAAGAGATGTCAAAAGCCAGGTAAAAGCAGTCTGAAAAGGTAAAGTGCCAGGGACCAGCCCCAGCTGATCCAGGGAATTCGAAGCGGGGACGGCGTTGGCGAGGATCAGGAAACAACTGCTTAATTAAACATTTATTAAGGATATAAAGAGTGGTGAAATAAGGATAGCTCAGTGAAGAAATTCAGTGAAGAAAAGAGGCTGAATAAAATTCCAAAGCAGGGAATTTACGTCACCTACGAAGGCCACAGGCGTCCTCCCGTACTCCCGAAGGAGAGGAGACACTAAGGCCTCCCCGGTCAGATCTTAGAAGCCCAGGCAAAATTAGTAGGCTTGACGAGCTTCCCTGCCTCAGAGGAAAAGTTCAGCTAGAAGGTGAAAGAAAGAATGACATGGGGAGACCAAATTCTGGTGAACAAGGCCCGCACTTTATTTTCCAAAGTAGTTTTTATACCTTAAGTTATGCATAGAGGATAATGGGGGAAGGGGTAGAGTCATGCAGTAAGCCAGGCTTTCTTCCTGCAAACATATCATATGCAAAAGTTTAGGTGATTTGCATCATCTTCTGCCCCGGAGGCCTTTTTCTCTAAAGGTGATTATTCTAAAGTCAGGCGCCAGCCTCCAAAAAGCATTAGATAAAGTTGCATTCCTACAGAGCAAAGGTGTGGTGGGCTATAACAAGAAAAAGAATTAACTCAAGGGTCCCAGGTTACAAACATTAAAGCTACTACTTACACCAATTATATTAATCAATACACTGCCAGGGACACAGCAGGTAAGGGATATGGAGACTTAGCAGCAAATATTGGCCCAACAAGTGAAAATCCCTTCACCAATACAGTTTCTAATCAATCTTTTGACTGCTCAAAGGAATCTGTATTTAGACAGTTTAGAACATCTCATGCCTCTCACAGTTTGGAGGCTCTGAGCAATCACATGTGGCCGGAAAAACCTATTCAGGCAGGCTAGAGGACTTCCAAGGGAGTTTGTAGGTTGAAACACTGTCACACCCAGGAATTATTAACTGGAGCTGTAAGCTAACTCTTTTTTCAGAGAGGTAGTGGGGGACAGCCCCCCGTAAAGTCAGAGGTGTAGGTGAAAGCACAAAGCAGAAAGTAGGCAGACTCTGGTTTTGGGGGTATATGCTCGAGAATTTCCAAGGGGACTCCTGAAGCTCGAACCCGCCTTTGCATATGCCGAGCCTCCTTCCTCATGACCTTTGTCATGGGCGGAGTTCCTCACGCTGTGATAGAATTCCAGTTGAGCTATTCCAGATCCTGAAAGATGATGTTGTGGAAAGTGCTGCACTCAATATGCAATATGCACTCAATATGCAATATGCCGGCTCCCGGCAGTAAAGCAAACATCAGAACTAGATTCAGATATGACATAGATGTTGGAATTACCAAGTAGGGGATTTAAAATAATTATGACCAGTGTGTCAAAAGGTGCTAATGGAAGAAATAGACAGCATTCAAGAAAAGGTTGGTAATATAAGCAGAGCGATGGAAATCAAGAAAGAATCAAAAGGAAACGATAGAAATAAAAAATATTACAACATATATTTGATGGATCCATCAGTAGATTAGACAAAGACAAAGACAAAAAATCAGCGAGATTGAAGATAAGACAATAGGAATTTCCTAAAGTGACATGCAAAGAGAAGAATATAACAACAACAAACAGAGCAGAACATCCAAGAATGGTGGGACACTCAAAATGTGCAACACATGCATTATTGGAATACTGGAGGGAAAAAAAACAGAGCAGAAGAAATATTAGAAGTAATAATGCCCAAGAACTTTCCAAAATTAATGACAGATAACCAAATCACAGATTCAGGAAGCTCAAGGAACATCAAGCAACATAAATGCTGGCAAGATAAAACATAACTACACTTAGGCATATCATATTCAAACTGCAGATAACCAAAGATAAAGAAAAGATCTTGAAAGAAGCCAAGAGGGGGGAAATGCTCTACAGGAAAAGAGACAAGAATTATAGCAGACTTTTCTTCAGAAACCATGCAAGCAAGAAAGATCGGATTGAAATATTTAAATTGATACAAAAACCCATCAACCTAGCATTCTATATGCAGAACATTAATCTTTCAAAACTGAAGGACAGGGACTTCCCTGGTGGTCCAGTGGTTAAAAATGTGCCTTACAGTGGAGCGGATGTGGGTTTGATCTCTGGCTGTGAAACTAAGATCCCACATTCCACCGGGAAACTAAACCTGTGTTCTATAGCTAGAGAGAAACCTGTGCACCACAACAAAGATTCCATCTGCCACAATTAACGCCTGATGCAGCCAAAAATAAATGAATTTTTTAAAAACTGAAGGAGAAATAAAGGCTTTTCAGACAAATAAAACCACAGGGAATTCATTTCCAGAAGACTTGCCTTTCAAGGAAAGTTAAAAGAAGCTCCTCCAGCAGAAGGAAAATTATTTAGAACAGAAACCTGGACCTATATAAAAAAAGGAAAAGCATCAGAGAAGGTATAAATGAAGGTAAAATAAAGCTTTTATTTTTCTTATTCTTAATCTAAAGATAACTTTATTTAAAGTAATAAAAACAAAAACATGTTGAGTACTTATAGCATATGGTAAGTGAAATGCGTGTTAGTAATGTCTCGAGGGAAGGAAGGGAGAAATTGGGTACTTTCTATTATAAGGTACTGGCAGAAAGTGAAGAGGAACTAAAAAGCCTCTTGATGAAAGTGAAAGAGGAGAGTGAAAAAGTTGGCTTAAAGCTCAACATTCAGAAAACAAAGACCATGGCATCTGGTCCCATCATTTCATGGGAAATAGATGGGGAAACAGTGGAAACAGTGTCAGATTTTATTTTGGGGGGCTCCAAAATCACTGCAGATGGTGACTGCAGCCATAAAATTAAAAGACCCTTACTCCTTGGAAGAAAAGTTATGACCAACCTAGATAGCATATTCAAAAGCAAAGACATTACTTTGCCAACAAATGTTCATCTAGTCAAGGCTATGGTTTTTCCAGTGGTCATGTATGGATGTGAGAGTTGGACTGTGAAGAAAGCTGAGTGCCAAAGAATTGATGCTTTTGAACTGTGGTGTTGGAGAAGACTCCTGAGAGTCCTTTGGACTGCAAGGAGACCCAACCAGTCCATTCTGAAGGAGATCAGCCCTGGGTGTTCTTTGGAGGGAATGATGCTGAAGCTGAAGCTCCAGTACTTTGGCCACCTCATGCGAAGAGTTTACTCATTGGAAAAGACTCTGATGCTGGGAGGGATTCGGGGCAGGAGAAGGGGATGACAGAGGATGAGATGGCTGGATGGCATCACCAACTCGATGGACGTGAGTTTGAGTGAGCTCCAGGAGTTGGTGATGGACAGGGAGGCCTGGCATGCTGCGATTCATGGGGTCGCAAAGAGCTGGACACGACTGAGCGACTGAACTGAACTGAGACTGCATATATCGGAGAAGGCAATGGCAACCCACTCCAGTACTCTTGCCTGGAGAATCCCAGGGATGGGGGAGCCTGGTGGGCTGCTGTCTATGGGGTCGCACAGAGTTGGACATGACTGAAGTGACTTAGCAGCAGCAGCAGCAGCAGCAGCAGACTGCATATATGGACTTCCCAGTGGCTCAGATGGTAAAGAGCCAGCCTGCCATACAGGAGACCCAGGCTCAATCCTGTGTCAGGAAGATATCCTAGAGAAGAGAATAGCTACCCACTCCAGTATTCCTGCTGGAGAATTCCATGGATAGGGGAGCCTGGAGGGCTACAGTCTATGGGGTCGCAAGGTGAATACACATTTCTGCTCTCAATATCACATGGAAGAGTCACTAAGACCACACTCTGGGCTATAAAACACACTTTGACAAATTTCAAAGAATATAAAACATACAAAGTATGTTTTCAGATGACAGTGGAATGAAAATAGAAAGCAATAATGAAATAACTGAAAAACCCCAAATTATTTGGAAATTAAATGACACAATTCTAAATAACACACAAGTTAAAGAAGAAGTTCCAGGAGAAGTTACAAATTATTTTGAACTAAATAAAAATATAACATCAAAATTTGTGGAATGCAGTGAAACCAGGGCTCAGAGGGAAATCTACAATATTAAATGTATATATTAGAAAAGAAAAAAGATCTGATATCAATACCAATATTCTACCTTAGGACACTAGAGAAAGAAAAAAATTTAAGTGCAAAGCAAATAGAAAAAAAGAATAGGAGCAGAATCAATGAAACGGAAAATAGCAAAACAATAGAAAGAATAAAGCCAAAAACTGGTTCTTGAAAAAGTCAATAATATTAATAAACCTCTAGCCGTGCTAACCAAGGGAAAAAAAGGGAAGACACAAATTACCAATATCAAAAATGAACAGATCACTACTACTAATCCCATGGACATTAAAAGGATAATAAAGGAATACTACAGATAACTCTATGACCACAGGAACTGGTAACTTAGATAAAACATACTAATTTCATGGAAGACACAAACTATCAAAACATGTGCAAGGACAAATAGATTATCTGAATATGGCTATACCTGTTAAAAAGTTTTGTTCAATGATTAATGACCCTCCAAAAAAGAAAGCACCAGATCCAGATAATTTTCTTGGTGAATTCTATCAAACATTCAAGGAAGAAATGATACCAATTCTCTACAATACCCCGCAGAAAAATAGAAGCAGAGAGAACACTTCATAACTCATTCTATGAGGCCAATATTACCCTAATACTCAAATCAGAAAATGACGTTGCAAAGTAAAACTACAGACCAATATCTCTTATGAAAATACAATCAAATCCTCAAAAAAATTAGTAACTCAAAAACAACAAATTATAAATGAAATTATACACTACAGACAAGTGGAATTTATTCCACGTATGCAAGACTGGTTCAACATTTGAAAATCAATCATCACAATAGGCTAAGAAGAAAAATCAATGATCATATCAATTGATACACAAAAACCATTTGACAAAATTCAATACCCATTCATGACAAAAACTCTTAGGACCAGAGGGGAATGTCCTCAAGTTGGTAAAGAAAATGTACCTTTTTTTAGAGACCTACAATTATCATCATATTTAATGTTGAGAAATGAGATGCTTTCTCCTTCAGATTAGGGACAAGTCAAAATGTCTCCTATTACCACTCTTTTTTTTTTCTTTTTTAAAAAATTTATTTTTTTGATTCAAGGATAATTGCTTTACAGAATTTTGTGTTTTGCCAAATATGAATCAGCCATAGTCCTCTTACCACTCTTACTCAACATCATATTGAAAGTCCTGGCTAATGCAATAAAACAAGAAAAGGAAATTTATAAAGATTGGAAAGGAAGAAATAAACTCCTCATTCACAGATGATGTAACTGTCTATGGAGAAAATTCTAAACAAATAACAAAAAGAAAAACACATTTCTGGAACTAATAAGAAAATATAGCACAGTTGATGGATAAAAAGTTAGTATATAAAAGTCATACACACACAAAGAGAAATATTTTGGTATGAGTCACCATGAACTCATGTTTCACTTATTATGAATACAGTCAGTTAAATACAGAAATATAGATACGTCTGGGATGAGCCCTGGGACTCTGCATTTTAAACTGGCATCCCAGGTGATTCTGACACAGGTAGTCCAAAGACCACAGTTTGAGAAGCACAGAGTAGCGGAATACAGTTGAAACAAATGGGCTCTTCAGTTGCCGGGCTATAAGGCATCCTTGAGCAAACTGCGGAGAAGGCAGTGGCACCCCACTCCAGTACTCTTGCCTGGAAAATCCCGTGGACAGAGGAGCCTGGTAGGCTGCAGTTCATGGGGTCGCTAAGAGTCGGACACGACTGAGCGACTTCACTTTCACTTTTCACTTTCCTGCGTTGGAGAAGGAAATGGCAACCCACTCCAGTGTTCTTGCCTGGAGAACCCCAGGGATGGGGGAGCCTGGTGGGCTGCCATCTATGGGGTCGCACAGAGTCGAACACGACTGAAGTGACTTAGCAGCACCAGCAGCAGAGCAAACTGCTTTTCCCAGTAAGGAGTGTGGCAGGTCAGCATGGACCTTTTTATTTAAACAGAAGTGACATATCACTAATGAACCAGCCTTAGGCAAACAGTTAAGAAGACAAGTCTCCAGCCTCCTGCAGCCTCCTATTCCACAACTTTTCACCACCTTCCATGGAACTCCTTTTGTAACTATGAGCCCTAATTCTGTTCACCACTCCACTTTCCCACCCCAGAATACCTGCTCTAGAGAAGAGATGTGATAATGATTCCTTACTGTTTTACTATGACTTTAAGTCAGTGCATTAGTTCTCTCAAAAATATTTACAGTCTCAGGCATTTATAAAGTATTAAATAGTCTTTAGTTCAGGAATAGAAAATAACAGCTCCAGTTTCAGGAGGAAGCAGGAAAGTATTTGGGAGCAGGAGTATGTTAATAAGCCACTTGGTCAGATCCAGGATCTTTGGTCTCAGGCTCTGGACCACTTGATCTCCTGTCCCCAGGAGCTGTCCCTCCTATCCCTACCTTTGGCCTTTTCCACGCGATGGCCTTCATCTTGGTTTTCTGGCTCAGCTCATGGGAGCCCAGGGATTGGATGCCTGCTGGGAACACACGGTCTTCAAAGAGGCACTTCTGAGCCAGGCACCGTTGTCTGAGAACAACAAAATCCTGCCCCTCATACTTGATGGGCTGTGTGGCAGTGCCCTCTCCGTTTCTCCTGTCCCTCTCACGGATCACACGGTCACAGAAGAATCCTGGCAGCAGGTAGGGCATGATGACCGCTCAGGGAGTGGAGCTGGGCCTTTGCTGTGGCCTCTTTCCTGCTGCGCCCTCGGTCCAGGCCTAATCCTCCCGTGAATGGGCCGGAGCCTATATAGCTCCTCCACCCTCAGCAGCGCAATGCAAATGAACACAGCCCAGAGAAAGGCCGTGGTCAGAGTCAGCAGCTTTGGCTGGAGGCCCCTAAGCCCATGGTCAAGGGGCAACGCCATGCCAGTCAGACAGGGAGCCGGCAAGGGGAGCAAGAGAGCCAGGGACGGCCCCAGGACAGGCCACAAGGCCTACAGACCTTCAGGCCACCTCCATCAGCCTTGTTGGGATTCTTTCTTTAAAAAGAGAAAATATAGTTACAGAGAGGCTTACCCTGCCTCAGCAAAAGGCATTCAGGCCTTTAACACTGGCGGCCAATGGGATATAGCATGGGGCCTTCGAAACATGCTGTATACACTAATCCTATACAGGCTGCTGAATGCATAGGAGGAATCTGCTCCGGGCCATTGTCTGAGGTTAATGAAGCCTTCATTCTCCTGATGTCCCTGCCCCATCCCCCCAAAGACCTTGACTGACCATTTCAGGACTCGAATCTGTGAGAGGAGCCTAGAGGGTAGGTAGCTTGACCTCGAATGAAAGTCCCTGTGAAAGTGGGTTCCAGTGGCTGTGAACTGACACACACTGTTCCGAGTTCAAGACCTTTGAGGCAGAGAACATGGTGGACCCGGAAGGAGGATAAATGTGTGTCAGAATTATATTCACAAGAAATCTCGGCTTTTTCCACATTTCACCATGCTCAAATGGGCAGTTCGAGTGTGTGTACAAGGAGCTGGCCCAGGGAGAAACTCCGTTCTGGCAGCCTGTCCATCAGGAGGACGCGTCTCCCTGTCCGTTTGTGCGGGCTCATCAGTCTTCATCTACTACGTGTTTCTCAGTGTGTGGTCTTTGGACTCCCTACATCAGAATCACCTGGGATGCCAGTTAAGAGTGCAGATTCCCAGGGCTTACCCCAGACCTAAGGATTCAGATCCTCTTGGAAGGGGTCAGGGAGATTCTATGTTCACTAGTGTTTGAAACTATGGTATTAGTTTTACAGGATACTATAATAGCTCGAAATAATTTTTTAAACTTATTATTTTTAAGTTTATTGTTATTACTTTTTATTTTTGTCCATGCTCAGCAGCATGTGGGATCTTAATTCCCTGACCACAGATCAAAACTGTGCCCCCTGCAGTGTGGAAGCCTGAAGACCTAATCCTGAACTGCCTGGGAATTTCCTCAAAATACTTTTTGAGGTCAGTATTTTTTTTTAAGAAATAATTTTATTTTTATTTGGTTTATACATGAATAAAGTTTTTAAAAAATCAAACAAAAGTTATCTAGAGGAAGAGCAATCTCTTGCCCCACAAATCCCTCACCTCAGAGGCAGCCACTTTTAATTCTTTTAACTACTTTTTCCTGGTATTTACCTCTATATTTTTAAATAATATGCTTGTACTATTACTTTTTAATTTACTATCTTTAGAAAGTTTCAATAGAGTTCCTACTTGGGGGAATGAAGTTTAAGTTTCTCACATTATGCTCTGCCCATTGTCTTCCCAAAATAACATCATAAATTTTAGAGAAATTAAAAATCAGTATTTACTTTAGTATAACTGGGTAAATATTTTCCTCTTAGCTAATTTCAAAATTCAGACTTAAATTGAAGAAAGTAGGGAAAACCACTAAACCATTCAGGTATGATCTAAGTCAAATCCCTTACGATTATACAGTGGAAGTGACAAATAGACGCACAGGATTAGATCTGATAGAGTGCCTGAAGAACTAAGGACGGAGGTTCATAACATTGTACAGAAGGTGGTGATCAAAACCATCCCAAAGAAAAAGAAATGCAAAAGGCAAAATGGTTTTCTGAGAAGAGTCAACAAATAGCTGAGAAGAAAAGAGACGTGAAAGGCAAAGGAGAAAAGGAAAGATATACCCATCTGAATGCAAAGTTTCAAAGAATAGCAAGGAGAGAGAAAAAAAGCCTTCTTCAGTAAACAATACAAAGAACTAGAGGAAAACGATAGGATGGGAAAGACTAGAGATCTCTTCAAGAAAATTAGAGATACCAAGGGAACATTTCATGCAAAGATGGGCACAATAAAGGACAGAAATGGTATGGACCTAACAGAAGAAGATATTAAGAAGTGGTGGCAAGAATACACAGAAGAACTATACAAAAAAAGATCTTCATGACTCAGATAACCACAATGGTGTGATCACTCATCTAGAGCCAGACATCCTGGAATGCAAAGTCATGTGGGCCTTAGAAGCATCACTACAAAGGTGTCCATAGTGGATGCAGCCTCAAATTAAAATATGCTTGCTCCTTGGAAGAAAAGCTATGACCAACCTAGACAGCATATTAAAAAGCAGACACTACTTTGCTAACAAAGGTTTGTCTATTCAAAGCTATGGTTTTTCCAGTAGTCATGTGTGGATGTGAGACTTGGACCATAAAGAAAGCTGAGCACCAAAGAACTGATGCTTCTGAAATGTAGTGTTGGAGAAGACTCTTGAGAGTCCCTTGGACTGCAAGGAGGTCAAACCAGTTAATCCTAAAGGAAATCAGCCCTGAATATTCATTGAAAGGACTGATGCTGAAGTTGGCTACCTGATGTGAAGAACTGACTCCTTAGAAAAGACCCTAATGCTGGGAAAGACTGAAGGCAGGAGGAGAAGGGGACAACAGAGAATCAGATGGTTAGATGGCATCACTGACTC
This sequence comes from Bos indicus x Bos taurus, assembly GCF_003369695.1. Taxonomy (NCBI): domain Eukaryota; kingdom Metazoa; phylum Chordata; class Mammalia; order Artiodactyla; family Bovidae; genus Bos; species Bos indicus x Bos taurus. The sequence continues at coordinate 31,673,185 of NC_040085.1, read as the reverse complement.
AATGGACATGAGTCTGAGCAAGCTCCAGGAATTGGTGATGGACAGGGAAACCTGGTGTGCTGCCGTCCATACTGTCCAAAAAAATTGGACATGACTGAGCAACCAAACAACAACAAAAACAATAAAGACAACAAATGCTCAAGAACTACATGAGTTATGAACAATTCTCTTCCTTGTTCATAATCAACAAAATGCGTCTTCTCATACATTTCTTGGCTATTTCTGTCTCTGTCCCTCCTATTTGCAGCATAATACTGCTGAGTTATTTCAGCTTATTCCTCCTATGATGTCTAGAGTCCTGTCCGTATTATGACTTCTGGGAAAAGCTGCTGTCTTATGGGATATAATGGGAAGCAGTCCTGAAAGTTATTTATAGGATTGTCACTTTCAATGAAACTCATGGCCCCCATCTGCACTCCAGGATGGCACTGTGATGACTGATTTTCTGCTTATAGAGAGGGCTGACTCTCAATTGGGTATCTCATTTTGACTTTCAATTACCGTCATCAGTACTTCTTGATTCATTATGCTAAGCAAGTCATATACAGTATCTCATTTAATTCTTACAACAACTCTAAGAAAGTAGGAACTTTGATTTTCTTTTCACAGGTGAGGAAATCAAGTCCTGGGAAAGGACTTACTTGCCTGAGGTCACACTGGTAAGAGGTGGAGCTGGGATATGAATGAAGTTTCTTTGACTCGAAAGCATGTGCACTCCCTTTGCTGCCTATCCCGATAGTAATTGCTGGCTTACCTTGAGCACCTACTTGGACTTTATGGATACTGGCTCAGAACAGCCATTTGATTAGAGTATCACTATCTGCATTATAGAAAAGAAACTAAAAGCTTGGAAACTTTATGTGACTTGCTAGGGACAGAGTCAGGGTTCCGACCAGGTCTGTTTGCTTCTAAATCCATCTGACTTAACCATTCTGCACCATGTCCCCAGCGCTTCCTCTTTGTGGCTAGTCCAGTGATGCAACTTCTCTCCAAACTGTCTGACAGGTGATGACACTAAAACAGATTACAAGAAGACCTCCTCCCAGCCAGGTTCACTGGAAAGATACTAATCCTGAGAGAAGCAGCTGCACAGGGACAGAGCGCTCACTGCACACAGCCTCAGCGTCCCTATGACTCTGCATCTTCCCTCTCTTCTCACACTGGAATGGAGTAAATTTATTTCGTGCCAAACTAGGATTTCTTCCTTTCAGAATTGAGTAACTCAGGTCATGTGACTCCCCCCACCCCCCACTCCCCAACTCCTCAGTAAGGAAGTCACACAGGGTACAGTGTTAATTTTAGCAGTGATGGGCAGTGGCAGCAGTCATTAGAGCAAGAGACCTACAGTGTCCCCACAGGTTGTCAGAAAGCTTCCAAATCCGGGGTGCTGATGTAAAGGGCAAGCCCTGGGTCCTAGGAAGTCAACGGTCAGCTGTGTTCTACATTTCACTCCTTTTTTTCAACTCCAGTTCAGACTAAAAGGAACCAGGCTCCTTAAAGAAATGATTCATTCCAGGTTCTAGAGCAAGAATGTACAAGACGGGCCTGGGACTTTTTGTTGCGGCCAGAAAACAAGGAAGCAGTTGAAGATGAATGGTGTCATGTCAAGTGATAACAGGCAACACTGTCTGAAGATGGGACAATTTGAACATCAAAAAGAATAACGACTGCAATGGATTAAAATATGTTGCAGTGTTTCCTATTGATCACACTGTTCATAGGGTATTATTTCAAGCTGTGATCCTCAGGAATAGGGAGAACATAGGAAGAGAGTTGATTCTCATTATTATTCATGGTAGTTAGGTTCTATAAACTCACTGTGAATGTTCAGTTAATGAATATGGATGGAAGATGGAAATACAGTATTAGATTCCTGGGAGTCTCTGATCACAAGATTTTCATCAACCCATCAATATACAACCTTATTTTATGTGTATTTCTGTTTAAAGACACCTTATTTAATATGTGTTATTAATTCATTAACATTGAACTGACAGCACCATAGCTCATGCCTGAATGAAGCTTATCTAATACACGTATTTTCTCCTTAAGGCACATCACAGCCTTCTTGCACTTTAGAACACTAAATAGTACTTTGGCACAGCACGTTGGGGGGCATTTTAAAAGAGAAATCAGCAATAAAAAGTACTGAAATGTGACCAAATGTAACACCAAACAAACTATGAGAAGGACTCTTGTTTACAGTCTGAGAGCTGAAACTAGCAGGCAGAGGGTCACCTTGTCTGACTTCAGTTAGGAACGTGTATGGAGGGAGACAAATTTTTCACTGCCCTACACATGTCAGCAAATGACTGAAGGAGCCTTATGGATATTGACTTCGGGGTTACAAATAAATTTCAATGAGTAGGTGAATTCACAAATAAAGAAGTCCTAAGGGTCAACTAATCCTGGATCACAGCATTGACATCTCCAGGGAGGGAAAAACCACTTCCTTTAGAGTCAGAGGAATGGCGATTTGATCTGAAGCAACTAAAGGAAGGATGGCATTATTCACAAATAGGGAGAATTACAATATAGAGGAAACCAGATGACTCTGTTTCACTGTCTGCTGGGTCAGAGCTGGATATAATGTGCTAAAATTGTGGCCGGAAAAGTTCTGGCTGGAAATAAGCATGAACTTTCAGACTGTGAAAGGTTAATGCAGGAAGGAGATGGGGACTTCGTTTTGCCTTCAAAACCTTAACATCAGGAAAGGAGCCCCTCTATCTGGAGTGGTGGAAAGCAGTAGTTTCCAAACATTTTCAATTCTATGATTTATAATGAGTTTTTTATAGCAGCTTTTATACTCCTGTATAATATATACTATATATTCCTGGTGCTCTGGGGGTATACAGTACACTTCTAAAAGTTCTATCGTGATTATTTAAATCTGAAGTTTGGATGAAAATGGTAAAGAAGTGTCAGCTTTTTTAAAAAAGTAGAATGCTTCCCAGGTGTGAGCTGAGGCCTCGTGGTTCCTTGGAGATCTTGAACCCCCATTCACAGCCTCTGAGAGGTCAGGCCCTCCTTGCCCCCACTTGCTTCTTCATGCTTCTCTCCTTTCCCCATTCCTGTGCTTTCCACATTCTGATTTGCGGGTGTGCTGGCCCAATCCAGCCTGTGAAAATCTAAACACTAACTTCCATCCTTTACTGAGGAAAGTCACATACTTGCCTCTAGCATTTCACAAGCTCATCAATAAAGGGATCTTTGAGGTTCAGGTCAAGGGGGGTCTGACCCTGGCAGGTGAAGCCTCCTACCTTGTTGCTTCCCCCACCCCATTTTGGTTTCTGTTCTAGCTCTCCTTTCTCTTGTAAGTAAATCAGCATTTTTTTTTTCTTTTTCTCCCCCAGAAAACAACCATGTCCAGCTATCTTCCTGTGATTACAAGAATCTTCCTACATTTTCCTTGGGTGTTTTCCTCTTGAAGAGAGAAGCTGAAGATTCCACCATATAAAAGCACATTTGGATAAACATGTATAAAATATCAAAGATAATTTTGTGGTAATAAGACCTAACCTGGAGAATGTAATGATTTATTTTAGTTTCGTTTTTGACTGTTCCATGCAGCATGTGGGATTTTAGTTCCCCAACCAGGGATTGAACCCTTGCCCCCCTGCATTGGAAGCGTGGATCCCTAACTAGTGGACCACAGTTCATAGCATTCTCCAGGCCAGAACACTGGAATGGGTAGCCTTTCCCTTCTCCAGGGGATCTTCCCAGCCCAGGGATCAAACCCAGGTCTCCCGCATTGCCGGAGGATTCTTTACCAGCTGAACTACCAGGGAAGCCCACTAGACCACCAGGGAAGTCCTATTTTATTTTAAAATTTTGTCTGGTGTAACAACTTGGGACAGGGAGAAGTTAGTTCTGCCTGGATAGTGGGGACTTGGGAAGGGGCAGGGGACCAGGTCAGACAGACAGCAGCAAAGTCCAGCTTCAGGGGTTGGATTCAGGCTGATAGGAGGCCAGGAGAAAGAAATGGTTTGGGAAGAGGAGTATGAAGGGGATGGCAGAACTCTGAGTTTAGGAGAAAAGGGGTCTTATTTGTCTTATTTCTCCATTCTAAAGGCACTTTTTCCCCCCTCATATTTTAATATTCCTGAAATTGTTACACATCTTACATTAGAAACTTCCTTCAACTGCATTCAGCTGGGTGGTGATTGTGACCTTCCAGGGATACCCTCTGATAAGATCAAGAAAGTACCAGCATCAGAATCTTCTAGACTTGGTGAAAGACAGTTCATGATAAATTACAGCATGGAAAACTTATCTAAACTCTATCCTTAAAAAGAGTGTAATTCAAGAAATTTCCAGGTTTGGAACTATAAAGAGACAAAGTTGCCTGTTCAGAGTACAAAGGGACTTCTGTCTGTCTGGGAAAGAAGTTTCCTCAGGTCTAGGCAGAGGGAACTAGCTGACCCAAGGAAGCAGAAGAGCAAGGCTGACAGCCAGGTTAGAATAACAGGGCAAAGCACAACTAGATATGGGCTGTAATAATAATAACAGGTTAGAGGGAAGGCATACACTAGAGACAGGTGGGTGAAGCTGAGACCCAGCTCTGAACTGGCAAAGGGTCGGGCCCTGAATGGATGGCATGGGAACAGGACGTGAGAGGAAAAGGTAATTGGACAGCCTATGGCTAGAGGCCCAGCTACTGCCAGCAAATTATAGAACACTAGATCTGGAGATCAGGAAAAGGTGGTTAATTTCCCCAACTCCCAAGAGCCAGTGAAAACAAAGAAAGCTGAGCAGAAAGTGGCTCAGGGAAAATGCAGAGTCCCAGCTGTCAGCCCTAGGAGCTTAGAGGGCAGAGGAGGAAGGGAAAACAGATTTCCTAGGGGAAGAGCTGAAGGGATGAATTAGAGGTGGCTGTATATCAACAAGGGGTTCCCTGGTGGCTCAGACGGTAAAGAATCTGCCTGCCAAGCAGGAGACACAGATTTGATCCCTGGGTTGGGGAGATCCCCTGGAAAAGGAAATGGCAACCCACTCAATATTCTTGCCTGGGAAGTCCCATGGATAGAGGAGCCTGGTGGGCTTCAGTCCGTGGGGTCTCAAAAAGTCAGACTTGAAGAGTAACTGAAGAGTAATAGCAGTATGTCAATGATGCAGTTTTGACCTCAGCTGAGAATGGGAGGCCCAAATACACTATAACCTCTCCTGGCAGAGCCAAGAGACACTGAGACTGAATCCATCAAGTGCAGTTTAACCTGAAGTCTGACTTAACCTGGCTCCCAAATAGAGTTGACCCCTCCTTCTCTGGGATCCAGGTTAGGGTGGGGCTGGAATGAGACAGAATTTACTGAAAGGAAACTCTGTCTAGGGTCAGAGACAAGGGAGGCTCAGGAACATGTTGCCAGTCCCTGTTGCTGGAGGCCTTAGTGAGCTGAGCTGACTTGGAGGGTCTGCACCACACGGAACCCCTGTGCCCTAAGCCACAAGAGGATGTGAGTCAACTTGCCTATGGAGGGAAGGGCAGAGGCACCAGGAAGGGCAGAGGCACCAGGAAGGGAGATGCTGCTTCCCAAGGGAGAATTCCCTCATAGGCCTCTGGGTCACTGTGGAGTGATTTGGGGATCCCACATTCCCAAGGGTAAGGAGGACACCAAATGCACAGGTCTTGCAGCTGGCCCCTCACGCCTCTCCCCTCCAAAAGCAAAAGGGATTTAAGTTGTCCCTGATTTTAACAGTGATTGCAGGAGAGTGTGGAGAAATAACGTGGAATGCACAAGGCAAAAGCAGATGGGGAAATGGGAACATTTGCTCGCCTCCTTAGTCCCGAGGTTGTTAGAGCCAGTCGCTGAGTGAGCAGCCATGTTCCCCAGGGCATTGTGATCCCCCATTATGTGGTCACCTTCACACTCCCATGATGCACTCACATTTCACAATCAAACGCACTTTTGTATTTGATGGGGGATGATTGGAATTGCCCAAAAGGACAAGCAGTTACCTGCCCACAGGAGATGGTTCACACATAAATCCTCACAGTAGTCAGACCACTTCATTTAGATCAGGGACAAAGTACTCAAATACATTACCGTGACTAGTATCTTGTTGCTCGAGACACAGATGAAGCTGGAAAGATGTTTCTGGCATTGCCCTTTTTAGAGGCTGCACATCTAGTCATATTGGGAGCATTTTAAGTCCATGGGCACTCCCCCACGTGCCAGGCACCTGTAAGTCTTTGGTATGGATTAATGCAATCTTCACAACAATGTTGTGAGATGGGTCCTTTTATTAGGATTATTCCTCATTTTCTGATGGGGGAACTTGTGACAGGCAAAGAGAAGAGTACGTGGTCAAGATTACCCAAGTGTTATGTATCAGAATCTGACCTCAGGTCAGGACTGGGCTCTTAGCCACTCTGCCATTCTACCTCTAGCTCACAGGGGCTGCTGCTTCCAGGGCCCCAAACCCCTTAGACACTGCCCAATTCCTTTTGTGGCTTGTGGAGAACCCAGTAAATGACACCCCACTTCTGTGCCTGAGTTTTGAACCAATGGATAAATGAGACAAATGTGTAAGGCAGGTGGGAGTCGAAAATGCTACATATATTGTTCATAAGTCTGATCTTGGCTTCTAAAGCCCACAATTAGATAGATTTTGTTGCTAAGAGTTGAGTTTCTATAGCCAGAATGCCTGGGAACAATAATAGTACTCACCTCTCCAGGTTGTTGTGAAGATAAAATCAGTTAACATGTGGAAGCACTTAGAATAGTTATCGTTGTGTTGAGTTCTTAGGGTTAATTGTGATTATACTATTTGCCAGTATGTATGAGTCTCAGGGAGTCTGAGGACTCCCCTCAGGGACCTGCCTTTGGGAAACTTGCCACAAGGAACAGCAGGTAGCTTGTTCCCAGGAGGAAAAAGAAAGGAAAATGTTGGGCTTCACAGGTCGTGTTCTCTTTACGAACCCACCCTCCCCGCTTGCCCCACCCCAGGGGAGGAGAGAGGCCAGGAATGTTGTATGACCGCAGCCCCCACAGCGTGGAATGGAACACGGGTTTCACCCCACACCTGTCCCCAGTGATGCTGGGCAAGAGTCATCAGTCTCCCAGAAGCCCTTTCTAGAACCACTCTTCTCTGCCCGGGGGTTTGTCATCAAGAAAATTTGGCTTAACAATTGGGAAGTGGTGTAAGGTTTGGTTGCTTTCTGATCCTAGAAATAGATGCTGTAAGTAAAGCGTGAAGGAATCAGATTGTTTGGTTTGGAGACTCAATGTGTGATGCTCTCTATTAGAGGGGGAAAGGCAGTGAGGCTGTGCCTGGTGCGGGTGAGGAGAGATCGCAGGAGGGTGCGTGGCCTGTGTCTCTCTTCCTTTAAGTGGAAAAGGTTGATGTTCAGCTGTTTATCTTAACTAGAATCATAGTTTGTCATGAGGAATTCTCCCTTTATCATCATCATCACCACCTGATTGTAATAAACAATACTTGATTGTGAATAAAAATTCAGATTGGTGTTGACTGACTCTGTGCTTTTGATAGTAAAAGCAAGAAGGGCCTCTCATAGGATATAGTCCTCTTTTCAGACTGTATGAGCCTGACAAAGGTCACTACATCTATGAGATGCACGGAAAACTATGTCTCCAAGAAGTGCTTTACATTTCAGAAAGTTCGAGTCAACGCAGTAGTTCAGTCTCAATCTCGTTGCTGTGTGACTGTAGATAAGTCATCTGCCCTTTCTGGACCTTAATCACATCACCTGTAGGTGAAGGGGCTGGATGGACCACATCTCCAAGATATTCCAAGGCTTACCATCTCTAATTCTGTATTCTAGCTTATACCAATGAACCGAAGAGGCAGCGTTCCCCAAAACTTAACCTCAGAGGAAATAGGGACATTTTAACAGAGAGTGGGCTTTGCTATCTGGACCTTTAGAAACAGTACAAAGTTCCAGACTTGGGGTGGTGGTGGTGGTGGGAGCACAATTTAGGACAAGGCTTCTCATGGCCTTCCTTTCACACTGACAATGACAGTTTGTTTCGGGACCCATCTAGGGCCTAGAGCATAACAGACCCATTTAAAGCATGTTTATTAATGTGTAGGTCTAAGTTTTAAGGCTAAAATCCACCAACAATTTCACTAAAAGCAGTATTTGTAAGTTTTTTTGGGTTTTTGTCTCTGCAGTACCGTTAGAAAAGGCTTTTAGGAATGATTAGGTTGGAGCACAGGACTGTCCCCTCTTAGAGGTCAATGCTCTGTGATGTGGGCTTTCATTGACCACCAGCAGCTGAGTGCCTACTGTGGGCCCGGTGCTTTGCTGGGTGAGGGGCTCCGAAGAGGAATGAGAATGCTCCCCCTGTCAGCTGATGGGAAAGGCCGTGAGAAAGCTGGAAGGAAGTGATACCTGAGCGAGGTATAAGGTATATACCCTTTCACAGCGAGGGTAAGGAAGAACAAAGCAGATAAAAACAAGAAGGGCATGGCAGGCAGACAGCAGGAGCAAAGGCTGAGAGGTATGAGAAGACTTGGGACAACAGAGCAGCTATATGTGTCAGGGTCCAGGGGAGAGGGTGAAGGAGAGATGGACAGGGAGGCCGGGCTGGCTGGAGGAGAGGCAATCCCCCAGGTAGGGAGTTTGATCTCAAGGCCTGTGGGCGGGGGTAGGGAGAGCGGTGTGGTTGAAGGTATTTCAGCAGGGATGTGATGTGTCCCTGTGCCCTGGCAGCAGGGCAGTGACTGGGTTGGGGAATGAAGTCCTTTCCAATTCTCTCTTCTAAACCGAGGGCCCTCAAGACAGTCATGGACCTGACCACAGAACCGGTAGGTGGGGAGTGGGGCCCTTGTGGAACACACAGCGTGAAGGCAGGGTTGCTGGCTATTTCATCTCAGGTTAAAATGAAACACATGGCTCATGAATAGCACCGGGCCCCAGTGCTTCTTTTTAGTTTGCCAGTGGCCATGTGGTTCCGAAATACAGAGCCCTGGAAAGAGGAGAGTGGCAGCGAAGATTACTTTTTCAAGCACAAAATGTTAGGATTAGAAGGAGAAGCCCCAGCCATCATTTGTCCTCACCTTCTGTATGAGGAAATAAAGACACACTACAGCGAGGTTTATCCAGTTTAACCTGATGAAGCTAAAAAACAGCACTCAGATAACATGAGTTCCTCAGGAGGGGCTCTCTCTCTCTCTGGCCTAGGTTAACTCTCCTTGCCTTCTGATCCCATGGCACCCTGAACGTTGTCTCCTGAAATTCATCTGTCTTGTTCAAAGCATGTCTTGCCCTCAGGACTCTTGGCTGCAGGTGGGCAGGAATTTTTGTTTTTCTTATTTACACTGACTCCTCAGTTGCTTGCCTGGCTTCTGGCTCTAGAAGACATTCAAAAATATTTATTGAATTAAAGAAAGGGTCATGCCAGAGGTGTGATCAGAGAAGGAAGCCTGGGAAATGTGACTTGCCTTCTGGTAGATCGCTATACATGGAAGCCAGAGGCTGGAACAGCCGTTAAGAAAAGGTTTTCATCCAGGCTGTCATGCGTGTCCTGAATAGGCTTTGCTGTGGTGTGTCTTTATTTCCTCATTCAGGAGGTGAGGACAAATGATGGCTAGGTCTTCTTCTAATCCTAACATTTTGTGCTCGAAAAAGTAGTCTTCGCTGCCACTTTCCTCTTTTCAGGACTGTATTTCAGAAAAACATGGCCACTGGCAAACTAAAATGAACATCACAATTTTCACCCTCCCATGAGAGAGTGAAAAAAATCTTAATAAGATGCAGCCACTCAACAGAGAGTAGATCTGGACTCCTCTCCAGGTCAGAATTTTGGAAGTTGTTTGGATATTCTAGTTTGGAATTTGTTCTGGGAAAGGAATATTTCCTTTTTATAGGGTGAATTAAATTGAGTTCCAATTGCTTTTGTAAAAAAACAAAGATTTTTTTCAGAAAGAGAGCAAGGAGTGAGAATGAGCCCTCCTCCCCTGAGGACAGAGCCCCATGGAGCTGCTCCAGGATCCTCCACCCAGTGCCCTGTGCCTCCATGAGCTGTGCTGTGGGGAAGTGCTGAGTAAGAGGTTTTCTCTGAGGGAAAAAAACCCAAGCAGCAAGCAGTCAGCTACTCACCGGAGGCCTCTTCCAGACGAACTGGATGGGGAACTTCTGGCTGTAAAACAGGGAGGTCTCGTCCGGTGGGAACTCAGGATCCACAAAAAGAACCTTCTTTTCCAGACATTTCTTGTGAAGCTGCTCGAATGTCTTCTCTTTCACCCCAATAATGGGAAAATTGCGGCTGATGATGGCTGAGTAGATGCCACTTGGGTTTCCACCCCCTGCCTCGGTGCCCTTGTCCTGGGCTGCCTGGGCGATGGGCCCTGGGGACCTGGGCTCAGCCCCTGTCCGTGGGGCCACAGAGGCGCTAATGACGGTCGGCATGGCAGGCAAATTTGGAAAGAAAAGGTTTTTAAAGACAGCAAGATTCAGCTACCTTTAAGGAAAGGAAGCAACTGCAAAGGGGAAGTTCCAGTGATTCTGTCATCAGAAAGAAAAATGTCCACATCCAATTCGAAGTTTAAAACCCATCAGAAGGTCGTCCAGCTTAAAAACTGAGCTGTGGTCCGGAAGCCATCAGTTTTCCTGAGGAAGGAGCACTAAAGGATTTCTGCAGCAGTTTTTACCTGGGGGGCTCCAACCAGCAGCATACATACCAGAGGGAGAGAAAGAGAGTGAGGGTTATGTTTCAGTGGCCCAAAGAAGCTTGAGCCAGGAAGACCAAAAATAGACATGAAGAAAGATCATGAGTATGAGAGCAATAGAGAGGGTAGTGGTGCAGCTAGCCTGCGTGATAGAGAGAGAAGGACCTGGTCAGGGATGTCCCTGTGTTGCCATGAAGTGCTGATGTTATCAGGAAATGAAAGGGGAATATTTGAGTACGTTGAAACTGAAAATTAGCAAAGAATGGCAGATGCAGTATTGAATCAGCGGACTACCAAACTATTGGCCACCAGATTAATGGAGAACAAGATTGAGAAAAGCTAGCGAGTGTGGATGTGAAATACTGAATTCTAGGAGAATATTCTAAGCATTTTTAAGAACACGGTTTTTACTTTTGAAAATTCTAGGATATCAGAACATTATTCGACTTGATTTGGTATCTCTTCTAGAATGTTCTGATGTCAGCGTTCAGTGAAACCGTCTGGGTGGAAAAGGCCACTCAGCAGAGTTCTCAGCTGAGAAAATCCCTGTCTCTTCTTGACCTAAGCATCACTTGTCTCTCCCCACCTCTCCAAATCAACACTGGAACCAGATCCTTTACAAAAAGTGCACCTGAGCACAGCATATTCAGGCATGCCACATTAGGCATCTGAGTCAGAAGTCGGAATTGGATACTGAGCCAGGCTGGCTGTCAAGTCCTGGCATGTGATACCTAAAGAGGTGGCTTCAGGCACAAGTGGCTCTGGGGAAGGGAACTGCCTGCCTGGCCTCCACCTTGTCTTCTGCTCATGGTAGCTGCTACCCAGGTTGTAAGGAGATGGCCACATTCCAAGTGTGGCTGAGTGGAATCTAGTCCCAGACTGCAGTCCCACCTGTCCCCATGTGACTACCTCATCAGCCCAAGGCTAGAGGCTATGAGAGAAGTGGGGAAGTGATAGCTGGAATAGGGAGAATTACCAGGCTCATGATCACCAGGGTTGCAGTTTTGAGGATCCCTAGGTCTGGAGTTACAGCTTGTAGGAACCATAAGCTCATTCTCCCATCCCTCCAAGGAAAAGCCCAAGGGTCTTTACTGCTACTCTTGAAGAGTAGAGCAGAGGAGGGAGCATGTGAAGCTGATGTCTGGGTTCACAGTTTAGGCTTTCTGCTCTCTTGCTGAGCCTGTGCAGCTGTAGGTGGAGTGTGTGTGTTAGTCGCTCAGTCATGTCCGTCTCTGTGACCCTATGGACTGTAGCACGCCAGCCTCCTCTGTCTGTGGGATTTTCCAGGGAAGAATACTGGGGTTGGTTGTCATTCCCTTCTCCATGATTAAGTAGGTTACTTCTTCCTTTCATCTGATGTCTCAGTCTTCTTGCCTATAAAATGGGTATAATGGTAGTCATTCTGTTATTGACTTGTTGTAAAAATTAAGCAAATTGTGTAAAACATTTAAAATAGTGCCAGGATTGTCTTAAGCACATAATAAATGTTGTTATTGTGTCAACTTAAAAAAAATGCACAATGTGAGAGTTGCAAGTTAAGTTTTTATTTGGGCAAAATGAGGCCTACAGCTGGAGAGACATCACCTCAGATAGCTCTGAGACACTGCTCCAAAGAGGCAGGGAGGGTCAGTATATATGTGATTTTGGAAGGGAGAATACATGCAATCAAGCGCATATTTTTCTAGAAGGTTTATGCTAGTCTCATAAAGCTTTTGCTAGTCATGAGGAACAGTTGTTACCATGAAGGGTTTTAGTGCTTTTCTAGATATGAAGAGATATGAGAATTGGGCTCATAAAATTGGCTCCTGAACATATCTAGCTATCTGAAGACCTGTTCTGCTAGTTTCCCTCCTCCTCAATGGAGCACAGTGCTTTATTTCTGCTCTCCACCCTGAACTCCTTTCATGGCGTGTTGAACGTCAGCAGCTGCAATAGCACATGGTTTAAACCTTGTAGATGGCGAGTGTCCATGGCAAGTGCCAGTTTGTAGTTGACAATTGTTAGAGATGAACCAAAGTTAATACTATTTTGGGGTTAAACCAGGTTGAATGACATTGGTACAAATCAGCTTTCACTTTATGAGCATCTACTGAACATCTTCCATGTGTACAGTGAGTGTGTCTGCCCAGGACTGTGTGGTCACAGTCTCCAATCAGAGGTGTGGTGTGCCTACCTGCCTGCACTAAAAGAGCCTCCAAAAAGACTGACTTCACCCTCAGATGAAGGTGAAGTCTCAGATGATGACTTCACCTAAGCCTATAGAAGGCTCTTAATAAACACATGTTGCATATCTGTTGAATGAAACTTCTCTGTGTGAGAAGAAATTTCTTCTGCTTCTTATTGCTTTGCCAATGCAATTAAAGTATCTTGGCTGATTTGCCCCTGGGGGAGGAGCGTCTCCAGGCCACACACAGTTGCTCTTTCTTTCCTCAACTGTCTAAGCCAGCTCCATCTGTGGGTAATGAAGACAGGTGTGTGATGGAGATCAGCCTCTTGTCATAGCAGGATGGGAATATCAAACGCACAGAGTGCAAGGTGGAATTCAGTTTGCTTTACCCATGGTTGTGGATAAAACCCCTATCAGATCAGCAGGTCCAGACTCAAGGTTTATTCATCTACACAGCTGTAGAAACTCAGGCTCTCAGTAAGAAATCCAATCTGAGCCCACAAACAAAAGCAGACAATGAGCATGTAAACAGCTGCAAATTTCAATTCCTAGAAGCCTCTTCAAGAATGAAGAAAAAAAAAAGAATGAAGGACTAGTTTTTACAACACATTTCAGCCTAAGTTATGCAGTATCTGTGGCTGGAATGACTCCTGTTACACCAACAAGGCAGTTAATGATTGTGTATCCCTGTCTCCCACCAACATTTAACTCAACACTGTCGGAATTAATGAATTCGTTTATAATTAGAACACTTACCACTCATTACATGCCTACTGTGAGCTAGCTACTTCATATAGTTTTTAAAACTTTTAAATTAATTTTAGACATACAAAAGGATTGCAAAGACAGCACAGAGTTCCCAAATGCCCTTCAATAGCCTCCCTTAATGTTTATACCTTATATAACCACAGTACAATGATCAAAACTCAGAAATGAATGTTGGTAAGGTACTATTAATTGAACTACAAGATATGTTTAGATTTTTTTCAGTGTTCCCACTATGCAGTTGTTTGGTTTTTTTTTTTTCCCCTTCTTTTGCAGAATCTGATCTGCACTGCATTTAATTGTTGCGTCTCCTTGGTGTCCTCCAATCCCCGACAGTTCCAATCTCTCCTGAACTTGGCACTTTTGAAGTGTACTTGTCAGGTATGTTGCAGAACGTCCCTGACTTGAATTTGTCTGATTTTCATGTGATTAGACTGACGTTATGGTTTGGGGGGAAGAATATCACAGAGGTTATATGCCCTTCTCATCAGCAGCAGCATCAAATCAGACGTGGGAGTACTTAATATTGATGCATTTTATTACTGGTGATATCAACCTTGATTACTTGGCAAAGGTGGTATCTACCAGGTTTCTCCAAAGTTACTATTTTTTTCCTTTCATACACATGGAATACTTTGAGTCTGTACACAACCTTGCAGGTTTGATAAATCCCAATTTAGAGGTGAGAAAACTTGTGCTATCTACTGTATTTTTAGTTAAGTCATGGGAAAGTCACAGAATTTTAGAGATTATTTCTTTTCTTGAAAAAAGAGGAAATCCAGGCCTAGAGAGATTAAATGACATGGCCAAGATCACCCTGCCAGTTCGCTACAGAACCAAGCTAGATCCTGGGTCTCCTGATAATCAGTGAAAGAGTAAATGCAAAACTAAGACTCCAATAACTGCATTAGGCATAAGATCGCTGGATTCCTGTATATAAATAGGGCTTCCCTTCTCCTACCTCTGATGGGAGTGGAATCTAACACCATCAGCCGTGCTGAAAACAACTGTTGAGAAGCAGCTGTCTGACTCTGGCTTGGCCTTGCTCCGACACCGCAGTCTTTAGCAAGTCTGGTCATAAGACAGGCAGATCTGATATCAAATGCCAATGTCTCCTTTATTTCTGCTAGAATGCCAGTTATACGGCCTCCATTGTCTATGGTTAAGACTGTAATGTTTCCAGGAGAGTTGCTGATGGCTTTCTATCCCCTAGGCTGAGAAGTTATTTTAGTCTAGAGTGCCACCTCCCTCCCACCCCTGGAATTATGCTGGGCATTCAGAGGATTTGATAGATGGAAATCTTAAAAGCAGAGTGGAAAGTTTGATATTGCCATAGCAGTTTCATTACTGAGAAGGCTTTTAGGTAAGATGGTCAATTATGAGCTAAAAGCCATTAAACTCCAAATATTTAAGTGTTTTGACTGTGTTTCTGCTATCATTATGATACACTGATACTAAAAGGGATGTGAAAAAGTGAAGGAATTCTACACACAGACCAAACTCCAGAATTCCCTATGGCTATTCCCTATATATCTGATAGGCCAATCTCAGTTAACCAGGATGTAAGGTTCCTTGGTCAGCCCTTGCAGTCAGACAAGACCTCTGTGGGGAGACACATATAAAAGCTCAGAGAGTGCTGCCACAGCATTGGCAGGGGGGCAGGGTGGGGGCAGTCAGGGTCTCCTGGCCTGGTGCTCTGAGTGTGGTATTTGTGTTCCCTGAAGTAGAGGACTTGGCCTGGCTGGCATTTCTCAAGTGAAGAACAGCTCATCTGATGATCTGAAGAGGTCTGCTGCATCAGAAATAAACGTATTTTCTTGTACTAGAGTTCATTCTTTTTAATTTTTTAAATTGAAGTAAATAGTTGATTACAGTGTTGTGTTAGTTTCAGGTATACACAAAGTGATTCAGACATGTATGTGTGTGTGTGTGTGTGTGTGTGTGTATTCTTTTTCAGATTCTTTCCTGTTACAGGTTTTTAACAAGATATGTAATATGGTTCTCTGTGCTATACAGTAGGTGCTTGTTGTTTATTATATATATAGTAATGGGCATCTGTTAATTTCAAACTCCTAATTTACCCCTCACCCCCCTTTTCCCTTTGGTAACCATAAGTTTGTTTTCTAAGTCTACGGGCCTACTTCTGTTTTGTAAATAAACTAATTTCTTTCATTTTTTTAAATTCCACATATAAATGATATCATATGATATTTGTCTTTCTTGAGTTACTTGCCTTAGAGTTTGATAATCTCCAGGTCTGTCCATGTTGTTGCAAATGGCATTATTTACTTCTTTTTTTATGGCTGAGTAATATTCCATTGTATAAATGTACTATATCTTCTTTATCCATTCCTCTGTTGATGGACATTTAGGTTACTTCCATGTCTTGGCTATTGTAAACAGTGCTGCTATGAGCATTGGGGTGCACGTATGTTTTCTAATTATGTTTTCATCCTTTATGGATACATGGATACATGCTCAGAAGCTGGATTACCATATCCATTTTTAATTTGCATACTTTAACCCAACAATTCCACTTCAGATAAATCAGATAAATTGCTTAGAGCTACTAATTGCAATGTGGTTTATACTGTTGAAAACCAGAAAAATGGATACGGTAATTCCATTTTTAGTGTTTTAAAGAACTTCCATACTGTTCTCCATAGTGGTCTGGAGTTCATTCTTCTTTTTTTTATTTTTGGCTGTGCTGGGTCTTCATTGACGTGCACAGGCTTTCTCCAGTTGCAGTGAGCAGGGGTTACTCTCTAGCTGCAGTGCGAGGGCTTCTCGTTGTGGTGGCTTCTCTCATTGAGGAGCACAGCTCTAGGCTCAGTGGTTGTGGTGCGTGGGCTTAGTTGCCCTGTGGCATGTGGAATCTTCCCAGACCAAGGATAGAACCTGTGTCCCCCACATTGGCTGGCAGATTCTTTACCACTGAACCACCAGGGAAATCCCTGGAGTTCATTCTTAACCCCATTTTTCATCCTATTTTACATGCCACACCTTATAACCCTTTACAATAATAGAAACCAAACTTTTTACAGCTACTGGATACTATGGAGATATGGCTCAGCACCTTTGTTTTTAAAACTTTGCTTTGAAATAGTTTAAAACTTACAGGCATGTTGAAAATATAGTATAAGAAGTTCCTGTACATGGTTCATCCAGATTCTTCGTTGTAACATTTTTAACACATTTTGCTGATTTTCTCTCTGTTTTTCTCATACATACATAAATTATATTCTGAGCCATTTTAGAGTAAGTTAGAGCTATGAGGGCCCATTACCCTTTAATATTCAATACTTCCATGTGTTTCCTAAAACAAGGAAATTCTTCTATATAATCATGGTGCAATTCTCAAAATTAGGAAAATTACCATGTAATCAAAATATCCCATTCAAATTTTTCCAACTGTCCTAGTAATTTCCTTTTTAGTTCCAGGAGAGAACACATTTAGTGTCATGTCTCTCTATTTCCTCCTTCAATCTGAAACAGTTCTGAGAGAGCTGTTTTTTATGTCCTTCTCACTCTGCACAGTATAGGATGGTACCTCAAATTTTGGTTTATTATTTACTTAAATGAAGTCACTCAGTAGACATTTTATCCAGAACATACTTCTATGTTGATATATATAGGTTGTTATTTTAATGGTTGCATAACACTCCACTGTATGAAAGGGTTATATTTAACCAATCTCCTGTTAAAGGACATTCAGTTTATTTCTGGTTTTCAACAGTATAAAACACATTGCAATTAGTAGCTCTGAGCAATTTATCTGAAGTGGAATTGTTGGGTTAAAGTATGCAAATTAAAAATTTTGATGCTATTGCCAGATTGCCATCCTGAAAGATTATACTTATTCTAATTCTTCTAATGATGCATGAGAATGCCTAGCTCCTATGCCAATGTCAGTTTCATCTTAATCTTGGCCAATCAGGCAGCCCTTATTGAATTTCTTTAAATATTAATAGGGCTGAGCATCAGTCAGTTCATTTCAGTTGCTCAGTCGTGTCCAACTCTTCTCGACCCCATGAATCGCAGCACGCCAGGCCTCCCTGTCCATCACCAACTCCTGGAGTTCACTCAGACTCACGTCCATCGAGTCAGTGATGCCATCCAGCCATCTCATCCTCTGTTGTCCCCTTCTCCTCCTGCCCCCGATCCCTCCCAGCATCAGAGTTTTTTCCAATGAGTCAATATTTCATACTTATTTTGCCTGTTTCAATTTCTTCTGTGAATTACCTTTGCCCATATTGCTTTTGAGCAGTTCCTGTTTTTAAACTGATTTGTCAGCTCATTTCAGGGCATTTAAGTCTTAAAGGAAAGACATATTACACACTCATTTTAGAGTTTTGTTTGAATCACTCCTGAAATGATTCTACTTTATTACATTAAATCCAGTTTCCTGAGAAAGCATATCCAGAATCAGCCACAACAAGGTAACTGAACACTGTAGATCAACCTGGCCCCAAGTTGGTCAAAGCTCTCTGGACCTTAGCATCAGAAAAAGGAGATGGGGAAAGCGTGACAAGCGATTAAGAGCAGAGAACATTCGAGAACACCCAGGCTGTATTTTTCTCCATTCAATGTGTCTAGTTAAACCTTTCAGTATAGTTCTGGGTCAAGACAGAGAAGTTCCTCACTAACTTACTCTACAGTTCTTGTTACATTCCTTGTTTCCAAAATATTTTAAATGAATAGACATGCAATATATATTGATCTGAAGATAGGTCTTGATTATTCAGCTTTCAGTTCAGTTCAGTCCCTCAGTCATGTCCAACTCTTTGCGACCCCATGAATTGCAGCATGCCAGGCCTCCCTGTCCATCACCAACTCCCGGAGTTCACCCAAACTCATGTCCATCGAGTCAGTGCTGCCATCCAGCCATCTCATCCTCTGTCGTCCCTTTCTCCTCCTGCCCCCAATCCCTCCCAGCATCAGAGTCTTTTCCAATGAGTCAACTCTTTGCATGAGGTGGCCAAAGTACTGGAGTTTCAGCTTTAGCATCAGTCTTTCCAATGAATACCCAGGACTGATCTCCTTTAGAATGGACTGGTTGGATCTCCTTGCAGTCCAAGGGACTCTCAAGAGTCTTCTCCAACACCACACTTCAAAAGCATCAATTCTTCGGTGCTCAGCTTTTTCTTCATAGTCCAATTCTCACATCCATACATGACCACTGGAAAAACCATAGCCTTGACAAGCGGACCTTTGTTGGCAAAGTAATGTCTCTGCTTTTTAATATGCTATCTAGGTTGGTCATAACTTTCCTTCCAAGGAGTAAGTATCTTTTAATTTCATGGCTGCAGTCACCATCTGCAGTGATTTTGGAGCCCAAAAAAATAAAGTCTGACACTGTTTCCACTGTTTCCCTATCTATTTCCCATTAAATGCTATTAAAAACCATCATTTATATTAGATAAGAACATTCAGCTTTCAGGTTCATTTCAGTTCAGTCACTCAGTCGTGTCTAACTCTTTATGACCCCATGGACTGCAGCACACCAGGCTTCCTTGTCCATCACCAACTCCTGGAACTTGCTCAAATTCATGTCCATAGAGTCAGTGATGCCATCCAACCATCTCATCCTCTGTCGTCTCCTTCTCCTTCTGTCTTCAATTTTGTCCAGAATCAGGGTCTTTTCCAATTAGGTTGGCAGGGAAATCTGAAATTGGGAAATAAAACTTCAGCCGATGGAGATTTCTTCCTTTCTCCTTAATTGTAAAACTTGTAGAAATAGGAACAAAGAATCTGCATATGTCTGTGTTACTTACATATAGTGCAAAGTTCAACTGATACAATGAAATGTGTCTACCAGGAAATGCACAACATTTACTATATCTGGAGGGAAGAGTCCTATGTCATAAAAGTCAAGCAGAAACAAGTATATTCAATTCTCAATTTTTAATCATCAGTCAGCCAATCATTACTAAAAGTCAAGTATAAGGGTGCTCTGGCAGATATAAGAGAAATATAACATGATCTTGGAGAACATGCCATCTAATAGGGAAACAAGACAGACGAACCTGAAACACTGAGGGGCCATCCAAGAGAATGTTCATCCGACTGCATGTTATGTAGAAGTGGGGCTGCCTGTCAGAGGAGGGCAAAATCACTGCTTGTGGTAAAGGGGAGTTGTGGGTGTTAGGCAGTTAGAAAGGCTCTATGGGGAAGTGGGATTTGAGTTGTGCCTGGACAGATGGTAGGATCTGCATACATAGAGGGCAGGCAGTAGATATTGGGTCCAGGGAACAGAAGGCACTGGGGTGGCAGTTGGCAAGTTACTAAGTGGAGGATGCCTGATAAGCAAGTGTGTATGTTGAGGAGGGCTAGGATACGAGGCTGCCCCAGCAGATGCTGTAGCCGCAGGGAGTCCCTGGGGACCTCCCAAGGGGCTGCTGTGGTGTAGTGCTCCAGCCCATGCCGAGCTGCACTAGGATCTGAGTCAAATGCAAAATGTGGTATATTGATCCTATCCTTATTTAAAATTGTGATATTTGTTCATCATGGATTTTTTTCTTTTAGTGTTTATTTTTAAAATATTGCATTAAAGTATTATTTATTTTGATTACTGTGAATTTGGGCATCCCCGTATATTTTCTGTCCCAGGCAAGTGTCTCACTTACCTCACCCTCAGTCTAGTCCCATGTTCTTATTCTGAAGTTTGATGGTGGGTATTTATGTTATTAATTTAAATTACAGTTTACTCATGTTACAAATAATCTTTGGGTAGTAGACAGTATTTAATAAAACCAATATTAAGAGATTAGAATTTTAAGAAGATTAATTTGGAACTTTGGAGACCCAAAAAACATGACAAGTAAAAGACTCCCTTTGTGTTTTTGATTCAGTCTCTTACTTTAGTTCACTCAGTCATGACCGACTCTTTGCGACCCCATAGACTACAGCATGCCAGGCTTCCCTGTCCATCGCCAACTCCTAGAGCTTGCTCAAACTCATGTCCATCAAGTCGGTGATGCCATCCAACCATCTCATCCTCTGATGTCCCCTTCTCCTCCTGCCTTCAATCTTTCCGAGCATCAGAGTCTTTTTCAGTGAATCAGTTCTTCGCATTAGGCGGCCAAAGTATTGGAGCTTCAGCATCAGTCCTTCCAATGGATATTCAGGACTGATTTCCTTTAGGATTGACTGGTTTGATCTTCTTGCAGTCCAAGGGACTCTCAAGAGCCTTCTTCAACAGCATAGTTCAGAAGCATCAATTCTTCAGCGCTCAGCTTTCTTTGTGGTCCAACTCTCCCCACTTGTGATCCAAGTCATCCATACATGACTATTGGAAAAACCATAGCTTTGACTAGACGGACCTTTGTTGGCAAAGTAATGTCTCTGCTTTTTAATATGCTGTCTAGGTTGGTCATAACTTTTCTTTCAAGAAACAAGCATCTTTTAATTGCATGGCTGCAGTCACCATCTGCAGTGATTTTGGAGCCCAAGAAAATAAAGTCTATGACTGTTTCCATTGTTTTCCCACCTATTTGCCATGAAATGATGGGACCAGATGCCATGATCTTAGTTTTCTGAATATTGAGTTTTAAGCCAGCTTTTCAGTCTGTAAGGTAGAGTAACTCCCTGTTGCTGCAGTACATACAGTGCAACTAGAAAAGGGCTGCCTTGCCCATGTCTAAGTGGGTAAAAGAGATCTGTGGGGGGAGGTGGTTACCAGAGGCCACTGTCCACTTCGAGAGAGACCTTGAGCAGCTCAGCTGCTGGAGCTGGAGTGGCTTGGCCACATGGACTGAGACGAGCTTTCACAAATGGGCCACAAGGTGGGCTTGGCCCACCTGTCACTTGAAACAAACTCACCCAGCTGTGCTCAAAGAGAAGCTCCCCACTGGGCCACAGCACATACCCCAGGCCATGGCCCAAGGAGCAACGCGAGGTCTGTGAATGCTATAAATGTCTCTGGGCCACTTGCATGTCGAAGTGGTGTGTGACACCAAGAGTATGATTCCCAGCACGTCTAAGAATGTAACATCTGAAAAATCTGAAATCTACTGTTCACTAATAAACTGTGACTAATGAAAGCTGACTTTAAGCCAGAGAAGTCAATTAGCACGTGGCACGAATCGCATAAAAGGCCCCAGGGGAGGCGGAGAGGCGCCGCTGCTCCTGGCTCCGCCACCAGGTGCACTGCTCCGTCACTGGACGCGCACCTTCCAGTCCGCACCAATGTTCAGCGAGAGCATCTCCAGCTTCAGGGTGGATGTTGTGGCATGGTATGTAAAAGCCACAGGCTGAGCGCTGCCATCTAGAGATCCAAACAGTAAAAGGGAAAGTCTGTTGACTATCCAGGAAAGAAATGTCTTTTCTTTGAATTTAAAAAGTTTCTGTCTCTGTCATAAAATCTTATATTCCATATAGGAGAATCCAAATTAATACCACTTATACTCCTGGACTTCCATGAATTTTTAAAACATGAAGCACTCCAGTGTTTTGAGTAAAAGACTAAATGAAAAGAAACTGTAAGGAGCAAAGTGATTTGTCCAGCAAATTCAGTAGGTTGAAAAAAGATATATCCTGTCCCGGGTCCTTTAAGAAACTCAATAAATATCAGTAGGATTCCCTACAACTTTAGATACCTACAGTTTAAAACAAATATTCAGAAAAGCTACAATATTATTTCAAGCCCCAAATGATTTCCCTCGGGAAAATATTAACAGCTTACAATGAGCAGAAAGACAGTTGATGAAGAAAGAAGCAGGATGGCCTCGTTCCCTCTAGATACTAGTATATTTGACTCTTGCCAGAAAGAGCAGAGTCCACGTGGCTAAGCACATTACATCAGCTTTAGACTAACCATCTCTTCATGGCAAATACTTCTATGCTTATAGAACCAAGTGGCCTGTTTCCTTACCAGCTGAGTGGGCAGTCACAGAAGATGGCTGCTTCTTGAGGCCTAGGACCAAGATCTGCTCCACCACACACTTGCTGGGATAATGACCCCTCTCGTCAGCACAGCTGGAATAGATACAACAAATGACATTAGGAAAAGGAGAGGAACAGGGGTTTGGACTGGCTACCAGATCACCATCCCCTCCCATCCTTCATGCCTATGGAGGCATGAAACATATAGCTGTCACATTTACTAGGATGAAGAGATGGAAAAAGACGACTCTATATGCAAAGACAAGCCAACCAGTGCACACGTGCTCAGTCATGTCTGACTCTCTGCAACCCCATGAACCGTAGACCACCAGGCTCCTCTGTCCATGGAATTTTCCAGGCAAGAATAGTGAAACAGGTTGCCATTTCCTACTCCAGGAGATCCTCCTGACCCAGGGATCAAACCCACATCTCCTGTGTCATGGCAGGAGGATTGTTTACCACTGAGTCATCTGGGAAGCCCAAGCTAACCAGTAGTCTTCCTTTAACAAGCCATTTGGAGGGACATCACTTAAGGACACTGAAGTCCCAAATGTGACTTGGATGCTGCAATCAAATTGCAAGAAATCAGATCCTTAATGAATGTTTGAACAGATAAATAAATGGGATTAATAGGAATTTATACTGAATTCTTTTTCCTTTTTCAGAGAAGGAAGGAAAGGAAGATGAAGACAATAAGGAAGGGATGTTCATAAGAGTGATTGAAAAATACTCCCGGGGGCTCCAGAGCAAAGTGCCAACATAAGAGGCTCCTGAATTTCTCTTTTCCAACAGATGCACTGAAAATAAAGCTACACATGGAACAATTCTCTTTGAGAGAAACCAGAAAACTAGCTGAGTGACTCCTGCACATTGGGTGACTGAGAAAATACCCACATCAAAACAAGCAGGAAAGGCTGAAACACACTTTCCATATAATCCCCACCCCTGGCATGTTTGCGTGCTAAGTCACTTCAGTTGTATCCGATCCTTTGTGAGCCTATGAACTATAGGCTCCAGGCTCCTCTGTCCATGGGGATTCTCCAGGCAAGAAAACTGGAGTGAGTTGCCATGACCTCCTCCAGGGAATCTTTTCAACCCAGGGAATGAACCTGCATCTCCTGTGACTCCAGCACTACAAGTGGATTCTTTACCGCTGAGCTACCAGGGAAGCCCACCCCTGGCATAGTTCCGTACAATTGGGAAAGAATTTGCAACTCCTAGCTTCTCCAGGAAAAGTAAAAGGTTTGGATCACACTTCCAGTGTCCATCCTTTCAAGGCTCCCACCTGGAGAGATAGGCCCTCAAATCACCTTGCTCTGAGAGCCAACAGAGTTAATTACAGCAAATAAAGAAGCAGTTGTTAATAGGCAGTGTGGCTATCCCCCCAGGGCTCAGTGCAGAGGGAGCAGGCAAAAATATCCATCTCCCAGGTCCTTCCTGGAAAGGATCTAACTGCATACTTTCCCAGCTACTGCGTGAAGGTTCTAATCAGCCTGTATATAGGTGATGACTAAAATATGCCCCTTGGGATACGGATGGGTCTCACCATATCCTTAACTACTGGCAGTCACTAAGAACAAACATGGCAGTGTGGATAATCACAAAGGTCTGGAAGCTATAAGGAGCTCAGGACAGGCTGATCAATGAGGATCATCTCCTACATGAGGCCAGTCTGTAAAGACTGGAAGACATGGCTGTCTTATCTAATGTGAGAAACACCACCAGGAGTCAAGGCAGATGAAACAGGAGAATATGTTCCTAACAAAAGGACATGATTAATCTATAGAAACTGACCTTATTGAAATAGAGATAAATTGTTTACCTGATAGATAGTTCAAACCAATGGTCATAAGGATGCTCACCAAGTTCAAAGAGCAGTGCATGAACAAAATGAGAATTTCAATACATATGGAAAATATTAAAAAGTACCTAACAAAACACAGACCTGAACAGTACAAGAAGTGGACTGAAATATTCAACAAAGTGATGAATGGCATCACTTATATGAGGAATGCAAAAAAAAAGAAAAAAAGGAAAAAAGAGTTGAACTCATAGAAACAGAGTAAAATGGTAGTTTCTAGGGGGTGAGGGGTGGGAGAAGTAGGGAGAGGCTGGTAGAAGAGTACAGACTTTCAGTTATAAGATGAAGAAGGTTTGAGAATCAAATATCCAACATGGCAAATACAGTTGATAATCCTGTATTGCATAACTGAAATTTGCTAAGAGAGTAGAACTTGTGTTCTCATCAAAAGCTGGAAAAAAAAAGGTTAAACATGTGAGGTGATGGACGTGTTAATTAACTTGATGAGGGGAATACTTCCACAATGTATACATTTATCAAGTCATCACACCGTATACTGTAAATATACTACAACTGTATTTGTATACTGTACTTGTATATTTATATTAAAATTTTATTTCTATATCATACATTAATCAATCTCGAAGAAAAGAAGATGAAAAATACAAATGGCCTTCATTATTAATTTTTAAAAATAGTACCTTAAAACATTAGCTGTGCATTTAAGGATAGCAAATGGATAGCATAATTTATTTATGAAAGCACATGGCTCTTTTAGCTGCCATTACCTGTTGGTCAAAACACCTGAGGAAAATGAAAACTTCCTGTGCAAGAATTGCTTCTGGTGGAGGTATTGGAAAGAATGCCCATCATCAAGATAGAATTCACCCATGGCAGAACCCTGGAGAGTGGAATCACAGAGAGTATGCTCATGTAATAGTTTTCTTGGAAAAGACTGTCCCTCCCTAAAGGAAATAACTGATTACAAAATCTGTGAAAAATTATGTTGAACAACTGCTTAATATTAAAGCTATACAAAGTCATCATAAACTATATAAACACTCAATACCCATTTGTGAAATAATATGAATAAGGAAGTCACACAAGAGGAGGCACAGAGAGTTAGGCTTTGTTGAAAGAGATTTAAACTGTGAAGTATGGTCAGTGGCATAGGTGATTTCAAAAATACTGCCCTAAAATGTGACAACAGGTCAAGAAATGTTCACCCAGTGAAACTGAAGTTAAAAGGAAAAAGAACATAATAGATGAGATTAGCTATCTTTAGAAGAACCTCCATTTGGAGAATGGTGCCTACTTCCTACTGTCTTTTGGTAGGAGGATCCCTTTTGCATGTCAGACAATGTCACAGCACTCCATATGGCAGTTCCCTGTTAACTGACAATGCTTCATGAGCTATGGACCTCAAGTCTCTTGCAATTTATTCCATGGCCTCCCATGGGCCCAAGGCCCATAGTTTGACCCAAGAATACATGCTTAAAAGAAATGGATGGAAGAGAAAAATGAAAGAAAAAGAAAGTGAATTATAACATTTGATTAAGAGTGAGGATTTGTGTCTGGCACTGTATTTTGGCAAACGGTTAGGAGAGGAATCTGCCATAGGCCTCATTCAGCTCAAAAGATCTCCTCAAAAGAACAGATCAATTCTGGATCCTTCCAGACCTTACTCTAGGAGATTTTAGTTGTTTGAGCCATCCAATGAGAATGAAAGTTGTTGTGTGTGGGACTGCGTCCCTGGAATGTTGCATAGACACAGGACCCTTTTATCGGAGACTGAGAGTCAGGGCTAATCCACATGGCAGGCTGCTATGGCCCAATGAGCTTTCAGCCCAGTGGTGATCAATGCCAAGCTGCAGAGCATGAAGGGTCACAGTACCCTAGAGGAAATTTCTATCATTTCTAGTTCTCAGAGTTCCCTGAAGAACAATTCCAGGAAAGTTAGATAAGTTGGACAATGATGCAGAAATGATTCAAATTTTTGATTTCTAGACAAACATCAGAACCACCTATCCCATAGATGGGCTTCACCACTTTTATACACTCAAAGCTACCACTGTAAAGAGACAGAGTCATAACAAACAAGAGGTGTAAAAGTAATATTTTTCAAGTACCTTAGTGCTTAGAGCGACTCGGAGTCCATATGGGGAATCAGTCATGAAGCCTGTGGATCTTCCTATAGTGGTCTTTATTGGTACCACACTTCCACCACGTTGAAACACTGGTATCTACAATAGGAGAATACTCTCAGAGGAGGATTCATATAAGGCAATTTCAAAGTAGGCTTTTAAAATATTTCATTATACATTCTTTTTTCAAAAATGTTATTTAGTTAGTTTTGGCTGTGCTGGGTCTTTGTTGCTGCGCTTGGGCTCTCTCTAGTTGCACTGAACACAGACCACTCTCTAGCTGTGGTGCGCACGCTTCTCATTGCGGTGGCTTCTCTTGTTGAGGAGCACAGGCTCCAGAGTGCATGGGTTCAGTAGCTGTGGTGCATAGGCTTAGTCGCCCTGTGACATGTGGAATCTTCCCAGAGCAGGGATGGAACCCATGTCTTCTGAACTAGCAGGTGGATTCTTAACCACTGGACTGCCAGGAAAGTCCCATTATACATTCTTTATAATGCAGACTCTAAAGCAAAATAAATTTGTGAACACAAATTCATTAGTATAGGGGAAAATATCTTTATATAGGGTTCTGTACTCTCCTTGGCTTCAGGCATCCATTTGGGGTCTTGGAACATATCCCTCATGGGGAAGGGGGTATTCTTTTCTCCCAGCTTGTAGCTTACCACAGGCCCTGGCATTAAAAGGAAAAGAGTTCAAATATTAAAAATGGTTCATTTAAAAAATTATTAGGGAAAACTTCTCACTCTCCATCCACTTATTATCTATTCTGACTATCCTATAGGTAGCCTTTCCTGCTTTGTATTTTTAATTTTCCTGTCGATATAACAAGTTTATTTTTAGGACCCTGCTAAAGAGGGGATTTTTATGTCTATGCAAGCAGGCCCAGATATACATGTGTATACGTTCATAAAAGATGGTGGTTTCTTGGTTTGGGATAGACAACTGTTGTCCCTACTCCAGCCTATACACTTCTTGGTCCCTGCTTCCCTGCATCACTAGGATGACTGGCTCAATTCTGAGGGTGAATCTGTGAAATCTCTGTTATAGAACCTGCCAAGGGCACTTGGTGTGACTCTGACGACAGAGCTGTAGGCATGGGTCTTCTGGAATAGCACTCCCGGCAAGGACAACCCAGTAGGTTCCGTGCCTCCCAGTGTAGTCCTCTCTTAGGAAGCTCCCTGGATCACATAAGGGCTTATACTTTGCTTTGAGTAAGCTGCCAGTGGGGAGAAGAGCTAGAATACAGTAGGCACCCCCTTCCTCCACGGGGGATACGTTCCCAGATCCCCAGTGGATGCCTGAGACCAAGGAGAGTTCTGAACCCTATATAATGATACCTTCCCCTATACTAATGGGTGGGTAGCATACACAGCTTGGATCTGCTGGACCGAGGGATGAGTCATGTCCTGGGCAGGATGAAGCAGGATGGCACA
This sequence comes from Bos indicus x Bos taurus, assembly GCF_003369695.1. Classification (NCBI taxonomy): domain Eukaryota; kingdom Metazoa; phylum Chordata; class Mammalia; order Artiodactyla; family Bovidae; genus Bos; species Bos indicus x Bos taurus. Next base: position 31,645,363 of record NC_040085.1, on the reverse strand, counting down.
AGATTTCATCATGCTCCTCAGGGTAGCATGCAGTTTAAAACTTATGAATTATTTCTGGAATTTTCCATTTAGTATTTCTGGACCACAGTTAATACTTTGGGGCCACAGTTGACTGAAGGTAACTGAAACTGAGGAACATGAAGCCTCGGATAAGGGGGACTGCTGTATACAGAAAGTTGTCAGTGAGGGTGGAGTAGGCAAGATGTCCACCGTCTGCTTGACTCGCAGCAAGAAGTAAAAGCACATTTACTTCCCCACCTGCATCAGTCAATTTCTTCTTTTATTTTCCTTCAAAGAATGAGGCAGTAAGTTAATATGGATAGGCCCTGGAGTGGAAGTCCAATTGACCTGGGGTCTTATCTCAGTTCTTATCTCAGTTCACAATTTAGCTGAAACCCTGGACAAGTAATTTAACTTCTCTGAACCTCCCTGTCTTCACCTGTAAGCATGAGGGATTCAAGCAGATGAATGTTAAGGTCTATTCTAGATCTGAAAGTTGGCATCTGAAATCATTTTCTCTATGTGAACGTGAACATGTTAGTCGCTCAGTCATGTCTGACTCTTTTTGACCCCATTGACTATGGCCTGCCAGGCTGCTTTGTTCATGGGATTTTCCAGGCAAGAATACTGGAGTGGGTTGCCATTCCCTTCTCCAAGGGACCTTCCTGACCCAGGAATTGAATCCAGGCCTCCTGGGTGGATTCTATACCATGTGAGCTACCAGGGAAGCCCTATTTTCTCTATAATGGAGTTCATATTGCTGCTGAGAATTTAAAAAAATAACATACATCTATTTAAAAATTTTCACACTACTTCAAGTCTCTGGTAGTGGCTGTGATTCAGTTGCAGGAACAAACTTCCCTTCAGAAATGCACCCTGGGGGACTTCCCTGGTGGTCCAGTGGTTAAAAATCCACCTTGCAATACAGGGGACTCAGGTTCCATCCCTGGTCGGGGAACTAAGATCCCACATCATGCAGGACAAGTAAGTCTGCACACCACAACTAGATAGTCTGTGCACCGCAACTAAAGATCCCACATGACACAGTGAAGACCCTGCGTGCTGCAGCCAAGACCTGATACACCCAAATAAATAACAAATGAGTTAATTTTTAAAAAAGGAAATGCAGCCTGCATGGGCCGCTCTGGGTCTAACATCATAACTCATAGCCTCCCCTTGGGCCTAGAGGTCCAACTAGAAACTCATGTGTCCTGACTTGGTGCTGTAGAGGCCATTCTGCATGGTACGTGTGCTATCACCGTATTTACTCCCTGTTGTCAGTGTGATTCTTTTTCTTAGACACACAAAGGTAAATACATGTGGAAGAACTGTGTCTTCAGTGTTCCAAACTGTGAACTCAGAGTACATGTTATTTTTATACTCTTTTTTTCCCTTCCCATTTTGGCAGTTTTATTGATAAAAATTCACATGTCATACAATTCATCCATTTACAGTGTACAATTGAATGGTTTTTAGTATATTCAGAATCATGCAACCATCAGCATAATCAATTAAAAATCACCCCCCAAAAGAAACCCTGTACCCTTTAATGGTCACTCGCCATTGCTCCCCAAACCTCTCCCTGCCTTCAGTTCTGTGCTGTATGCTGTGCTTAGTTGCTCAGTTGGGCCCAACTTTTTGTGACCATATGGACTGTAGCCCTCCAGGCTCCTCTGTCCTTGGGGATTCTCCAGGCAAGAACACTAGAGTGGGTTGCCATGCCCTCCTCCAGGGGATCTTCCCAATCCAGGGAATCTTCCCAACCCAGGAATTGACCCAGGTCTCCCAAATTGCAGGCGGATTCTTCACCGTCTGAACCACCAGGGAACCCCTCTACTAATCTACATTCAGTCTCCATGTGTATATGTTACTATACACTGACGTCCTTGGCTCTTGCTATGAAGGCACATGTTATGAACTGAATGTGTCCCCACAAAATTCACAGAGTGAAGCCCTAAGCCCCTGTGTGACTGTATTTGGAGACCTTTACAGAGGTAATTAAGATTAAATGAAGTCATAGGAGTGGGGCCCTGATCCAAACGAGTAGTGTCATAAGAGACAAGACGAGCACACACTCCCTCTACCATAAGAGGATGCATCAAGAAAGTGTCTGTCTCCATGCCAGGAAGAAATCCTCCCCAGGACCTGAACTGGTTGTCCCCTTGATCTGGGGCTTCCAGCCTCCAGACTGTGAGAAATTAACTTTCTATTGTTGAAGCCAGTCAGTCTATGGTATTTTGTCATGGCAGCCTGAGTAAACTAATCAGCACAATAGGTAAAAATAACAGTCTGAAAATAGCTTACAGCGTCCAAGGTTACTGGGATCTTTACTGTACACGCTCCTTTCCAGTGAGCAAATGTCTTAGAGTCATACCAAATCTGAAAAGAAATAGACCTTAGTGGAAAAATGTGTATAAGCACGTTTTTCTCATGATTTCATCATGTAATAAAACATCCATTTAGTTGGATTTCAAATAACCAGAAAGCTAAAATAAGTATAATTAAAAAAAATTTAAGTATAATTTAAAAAATCTTGAATAGAAGTTCGAGAGAACATATGCTTTTAAGAAAATCCCAAAGGACTAACTAACCTAGTACTGAGATGGATTAAGCTGAGTTAAAAGGCCATTCATTTTTCCATCCATCCATCCAAAAGTTATTTACTGAACAACTTACCATGTGCCCAGCATTGCTGGGTACACACAAGTGAACAGAAAGACCTAGAACCTGGCCTCATGGATTTTATAGTTCAACTGGCTTATAAAAATGTAATGATCTTATAGTGAAAAAGATGATGGAAGAGAGAAAACAACAAAACAGAAAAGCACACAGCAAGCAAATAAATTACAAATGAGGCAGGAGAAAAGGAAGTATCTGACAGGGAAACAGACCTTAGAGAAAAACAAATGGAAATTTGGATTACTAATACAGCGTCATTTTTTAAAAACAGAGTACAATTCAGGGACGAGGTTCAAACTCTTATCTGAGATGCCCATCGAGGGGGTTTACTTGCTAAAGTGCCAAAAAGCTCCTGCCAAAGTAATTTGATGGGATAAATCCTTAAGATACTATCTTAAGGATGAAAAGAAAACCTTTTTCTCTCTTCTAGTCCAGTGTAATTTCTGGCAGCCACAGTTCACCTCCTGGGATTATCAGAGGCTGTATAAAGCTGGGATGTTGAATCTGTCACTGTCCTGCCATCACTGGGAGAGGGCTGTGCCCTGACAATTGTCAGCTGCAGTGAACTCTCAATTCAACTGCATCAGTCCTACCTTGTCATGAAGTATTATCTTTGGCTGGATTCAGTTGCCTAATGTATTGTCAAGGATTTCTGTGTCTATGTTTACAAGGGATAATCCCTTAGCTATCTTTCCTTGTAATGTCTTCCTTTGGTGAATTCTAGTAGCTCAAGATAAAAAGTTGGTGGGAGTGAAAGGTTAAAAAAAAAAAGGATTCAAACAAGATTTGGGCATTACCCATCAACCATTTCCAGTCTGACTGAAATGAGAGGCGTAGGGTGTGTGGTAACATAATCAAAGATTCCCAGCCTAAGAAGGGTACAACTGGTACAAAACACCATGTAGATGAGACCCAGAGCTTAGTTACTGAGCTCCTCACCCAGCAAGTACTTACAGATGGCCTACTATGTGCCACATGCCTGTCTAGATGCGAGGGATACATTAACAGATAGGCCATTAATGCGAGGCCATTAACAGATAAAAATCATGGCCTTCAAAAAGCTAACATTTTAATGGGAGAGATAAATAATAAAAAAACATAAAAGTAAATTTTAGGGTGTTTAAAATGGCATGTTCTACAGAGACAAATAAAGGATGCAGGAGAACTGGATAGTACCAGGGGCAGTGGGAGTGGTCTGTAATCTTAAAGAGGGTGTCAGAGAAGGCCTCCCCAAGAAAGAGACTTGCAGGAGAGGGATGTGCTGTACAGAACACGGGAAGGTGACAGCCAGGCTGTGAGATAGCTCTCTGCCCGTTGTGGTACTTTACTAGCTAATCAGCAAGAAGCAGCGGCTCTCCTACCCAGGCTTTGGGAAGATGTAGCAAGAGAAACAATCACAGAACACTCCTGGAAACAGGAGTGTTGAAAGCATAGGCTACATAGTCATAACAGGGTGATTGAAATGATAATAGGTCATTAATAGAAACTGTGGCAAAGTCAGACAGGGAGCTAGCTCCTCTTAATGGGAGCCTGCACTTAGAATTAATTTAAGAAACTCTTAGCAGAAATGCTTGGCAAGCCATTTCATTTAGCTGTTGTAATATTTAACCTTTTTCTCAGGTTTCTGCTTTGCAGGGGAACCTTTGTAAAGAGCCCCCACCTTCAGAACTACAAATTCCTAGAGAAACCAAGCAGAAAGAACATCATTCATGGGCTTTGTGTAGAAAAGCCTGGTTATTGTCATATCAGTGATGACAGGTGTAGTGGGCTGGATGGTGGCCCTTCAAAAAGATGTATTTGCTTCCTAATCCCTGGAAGGAGTGAATATTACCTTTAGGGGAACAGATTTGACTAAATTGAGGATCTTAAGGTAAGGAGATTATCTGGATTTATTTACATAGGCCCTAAATATCATCACAAGTGTCTCGTAAGAGACAGATGGGAGAGGAGACACAGACACACACAGTGAAGATGGAGGCATAGACTGAAGCGAGGTGGGTACAAGCCAAGAAATGCCAAGAGCGCAGGCAGCCCCCGGAAGCGGGGAGCGTGGAGAGTGGCATGGCACAGCCTCTCCCTCAGAACCTCCAGGAAGAACCAACTCTGCCCACACCAAGATTTTGGACTTCAAGCCTCCAGTACTGTGAGAGCATAAGTTTTTGTCGTTTTAAGCCACCAAGTTCGAAAGGAAGACATACACACGTAAGGTATGCAGATGTTTGTTGTTTACTGTTACCTCACTTGACCCTGGCAGAAACACATCAACAACAGTAGCTTTTGGTTCTGTGACTGGATGAACCAATAAAGCACCTCCTGAAAAGTGGAGAAGAAATAAAGTTGAATATCATTATGAGAGGTCTGAAAACATCCCTTCTCCTTAAATTTTTTTTTTAATTTAGATTTATTTATCTGTAATTGGAGGATAATTGCTTTATGTTATTATGTTGGTCTCTGCCACATATCAACATGCATGAGCCTTAGGTATACATATGTCCCTTCCTTTCTGAACCTGTCTCCCACCTCCTACCTTCCACCCCATCCCACCCCTCTAGGTTGTCACAGAGCACCGGATTTGAGCTTCCTGTGTCATACAGCAAATTTCTACTGGCTATGTAATTTTACATATGGTAATGTATACATTTCAATGCTGCTCTCTTAATTGAGTGCTTTTGTGGTTTCAAAGACCACTCAACTGAACTTCTTAAAGGCAGAGATCCTGGTGAGTTGAGCCAATGATTCCTCAGGGAGATGTATTGTGAGTTAGAAAGAGGACAGGTGATCAGAGGTGACTGTATCATTGCCTATCATTAATGCACTTACGGTGTATTAGGATTACAGCAGGGACCCTGACATAGGCCAGCACAGTCTCACTTTGTGCACAGCTGTGGTATGAAAGCACCATTTCACTTCTCCAAGTGCTTCACTGTTTGCTATATGTGACTTTAAATGTAGTGAGTCTACAACTGTGACCCAGAGGTGTGGTCTGCACAGATATTCAGGCCCTCTTTCTTGGGCAGGTATCATCAGGAAAACTGTAATTCCCTTAAAGGAAATCTGGATTATTAATTTTGTTTTGATCTTGGCACTAGCATATGTAAAATTCATCCAATTACAAATTCACTATTTAATTCAACAAATATTCATTGAATTCTGCTGAGGACCAGGCACTCCACTGTGCTAGGCTCGAGGAATGTAGCTTCAAATTGGACAGACACGGTCCCTGCCCTCATCAAGTTTACAGTCAAAACCAGATATTAAACAAGTAATTACAAATTAATTAGAGCTAAGACAAATAGTAAACTGGTAAAAGTACAAAATGGAATGAAAATTATGTATTAAGAGGGACTGATTTTGACTAAGGGAGGTGGAATTAGATATTAGGAAGCAATTTTGATGAGGAAAATTTTCTCTAAGGAAGTAGTAGCTTTTTAACTTGAGACCCAAGGATGAGTGGAGACCTAAAGAGATAGGTTTTTTACATTTTGGGGGTTCTACTCTTTAGAAACAGAATTCACCTTTTGGGCAACTCTCTGCCAAACCTGGCCTCTTGAACACATTACCCAAATGATAAACTTTCCTGTTCCAAATATGATTAACCCAACCAAAAACAAACAAACAACCCCAGTCCTGTTTTGCATATGAAATAAGCTCTTCTGGGTCGTTACAAAGATAACTGTCTGGTTTACTTTTTTCGACTTCCCTTCCCTGTGGTGGTATCTTAAGGCTTAGAGGTGGTCCCTGAACAAGAATTCCAAACGGCATTCACAAACGCAATGGGTTTATATGACGTTAACATGCTATGAGAAGCACTACATGACGAAAGAATAGAGTTGGGATCCCACCAATACACGAAAAATCTTGGTGATGAAATTTCTTTTCTTTTTGGCTTTCTTGAGACTAGGGACTTTTTAGTGTTCCTATACTAGAAAATATAATAAAAACATAATTATAATATTTCTCAGAAGTAAAATTAATCCAGAAATGCTCACCCAGCATGTATTCATCTTCCACACTAAAAGTCTCTAATTCATTAGAGAACTCTACCCACAGAGGCCTGGGGAAAAGAAAAAAGAAATTTCTTACTTCAACATCATTAGATTTTTTTTTATAATTCAATCATTCATATTTTCAGTTTTATAACTATTCAAAGGAAATTGGAAAAAGTCAAGACTCTTTTCATATGAGTCAAGATTTTATGAGCACTGGTTATGATTATTGTTTTTTAGTTGCTAAGTCTTGTTCAACTCTTTGCAGCTCCATGGGCTATAGCCCATCGGGCTCCTCTGTCCATGGGATTTCTCAGGCAAGAATACTGGATGGGTTGCATTCCCTTCTTCAGCGGACCTTCTAGACCCAGGGATCGAACCCAGTCTCTTACATCCCCTGCACTGGCAGGTGGGTTCTTTATCATTAGCACCAACTGGGATCCCCTTGTTATGATTACTATATACTTTTCTTGTATGAAAGAGCTGTCTGTTAGCTTAAATGGTCCAATTAAAGCTTGAGAATTCTAGTACCCAAAACTTCTTGTTCTCATTGTTGAGCACTAAATTACTCTGACAGGCATAATCAGAACTTTGCCCAAGTCCAAATGCCTAATATGTTTGGTGTAAAACAAACTAAATGTTTTTTTAATTAATTTATTTTTAATTGAAGGATAACTGCTTAACTGTATTGGGTTCAGTTCAGTTCAGTTCAGTCACTCAGTCGTGTCCGAGTATTCACGACCCCATGGACCACAGCACACCAGGCCTCCCTGTCCATCACCAACTCCTGGAGTTTACTCAAACTCATCTCCATTGAGTTGGCGATGCCATCCAATCATCACATCCTCTATCATCCCCTTCTCCTCCTGCCTTCAATCCTTCCCAGCATCAGGGTCTTTTCCAATGAGTCAGCTCTTCGCATCAGGTGGCCAAAGTATTGGAGTTTCAACATCAATATCAGTCCTTCCAATGAACACCCAGGACTGATCTCCTTTAGAATGGACTGGGTGGATGTCCCTGCAGTCCAAGGGACTCTCAAGAGTCTTCTCCAACACCACAGTTCAAAAGCATCAGTTCTTCGGTGCTCAGCTTTCTTTACAGTCCAATTCTCACATCCATACATGACTACTGGAAAAACCATAGCCTTGACTAGATGGACCTTTGTTGGCAAAGTAATGTCTCTGCTTTTGAATATGCTATCTAGGTTGGTCATAACTTTCCTTCCAAGGAGTAAGCGTCTTTTAATTTCATGGCTGCAGCCACCATCTGCAGTGACTTTGGAGCCTCAAAAAATAAAGTCAGCTACTGTTTCCACTGTTTCCCCATCTATTTGCCATGAAGTGATGGGACCAGACACCATGATCTTTGTTTTCTGAATGTTGAGCTTTAAGCCAACTTTTTCACTCTCCTCTTTCACTTTCATCAAGAGGCTCTTTAGTTCTTCTTCACTTTCTGTATTGTGTTGGTCTCTACCAAACTTAAATGTTGGTAAAACTGAATTTTATAATGTAGAATCTGTGCCATTTTTTAATTGTTACTGCTTTTCATGCATCCTTAATCATTATGTAAGTGAAAAGAATTGGTTTTTCTTATTTTCAAGTTGGCAACATTTTTGGAGGTTTCAGAAACTTGTGTGGTGTTTGGGTTTTGTTTTATTGTTACTGTTGTACACAGCTAAGTAGGAGGCATTTGGGCTTATTAAAATCACAAAACTTTCAATATCTCTGGATATTAACTTCATGGTTCTAACGTTGCTTTCAATTTCATGAGGGAAAGATACTTTTTAATAAGAGAAACATTTTCATTTTATTCACTAGCCTTTGTAATAATCTACTTCTTTGTTATTAAATAGTAATGAAGCATCTAAACTTGGCTGGTGTCTAAAATCACCAGGAAAACTTCCAACAAACATAGATCTCTGGAACTTAACCAAGGGACTCATAATAGGTTTGGAGGTCTAGCCTGGGAATCTGTATTTTTAAAAAAGCTCCCTAGGTGATTCTGATCTGAGTCAGGCTGAGGAACTGCTGATCTATAGGTCTTGATGTACTACATGTGTCTCTGTGTGTACTGGTCTCTAACCCGGAAAGATGGCATTCACATCTTGCCTTCAAAATAGAATCAGAATATAATTTATACACCAGGAAAAGCCCTAAGGGTAAGAGAGAGCTAAGACTGGCAGAATAAGTTGTTCTTCATGAGAGAAGGCTTGTGGGTGTGGGGGATGAAAAAGCTACTTTCCTCTATCCTTCTAGGTTTTTCTGACTGGTCTAAGAATTAAGTTGACAAGACAGAGTTTAACAGGAGAAAATCAAATTTAATGATGTATAAACAGGAGCTCCATAAAAATATACTGCCTAAAGACAAGATAGGCAATTGAGGCTGATATAACACCTGAGAGAAGGAGGAGTGAGTGAGGTTTGGGACTTCAAAGGGGAGGAAGGTAACTTCCCCTGGCAGTCCAGTGGTTAAGACTCTGTGCTTCCCCTGCAGGGGGCACGGGTTCTGTCCCTGGTCTGGGAACTAAGATCCCATATGCCTCATGGTGCAGCCAAAAAAAAAAAAGATAAAAAACCAAAAGTGAGGCAAGATATTCACTTGGAGATGGAAAAAGAAATGTTTGATAAACATTTGTGGGGCCATGCAAAGACAATGGGACACAGAGAAGACTTTAGTTCCCAGCGTCCTCTTACTATGCTTAGCTCATATTCCTTATAGGTATCTCTGGTGATAATGTACTTCCTGGACCAAGCTCTTTATCTAAATTCTTATAGGCATTTAAGGAGGAGGTTAAAAAGAAAGACTTCCTGAGCCTTTTGTATGTTTAAAAACAATCAGCTCCTAAGAATCCTTAAGCCGAAAAGGCACAGTTTGGGGTGGCATGTTTTGTTTCCCTACAGAGGTTAAAAACTAGATGAACTGAAGTACAAAGTCACTTTATCTTTTCTTTCTCTTCCTTCCTTCTTTCTTTCTTCCTTCTATTTCTGCTGCTGCTGCTGCTAAGTCGCTTCAGTCGTGTTTGACTCTGTGCGACCCCATAGACTGCAGCCCACCAGGCTCCCACGTCCCTGGGATTCTCCAGGCAAGAACACTGGAGTGGGTTGCCATTTCCTTCTCCAGTGCGTCAAAGTGAAAAGTGAAAGTGAAGTCGCCCAGTCGTGTCCGACTCCTAGAGACCCCATGGACTGCAGCCCACCAGGCTCCTCCATCCTTGGGATTTTCCAGGCAAGAGCACTGGAGTGGGGTGCCATTGCCTTCTCCCCTTCTATTTCTATCTCCTACTAAATATTATGGGTTTCCCTGGTGGCTTGGATGGTAAAGAATCTGCCTGGAGTGCAGGAGACCCAGGTTCAATCCCTGGGTCAGGAAGATCCCCTGGCAAATGGAATGGCTACCCCACTCCAGTATTCTTGCCTGGAAAATTCCATGGACAGAAGCTACTATTCAAAGGTTACAAAGAGTTGGACACGACTGAGCGACTAACACTAACCAAATATTAATGCTTCAATCACCAAATAGCAGGAGATCTAGTTTTTATCTTCTGTGACCTCTACTGCCTGACCCTGCTCACAGTTGGTGCTCAATAACCTGACTGACACTTGGTTAAACATCTGGCTTTTCTTTTGCAATCACTGTAATAACTCCATTGCCAGTGGCTGAGGGGGTCTTCTGGTAGAGACTGGTTACTGGGGTGGTGGTGAAGCCTGTTTACCTCATGACAGGTTGAGAAGCCACGTGTGCAGAGTAGAACAGAGAATACCAGTAGGGCAGGAGGGTGTAGCGCTCTCTGATGGCTTCTCGGATGAGCCGGGTGTGCTCCTCCCCAAAGAGCCAGGGCTCCCGTCGCTTGGTGTTCATGGTGGCATGGCCACGGAAGAAGGGCTGGTAGGCTCCTGCCTGGTACCACCGCACTAGCAGCTCTGCCTCTGGATCCCCGATGAAGCCACCTACATCCGCTGATTAGTCAGTAAAGAAAGGCTGAGTGAGATACCCGGGCATCACAGATGATGCCCACAGGTAAGATAAGGCCTTGCAGACCAAAAGGGCAAAGGTATGTGTGTGCACTCAAAACGACAGCATCAAACTATGGCCTCAGATTAGGAAGCACACACTACAAACCTCAGGCTGTTTGGGGATCTGACAATATGCTCTTTGAATATGTTCTTCTCCTGTCAAAAGGCTTTATTGCAAGATCAACATTTCTGTTTGTCCTGGACCTTGGTAACTCAGAAACTGCATAATATCTGCCTGACTCAATAAGCCTGTATTTAGTGATGGCAGGAGGAGGTGGTGGTTGGCAATTGATTTTGTTTGAAAGCAAGATAAAAACTATAGAAAGAACTAAAGAGAGAGACATAATCAGAATTAGAAATTTAGGGAGAAAATTTCAGGCTTAGCCCTTAAGCAGGATATAAATTCTTTGTGTCGAATGTGAATTAGTGCTATTAAAAAACACATCTATCAAAATGTGATATTAAGTGCTTCCAGTCCCACAGAAAACAAGGAGCAGCTGGACCTGTAGCCAGGTTGAGCATCTCTATACTGAGATTTCTCATCTGCAGAGAATTACTAGGATTAGGAGAAAGCAACCCACCAGAGAATCTTATTTTAACTAAATTTTATCTTTTCCAAGTGTGTGTGTGTATATATAAAATGCCACAGGATTTCTGTATAGCTGATTTCTGATTTGTTAAATTCTTTGTCGTTCTCTCCATTTTTCTCACTTTCAGATAGAACAGGAGTATTTCAAGAAGAGAAACTCAGTTATCAAGAGTGTCTAAGGAACAGAGCAGTAAGAGAATGAGGAAAAGAACACTGCGGCTCGCTTTCCGATAACTTTACTTCATGTCCTCAGTTCAGATGAGACGCTCACAGTGCTGAAGCATCTCCTTCATTCTCCTCTCTAGTCTGTTCTCCATTCTCCTCATTTTCTCTTTCCCACATTTATTCTGTTGAAAACAACTCACAAGAAGGGATTTCTGACCAGCTTTAATGAAAACATCCCCCTGCCCTGACTGATTCTTCTCTCACTTCAGACCTGAGGCTATCATCTTACCTCCACAAAAAGAGATCCCAGTCACGCTGAGGGTAAGTAACATAGGGATAGAAATTTTCAGGTGACTCCACTCTGCCGTGTTATCACCTGTCCACACAGCACCTTTGGTCATCAGTAAGAAGGTATTAAAAGAAAAAAAAAAGAAATCAGCCCATGTGTACTCAATTTCATATTTAGATTCCATATTTGTAATAGACAAACTAATATAAAGGAAAACATTTCTTTCTTTTAATTAGTTAATTGTGAAAGTTCTTTATATAGTCTGGATACAAGTTCTTTGATAAATATATATGTATGTTGTAAATGTCTTTTCTCAGTCTGTGACTTGACTTTCATTTTCGTAACAATGGGCTTCCCTGGTAGCTCAGCTGGTAAAGAATCTGCCTGCAATGCAGGAGACCTGGATTTAATTCCTGGATTGGAAAGTTCCCCTGGAGAAGGGAAAGGCTACCCACTCCAGTATTCTGGCCTGGAGAATTCCATGGACTGTATAGTCCATGGGGTCACAAAGAATTGGATATGACTGAGAGACTTTCATTTTCTTAACAATATCTTTTAAAATTTTTGATGAAGTCCAATTTATCATTTTTTATGTTTTGTGCTTTTTGTGTTATAAGAAATTTTGCCATCTCAAAGTCACGAAGGTTTTCTACATTTTTTGTCTAGAAGCCTTTTGTTTGTTTTAACTTTTATAATGTGAGTATATTCCATTCTGAGTTATTTTGTGTGTATGGTGTGAGGTAAGGGTTAAGATTTTTCCCCGCCCCACCCTGCCCCATAAGGATACCCCATGTTTCAATACTATTTATTGAAAAAACTCCTTTCTCCACTGAATTGCCTTGGCAACTTTGCTGCTAAATATTTGATCATATATCTGTCGGACTTTTTCTGGATTCTCTATTCTGTTTCATTGATCTATATGCCTACGTGCTAGCCTGCTTTCTGCAAAATCCTCCGTAAGAGGTTTTAAGACCACATGAGGGAGACAAAATAAAGTAGCAATAACAATAGTTAACATTTATAGAGCCCTCACTGAGCCAGGAGGTATGCTACTTTGCTTGTATTGTTCCATTTAATCATCACAACAACTCTATCAGGTAAACACTAACTTTATTTTACAGCAGATGGAAATATGGCAAAAGTGGATGTGGTAGGATTTGAGCTCAGACAGTCTGACTCTAAAGCCAGTGCTCTTGAGCACTGAATAGTTGGTAAGAACTTGTAAAGATATATAACACTAAAGAGAGTCATAAAAGAAAATAACCTTATTTTATTAAGTCTATATTACTCCTGAAACATTTTGCCTCTCTTTTACTAAAATACTTTTGGTGGCTATTTTTGTTTTAATATTTTGTAGAAATTTTAGGCTGTCCTATGGCCCTCAAAGGAAAATATTTTCAAGGGATTTTTCTTTTAAAACAGTACCTTCATAATTCCTCCTGGACTTCAAATGAGGTATGCATATATCTACATAACGACTTTGAAACTCACAACATTCTTATAAAGTAACAAAGTTCATGTAAATATGCAGATGTTTTCAGGTCTCAAATGGCTGTTTAGTTGGGAAATTCTCTCTGGCTGTTGGTCTCAGCACAGGACTTGATACGACAGTATTCTTTGTAATACCTCACTTAATACACTTTGGGGGTAAGTCAATAGCGTCACACAGAGTATTGAAGACTAGCCAATGGGCCAATATATTTAAGAGATAAAAAATTACTTATATGCATATCTTCTGTTATTTTTTTAAATATAGCTGATTTACAATTTTGTGCTAATTTCTGCTACACAGCAGTGATCCAGTTATACATATATACATTTTTCATATTCTTTTCCATTATGGTTTATCTCAGGATATTGAATATAGTTCCCTGTGCTACACAGCAGGATCATGTTGTTTATCCACTCTATATGTAATAGTTTGCATCTGCTAACCCAAAACCCCCAGCCTACCCCTCTACTACCTCCAGTTATATCTTTTTTAAACTTCTCCTTATAAATGTTTTCATTCAAAGACCTTACTTGTTTTAGTGATTAAAAAGGATACTTATAGAGAATTTGGAAAACAGATAAAAAAGAAGAAAATTAAAATAACTCATAATCACCATGGTACTATATTCATTTAGATTACTGCATGTGTGCTTGCTAAACCGCCTCTTTCGTGTCTGACTCTTTGAGACCCCATGGACTTGAGCTGGCCAGGCTTTTCTGTCCATGGGATTCTACAGGCAAGAATACTGGAGTGTGTTGCCATGCCCTCCTCCAGGCCATCTTCCCAACTCAGGGATCAAACCCAAGTCTCCTAGGTCTCCTGAACTAAGAGGTGGGTTCTTTACCACTAGTGCCATCTAGGAAGCCCCATTTAGATTACTACCTACATATACCTCTCTCTCTCTCTCTCTCTCTCTCTCTCTCTCTCTCTCTCTCTATATATATATATATATATATATATATATATTTTAAACAAAATCAGGATAATATATAAACATTTAGGTATCCTGCTTTTCCCCCCCTCATCTACCCTGCAATTAGGCATATATTAAATATCCTTATGATAGTCTATCATATGAATACACCATAACCTAATAACTATTCCCTTACTGTTAGATATCTGGATTTTCTTTATTTCTTTTTATTTTCAGGAATAATGCTGTGTTGAGCATCTCTGTATATCTTTGCCTGGTGATAATATTTTGGCCTTTTACAGAGTACCATTGGGGCTGGTTTTCAGGGGTGGAGTAGGAGGCCTAATAATGTCTCTGGTAAAATAAAGGCTGGATCCCTCAAACTAGGACCTAAGCTTCAGGTTATTTATGCAAGGCCAGGGGACTTAAAATAGCCTTCCTGCCATGGGGTGGTTAGGTTGAACTAGATCTGCATTAGCTAGTAAACTGGATCCAGCTATAGATGACACTGACCACAAGCAAAAAAGCTAGGTCTATTTTAAACCACATTGCTTAGTGGAACAGGTGGTTGAAGGAATGTTAGAAGTATATTTTCTCTGGTCTTGATAAATCAAAGAGACAGGGTCAGAAATGGCCATCCCAGAAAATAGATTCTCTAAAGACATTCTCCCAACTAAGTGGCCAATTCTTCCATGGAAAGTGAAAGTGAAAGTTGCTCAGTCGTGTTTGACTCTTTGCGACCCCATGGACTATACAGTCCATGGAATTCTCCAGGCCAGAATACTGGAGTGGGTAGTCTTTCCCTTCTCCAGAGGATCTTCCCAACCCAGGGATCAAACCCAGGTCTCCCTGATTGCAGGCGGATTCTTTACCAGCTGAGCCACAAGGGAAGTTCTTCCATGGGAAACAAGTAACTAAACTTTATTAAAATTGGTTTACTCTGTCTCAGGACAAAATAAATATTTCAGGGTGCATCACTCTCTACAATCTAAGGGCTGATCTACTGAAAAGGAAAGTATCAACAGAGTTGCACCATATACCATATATGGTCAAAGGGACAGGCTGCTGGCTTGTGTTTTTAAGTATGATCATATGAGCCAGTCCTTACCATATTTTTGTGATCCAGCAAAGAATGAACGTGTAAGAACAAAGGGTCTCTCCTTTCCTTTAGATCGCTGGATCAGTCCTTCTGTAGTGGCCATTTGCTGTGATGTCAAAGAAGAAAAATTTCAAGTAGATGACTGAATTATGGCATTGTGCAGACATCCCCAATAAGCTATTTCATGTGCAAAAAGTAAATAATAGGTGGGAACATGAAATGGAAAATATTTAAAAAATCTTCCAAATAATTTTCATGATATAATGAAACTGCTCTATATTTCCCTATTAAAAGAGTGAAACAATTTCTTTGATTAAAATAGCAATGAAACAGGGGCTTCCCTGGTGGCTCAGAGGTAAAGACTCTGCCTGCCGATGCAGGAGACACAGGTTTGATCTCTGGTCTGGGAAGATCCCACATGCTGCGGAGCAACTCAGCCTGTGCACCACAACTACTGAGCCGATACTCTAGAGCCTGGGAGCCACAGCTACTGAGCTTACGTGTCCTAGAGCCCATGTTCCACAACAAGAGAAGCAACTTCAGCGAGAAGCCTGCACACTGCACCTAGAGAGTAGCTCCTGCTTGCCGCAACTAGAGAAAAGCCTGAGCAGCAATTAAGACTCAGCACAGTCAAAAAAGTAAATCAATAAAAATTGAAAAATAGCAATGAAATAATGGTAAATAATAAAAGAGAATTAATTTGGTGCTTATTATTGTAGGCATTTTTATAAGATTTTTTTCTTATAACTCACACAACAACCTCTGAGATAGTTTTCATTAATGGAAAAAACTGAGCTTCAGAGAGGTTAAGTGACTGGCTCTGGCCTACATAAGAAAATTCTTCAACTATAAAGTAGTTGACAGTTATAGCAAGAGGCTGCATAGAGAAGTAAACTGATACTATCTGGAAACCATGCCATATGTAGCCAGCAGCTCCCACTGGAAAATAGCAATTGGTGGTAGGGTCACAAGAACACTGTTAAATTCTGAAGATAACAAAGAACCACAAATATATAAGGGCAAGTGACTGCAAAGATTTTTGAATGTGACTGGCAAATGGAAGACAATTCTACCACCTTCCATTGAGAAGGCTAAGTACTTAAGGAAGGCCTTCTACATTTAGAAAGTATACATACTGAAATTGTGTCTCTGTGTTCTAAATCTTACTTCCCTGGTATGAACATAAGACTTGCTGTATTTAAACAGCAAATTTAAAAATTTAAATTGTTTAAATTTAAAAATTTTCACAATTTAAAACCTGTGAAATTTTTTAAAATTTGTTTTGTCGTTGATGTATTTATGCACAGCCTACTTCAGTAAAAGGTTTGAGGGATTATCTAACGCTCCTTACTAATGGTTCCTGTCAAGGAAGATGTTTCTATGTTATCATTAATCTCACAATATCTATGAGTTAATCAATCGATCAGGTTCCTTATAGAAGGAAAAGACGCAAAGGGAGAAATAATGTTTTATATTGGCTACAACCTGATAAGACCTATGACAGTTGACAGAAAAGACACACAAAGAGAAATGAACAGTATAGTATGGTTGTTACAAAGCAAATGACTTTCAGCCCCAAAGGTAGGGCCTGTGGATCCAGGCGGCTGCTTTTTAGATGTCTTACCTGATAAAAGCCATAGATGTTGTGAAGTTCCCGGTGCTCCCAGTTGCCGTGATGAATGGCATTCTTCTGCATGGTTTGCTCTGGGCCTTTAAAGACAGAGGGCTCATTCATGTCGTTCCATATGTGGAGGATGTCAGTAGATCCCTAGGAAGTCAATCTTGATCATGATAAAACTCCTACAGTGATAAGATTAATATGACAGCCGGACCTAATCCTCTTTCCTACTCCATTTACCTTATTATTTATTCTGTTTATTATCTATGCTCTGTCATCTGCTAAAATAAAAGTTCCACAGGGCAAGGAATTTCGTCTGTTTTATTCACTGATAAATCCCAAATACCCAGAACAACCTGAATAGCAGAGGGTTCTCAGTAAGTACTTGCTGATGAATGAAAGAGCGCTGTGCTGTATTCCCATATCACCCACAAGTCCATTCTGAGACCTGGAGAACCCCTACAGGACAGGTTGTGAACGTTCACAATCAGGTTCTCCCTCATCTGCTCCGACTGTTACTAGGGGCAGTTAGAGCTGTCCATGAAGAGATTCTGCCTTCCCTCTAGTACTGTGAAGGGTTTGACAGCTAAGATACCATTTGTCAGCAGGATCTAGAGTTTGTATCCTACAGAGAATTGTTTGACTTAGAGTGAAGGGGCTGTTGAGTCATCCAGTTAACATGGTGCTGGAGTCCCTTTATAAAAATCCCTGGTCTCTCAGCATTTGATTGAATAGTTACAATGACCAGGAGTCTCTCAGGCAGCTCATTCCAAGTTTTCTGAAAGTCTTGCTCCTTGTAATATTCTCTCACAGGGACCAGGCTGTCTTCTGGGATACCAGAAAATACATCTGCTGCCTTCCCCACGTGGTAGTCTTTCAAATGCCTGGAGGAGGCTTACATGTTTTTTTCTGACTCTTTACTTCAAATTCTTTCTAATCACGTATACTTCAATGAACAAGGCTGTATAGGTTCCAAGTATTTAGCTGCTTTGACTGTTCTTTAACACCCTCTAATGCAGCGGCTGGCAAACTTTTTCTGGAAGGGCCAGATTGTAAATATTTTCAACTTTGCAGGCCATACGGGCTCTTTTTTCAGTAACCCAGTCCAGGTATAGTTATGTGCCAGCAGCCATAGACAATAGGGGAACAAGTGTGTATGACTGGATTGGCCCAATTATTATTTAACCCTGCTCTAAGTTCTCTTCTTTTTTTAAAAAAAACATTTATTTATTTAGTTGGCTGCATCAGGTCTTAGTCGTGGCACACGGATCTGCACTGCCTCACGTGAGATCTTTTGCTGTGGCGTGACGGTTTACAACATGTGGGTCTTAGCTTCCCAACCAGGGATGGAACCCACATCTCCTGCATTGCAAGGCAGATTCTTAACCTCAGGGAAGCTCCTATTTCTATATCCTAATACAGGATGCTCAGAAACTAGAGTCTAGTGGTTAAGAGCCAGGCTTGGGAGACAGTTGACCTAAGTTAAAAATCTTGGATTTACCACTTATTAGATGGGTGAATTTAGCAGATTTTTATACTTGTCCATGCCTTGATTTTCTTGTCTGTGGGATTAGAGTTAATTACAATTCCAACTTCAAGGAGTTATTGTGAAGATGAAATGGTATAATGCACGCAAAGTGATTAGCACAGTGCTTGGCACATAACCGTACTCAATTTATATTAATCATCATTCTTGTCACTACCACCATTGGTTGAAAACAGTTGTCTAGATGTGGCCTCTCCAGTTTTCTCTGTGATTTTTATAAGATTTTAAGAATTATTATTATACCTTACTTTTAATGTCATGTTATATTCTGAAAGATACTTTCACATATATCATTATCATTTTTAATAATACCATACGAAGTAAAAATTTCTCCAATTTGAAAATATAATAAATCTCTATTATTAAGCAATTTGGTATATCATACAGTCTATCATAATGAAAGTCAAAATCACAGCTTTTGTGCATTTGGTAGTTCATATGGTGCCTCTCCTGATATGCCATTCATATGGCACCACCAAAATCTGATATGTGGTTGGCATCCCTGCCTCTTCATATAAGTATTATTTATCAAGAGCTACTCAGTGAAGCAGAGTAATTCTATTTAGTCACTTCTTTCCTTCATCCTTCCAGGTAACTAGGAAAGGGCAAAGGAATAAAAACAAACCTGATAAACAGAGAAAGCGAAAAGACTAGAATACCACTTTCTGACTTTGGGGTTGGTGAAATCCAGGTAAGAGGAGAGACCTGCAGAGGCAGAAGAGTAGACAGCCTGTTAGGAACAGTGATCCTCATGGTAATAGGTAAGATGAGAAAGCTGGGTAATGAATGAGTGTCTTACAGCAAACGTAAAAGATAGCCAATACAGAAGCATAGTCTGGTGAGAAGCTAATGAAGAAGTCAATGCTGAACTCCAGTGACAATCACTAGTCCTCTCAGACCCAGAGGGCAGGGGAATGGAGCATCAGGGAACCAGCATCAGGATGGAGCCTATCGTTCACTGATGGCCTCAGACAGCCCCGTAAGGATTATGGCAGATATCCGGGAGTGAACCCTTTGTTCTGAATGAGGGCAGAGACATGTTTATAAGTGGTACAGGGAAAAGAGGAATGCATGGGGTTTCTCCATTGTGTGTGAATTTGTGATAGAGTGCTATCAGATGATAGACTGGTAATTCCCTTTTGTCTGTGAGGAGTTTGTACCAAGGCTTTAAATTAATGATTTCTAAAATGAAGGCTTCAGAGTTGTCAGGGGCAGCTGAGATCACTCATGAAAGGCTGTAAAGTCAAACCTATGGGCTGTTGAGGCAAAAAAGAAGCACAGGGAGAGACATGCAGGACTCTTCTTTCTTCCTCTTCTTCTGTTCCAATTCTCTGGCTTTTAATTTTTATTTGCTAAGGGAAACAGCATGTCACTGAGGTTTGCTTATTTTTCAATCATTCACTGACTTATAAATGTATACAAAGAACATCAGACCAGGTGTTAGATGAAAGATATAAAAGATGATAATACCTTTAAGGAAAGGCACCTAAAATATAGCATGTGACATCTATAAGAAATTAATGCAGCCTTCATTAATTGGGGCTAAACAGTGGGTATCAGGTGAAAAAATGACATCTTACCAGGCCAGCATACACCTTCAAAGTCTCCTCCTTCATGATTCCTCACAAAGAAGCCCTGTTCTTTGGCCTTAGCATACACTGAGTAGTTGGGATCAACCTTGATGTGGGGGTCACTAATGACCACAAGCTGTCAGGACATAAAAGTTTAAAGATCTCATCAGTTTCACATAAGTCATATGTTCATTTATATGTTTTCATCATAGTTTTGGAGTTCACATTTTACTCAAAACAATTGTGTTGTGCTTAGTCACTCAGTCATGTCTGACTCTTTGCAACCCATTAGACTGTAGCCCATCAGGCTCCTCTGTCCACGCGATTTTTCAGGCAAGAATACTGGAGTGGTTGCTATTCCCTTCTCCAGGGAATCATCCCGACCTGGGGATTGAACCTGTGTCTCCTGCATTCAGGCGGATTCTTTATCTGCTGAGCCATCGGGGAAGCCCATAACAACTACTATTACTGAGATATTTCAGACACCAGTAAAATCCTGTCACCTTTCATGTGCTCATGGGAATATAAATTGATATCAAAACCAGGTCTATTCTTTTTCACAGTGATTGCTGTCCCTCCAATACATGTTCTAAAGATCACATTTATTAAGATTCTCTCTCTCTGTGGTGCTGAGTGCTTTACATAAGGATTAAGTAGGCAAGGTCTCTGCTCCCTGGATACCTAAGAGGCTAAGATAACACAAAAGCAAACATTAGAGAAAACAGAATTATTAAAAACAAACAAACAAAAAAAAACCCAAATCCAATGGTACAGCCATATTTAGGAAGGAGTGAAGTGTTAATTGCTCAGTCACGTTCAACTCTTTGCAGCCCCATGGACTGTAGCCTACCAGGCTCCTCTGTCCACAGGATTTTTCAGACAAGAATACCAGAATGGTTGTCATTCCCTTCTCCAGGGCATCTTCCTGACCCAGGGATCAAACCCAGGTTTCCTGCATTGCAGGCAGATTCTTTACCATCTGAGCCACCAGGGAAGCATTTAGGAAGGAGGTTTGAAAAGAGCTATGATCAGAGCCCCATGTCTTTAGCATCTTTATCATCTCTCCTTGCCCTTCTAATACCATCACTTTCACCTACTTGAGGGCATCAAAACCATCTATTTGGCTAAAATAATCTTCTAAAAATCATCCTTCATGTCTGTTAAAATCTACTCTACACACTGAAGTTTAATTCTCCATTGCTAAAAAACTTTTAAAATATTAAAATGTGGTAAGATATATATAACATAAAATTCACTATCTTGACCAGTTTTAAGTGTGCAGATAAAGAATCTGCCTGCAATGCAGAAGACATAGGAGACCTTGCAGTTCAACAGTGCATTCACAATGTTGTACAGTCAATGTGTACAACTCTTTTCATCTTGTAAAACTGAGACTCTATACCCATTAAAAACAACTTCCCATTGCCTCCTCCTCTCTAGCCCTTGGCAACCACCCTTCTCCTTTCTGTCTCTATGATTTTGACTGCTTTAGATATTACAGATTAGTGAAATCATATAGTATTTGTCTTTTTGTGATGGGCTTATTTCATTCAGCATAATGTCCTCAAGGTTCATTCATGTTGTAGTAGCATGTATACAAACAGCCTCCCTTTTAATGACTGATTAATTTTGTATCATTTGTATATACCACATTTCCTTTATCCATTCATCTGTCAGTTAGCTTTTGGGCTGCTGCTGCTGCTGCTGCTAAGTCACTTCAGTCGTGTCTGACTCTATGCGACCCCATAGACGGCAGCCCACCCGGCTCCGCTGTCCCTGGGATTCTCCAGGCAAGAACACTGGAGTAGGTTGCCATTTTCTTCTCCAATGCATGAAAGTGAAAAGTGAAAGTGAAGTCACTCAGCTGTGTCCGACTCTTCGTGACCCCATGGACTGCAGCCTACCAGGCTCCTCTGTCCATGGGATTTTCCAGGCAAGAGTACTGGAGTGAGGTGCTATTGCCTTCTCCAAGCTTTTGGGCTGCTTCAATAATAAACACCAATAAGTGTTTATTAATTGGAAGATTAAGAGTTAACAGCGTTGGCTCTGAACATTTGTAAAAGGCCTGGGGATCAACAGAATGGGTTGAAAAGGCAACTTGAATCTCACAGATAGGGACTGAGGGATCTGTTCACGAGATATATATACGGGATTCTTCCCTTTTTCCTCTGTTTTTTTTTTCTCCTTCACTCTTTTCATTATTGCCATGACCACCACCACCATCACACCTGCATTATATACTTCCCAGTGCCATCTCCCTGTCCTCGTTTTCTATTTTAGTTCTTTCCTTGGCCATATGGACAGGTTGAGTCCATCAGGGAAGCATGCAGGAAAAACAGTGTACTAAAGAATCTGACTTCATTTCTGACCAACTGTTAAGAGCTTCAAGCCCCACCACATCTTCAGGCCCTTTACCCTTCTGCCCAGATCTGTGCATGCTGACAAAGCCCTGATGCTTCCTTCTTTGGGGCCAACAAGAAGTTCAAACCACACAAGCCCTAGTGCACGCACAGGAACCCTCACCCCAGTTCAACACTGTAACCACTTAAAACCTGAGCCTGTCTCCTTTCCCAGCTCTCTTAGGCCATTTTCAGAGGAGCTTGGGAGCAGCTCTGCACCCCTAAAATGCCTCACCATGGGACTAATTAACCTGTTCATACCCTTTTGGTGCCAGTATGATATCATCAATCTTGACATCAAATCAAATTTTGTGTGAGGTGCACCCATCACATTAGTACACGATGGTCACAATGAATGGAACCGAATGGTAGGCCCCTTCATCCTTGTGGGGACCTAGACCCACTAAGGGAGGGGTGGATAGCGTTATCACCTTTTCACGAAAGCTTTTCTATGATCACAATTACAGTTACACTTGAAAGTACTATTTTACGGCCATTTTTTTTACAAGATGGTTCTCATTCACTAATGTGCCAAGGCAACTTGAACATTTTTAAATGCTCTGCAATGAAAAGATTCAGAATGCTGTCCTGTGCGTACATGCATGCTAAGTCACATCAGTTGTGTGCAGTTTTTTGCGACCCCATGGACTGTCACCTGCTAGGCTCCTCTGTCCATGGGATTCACCAGGCAAGAATACTGGAGTGGATTGCCATGCCTTCCTCCAGGGGATCTTCCTAACCCAGGGATCAAACCTGTGTCTCTTACATCTCCTACACTGGCAGGCAGGTTCTTTACCACTTGTGCCACCTGTAAGCCCACTGGCTTATTTTACCTTACGTTTTTTGCTCCTGAGCAGATCTTGCATCCTTTTGGGGTTTGGGAATCTTTTCTTGTCCCAGGTGAAGTACCTCTTGCCCTCTGTGTGCTCTATGTCCAGCCACATGACATCATAAGGAATGTCATGTTCATCAAATCCGGCATCCACTGCCTTTACATCCTGCTCATCTTCATAGTTCCAGCGGCACTGATGGTACCCCAGAGAAAAGAGAGGGGGCATGGCTTGTGTGCCTAAAAGGGGGAGATGACAACTGAGCCAGGAACCACCACAATGATAACTGTACATTCCTGAATATCTACAAGGTCTAAGCACTGAGTTTCACACTTAGGGCATCAAGAAGAAAGCATTTTGTTGATCCATTCATCTTTTTTAAAAAGAATTAGCTTATTTTTGGTTGTGCTGCCTCTTTGTTGCTGCACAAGGACTTTCTCTAGTGGTGAGTGGACACTCTTCGTTGCACTGCACGGGCTTCTCATGGCAGTGGCTTCTCGTTGCAGAGCACAGACTCTAGATGCATAGGTTTCAATAGTTGTGGCATGCAGGCTTTAGTTGCTCTGCAGCATGTGGAGTCTTCCTGGACCAGAGATCGAATCCATGTCTGTTGCATTGGGAGGTGAATTCTTAGCCACTGTACTACCAGGGAAGACCATGTTTATCCATGCACTTCTGATGAGCACTTAGCATGTTTGCACTTTTGGGCTCTGGTAAATAATGCTGTAGTGATCTTTGGCATACAAGTACCTGTTCAGCCTCCATTCAGTTCAAGTATATATCTAGGAGTGGAACTGCTGGATGAATTAGTTAGGGTTCTGTAGAGAAACAGAATCAAAAGGATATGTATATATGTATATATGTATTTATACATATACAGAGAAAGAAAATGATCGATTGATCTTAAGGAACTGGTTCATGTGATTGTAGGGGCTTATAGCTTTGGATTCTCCAGGTAGGCCAGCCTGGAGAACCAGGGAAGGGTTGAAGTTGCAGCTTGAATACAAAGACAGTCTCAAGACAGATTCCTTTTACTTTAGGGGATATATGTGCTCAGTCACTCGGTTGCATCCACGTCTTTGTGACCCTATGGACTATAGCCTGCAAGGCTCTTCTATCCATGAGATTCTCCAGGCAAGAATATTGGGGTGCGTTGCTATTTTCTCCTACAGGGTATCTTCCCAACCCAGGGATCGAACCTGTGTCTCCTGTGTTTCTTGCACTGCAGACAAATTCTTTTACTTCTGAGTCACCGGAGAAGCCCCTCTTTAGGGGGACACCTCAGTCCTTTTTTCTCAAGGTTTTCAAATGATTGGATGAAACCCAGTCACATTACAGAGTGTTAGTCTGCTTTACTCATAGTCTACTGATTTAATTATTAATCTCATCTAAAAAATACCTTCATAGTGACATCTACACTAGTGTTTAACCAAATATCTGGGCACCATGACTTGACACACAAAATTAATCATCATGCTGGGTCATATGGTAATTCTATGTTTAGCTTTTTGAGGAACTGCCAAACTGTTTCCACAGCAGCTGACCATATTATGTTCCAATCAGTAATGTATGAGTTTCTAATTTCTCCACATCCTCACCAACATTTACTATTTTTTTTCTCTCTCTTATTTTCTGATTTAGCCATCCCAGTGGGTTTGAAGCAGTATCTCATTGTGGTTTTAATTTACCTAATGCTGTTGAGCTTCTTTTCCGGTGCTCGTTAATCCATTTGTACATCTTCTTTTGAGAAATCTCTATTTAAGCCCTTGGTTCATCTTAGAATTAGACTGTTCCTTTTTGCTGTTGACTTATAAGAGTTCTTTATATATTCAGGATACTAGACCCTTATCATATATATGATTTGCAAATATTTTCTCACATTCTATAGGCTGGCTTTTCACTTTCTCGATAACGTTCTTTGACTCACAAAAGTTTTTAAAGAAGTCCAACTTGCAACTTCCCCCGTGGTCTGGTAGTTGAGACTCCCTACTTTCACTACAGAGGGTGTGGGTTAGATCCCTGGTTGGGAAGACCCCACATGTCAAGTGGCACAGCTGGAAAAAAAAAAAGGTCCAACTTATCTGTTTTTTTCTTCTGTTGCTCATGATTCTGGTGTCATAGCTAAGAATCTGTTGCCAAATCCAAGGTCATGATTTACCTGTTTTCTTATAAGAGTTCTATGACTTTAGTTCTTATATTTATTCCATCGATTGATTTTGAGTTAATTTTTTGTATATGGTGTGAGATAAGGGTCCACCTTCATTCTTTGCATGTGGATATCCAGTTGTCCCAGTACCATGTGGTTAAGACATAATTATTTCTCCATTGAAAGGTCTTGAACATTTATTGAAAATCAATAGGCCAAAGATCTATGGGTTTATTTTTAGACTCTCAATTTTATTCCACTGGCTTATACGTCTATCCTTATGCCAGTACTACACTGTTTGGATTACTTTAACATTGTAATAATTTTGAAATTAGAAAAGTGTGAGTCCTTCAACATTTTATTTCAGGATTTTTTGGCTACTCAGGCTCTTTGAAATTCCATATGAATTTGAAGATCATTTTTTCTATTACTTAAAAATGATATTGGATTTTGGCAGGGATTGTAGTAAACCTATAGATTGCTTTTAGTAGGACTGCCATCTTAATAATATTAAATCGTCCAATCCATGAACATGGGATTTCTTCTTATGTATCTTGGCCTTTGGTTCAGGTTTTTTTTTTTGTTTTGTTTTGTTTTTTTTTTTTTTGTAGTTTTTGGCATACAAGTTTTTCACCTCCTTGGTTAAGTTCCACTTCCTGGGTATTTTTTTTTTTTTTTTTTTATAGTTTTTGGCATACAAGTTTTTTACCTCCTTGGTTAAGTTCCACTTCCTGGGTATTTTTTTTTTTTTTTTTTGTAGTTTTTGGCATACAAGTTTTTCACCTCCTTGGTTAAGTTCCACTTCCTGGGTATTTTATTCTTTTGGATGTTACTGTAAATGGAATTGTCTTCTCAATTTCATTTTTAGATTGTTCATTTCTGGTGTATAGAAACACAACAAATTTTGTGTGTTGATCATGTACCATACAACTTAGGTTAACTGTGTGTGTGTATATGTATTCTTTGGGATTTTATATCATATAGAATCACATTGTCTGTGAATAGAGATAATCTTACATTTTCCTTTCAAAGTTGGACGGTTTTTATTTCTTTTTCTTGCCTAATTTCTCTGGCTGGAACTTCAACTACAATGTTCAGTAGCAGTGATGAAAGTGGGAAACCTCATTTGTTTCCGATCTTAGGGGAAACCTTGCAATCTTTCAGAATTGAGTATGAAGATAGCTGTGAATTTTTCATAAATGCCTTTTATCATGTGGAGGAAGCTTCTTGTTATTCCTAGTCTTCTGAATGTTTTTATCATTAAATAGTGTTAGATTTTGTCAAATGCTTTTTCTGCGTTAATCAAAATGATCTCATATATCTTTTAAAGATAAAAATGCTTTAGTGCTAATCCCAGTGGTATGTTTTAATGGAGAAAAGAACATATAGAAGTTCAGATTGGGATACTGGTTACCTGAGATAAAGATAGAGAAAGCCCAGGGATTAAAGGGGTTAAAGGTAAAGAAAGCCCAGGAGCCTTTAAGGCTCCAAGGAAGGCAGATGGGTGAACATTAGTGACTAGAGAATGGAGATTACCAGCCCCAGTGGAATGTTTAACCATTCCGCTGGTTAAAGGGAATGGGATGAGATGCTGAATGGGATGAGAGTGGGAGGATAAATGCTTGCTTCTTAAAAAGCTTGGGTAAGTTGTTTACAAATGCTATATCATGTGCAAAAAATGTTAATTTACAGTGATTCTACATGGTTTAGAGGAAATACCATGGAACAAGAAACTGACATGTCCACATGCAAGTACCTGTAAGGTATGAATACTGCTTGAAGACATCAGAAGGAGTAGGTCCTGTCAACAGAAAAACATCAATGATTCCACTCTCTGACATCCAGTGCACATCAGTTCGAGACCTGACCTTTTGTTTAGCAGCAACTGGGCCCGTCTGGGTCAGTGTGTACTGAAAAAGGAATGAATTAAAGTCTGAAAAATGTCCCTCTAACCCTCAAGACCCACCCTTATGTGTATAATAGTCTGTTCCTTTGTACATACCAACAGCCTTCCCTAGTTATACTGTAAAGACTCTAGTGGCAGAAGATTGCCACTAGAAATCCCTGAACTATGATTACATTTCACTAGTTTTGTCTCTTCTGTAAGTATGGTATGCAGTCATGATCCGTAGCTCACCTTTACAGCAGGTTCTGTTTTGATCTCCACTAGTGTTTCTGAGGCATTTAGCCAAAAAATGCCTAGAGTTCTGCCCAGTTTGTGGGCCAGGAGATAAGGCACTGAACCATAAATGCCCATTTTGTCATGTATTTTATATCCATAGACATCCAGGTTATAAAGACGGTAAGCATCACTATCACTGAAACATACAAAGAAGGATTACAAATGACCATCATGTATATATTATTAGTGAATATTATAGCTCCATTCTCCCCTGCAAAGCTTCCCTTATAGCTCAGTCGGTAAAGAATCTACCTGCAGTGCAGGAGACACAGGTTTGATCCCTGGGTTGGGAAGATCCCTGGAGAAGGAAATGGTGACCCACTCCAGTATCCTTGCCTGGAAAATCTCATGGACAGAGGAGCCTGGTGGGCTGAAGTTCATGGGGTTGCAAAGAATCAGGCACAACTGAGCGACTAACACTTACTTACTTACTTACTTCCCCTGCAAAGACTTGGGTCCTACACATCTTTCAAAGCTCAACTCTTTACCACTTCTCTAAAGGTTTCCTGATTCAATCTGGCTGAATATGATCCTCCTCCTTTGATTCTTTTGGCATTTCTTCATGCTACTATTGGCATGCGTATCTCATGTCTTAGATATCTTTTCTGAGTATCTCTTATAAGGTGAGGACCATTTCCTATGAATCTTCCACAGTAGCATGCAAAAACTAAATTGACAGATTTGGTGAGTATTTCTCTGTCACTAAAACAAAACAATAGTATCCTAACATGCCTCCACAGCA
Organism: Bos indicus x Bos taurus; assembly: GCF_003369695.1. Classification (NCBI taxonomy): domain Eukaryota; kingdom Metazoa; phylum Chordata; class Mammalia; order Artiodactyla; family Bovidae; genus Bos; species Bos indicus x Bos taurus. The sequence goes on along the minus strand of NC_040085.1, from coordinate 31,617,104 downwards.
CTGAGTAAGGAAAGATTAGGAACTGAATTGAGGTAGGAAGCATGGAGCTCAGGCTGGTGTGAGAGCAACACAGTTTCTGATTCACCTGTCACTATGTCTACCTATCATCTAAACAGCATCTGAACCAGGCAAATTTGACCAGATCTTTCAGTTCTGCTGCTTCTTTGTCTGATACCTCTGGCATTTTTCAGTCAATGGTGTTAGTTGGAAATAATCTCCCCAAGGGAATCCAAGGCGATATGAGATGCCACACTTTTCCACTCCAGCTCACTGTCCTTTTTTTAGTAAAAGCCTTTTCTAGGTCACTGATCTTCACAGTATATTTCCCAGGGTTCCCCAGAAAGGACTTGAGAGACAAAAGCAGAACCCAGGAAGGTGATGTAACGAAGATCTTCCTGCTACTTCAACCATGAGTGTGTGCATGCTCAGTTGCTCAGTTCCGTGTTTTTATGTCTTCTATACTTTTAAGTTCAGCATTACAATTACATTGTCTAATTTTTGCTGAAAAACAAAATAAAAATTGAAAACCATCGTTCTGAGTGATCATTAAAGGGAAATTCTTAAAGCTCTACAAGCAATATCAAAGAGGGAAAGGCCAGGCACATATTAGCACTGACTCAGATACCGCACATATTTTCTTTTCAAACTTTTCCAGTCCAGAAACCAGAGCCTCCTGTATGAATTCTTTTCACTTTACCTTGTGTTTTTAAGTTGGTGTGATTCAGCATGTTGCGGGATTCCATAGAGATGCTCAAAACCATGCAAAGAGAAATCCAAACCAATGGAGGCAGGACCTACAGGGACCAGGAGAGTGACTGAGTTTTGCTTCTCAATGGGACAATCAATTAATGAGATTCAGTTAACTATAGGAATAGCAAGATGACTAGACTACGGATCAAGAGACCCGAGCCTGCCCTGACCAACCATATATGCTGACTCTTTGTACTTTGTTGTATTCAGGTGTTGTGGGGATACAAAAAATGCACAAGGCAAAGTTCTGGTCACTTATTAGTTACGTTTTCTTAGCTGTGTGCTACAGTTCTCTGTGTTCCCACATTTACAGTATATTTCTTTTCTATCTGTAAAATAAGATTACAAAGTTTTAGATTTTTTCCCTAAATTTTCCTGAACTATACTGCATATTTGTTTGCTTTAGGAAGAAGAGGGTAGTGATCACTTTTAATGCTTGCCAGATGAAAGGCTGGGTGTCTTCTGCCTGCCTGTTCATTCTTACTGCATACAAGAACTGTGAGGTCAAGGGCACCAGCAGTACCTCTCCTAGCTCCTCAATATACACCCCCTTCCCTGTGACTGTAGATGTAAAAATTTCCTTTAACCAAAGACAAAGTCCTTTATTTAACAATTATTTTAGAGATATGGGGAAAATGAAAGTAACTAGGAGAAAGAACACTGATTTAAATTTACTCTTGGGTAAAAGTATTTGACATCAAACGGTCCTTGTTTGGAGGAGTTTATGGAAAGTGGTTACTATAGATAAGACACAGAAAGGATTATAATGTTACATACAGGAGAGCCTTGCTGCTGCTGCTGCTAAGTCGCTTCAGTCGTGTCCGACTCTGTGCAACCCCACAGATGGCAGCCCACCAGGCTCCCCCGTCCCTGGGATTCTCCAGGCAAGAACACTGGAGTGGATTGCCATTTCCTTCTCCAATGCATGAAAGTGAAAAGTGAAAGTGAAGTCGCTCAGTCGTGTCCGACTCTTAGCGACCCCATGGACTGCAGCCTATCAGGCTCCTCCATCCATGGGATTTTCCAAGCAAGAGTATTGGAGTGGGGTGCCATTGCCTTCTCTGACAGGAGAGCCTTAGGGCTCCCCTATTTATAACTTTGGGCTACACTGTCAGTCCTGACCAGGACTATATATCAGTATATCAGTATACTAGGCTATAGAAATAGATGCTAGATCAGAGATTCTCAAGGAGTTAAGAGAAGGTCCGTTATTCTACAGGGTAGGGAGGAAGGAGGGTAAAAGTCAGTATTTTTTCCAACTAAACAAGCCCCAAGTATTTGAAAAGTTATCTCCTAAAGAGACAAATTCCCTCCCTGCCACCTACATTCCCTAAGTCTCCCCTCATCATTAAGTGTAGTGAGAAATGTCATAGATGGTCACTCAACACTCACATGAATAGTGAGGAGGCTTGGAAAGGTTGAGAACCACTGGCTTGAAATGTTGGGGCTAATGAGCTGGGTTTCTCATCACTTGACTCTCATAAAAACAGAATGTAGAATTTGCAACTGATTCACTGAAGAGTGCAAGCAGTATGCCGACCTAGGTCCCTCTATGAGACCAGAAGCTTCATGAGGCCTATATTTCTCTTACACTCCCCACAAGTCATACGCTCACTATTTCTCTATTGCAATGCATTACTGAAGAATCGTGGTCCTAAATATGAGATTTCTGTTCACCTTACAAAAGTCACGTATTTAGGTGCCAAAGCTCAAGGGACTTTTAGATAGAAACTTCTGGCTATTTTGAAAAGAACTGTTTGGAAAGAACACTACATCAATTTCAATTGTACCATTAACTTTGACATCCACAAAATTTTCAAATTTCTCCTCCCAGAGGCCCAGTTCCTCTTGATTTTCCTGTTGGTACAAAAAAGAAAAAAGGTAGTAAACTAAGGCTATATATTGCAACACATGTGGTTACCGCAATAGCACATTTATCTGATTAGAATATTAGACTGAGGAAATGAGTTCATCTTTTAAAAGACCAATTTGTGATATCAATATACAAAATTAGATCTGTGTTCTATATAAATGCCATTAATCATCCTTATGATCTACAGCTAACATGAATATATTTTTTATTGTGGTAAAATATATATAACTTATATATATATATATAAATATATATATATATAAAACTTACTATTTTAACCATTTTTAAGTGGCATTAAGTACATTCACATCATTGTGCAACCAACATCACAATCCGACTCCAGAACTTTTACATCCTTCCAAACTGAACCACTGCAACCATTAACAGTAACGCCCCATCTCCCCTCTCCCCAGCTCCTGACAACCACTTTTCTAGCTCCTGTCTTTATAAATTTGACAACTCTAGATAACTCGTATAAATAGAATCATACTGTATTTGTCCTTTTGTGACTGGCTTATTTCACTCAGTATAACGTCTTCAAGATTCATCCATTTTGTAGCATGTGTCAGAACTGCCTTCCTTTTTAAGGCTGAATAATATTGCACAGTGTGTACATACCTCATTTTGTGTGTGCATTCATCAGTCAATGACTCTTGGATTGCTGGATTGCTTCTACCTTTGGGCTACTATGAATACTATTCTGCTATGAACATAGGTACACAAACATCTGTTTGAGTCCCGCTTTTACTTTTGGATATGTATCCACAAATGTAATTGCTGGATCATATTGTAATTCGATGTTTAATTGTTTAGGAACTGCCACACCATTTGACATGAATATCTTTACAAGAGCCAAAATGATGGGAAAGCACTTTGAAAAATGTAGTTTTTATATAGGTAAAGCAAAACATTTAGAGTCAAATAACCTGGGTCTCTTTTGAGAGACTCTAAGCAAAGATTTGGCTGAGATGAGCACTTTCTCTCACCCGCTTCAATTAGCCAGACTACAGGTTGTGTTACTATGCTGGGTGGAGAGGTCAACTGGGATGGTGACTGCTCAGGTTCGCAATCTTCTGACCTAGAGCTATGAATGTCCTACCTTTACAGAAGTCTCTTTTTCTCTGGTAAAATGAAAAGTTATAAAAGAATTGTGTGTGTATATAAAAAGCACATTTCTTTTTTAAAAGTGAGCTATTTTCCTGTTTGTAGGTTATTTCTTTATAATGAAAGCTCTGTAAAATGAGTCTGGGTGTTTGGTTCTTTAAAATCACGCCTGGATTCTTGATGCAGGGATTATCATCCTGAGGTCTAGATAGGTTTTAAAGTTTGTGAACGCCCTGAAATAGTATGAAAAAAATTTTTTTTTTCCTACAGAGATGGTTCATAGCTTTCATCAGATTCTTGTAAGGGGGTGTTTGACTCAAAACCACTACCTAGGCTATCTGACTAGAGGTCTCCCCAAAGCTGGTCTAATGTATTAGTGCAAACATGTGTAAGGCACAATAACCATGTTAGTTGTTCTGAAGGGTCAGTTTCAGTCAGTTCTCAAGAGGAAGAAGCATTTGTATTATTAAACTGGAAATATTTTTCACCTTCCTGATGACCATAGCTACTGTCAGAGACTCTTTGAAGATGCATGTGGCTTTGGATGAAGAGGTTTCTGGAACATCCATTCTCCAGAATTCAGCCAGAATTCTTTTAGACACAGAAATCAGACCATGCATCTCTGCTGAAGACCTTTGCAGTTCTTCTTTGTTCTTAAAGTCCAAAAAGGTTAATGTGGCTTGGAAGAATGTAAGCTCCATGATAATGAGGGAATTAGATTAGTTCGATGATATACCACCAACTCCTTGAACAGTGCCTGGCCTACAGGAGGTCCCATTTATATATAGTAGAGCATTGACCAACTACCCATCTGTATAAGGGAAGAACAGACCCACTATATTTGTATAATGATGATAATAGTGGAAAAGATTTTTAAAAGATAAATTGCTCTATGTAGATTACCTGAGTGGTGTCAATTGATGCATCCTCCTCATTTTTCTTGGTAGCTCTGTTGTAATGCAAAAAAGTTGTTTCACTCATGGCAGGACCGACAATTTGCTCAATGATAAAAGATTTTCATTTCCAACTTTTGAGACCCCATACTTTATATCCTTTAACTTACTAAAAATAACATCATTATAAAAATAAGTTTACAAAATTAAACATTTATGGTGAACATTACCAAGAGCTTGATATCTTATAAAAATGTAGACAGATTTGAATTTTCTTGTTAACTCTTTTAAAAATGCATTAATCAGTTTTTTATTGTAATACATGCTCATAATACTAACTGCTGCTGCTGCTGCTAAGTTGCTTCAGTCGCGTCCGACTCTGTGCGACCCCATAGACGGCAGCCCACCAGGCTCCCCCGTCCCTGGGATTCTCCAGGCAAGAACACTGGAGTGGGTTGCCATTTCCTTCTCCAATGCATGAAAGTGAAAATGAAGTCGCTCAGTCGTGTCTGACCCTTAGCGACCCCATGGACTGCAGCCTACCAGGCTCCTCCGTTCATGGGAGTTTCCAGGCAAGAGTACCGGAGTGGGGTGCCATTGCAGGTCTCTAATTATAATAGTGAGTGAAAGTCATTCAGTCATGTCCAGCTGTTTGCGACCGCATGGACTATACAGTCCACGGAATTCTCCAGGCCAGAATACTGGAGTGGGTAGCCATTCACTTCTCCAGGAGATCTTCCCAACCCAGGGATCAAATCCAGGTCTCCCTCATTACAGGCGGATTCTTTACCAGCTGAGCCACCAGGAAAGCCCAATTATAATAGTGGATTCATCTATTTCTCTTTGCAGTTCTATATTCTTGCCTTAAGTATTTTGATACTCTGTCATTAGGCACATACACATTAAGGATTGTTGTTTTCTCAGGGAATTGACCCCTTTATCATTATGTAATGGCATACTTTATCCCTAATAACTTCCTCTGTTTTGAAGTAAGCTCTTTCTGAAATTAATAAAACTACTTCTATTTTCTTTTTCCTTTTTTTCTTTTAAAGATCACAATGCTCTCATTTATTTGAGGAAAAAAGAATTGTTTTGTGATATTTAGAAGAAAAAACAGCTTACTTACAAGTAAAATTCTTTCTCTTTGAAATGAGTTAGTTAAAAAGAAAACAATCTTTATTATATGAAAGAGTATCTTAATGTAACACACAAGAATATATTTTTGGATATAAAAACATAGTTATGCCATCAGCAGCATTCAAAATTAGCTGAGTATCTATACAATTACAAAAATTGATTCTTGTTCTAAGAAAAGTGTTTTAAAAGCTCATCATATTAGAATAGGCACAATATTCTGAAGACATATAAATTTCCCATGGGCTTTTGAACCATTCTTACCCTCAACTTCACAATCGGAATGTACAAAAGCAGTGGAAGATCAGAGTTCAGAGGTTGTTTATTTTTCCTTTCCTTGTTCAAAGTGTCTAAGACAGGCAAACACATTGAAAAAGGCAAAATAAACACTTTTCACAGCAGAAGATCACCAAATTGCATGTAAACTATGGTTCCCCTTTAGGACATTACAGAAGGACAATGTTTGTCTGTACTTCGAACAAGGCTCTTACCTCTTCTTGCAGCATGAAAGTTCAATAGACAGGGGACAACATTCTGCCACAGACCAATCTCAATCTGGTCTCCAAGAATGACTCCCAAGGATGAACAAGGATATTAAGTCTAGGTTACCATTTATATCAGGGAACTTTTGTCCATCTATGTCTATTTTTTGGTGCTGTTCATTAAATGTAGTGACATTATTTTGTTGTGAATATACAGATCAGTAGTAATTGTTTATTATGATGCTGCGGATTGATTTTTTACTTCAAATAGCCATGTTCCTCCTGTCTAGTGCACTCACTGTTCCCTGGTTTCAGCTCATCCTGTCTATAGAAAAAAAAAAATTTTTTTTTAACATATCCAAACCCAATATCAGTTTATCAGCTCCTGCCTATGAAGGACATACTTTTATTTGGTCAATTTACATTAACAATATAGTACAGTGTTAGTCGCTCAGTTGTGTCTGACTCTTTGTAACCCCATGGACTGTAGCCTGCCAGGCTCCTCTGTCCATGGGATTCTCCAGGCAAGAATACTGCAGTGGATTGCCATTTCCTTGTCCAGGGGAACTTCCTAACCTTGGGACTGAACCTGGGTCTTCTGCATTACAGGCAGATTCTTTACCATCTGAGCCACCAGGGAGAAGCAATATAAATAATTAAATGGCAGGAAATCCCTTCTGCAGGGTTCCACTAAGTAACAGAGTACAAAATAAATAACTCTGCTCAAGAGTCAATGTCTATCAAAGCCCCTCGCTCTCCAGTCATGTTTCTAACAATATGGTTGGCCTGTTAAACTTTAGCCATTTTAATATGTGTGGTAGTATGTCACTGTTGTTTAGTTTGCAATTCTCTAATAACTAATGGCATTGGACATATTTTTCAAGTGCTTATTTGTCACTTGTACATCTTTGGTGAAATTATCTGTTTAAATATATTATTTTCTTGTTAAATTTTGAGAGTTCTTTCTATATTATACATACAACTTCTTGATCATATATATGTTTACAAATATTTTTTCTTAGTCTATGACTTATCTTTGCATATCTCTTCATATGGTCTTTGAATGTGCAGGCATTTTTACTTTTGTTTATGTTCATTTAACCATATTTCTTCTTTTGTGGATCATGCTTTTGGTGTAATATCTAAGACCTCTGCCTAATCCAAGGTCATCAAGATTTTCTGATGTTGTCTAGAAGTTTTATGGTCTTAGATTTTACATTTAGGACTATATTATATTTTGAGTAATTTTATTTTTTGATTTTTCATTCTTGTTTGTGGCAACTTCTGAGCTCCTCATATGCCAAACTGGAATTTATAGATTCTTGCCTTTTCATTTTGTTCAAGTTTTTTTTGTTGTTGTTGTTGTATTTTGTTTTTGTAGCTATAATAAAGTTTAAAATTTCTAGGTAATCAAATCCATCTTTTTCCTTACAGCTCTTCAGTTTCTATCACATTAATACAATTAAAAATATTCTATATTTTCTCTTATTTTTATTGTGTGTGTGTGTGTTTAATTTTTATTTACCTGGAATTAATTTTTTAAATTATTTATTTTTAACTTTTGGCTGCAATTGATCTTCATTGCTGTGCATGGGCTTTCTCTAGCTGCAGCAAGCCGGGGCTGCTCTTTGTTGTGGTGTGTGAGCTTCTCACTGTGGTGGCTTCTCTTCTTGTGGAGCACAGGCTCTAGGGGCTTGGGTTTCTGTTGTTATGGCTCACCGGCTTAGTAGTTGTGGCTCATGAGTTCTAGAGCATGGGTTCAGTAGTTGTGGTGTATGGGTTGAGTTGCTCCACGGCATGTGGAATCTTCCTGGACCAGGGATCAAACCTGTGTCCCCTGCATTGGCAGGTGGACTCTTATTCACTGTACCACCAGGAAAGTCCTAGAATTCATTTTTGCTAAATGGTTTGAGGTTAAGATCTAACTTATATTTTTCCCCCTAGGTGGATAATCTAATTTTCCTAACACAAATATAAATAAAAATGATAGAAATATAAACTAGTACACAACCTCTATGGAAGGCAATTTGGAAACATCTATCAAAATAACAGATGTACAAACCATTTGATCAGAAATTATACTTCTATGACTCTGGTCTATGGATATATTTGCATGTATGCAAAATGACACACATACAAGGTTATTCATGAAGTAGTTGTAAAACAACATCAGAAATGATTTTAAAGTCCACTAATAGGTATTTCAGAGAAGGCGATGGCACCCCACTCCAGTACTCTTGCCTGGAAAATCCCATGGGCAGAGGAGCCTGGAGGGCTGCAGTCCATGGGGTCGCTGAGGGTCAGACACAACTGAGCGACTTCACTTTCACACACTGGGGAAGGAAATGGCAACCCACTCCAGTGTTCTTGCCTGGAGAATCCCAGGGACGGGGGAGCCTGGTGGGCTGCCGTCCATGGGGTCGCACAGAGTTGGACATGACTGACGTGACTTAGCAGCAGCAGCAGTAGGGATTTCGGAGAAGGCAATGGCACCCCACTCCAGTACTATTGCTTTCATCCCATGGACGGAGGAGCCTGGAGGGCTGCAGTCCATGGGGTCGTGAAGAGTGGGACACAACTGAGCGACTTCACTTTCACTTTTCACTTTCACGCATTGGAGAAGGAAATGGCAACCCACTCCAGTGTTCTTGCCTGGAGAATCCCAGGGACGGGGGAGCCTGGTGGGCTGCCGTCCATGGGGTCGCACAGTGTCGGACACGACTGAAGTGACTTAGCAGTAGCAGCAGGGATTTACTAAATGAATCATAGTGTAACCATATAATAGAAATGATGTAGCAGCTTTAAAGAAATTAGAAACTACCACACTGCTAAAGAAAAAAAAGGGAGGTACAGAATAATGTGTATCATTTGCGTCAGGAAAGGGAAAAAACAAAGAATACATTAGTTTTACTGAATAGGCATAAATTATCTCTAGAAGGATACATAGAAAACTGGAAACATTGATTATTTTCAAACATGGAACTAGGTAGCTCAAAGGACAAATGGTGAGGCAGACTTTACTGGGCTTTATTAAAAAGCCCAACTTAGCAATCACCCCTAAAACAAAATAATAGGAGTTTATTAAAAGGAAAACTGCTTTAAAATTAATATATTTAATATAAATAAACAACAAAATATAAGTAACAGACACACAGGGACTTGTTATGCTGTTAGTATTTTCAGTCAAAAAAAGTAAACTGAACTAAATTCATAAGGTACTAACAGTAGGGGTGGCAGGATTATGGGTATTTTAATTTTTTCTTCTTCTCAATATTTTCTATTTAGCCTATAGTGAACACATTTCTGTGATAAAATAAAAAATTTAACAATAAACTTTAAAAATAGAAATTAGCTGAGACTCAGGAAAAAATCACTATGTTAAATGCTTTCTGAAGCTCATGTTAGATGTTCATTATTTGAATAAAAAGAGAACTACAGACTGGAGGATTTAAAAACAATATTGGTAAAAATGGATGAAAAATCTCCTTCTGCAACTATCTTCCAATTCATGTGATCCACACACAAACAGCTTTGATCAAGTGGTTGGTTCCAGAAAATTCCTAGACAACTATTCAAGTCTAAGGTAACTCATGTTATTGTAAAGGGGATAAAGTGAAATTTTGTTAGTTCACATTAACATCTATCAAGTTAACAGGGTCTTTTTTTAGAAGGTGTAGGGTAGAGAATGTAATCAGTCAAAAATATAGGATGTGTTAAGAGTATCATCTTTGCAAATGTCTGGGAATAACTTTTGTCATCAAGTCTGCATTAGTCTGTACAGGTGAAAAAGATGAAATTTCTCAGAATATTCCAACAAATAAAGCAAATCAATTTTCTATGGAGACATAGTCACAATCAGATTTTAAGTTCTGTATGTATTAAGTAATGTGCAAAAATACCTTTGCTTGGGAGGAATCTGCAGCTGCTCAAAGTACAATTGGCCCAGGGAGTTTATGCTCATTACAACCTCTTCTTCAGATACCAAGTCAACCTTGAATGGGTTTGCCGTGATGTGACACTTCAGATCTCCTTTTCCACTTGCCAACACCAGACTGCCTGTATCCCCTGGGCAAGAAGTCAGCCTGGAAAACAAGGCAGGGAGAGAAAAATAAATTATTCTAAGTTTATGTGGCTCAGCGAAAGTCTCAGTTCAACTTAGTAAATCAATAAAGCTGTAATTCAGAGTGTGAGCTTTGGTGTCAGAAAGCCTGGATTGAACATAGCTCTAACATGCCCTAGGTGTGTAACTATGGACAGGTTTATCTTTTCCAGTTCTTGGTTTCCTCATCTGTGAAGTGGAAATGATAAAAGCAAGAACAAACATAGCTTTTTGAGGATTCAATGAGACCACACATGTAAACGAGATCACACAGTGCCTGGCACATAGTAAATGCTCAGTAAATGTTGGCTGTCATCACCATTATTATACCTTGGTCTGGACAGTCTAGGAAAACTGTTTGGTGCACAGACTAAACATTTTTGTTTTCCTTCTCTCATTCTAACCATACATACAGAAACTGAGGAAATAACACAGATTGGGTTATTATCCACTCAGTCCACAGTGAGATGGAAAGGTCAAACTTTCATCTGTTTATTACCTGACTTCCATCAGCCCCCAGTTGACAGGTAGACTTTGGGGATGTTTTAGATCCCCCAGGAGTTACGTAAGCTCAGAGGCAGCACTTAAAACCCTAGGTCTAGATATTTCTTTTTCTAGTGCATAGTTACCCTGCTAAATGGTCACAGGCCTCTTTAGGGAGGATTTTTTTTTCCCCCCACAATTTTTTATTTTTATTTTATTTTTAAACTTTACAATATTGTATTGGTTTTGCCAAATATCGAAATGAATCCACCACAGGTATACACGTGTTCTCCATCCCGAACCCTCCTCCCTCCTCTCCCCATACCATCCCTCTGGGTCGTCCCAGTGCACCAGTCCCAAGCATCCAGTATCGTGCATCAAACCTGGACTGGTGACTCGTTTCATACATGATATTCTACATGTTTCAATGCCATTCTCCCAAATCTTCCCACCCTCTCCCTCTCCCACAGAGTCCATAAGGCTGTTCTATACATCAGTGTCTCTTTTGCTGTCTCGTATACAGGGTTATTGTTATCATCTTTCTAAATTCCATATATACGCGTTAGTATACTGTATTGGTGTTTTTCTTTCTGGCTTACTTCACTGTGTATAATAGGCTCCAGTTTCATCCACCTCATTAGAACTGATTCAAATGTATTCTTTTTAATGGCTGAGTAATACTCCATTGTGTATATATACCACAGCTTTCTTATCCATTCATCTGCTGATGGACATCTAGGTTGCTTCCATGTCCTGGCTATTATAAACAGTGCTGCGATGAACATTGGGGCACCTCCCAGAATATTGGAAATAAAAGCAAAAATAAACAAATGGGACCTAATTAAACTTAAAAGCTTCTGCACAACAAAGGAAACTATAAGCAAGGTGAAAAGACAGCCTTCAGAATGGGAGAAAATAATAGCAAATGAAGCAACTGACAAACAACTAATCTCAAAAATATACAAGCAACTCCTACAGCTCAATTCCAGAAAAATAAATGACCCAATCAAAAAATGGGCCAAAGAACTAAATAGACATTTCTCCAAAGAAGACATACAGATGGCTAACAAACACATGAAAAGATGCTCAACATCACTCATTATCAGAGAAATGCAAATCAAAACCACTATGAGGTACCATTTCACACCCGTCAGAATGGCTGCGATCCAAAAGTCTACAAGCAATAAATGCTGGAGAGCGTGTGGAGAAAAGGGAACCCTATTACACTGTTGGTGGGAATGCAAACTAGTACAGCCACTGTGGAGAACAGTGTGGAGATTCCTTAAAAAACTGGAAATAGAACTGCCTTATGACCCAGCAATCCCACTGCTGGGCATGCACAGAGGAAACCAGAAGGGAAAGAGACACATGTACCCCAATGTTCATCGCAGCACAGTTTAGTGGGGATTAGAAGGGACAGGTTATAATCTTATTACATCCTTGCAGAATCTTCCTCCATGGATTCTAGGCCTTCTCCTCAAGTAAGATGCTTGGGTTCTGGAAACTAATTCCATTGAATGAGAGATTGTCTCTCACTGTTTATCAAATCTAAATAGAATTCTTTTGATTAGTCTATCAAGTAGGACTTTAGCCCATCTATTTCAGTCTAATGGACTCTTTGATATATTGTTCACTGCCCTGAGGGTTGAGCCATTCTGAGTACCACACAGGCCCTGCTGCACATTAAGGAAACGGGTCCACCTTGTCTCCAACAACTAAATGCTGCTACTTTGACTTTGCTACTTAGAGTCTCATCATCTCCACTGAAACCAGGAAGTCTGTCTTAATGGTACCATTTCCACCATTGTCTCTAGCTCAGAAAAGACATTCACTCACTATAATGTTTTCCGAGTGTTCCCTCACCAATATATTTCTCAGTGAAGGTAGTTTCTTTTGGGTTCTTTGGAGAACAGAGTTAGGGGCTAGATGAGGTGGCTGTATATGACATACCCACTTCAACATTTCTATTTCCCTAAGTCTATGAATCATTTCTTCTACACTGTGCCAAGGAATTTCTGGTATCTCAGCTTCATTCAGCAGAGTCCATAGCTGACTCTACAGATTACACTTAGCCAATAAAGCAAATAATTAGAACCTCTTTCAGCTGTCCTAGATAGCATATCAAATCTGAATTCTCTAATTTATGTCAGTAAATTTAGCATGATCCTAAAATTATGTTGCTTCTTTCCAGTCTAGGAGTTCTTCAGAAACCATTACCATGCCTATCTCAGAGGTTTTTGCCAATATAACATCTTCTAATTCTTTAGGTGCCTCTAATTCTTTAGGTGCCTCCTAGGTTTGACTGTAATTGGCTCCCTGGGAATGTTGGGGTCTGACTCTGACAGTGGATCTGGAGGCAGTGAAAGGGAGTAAGAGAGAAGCACAGGGAGCACTGGAATCCCCTGACATAGTATATTTCAGGCGAGGTCAACATGGAGTGTCCCAGCAAGGTAATGCCAGCCTCATCAGAGGAGACGGCGAGTCCTCAGCTGAACTGGGAGGCTTGGTGAAATTCTGAGGTTTAGGTACTCAGAGTTATCCAAATCTTCCCAGATGTTGCTATTCAATTTTGAGGAGTCCTATCTTTTCACAGTTGATGCCCTAAATTCATAGACTTGATAAAGCTCTGAATCCAACTTACACTTCAATTCAGCAAACCATAGAATCTAACCCTGTATTTGACTCTCAGCTACAAGGACTCTGTAGTTACAAGGACTCTATAGATATAAGAGATGTGTAAGATGGTCATAAAACCTAAGGTTTCTGACAATATCTTGAGCTAAAAATTTAAAAGCCTGAAACTACTGTTTTCTTTAAGTTCTTCAGTGAAATTAGTAACAGCCAGGCCACCTCAGCATTTTGCATTTTGTATGACAATCAGGCTATGCTGATGGCCCCACCACTTGGTCTGCCAGAGCCACACTTTCAATAGGCACTCGATTTCAGGTGACCACAAGTAGTAAGTTAAGTGACTTTGCCAGAGAATGCTGTGGTTTATTGCTAGTTATACTAGTTTGCTAGAGCTGCTACCGCAGACTGGGTGGCTTAAACACAAGAAATTTATTTTCTCACAATTCTGGAGGCTGGAAGTCCTAGATCAAAGTGTCAGCAGGTTTGGTTTCTTCTGAGGCCTTTCTTCTTGGCTTGCAGATGCCCATCCTCTTGCTGTGTCTTCACAAGGCCATCCTTCTGTGTTATCTGTATCCTAATCGTCTCCTTTTATAGAACATCAGTCACATTGGATCAGAGCCCACCCTAACGACCCTGTTGTTACTTAACTACATGTTCAAAGGCCCTATCTCTGAACAGTCACATTCTGAGGTATAAAGACTTAGGGTTTCAACATATCAACATATGGGGGGAGGGTAGTGTTCAGCCCCAAACACTAATATCACATTGTCTAATGAAAACCTCACTACCTTCAGAAAATCTCACTACCTTCAGATCCAACCAGATCAGCTAATTAAGCTCATGTTTCAATCCCTGAGGATCTGTTACTTATATTCATTTCTGATACCAACAATTATGTCAATTAAGATTCAACTGTAGATAACGGAAACAATTCTGGCCATTTTAAGCAGAAAGGAAATGACTTAATATGGGGGAATTATGAGCTTACAATATCATGGAAGTTTTGAAGTAGCTGGTTCCTGGCTGAGTGCCCAGTAATAACCCCTAGGACAATACCACATAACTGTAGACCAACAGAACTTCTCTCTCAGCTGGAAGCAGGAAGTTGGGTAAACAGAAGTCAATGTGGCAATGGCTGGACTCCAGGATCATGCCATCTTAGATGCAATCCAGAGAACAAGAAACCACTACCCTAAGTAGTGGCTCTAGAGTCATTCCAGAGCTGCCAATGCATACCAGCATAATGGGAAACCCAGTTCTCAAATCAAGATACCTTGATGGAACCTAAAATACACCAGAAACTAGCTACCTGTGAGTCTAGGAAATGGAGAAATGCAGTTTTTAGCTTTCTAGTTACTGCAGTAGCCAAAAGCCCTCTAGAAAGAGGTTGAAATAGAAGCAAAACTAAAACTAATATAACATATTTACTACACAAAGCTAATATCACCCTGACTCCAAAACCTGGGCAAAGATACCACAGAAAAAGAAAACTACAGACTGATTTTACTTATGAACACAGATGTAAAAATGTTAAAGATCTACTAGTAAAATGAATCATCCAGGAGAGTAAAAACTAATGTGACCAAGAAGAAACATACACATACATACACACTCTCATTTGCCAAACTGCAAAGCCTTGAGAACAGTTTCTTTCTTTGAAATTTGCTTATTTTAATTGGAGGATAATTACTTTACGATATTATGGTGGTTTTTACCATTCATCTACATGAATCAGCCATGGGTGTGCATCTGTCTCCTAAGTTCTTGGCATATAGTAGTGGCTCAGTGATATATTTTAAGTTTATGATAGTTTACCATAGCTAGATTAATTTACCCTTATAATTTATTAACTATTTATTAGATTTTTCATGGAAAAATAATCCACATAAAACTATGATAATGATGTAGTGAAAATTAAAGCATCTGGCATAATGTCATATTCCCTTAGTACAATGATACAAAGAAAATAACAAACCCACAGACAGAACCAAGTAAAAATATCACAGGAAAATGTGTTGAGAACTGAGGCAGATTCTGCAGGTACATGAAAAATCCTTTAATCCCCAAAGACTTTTTTTCCACCTAGAAACTTATTATTAATTTAACTCTGACTCTAAGTCAAATTACATGTTAGACTTCTGAGACTGCCATTAATTAAAAGTGAGCCAGTCTAACTGTATAAATGACTGTAAGCATTGGGAGTTCAGCTAGTACCTTCAATCCCTGGAGCCCTGCTGCTCATCTGAGTGAGTCAATTAAATAGCTTTCCTGCTTTGCTGTTGACAAATTTTTTACTTTGTGGGGAGGAGAGAAGAGATCAGAAGCTCTGCTTCTCTTCATTAATAAGTACTGATGAGTCAAATGGCAGAGGAAGAGAATACAGAATGGATAACGTTAAAATGGATAAATTTATTCCAAAATAACTAAAAACTAACTTTGCAAATGGGCGGATCTTTGAAACACAAAATATGAGACTCATACAAAAGCTGCTACTCAAGGTATGATAGAAGAACATATTGAGGGTGTATTCCAGGAAGCATGTTTCTTGGCTTACCTTACAGTGGTTAGCTTGCTTGTGAGGACATCAGGAACTTCATACCTGGGTTTCAAGGGTATTTCTTCATTGATTTTAAGTCTGAAAATATTTCCCTCTATGCCACAAACTTCAGCCAGGAGTGGAACCTGGGAACACATACATGAGATTGGTTTCAACAGCTTACCTAGGTCAGCTCTACAAATTACAATAATTAGAAAACTATGTTTAGATTATTACAGGGCAAGCTAATTGGTGAACAATGGCAATCATGAAGGAAAAGGCTTTCTAGTCTATAAATGTACTTGCCTGGCTCTACCTATAGTAGAAACAAACACCTCCTATGTGTTCCAGGGCTGTGTGCATGCAAGCCTGTTCAGTCATGTCCAACTATTTGCCACCTCATGGACTGTAGTCCACCAGACTCTTCTGTCCATGGGATTTCCCAGGCAAGAATACTGGAATGGGTTGCCATGCCCTCCTGCAGGGGATTTTCCTGACCCAGGGAGCAAACTCTCATCTCCTGCATTGGCAGGTGGATCCTTCAACACTGAGCCACCTGGGAAGCCCCATGTATTGTTACTATAATGTCTGTTAAATGAAAAGCTAAGAAGGGTAGGCTGGGTGAGGTAATACAGAACACGTATGATGTGGTGCAAGTAAGATATAGGAAGCTGGGAGAATATTAAATCAGCATCAAAAACCAAAAACAAAGCAAAATAAAATCCCCCGAATGATGTTACTGGAACCTTGCTTCTTCAGAGTACAGGAAATAGGGCCCTTAAGCAGTGACAGGACACTGAGGAGTGACCAGGTATAAGTGGTAAATAGGCTGTGAGTTCTTTTACAGACATTCTTATTATAAAATAGGGTTATGATGCAGTAGTTATCAGTAATTATTTTCCCCAGCTTTATTGAGAAACAATTGACATGTATAAGTTTGTTGCTCAACTCCTTGATTTGTTACTTACAAATTGCAAAACTGATCACCACCATAGCATTAGCTAACATCTGCACCAAGTCACATAATTACCATTTCCTTTTTGTGGTGAAAACATTTAAGACCTACTCTCTTAGCAACTTTTAAGTATATAGCAGAGTACTATTAGCTACAATCACTAGCCTGTACATTAAATCTCCAGAAGTTGTTCATCATATTATAGTTGGAAGTTTGTACACTTTGACCAATACCTCCCCCTTTCTTCCACCCCCGATCATATGTAATACTGCTTATATGCTTAATGTTCTTTTGTATATCTTTACTTGAAGTGTGCCATCAGGATTCTAAGATTTGAAAATGTGTTCAAATGTAAGACTGAAATCCTATTAGAGTATGTATTCTTTCCCAAATTAGACGTATATTTCCACTAGTCTCTCAAATTTAATTCAGCTAACATTTATTTGGAATCTAATAATGTAATGTGCTGATGGCTGTGAAAAGGATGGCTAAACTCTTAGGGAGAGTGCAATTTAAAGGAGATGGAACACATATGTAGTAACTATAAAGTATTTTATGATAAGTGCTGAGACAGGACAAGAACGGTGCTGTGCCAGGACAAGGAAGGGCAATATTGTTGTCTGTAAGGAGAGGGGTCTGGGGCATCTCTCTGGAGGAAGAAGGACTTGACCAGGGCCTTCAGGAATTAGCAGGACTCTGGGTAGGCAAAAACGGGGCAAGAACATCCTAAGCAGAGGGCACACAGGTTGTCTGCCTATGTGTGATTAACAAATATTGAATCCAGTTTATGCACTCAGAGATCCTCCAATTTTTAGTAAAGTAACTTTCTTTTAAAAATTTATGTTTTAAACCAGAGACTTTGGTATGTTCTGTTCTTGAGGCTACAGCCTAGGAAAGAATCCTAATTATACGAGAAAAAGTAGCAATAACCCTGCTTTTCCCATATGATCTTATGCAAGCAAACACATGTATCAGTGTCAAAGCCCCATTTTGTTTTCATTTTAACTTAAGCAAACCAATTTTGCTAATAGGTAACCCTTTTCAAAGTCAATATCCAAGTTCATTCTTATCTCTTATTACCAACACATTCCTTATTATCATCAACATAGCTTCATTTCCTTAGACCTTAAATCTGTTTTTACTGGCTTAAAAAAATTAACAGTAGTGTACTCTCAGAAGTCCAATAAGTAAAGCTACTTGGGTTGAAGACAGCAGAAAGAAGCTCAGAGCCTCAACCTTTGAGCCCCCTCCCCTCCCTGCACTGAGTCCTGAGACACCTCCACGGAAACCTCAGGGCTCTGTGGATGACAGTTTATAAAGCACTTTCCTGGGCTTCTTAACTGCCAGTTATTGCCCAATTCTTCCACCAAAACTTGGCCATCAAAAAGTCTGGACATAAATGTTATATCCTTCTGTCTAAAACATTGAGAATTTCTAAATATTCCTGCTCTCTAGAGACTTGTTTGGACATTTATTTTAAAATAATTTCCAAATAAATTATTAAATCTCTATTAATGATTTAAAATGATGAAAAATACATTGTTACAGAAGTTAGATTGCTTAAACTCAGAATTATTTAGTGTTGATACACAGATTACAGCAATAAAAATTACAGCAAGATGGATTTATGGAAAATAAGAAACATAAAACTTTTAAACATTTTAAATAAGGTGAGACAGCATGGGTTTTGCTCCCTTAGAAACATTTAAGATATGTAAATCTCTCCTACCAGAGAAAGTGAAATAAATTATCAGAGAAAGGAATACATTTTGGAAGTTCATTTTAGTACTACAAGTCTCTACTTGGTTTTTCACTGAGGCTTACCTCTGTAGTCTGGAGAGTATAAATTCCCATTTCCTATCTTATTTCTCCCATACTCAATAAAAATAAAACCTGGTATTTTGCAATCCATAAGTCTAGTTTTTATTTCTTTGGTTATAAGAAAAAAAAATAGACAAATTATAAAAAAATCACTGGTAAAAACATCCTTGTTTATATATTCAAGCAGCAGAGTTATCACAATTATATTACATTTAAAAAATAAAATTTCACCCAGAACCAGTAGAGACTGTGACTGAGTTAACAGAAGAGCCCTACAACACATATTTAAATGGTGGTGGGTATTAACAAAGGAAATTATGACCTCATCAACTATTCCTTGATGGGTGGATCTTGCTTTTCCTCTGGCACTAGGTCTCTCTACTACACTGTAAGGAAAGCTAATGTAAAAGGCATGGAAGAGTGAGCAAGGACCTTTCCCAGCTATTGGTCAAGATCTCCCAGGATTCAGAGAATGGTTTAAGAGTTCATTAAAATAGCTGTAGGGGACTTATTGCTCCTTCCTCAGTTGCAGCCGATTGGTTTATTATAAGCACTGATCTTCTACAGAGAACACTAGCAAGTTAAACTGGATATTAGCCTGTCTTCAAGGACAATTAGCCTGTCCAGGTGTGTTTCTGATTGCTTAGATAGATTCCAAACTATTTTGCCTGTTCCTGGCCATTTCTGTAGAAATAATCCTGGATAACAAGTGGCAGTTGTTCCTCATCAGCTGAGGAGGTGGCTTGTTGGGCAAAGTCTCATTTTTATGAGGCTTAGATGAAGAGGCAAGGGGTAATTTCATGGAGGTGCTCAGAGATTTCCTTGCATTCTTGGAAAAGCTGCTAGAAGTGTTGTCTCTGGTGAAAATTTGCAAACAGACTGCAAAGCAAACATTTTGCCAAATGGTCATTTATGTCATAAAAGAGCAAAAATTAGCAACATAATAGGTCAAAGACATAGGTCGGTTCCAAATAGCCTCACTAGCAGTGCTTTTTAGGTATACTCACCACCACCATGTGAATATACAGTTGACCTTGCAACAGAGATTTGAACTGTGTGAGTCTGCTTTATACATGGATTTTTTTCAATAATAATTTTTTTTTCAATAATAAATACTACAGGGACTTCCCTGGCAGTCCAGTGGTTAAACTTCATGCTACCACTGCAAGGGGTGCAGGTTCAATCCCTGGTCAGGTAACTAAGACCCCATAGCCCACATGCTGAGTGGGGTGGCCAACAACAACAATAAACCTATAGTACCACATGGTCATTGGTTGGTTGAATCTGCAGATGCAAAACTATGTATACTAAGGGCCAACTGTGAAATTATACTTGGATTTTCCACTGCATGGGGATGTCGGCACCACTAAGCCCTATATGTTCAAGGGTCAACTGTACAGAAAGGAGGTGGCACCCAGGAGTGGAACCTTGATCTTGGGCTTCCCAGACTCCAGAACTGTGAGAAAGAAATGTCTGTTGAGACACCCAGTGTTATGACAGTGTGAGCTGAAAAAGGTTGAATGAACCTTGGTTCTGTCTCCTGGTTGATTATAAAGGGACAGGTTGGGGGAAGGGAATTGGGAAGAAAAATTTCAAACATTAACAACAGACATCGACAACAAAGTCATTGCTTTAAGAGTTTTAATGGGGTGGGGTAGGCAGGCACGAAGAGGGCTGGGTTTGCCTCATCAGTGAAATCTGAGAACTGCAGCTGTGAGCTGAATATGATCCTCCTAGACTTGGGGCTCTGTCTCTCTGAACCTGAAATAAAAAGCTATCATTTTGAGCAAGTGGATGTATGCAGCTTTTTAAAAAACCTCCAGACTACACCCATACCATATCCTAATTGAAATCTCCCGTGAAACACCCATCTCGTCCCAGAAACCACCACTAGTGGTGGCTCCCTGACTATGCAGTGAGCAGGATACAAGGTTCAGACAACTTTAGAAATTACTATCTGAATCTCTGTTGTCCCTAACAAGCAGAGAGGGTACAAAAACCTTAAGTTCCTATTCAGTTCAGTTCAGTTCAGTCGCTCAGTCGTGTCCGACTCTGTGCGACCCCATGAATCGCAGCACACCAGGCCTCCCTGTCCATCACCAACTCCTGAAGTTCACTCAGACTCACGTCCATCGAGTCGGTGATGCCATCCAGCCATCTCATCCTCTGTCCTATTAGTCATCTCAATTCTAAGTGACAAGGAGGACATTAAAAATACATTAAAATGAAGTTCAGCTCAGAATTTGAGGGTGATCTCCCCAAACATACACTTGCATGCATTTGTCTGAGATCAGAGTGTGTGGATTTCCTGCACAGCCCTGTTAATTCCAATAACTGAACGTGGAGTCTGTTTCACGAGGTCCTCAAAGTTCTTAGTCTTGGGAGCCGTGCTGCTGACATCCCAGATCGCTTGCCCTTGCTTGTCTGACTCCTCAGCTCCCTTCTGAGTCCCGTGCTGTCTTGTGCTAAGCTCCCGTGCGTCTTCCTGGACTACAGCTTCTTTTTCTTTGAAAGCATACAGATCTGGTGGGCTCTGGTTCTAGCACCTGACCTGAACGGCACTGTCCCTCATGTTCAGGATCCAAAGAGAGGTGTGTACAAAAAAACTCACCAAGAGTCTTCTAAGAAGCCGTGTGAGAGGGTCCACCACTCACTTCATTGGTATGGAGCTGCACTGAGAAGCTGCACTTTGGCCCACATTGGTATTCTGAGTGCCTTAATATACTCTGCCTCAGCATGTGTCATCTAGACAGTGGATTGTTAAGGTGCTCAGCAGACTGAACCTCCCCAAGAATGGAAAGGGATTCCTGCCCTGACCACAGCACAGCTGCAGCTCTCTGGGGCCAGACACATTGGAGACAAGTAGGGAAAAGAGCAAGTGACAGGAAAAATGCGAAAGGAAGTGACCTGGCTGCTGGTATTAGGGCTACTGACTCCGGGAAGGTCTCTTGTGGACTCCTTGCATTTCCTGGATCCAGCTGCTTCTGCTGATGCTGCATACAGGGTCCTGGCTGGGTACTGGCTATTAAACCATGTGCAAATGGTGGTTGGTTCGCTAGGAAATAAATTAATGCTATCCCATGTTTTCCCATGAAAAGCTTTCAAACTCGGCTACAAAAGGATGCCAAGTTTGGGAGACTTGGATCAGCAGTCAAGGAACTGTGACTTTGAGGGTACCACTAGCTGTGAACTCAAAGGTCTCACAGATGCCAAGAGATGAGTGGTATAAGAAGCAGCACTAGGTTTTGAAGAAAGGCTAACCATCCCATCAGTGTAGTTAGGAGAAATGGACAAAGTGTGCTGCTACCACAAATGCATCCTTGCATAACCAGAAGTTGGGAACAGGGGGTGGTGACAGAGAACACAGAACTGCCGACATGACTCTAGCCCCTGTTTTGAATTCAGGCAAGAAAGTTATGTCAGCAGATTCTACATCTTTGAAATGACTAAAATCTCTATAACTTCATACGGAAAGTAGTCTTCCTCACTGTGCCACTGCTCCTCCTGCCCCTGGTGGCTCAGACAGTAAAGAATCCGCCTGCAATGCAGGAGACCTGGGTTCAATTCCTGGGTCAGGAAAATGCCCTGGAGAAGGGAATGGCAACCCACTCCAGTATTCTTGCCTGGAGAATCCCATGCACAGAGGAGTCTGGCAGGCTATATAGTCCATGGCGTCACAAAGAGTTGGGCATGACTGAGTGACTAACACTTCCACTTCACTTCACTGGCTAAGTTAACTGTAAGTAAATATTAGTCACTCAGTTGTGCCTGACTCTTTGCGACCCCATGGACTGCAGCCCACCAGGCTCCTGTGTCCATGAGATTTTCCAGGCAAGGATACTGGTGTGGGTTGCATTTCCTTCTCCAGGGGATCTTTCCGATCCAGGGATCAAACCCGGGTCTCCTGTACTGAAGGCAGATTACTTACCAACTGAGCTACAAGGGAAGGGTAAGTTAAAGGCCTTACAAATGTTACAGAGAATGCCCTAATGTTGTGGGGCAGTTTTGGTTCTGTCTTCTCTGAGGCGATTCCTTGGTGTAATGCTGCACAGCACGTGACACAGCACCACAGGGAGCTTGCTCACAACGCTGCAGTGAAAGTGGGGATGTCTTCTCAGTCTGCTCCGCAGAACTGGGCTTTGTTAGGGAGCTGATGGAGTTACTATCTAAGCTGGCATGGCACCGAGACTGCGTGTCTTTACCTATGTTCTTCAGTGAATTACCAATTAAACCAGATTGGTCTGGGAGGCCTTAGAAGCTTAGGACACCTTTAGAAGATGGGAAAAGATCTGAAGCGAGGGTCAAGTTGGAAGCATCAGCTACTTGTGAGCTCAGCCACACTTCTGAGCTCAGCCCACAGCACTTCCTCTGTGACTGGCCCATGGGAAGTAGTGTGAAAACCCGACATGAGAAAAAGCACTTAGGACACTGTTCTAATGTTTCAGTATGTAAGAACTGTGGTGATCTGTGAGTGAAGCAGCTTTGCTAAGGGAACATTTGAGACTTATTCAACAACAGAGACCATCGTTCCTCTTGTTCACTCACATGTTGAGGTTTGGACAGTCACTGAATCTGGGCCTTGCTTAAGTATAAATTGTGTTAACAGTGATAGAAAGAGCACAGGTACTTGACAGAGTCTACAGTCACAGGTGAAAATTCTGGTTACTAGCTATGACTCTGGGCGGGTGGTCTTTTAGACTTCAATTTCCTTATCTAAAAATTGGGGACAATACAATGTACTTCTTGGATATTTTCTAAAGTTTAATTAAAAGGAAATAATATTTGTAAAACATCTAAGAAAGCATCTGCTACAAGGCAATCTATATGTTGACAGTCATATGACTTTTAAAGTAACATTGTGAAGATAGTAAAGAGATAGCATGACTTCTCTCACAAAGTTTATTTTTGAAGCAAACATAGTTTAACTAGGCTTTGTAGAAATTCACTTCATTCAACCCAAATACATATAGAAACAAAGAATTGTCTGTAGAAAATATTTTTTCTTACCTTTGCTGGTTCGTTGATGATTTGGAACCTGGCACTGTCTTCGCCTGGTGTGACTGAGTCCAGCAATGCCCGGTAGGTAGACTTCTTGGAGAGCAGCTGTTTCTGACGCCTGCAGATAGGAAATACACAGATGCCCGAGAATGATTTGTGACTCAGCCTCCAAAAGACTATATTACCATGTGGAAGTTATTAAGATTTCACTTCAATAATAAGTGAACTGGGCACAGGCAGTATATTAGTACTTCAATAAAGCACTAACAGAAGTACTTTAGAGAGCTAATAAAATTAACGAGTGCTAATACAATTAACAAAATAAGAGTCTAGTAAAATTGTTCACCATAACACTGCTCAAGGATGGTATTTTGTCCCCTTTATTGAGAAGGTGGGGCAGGTTTTTTTTGGTGGGATCTTAGTTCCCCAACCAGGGATTGAATCAGTGTTCCCTGCTTTGGGAACATTAAGTCTTAACCACTGGCCTACCAGGGAAATCCCAAGGGGCAGTTTGCATAGGTGACATTTGTTAGCTTGTTGATTTCTCTCCCTCCTTCCATGAAACGTACACTTTAATAGAAACTTATTAATAAATTCTAGTGGAAATCCAATATAATCTAGTGGTCTGACAAGGTGACCAGGAGTTCACTATAGAATTCCTTCTAAGGTGCCTGTTCAGAATTAAAATGATATGATCTTTCTACCTCTAGAGTAGTGTGAATAAATTGGAGAGTTGTATGATATAATGTTTGTTGACTTCAGTTTTAGGACCACATAGGGGTAGACACTCAAAAAAAAAAGATTTTAAAGAAATATTTGTTGAGGCTCTGGGAAAACAGGCAATCATAAACTGGTGACGGGAGTATAAAATGACACAATCTCTATGGAGGGATACCTAGTAATAGTGAAAATTTCAAATTTATTCTTTGACTTAGTAATCCCACTTCTGGAAATTCATCCTATAAATAGACCTGCATGTGTAGGAAATGACATATGCATAGCTTTCTTTTGTTTTTGGCCACACCATACCATGTGGCATGTGGGATCACCTGAGCAGGGATTGAATCCATGCCCCCTGCATTGGGAGCATAGAGTCTTAACCGTTGGACCACCAAGGAAGTCCTGATATATGTATAGCTTTTTCCTGTGGCAGTGACATTATAGCAAAAGACTGAAAACAACCCAAAGTCTAGCAAGAGGAAAGAGACTGAATAAATTATAATATAATTTACCCAATGGACTGTGAAAAGGACAGCCTCCATGTATTCTTGCAGAGCCCTTCAGAATAAATTATTAAGCAGGGGGAAAAAAAGAGGTAGGAGACACGGGTTTGATCCCTGGGTCAGGAAGATCCCCTCGAGTATGAAATGGCAACCCATTCTAGTATTCTTGCCTGGAAAATTCCATAGACAGAAAAGCCTGGTGAGCTACAGTTCATGGGGGTCTCAAAGAGTCAGACACAACTAAGTGACTGATCATACATGCATAGATAGAAAGCTACATGGTGTAAGAATAGTTGTGATATAAGAATATATGCATTCACTAAAAGAAATACTGGAAGGAGAAATAAGAAATGAATAAACCTGGTTACTTACGGGGAAGGTGTGCAGTGGTGTGAAAGGGGACAGGAATGAGAGTAACTCTTCAATGTGTTTCTTTTCATAGTATTTGATTTTTGAACCATGTAGAAGTATTATTTCTTCAAAGATTCAAAAATTTAATATTAGTTTAAAAACACTGATTTTAAAAATAGTGGATTTATTAACATAGTAATGTTAATTATAATATATAACTATACAATATAATTAATTATAATTAATAGTAACATATTAATTATAAAATAATATAACAGTAAGTTAAAGTAGTAAAAGTCAATGTCTCCTGTCAATAAACTCTTTGATCACTGAATTTTCTAATTGACTCTTTCCTCAGAAAGTCTATCAGTTCTCAAAAATTTAATAAACATCAATTTTGAAATCTTTTTAGAACTGTTTTGCCTAGGTCATACACTTCCTCTCCTTACCTGTAGAAAGCAATCTTGCTGCAGTCTTTGAAAACGTTTTTATCCACAGCTTCATCTTCAACACTAAATAAAAAGACATTTTAAGAAATTTGTTTTACACTGGGTGTGTGAATCCAATTTTTGTACCTTCTCTAACTATAATATAAACATGGGACATAAATCACTGTGATACCAAATTGTGTCAAGGCCATAACATAATACGATAATGTGTTTATAATATTGTTTAGTAAACCACCCAAGGTAGACAACAAAACATGAAGTTCTGGGATTTCTCTGAAAGCAAAAGAAAAAGAGCACTGTCACTTATGAGAAAGGGTTCTTTAAAAATAATGACTGAAGGCTATGATTAAAACAATAAAATCTGAAGAAGTAAAAACAAAAAACCTCAAACCAAAGCAATAAAAACAACCTGCCCACCTGTTTATTCAACAAAGTACTTTCAGAATATTCCGTCTTAGTGTTGGGCTGTGAGGAACATATGAAGGACGGTATTCAAGCTTTCTTTGAGATCCTAACCAACATCATAAATCAGTCTGACAAACACTATAACAGAGGCATGCGTAAGGTGCTAGAATAAGCATACAAACAGATGAAGAAGGAAAATCCTTTGCTTTTTAAGATGATGCTGACAATTTAGGGGCCAATGTTTTTTAAAACTGAGTTTCCAAAAGAGCTGTTTCTGGAAGAGAACATGATCAAGATGTACATATACTTCAGGACATGTATTTAACATACACCAATTAAAACAACTACTGGCTCTAAGTAAAGAAATAAAACCACAGTGATTTTCATGGAGACACATAATGAACACATCTGTAATAAGCATGTCCATGATTGTGTAGAAAGCTATGACTGAACACTAATTTCAAAATATTATGAAAATGAGCCCAGACAATACCCTTGGCCATGGTTTATCACACAAGTAATCAAATCCTTCATTGACTCAATCTTTGTCACCGTTTCTTTTAATCAAGTGTGTAAAGATTAGAGAAATTTGCAATCTCTTTTCAGTTTTGAAGAATGAACTCTGCAATGATATAGGAAGAGGTGTATTTAGCTAAACTTGGAAAGCAGCATGTTTGAAATTCATGTATTAAGAGTTATCCTGCAAGTATTTCATACGGGGCTATTTATATCAATTAATTCCCTGAGGAATTGAGAAGGATAGAAATTAAGTACACAAACATAAAACACGCAAATAAGATGTGCAATCAATCACTCAATAAAATCTTCAAATCCAGAATGCTGTTTTCAGGTACTATCTATCCCCTGCCTCCGCAGACCCTGGAGTCAGTTCCTGCTGGACCACTGGACCTTTACCTGATTTCCTCTTTCTCAGCTGATTCCATGGCTTCCCAGTCACTTCACAGGGTCTCAGGTTTCAGGCGGTCTTTTAGACTGTCAGTCTTTCTAAATAACCAGCGCTTCACCACCAAGTTTCTGGGACTTGCAGTTCCTTAAGGAGTGACAAATCGACACTTTTCTCCTGGGATTTCTAGACTCCAGCTACCGTTTCTACAGAGATTTATTTGGCAATTTTTTTCTTGGTTATGAGTGGTTGGTGACGAGCTCCCTTCCTTAGGAACCGAAAAAGGTTTTAACAGCGGAGGAGGCGTGTACTCAAAGAGCCCTAGAGGACGAAAATCAAGACCGTGAGAACCTGGAAATGGAGATGGCCTGCGGGATTGTAGCGAGGCTTCTGCACGTCTACCTCAGTGAGGGTCACGCCGCAGACACTGAAAACGGACCTGCCCTCTCCTGGCTTTCAGTTTCGAGTAGGAAGTGCCGGCCGGTTCGTGCTGGAGGTTGATGTTTTCCTGCCAAACGCTACATCATATTCTTCTGGACTAGAAGGGGCTTTTAAAAGGGGTTATCGACTACACCATCTATTTTAGGAATCGATTATACTCCACTACTGCCAAACTCCAGTGCTTGCTTAAATACTTCTGGAAATCTAAGAACTCGCTGCTGCTGCTGCTGCTGCTACGTCGCTTCAGTCGTGTCCGACTCTGTGCGACCCCATAGACGGCAGCCCACCAGGCTCCCCCGTCCCTGGGATTCTCCAGGCAAGAACACTGGAGTGGGTTGCCATTTCCTTCTCCAATGCATGAAAGTGAAAAGTGAAAGTGAAGTCGCTCAGTCGTGTCCGACTCTTAGCGACCCCATGAACTGCAGCCTACCAGGCTCCTCCATCCATGGGATTTTCCAGGCAAGAGTACTGGGGTGGGGTGCCATTGCCTTCTCCGAAGAACTCACTGCTACACGATAAATAAGCAGCCAGACTTACGGCTTTCCCAGACTTCTGGCCCCAGCGTCTGATTTTGACTCAGAAGGGACGAGGACTGGGGCGAACGGAAGGAGGAGAAAGCCAAACGCCACACTGGGTTCTTCCCTGGTCCCCAAACCCTTTTAAGGGTTAGGAGAGAGAAGGGCCGACAGCCTCAGTGGTAGCTTTTGGCGATCATCCTAACAATCCAAGGTGACTAGCATGACAGGACGACACATGCGCAGTAGGTCTAAAGCCTCTAAGCCGTGACGACTGCCTGAGGGCGGGGCCTCTGAGTCGCAAAACAAACAAGCCCCCAGAGGTTGTGAGGACCCGGATGATCCCGCCCCCAGAGCGGAGCCGGAAGAGGGCGGGACGAACCGGAAGAAGGTGAAATGCTTTCGGTAGGCACTCCACGGGTGTGAAGATGGCGGTGGCTGCGTGGCTGCAGGTGGTGCCTGTCATTCTTCTTCTCCTAGGTGCTCGAACGTCCCCATTGTCGCTTTTCAGTGTAGGGCCGGCACCTGTCGCTGCTGCCGAGCGATCCAAGTGGCACATTCCGATACCGTCGGTGAGTGTTCACTTCAGGAACAACTGAGACTGGAGGAACGAGGGGTGGGGCTACGGCGGCCCAAGGAGTCCATGAAGGTTCCACAAAAGTCCGCTTCCAAAGGGGTGGGATTGCCGGTAGCGTCGGTGTAGCTGCCTAACGGGGACTCACCTCCCTGGAGCGGGAAGCCGTGCGCTTCTGTGGGTAGATTAGCAGGAATGTCAGGGTCATTTCTGGAGCTCAGAGTGGCTGTGGGTCGGTTTCTTATTAGCAGAGTCAGAGAACTTTTCATTGACAGACTGGAGACCTGTAAACTTGATGTATAGGTGGGGAATGGTTTCTCTTTCAGCTGAAGTTTTGCAGAATCTTGTGACCTCGGGTTGGATGAGAGGTATATGTAAATAGACATCTTTCTGGGGTTTTCCTCTGCACTTTTTTGTTAATGGATAGTTCTACTTACGAAGTTGGTTGATTTCGTTTGGACTTTGAAATGGTTAATCTAAGCTCTGCCATGTAATTGGGAAGCCTAGGCATTTAAAATGATGTATTCTAACATGAGAATGTTCAAAACGGAGTAAACAGTATGCTAAAATTTCTTATGGTAAGTTAGTCTTTCTTAAGGACAATTGACTAGATTGGTTGATCCTTTCTGCCTTTTATCACCCTTTCGAAACCCCGTTTGAGTAAGAACTGTAGTCCTGTGAGCCGACAGATCAGGTGCTGGCTGGAAATGCCCAAAAGCATTAGTCTTATTAAAACTACAGTGGCCTTTTTGTTCTGCTCTGCTAACTGGTCATATTGCCTAAATCTTTTTTGAGCTTCTGATAGGGCAAGAATTACATCTTTTGGTCATTTTGTGAAGATCTTCAGGCTCTCGGTTTTAGGTATTTACATGTTATTTGTAAAATGGTTGATAGTTAAACCTGGCTGTCTGCTCATAGAATAGTTTATTTGAAGCACTGAAGGGTTATTCTGGACGGTGATTAGTGAGTAAGGGAATTAACTGATTAAGAAATACCTTCCAGAAAGATTGAAGTTAGATTAGGATTTTTAGTAGCCTTCCTTCTAGAGTCCTTGCTTCATGGCCTGAGGGGAAAAAAATCATGTCTCTGCACCAAGCAGCAAAATCCTGCAGTTTTGTTATGACTGGATTTTACTAAACGGAAGGATATTGATGTCTTGTGTGTGTGTTAAGAAGACTAACTTCAACATTTTATAAATTTATGTTTTTGTATCAGTTATATTCTGCCTTCTGAATTAAAGTGATGCTTATGCTAATTATCTCTCCTTTATCTTTGCAGGCGAAAAATTATTTTAGTTTTGGAAAGATCCTCTTCAAAAATACCACTATCTTCCTGAAATGTGAGTTTTTGCATTTCATGAAGTTTTTATTCGAGTTTTTGAGTGATCTTTAAACTTTTAAATTACCTATTTTCTACCTCTGATAATTGACACTCAACATAAATTCTGAAATTTAATAGTTCAGCACTATCTAGGTATACACTTATATAGTGTGACTAAGGTCCTTCACTGAATAATCTTCAGAATACTTACTTCTGTGAACTTTATTTTCTTCTCTTGTTTTTCTGGTGTTTGCAGTATATAGTAGATAAGTTGTTTTGGTCGACTGCATGGGTTTTAATCTGTTCTGAGTCATAGAGGTAACTGCTGAGTTTGTTTTTGTGTGCTTGTTAGAAGTTTATTGGACATATGACCTAGGTTTGTCAGACCGTTGGCTCTGCACAAATATGTTCAGTAAAGCTCTTGTTTGCAGAAGGAGTATTTTACCACTTGGATCTTTGAAAGAGGAAGCTCAACAATAATTACCAGGAAATAGGGATTATGTAGAACAAAACCAGTCTGTCCAGTGGGAAAGCCACTCTATCTGAATCCAGAATACCCCATTGTTTATTATAGAAAAGCTTCCTTTTATTTCTGAAACTGGCTTTATTTTTAGAGAATGCATGATCATGGGCAGCTCCATTTCAAGATCAGGACTAAAAATCCAGAACGTCCATGTGTGTTCCTATGCATATTTCTCCTTGTGAAAGTGCAAAGTTATGTCATAGTTGGATGATTTTATTCTTTTAATCATTTAGTAAGTAGTTATTGAACACATATTAATGTGCCAGGCACTGTTTTAGAAAAGAAGTGATAGAAAAGACTTTTTCTTTTAGTGAGCTTACAGTCTAGTGGGACGGGGGGTCAGGTAGAATTTCTGTGAAGAATATACTGTTTTCATGAAAATATGATCTCTTTGCTAATGAATGACTTAAGTTTGATTTAAATCAAATCTACTATGGCATACTGGTCTTTCTTGTGAGGTTTTCTTACTAGAAAAGAAGAGCTTTTAGGGATAGCAGTATTTTGTCTTTTGGAATAGCCTGACAGCCTGTGTGCTAGTCTGTCCTTTTTATTATGTACGGTTTCTTTTTACCTGTGTTCTGTTCTAATGGTTTTTGTAGTGGTTTTTAGCCAAGCTGCGTATTTTGAAATGTTGATGTTTCTTTGTTTTTAGAGGAGTTGAGGCTTAAAATTGTCTTTCACTTTATTACTTCTGTGTTTTCTTATACTTAATCTTGTCTCTGATTTTGTGCTTTTGTGGGTATGGTACACTATAGATTTCCTTGAAATTGGCAGGACCATTTTCATTGTCCCTTAAAGCCATTCATTTAAAGTTCTATGTCTTGGGAATTCCCTGGTGGTCCAGTGTTTAGGACCCTGAGCTTTCACTGCCAAGGGCCAGGGTTGAATCCCTTGTTGGGAAACTTAAGATCCCACAAGCCTTGAGGCGTGGTCCCCCTAAAATTCTATGTCTTTTAACATAAATAGTAGTATTTTTGCAGGCACGTTTCCCTGCAAATCTCCTTTTTAGGGGATTTTTCTTACTGGTTTTTATTTAATTAATTCCTTCTCTTGATTCTTCTGTGTAGTTCATAACGAGATTGCAGTATCCTTTTTAGCATTTCCATAAATTCTATTCAACACATCAGATTTTCTGTGTATTTTAGTTAAGCCTTATAAAATTGTGCCACTTAAAAATTAGTTTGAGAAAACCACTTCAAACAGAGAAAAGGAAAAGGTTGTAATTTTAGGTGTGCTTCTTAAGAACCAAAAGTAGGTTCCTAGATATAGTTGTGTTTACCTTTGTCACATTTGCACAAAGTAGGTATGGTTAGTATGTTTTTTCATTTTCTGCTGGAACAAAGATAAAAGAGAATACTGACTTCCCCCAGGATGACAATCTAATAGACTCCCAAGTCTTCAGACTTATGCTTTGGTTCATTAGGATATTGTTCTCCAAATTATGTTTAATAAGTTATGTGAGACTTATGTGATTTCATGAGGTTCCTTGGGGCTTCCCTTAAGGTGGATTTTAAAAAGGATCTAATATTCTTTTATCTTTGCTTTTGCTATTCTTGCCTTCCTCAGCCAGTTTTGCTTTTTGTTGATAGTTCTTCTGTATCCATTTAAGGTCTCTGAAGGGTTAAACTTTGAAGTTTTCCCTCAGTGAAATTATTTCCATTATTGTCTTGTGACATTTCCAATGTTGTTATTCCTTGAGTCTTCAGCTAGAATCTTTTTTAAGACTTTTCTTAAGAGTCTTCAGTAATTTGTTCCCTTCTGTTCCCCTCTTTGGCCTAACACAATGCCATGTGTCTTTGTGTACTTAAGTGCTTTGCTTAGTAAATATTTATATGATAATAGACAACTGAAATTTATTACTTCATTACCTTCTGTTTGGAGAAAGGATGGTCTTATAAGTATCCTGGTTTAGCAGGAAATGGGATATGGGGTAATAATTTAGGAAACATACTTTGGCAATCAAATCATCTTTTATTCACAGAGATTTCTTTTATAGTTGATGGAGAGCCTTGTGATGCATCTTTGAATATAACGTGGTATCTGAAAAGTGCTGACTGTTACAATGAAATCTACAACTTTAAGGTATGGAACATAAAATTACAGACTTTTCTTTGAGTTTATTTAGAGATCTTGGGTCCCCACCTGGTAGTGGAGTATCATGTAGCTATGGAGGAGAACTGGAACTGGAATTATACTTTCCAATTTTTAGGCATACTTGTACTATCAGTTCTCAAAACTTTTGGTCTCAGAACTTTGCTACATTCCTAAAAATTGCTGTAGATACCCAAAAAGCCTTTATTCATGTGGGTTACTATATTAGAAATTAAAACAAAAATACATAAATATGTATTAATTTATTTAAAAATAGCAATGATAGACTCATTGCATGTTAATATAAAAAGCACATTTTTTAATGAAAAATAATTAATTTTCAAAAAACTGGGTACAGTGGTGTTATTTTATATTTTTGCAATTCTCTTTATTTACTGTCTGAACTTCTCTGGTGGCTCAGACGGTTAAGTGTCTGCCTACAATGCGGGAGACCTGGGTTCAATCCCGGGGTTGGGAAGATCTGGAGAAGGAAATGGCAACCCACTCCAGTATTCTTGCCTGGAAAATCCCATGGACGGAGGATCCTGGTAGGCCATGGTCCATGGGATCGCAAAGAGTCGGACACGACTGAGTGAGTTCACTTCTTATTTAATGTCTAGGAGAAGGAGATGGCCACCCACTCCGGTGTTCTTGCCTGGAGAATCCCAAGGATGGCGGAGCCTGGTGGGCTGCCGTCTGTGGGGTCACACAGAGTCGGACATGACTGAAGCGACGTAGCAGCAGCAGCAGCAGTGTAGTAGAAGATAGCTAGATTCTTATATCTTCTTCACTCAGTCTGTTGTGATGTGTTATTTTGGTTGAAGTGTATGCACAAAATGTGGCCTCACACAGATATGTAGTTGGAAAAGGAATGGTATTTTAATAGTATTTTCAGGTAATTGGATGATTACTTTTGCACTATCAGCACAAGGCAAATAACAGATGACGACAATGAAGATAGTTTTGCCCTCTTAGATGCATGGAAGTGTCCATGGACCACACTTTCAGAATTGCTGTAGTACAATGTACTTGAGCATTGAAGATACACAGCTCCTGGATAGATTTTTTATTCTGTTTTCATCCAGCTGTTTGTATTATTTCATTTTTTACATTTCGCCTACATTCTTGAGGTTTCTTTTGAAAAATAAAGTACTAGTCTTTAAAAAATATCTACCATCCAGTTGGTTTTTTAAACCTTAAGCATTTTTAATTTCTACCCAGTATTAGGGTTTTGGTGGTGACTGTTTTGTTTTTGTTATAGAACACTGGGTAAGGTTGGTATGATGAGGACTGTGTGTGTTAGTCGTTCAGTCATGTCTGACTCTTTGCGACCCCATGAATTTAGCCAGCCACGTTCCTCTGTCCTTGGAATTCCCCAGGCAAGAATACTGGAGTGGTTTGCCATTCCCTTCTCCAGGGGATCTTCCCACCCAGGGATCGAAGCTGGGTCTTCTGCGTCTCCTGCATTGGCAGGCATGTTCTTTACTACTAGCACTGCCTGGGAAGCCCCGTGATGAGGACCAAAAGGATTGGAAAATTTAGAGAGAAGTATTTCTAGAGTATGGTTTGAAATATCATTGATCCTTTTCTCCTAATCAGTCAATCACTAGTTACATTTATAGTTAAAAAGTTCATACAGTTGAAGCTTGTGATAAAAACTGGTCAAGAGCTTAGCAGATTCAGTCCTCATGAGTAGTAGAGTTAAGAATGTAAAAATTATTTTGAATTGCCATAGGACAGAATTATGGAAATAATAAGCAGATAGTTGGAAGTGTGAAATTGCAGCTTAGGAAAAAAGAGGGTGAGATTAGAGATCTTGGTATGGGAGAAGAATCACAGAACTGATGAAGCCACAGAAATGATGAACTTTTTCAGAGTATTAATAGTGGGCTGTGAATGGCTGCAGCAGTTTTGTACTCTGGCTTATCTAGCTTATAAGCACAAGTTTTGTTGTTGTTGGTATTGTTGATTGAGTCAAGGAACTCTTGTAAATATATTTTCTTATAACAAAACCCTCTGGACTCTGACAGTTTCCCACATCTTCCTGGAATTTTTAGAGGACCTCCCCTTCTAGAGTCATAGACTGGAATTCTGTACTTGAGTACTGTTAGATTCTTGAATACTAATATATAGTCTTTATCTGATATTAATTTTAAAAATAGCAAATCCTAAACTATATACGTACCTAAGACAATCTATTTGTTATCTTTTAAATATTTCATGTAAAAACTAAGTTAAATACTTGGTATTTTCTCTATTTTCCAGTTGGAAGAAGTGGACACATACTTGGAAAACCTTAAGGAAAAAAAAGGGTTGTCTGGGAAATATGAAACATCATCAAAATTGTTCCAGAACTGCAGTGAACTCTTTAAAGCACAGGTAATATTTGATAGTTGTTCAAGGGAAATAGAAGAGGTGAAAAATATGATACCTGTATTTTTGGTGATGTCCATTTCTCCTCAGTTCTTTCTTCTGACAGAAATAGGTTAGAAGTACGTTCTGATTGGTACATAGTCAGCTACTTAAATATTCTCATCAAAGAGAGGATGTGCTTTCCTTTGTGTGTGAAAAGCAATGCCCCACTTTTTAAAAAATGCAGTAAAATATACATAACAAAATTTACCAGTTTAACCATTTTTAAGTGTGCCTTTCAGTTACATAAATACATTCACATTATTGTACAACTGTCACCACTAGCCAATTCCAGAACTTTTTCATCATCTTAAGTGGTTACTTTTTAACAATTAATAATAACACCAGCCCCCTACTCCCACTTCCCTGGTAATAGCTATTCTGCTTTCTTTTGCCATGAATCTGACTGTTCTAGATATCTCAGAGAAGTAAAATCATACACTGTTTTTTGGCTTTTTTAACTTAAAATGTTTTCAGGGTTCATCCATATAGCATGTATCAGAATTTCATTTCTTTTTAAAGGCTGAATAATATTGCATTGTACATTTATACTACATTATCCATTCACCCATTGATGGACTTTTGAAACTTTCATTTTTTTAAATTCTCTTGTTATCTCATCTAGTTGATATGTCCTCAGAAAAATCAACATTTTTAGATTTTACTACTATAGACCTGAAATCAAAGGATTGAATTTTACACCTTTTTTATATAAAGGGGAAGAGGTGAATTATACTGTATATTTTATTCTATTTATTATTCTATTTTTTCAACTTGATTGTGGGATCTTAGTTCCTTGAGCAGGTATTGAACCTGACCCCTGCTTTTGAAACCACTTAGTCCTAATCATTGAAGCACCAGGGAATTGCCAATGTCATTTATTTTAATGCTTACATGTATGTAATCATATAAATGGAGTTTATTATAAAATTCTTTTTTCTTAGAAGTAGGATCTGACCCAAGTTTTTTGGTAGGATAAAATTATACATTATATAGGTTTGAAAATAGTTATTTTAGCTATAGCCTTTGCTTTGTTCTTATTGCATT
This sequence comes from Bos indicus x Bos taurus, assembly GCF_003369695.1. Taxonomy (NCBI): domain Eukaryota; kingdom Metazoa; phylum Chordata; class Mammalia; order Artiodactyla; family Bovidae; genus Bos; species Bos indicus x Bos taurus. The sequence goes on along the minus strand of NC_040085.1, from coordinate 31,581,090 downwards.
TAAATGTTGCTTCAAATTATTTAGCAGCTTGCCTTGAAGAGGCAAGGAGCTCATGGAAAGTTAGGCTTTTCTCTTTAGCTACTGCAAATAAAGATTATTGATAAAAACTCTTTTACTTAATAATTGATGAGCAAATGAAGTAATTGATAATTTGAACTGTCAATACATCGGTTGCATTCTTGTCATAGTATAGATTTTACAGTCTTGAAGGAAAAAGAAAATAGCTTTAGAATAGCGGAAGTAAGGTAGAAAAAGAAAACTAGTCACTGTATGATGTTGACTAGGGGATTTTCTTTGGGTTTTCCAAATTTATCCTTTAGCCTAGGAGGATTGGTTGGCCTTTCTTGGATTTGATTGTGAAAAGTTACCTATTATATACTGTTTCCCAAGGTTCACTACTTTGTATCTGCTATAAGCTTTCCAGGATTTTGGCATAAATCCCTGTTGATAAGGTTTCTTCCTCCAGTCTAATGTAACATGACCTAATTACTCAGGAAGGATAATGCTTCCTCTGCTGATAACTGGAAAGAAAGATAATTAGTGGAGGTTTTGTAACAGGCATGGCGTGTGTTGTGATGGAACAAGCAGTGGATCCTAGGGTTGAGAGTCAGGCTCAGATCCCATTTCTGTATCTAAAGCTTTATAGCTTTGAGTCACAGTTTCCCCACCCTTGGAAATAGAGGGGAACTTGATATCCATTTATCCTATTTATGTATCTTCCATCTAAGGTTTTGTTAAGAATGACATTATCTATAATCTTATAGAAAAATTGAGTGGCCAGTTTGGTTTGCTGTTATTTTTTAGTTCCCAGCAAGGTTTTATTCACTTGTTTGTGGTTAAATGGAAATATTTTGTCTGTTAATGTCATACTATTTTGTTTACTTTTATACTATGTTTTGCTTTAACTTTCTGTGGATTTTGAGCTGTGTTTTTGTTTTGCTATTATACCTGTTTAATTTTAGTTTTATTTATCTTTCATAGAGCTTTTCTGGAGATTTTGTGCATCGATTGCCTCTGTTAGGAGAAAGACAGGAGGTAATTGTTTTTTTGTTACATATTTCTGAGAGTAAAGTAGAAATTCTGAATTAATTTACTAATTTTCTTTTTTCCTGTTTCAGGCTAAGGAAAATGGAACAAATCTTACCTTTACTGGAGACAAAACTGTAAGTGTGGTAGGGAATTTAGGGCATCAAACATATTTTAGTGTTCTTATGTTTGTTTACTTTAAATTCTTATCTTGTGCTTACATTTAAAAAGAAACTTAAGAATGGAAGCTATATACCAAAACGTTAATAATGGTTATCTCTGGATGATATTGTGAGTGATTTTTATTTTCTTTGTGTTTTCTATATTTTCCATGTTTGCTACAGTCAGTCTATATTGCTTTGTAATTACCACCCTATAAATATTATTTGTAAATAGTAAGAAACTTTTAAGAAAGATTCTTAAACTCCAGAACTCCGTCTAAAATTATCTTGTGATAGACTATAATTGGAAGAGTATATCTCAAAATTTACCCTTTAAAAATGCACAGTTAAGAGGTTTTTAGTTCTGTGACCACCAATCACTATTTAATTCTAAACATCATCACCCCAGAAAGTAACCATGTAGTCTTTAGCCGTCACTCCTCATTCCTCTTTTCCTCCAGCTCTAGGCAACCACTGTTCTCTCTCTCACAATTTGTGACCTATGTCTGGCTTCTTTCACAATTTCGAACTCCGTCTTAACTTTTACTTGCTTCTTGTATAGAGCCTCAAGATCAGTGGGGGTGAGTAATTAGGGCCTACTCAGGTCTTGATTGGGCACATGTGCACCATTTGGCACATATGTGCCCAGCCCTGAGTGTACTTGGAGCCTTCTAGATTTCCAGGAATATCTCGAAGCTTTTCAAAACCCCTATGGACATGTTATTTCCAAATTTTCCTTTTAAGTTTTTAGTCAGCCTCTTGATAGCCTCACCTGGTAATGTCACTTCAGGCAGCTGTGATCTTTCACAGTTGCTGCTGAGTATTTCAAAAACTCCCTCAGTACAGGGTCCTTCCCACTGAATGAGCTCTGAAATCAGATCATGTAAAAGATACACCTGAGATTGGAGCTTTTCATCACCTACCAGACAGCTCTAGTGAATGGGCTTTAGGGGACCACCAGACTTTTCCACTGGCTGCCAAACTTCTGTTTTTCACAGCTGTTAAAATTGTGAGAACTTTGGTTTTAAGGAGCTTAGAAAAAGGTCAAGAAGTTACAGTGAACAAAACCACTACAGGCTTGCTTTTCTTGCTGAAATTCAGGTTCTTTTCTTGAGGAAACAGATCTCAGATGGGTTGCAAGTCTTCAGTTGATTTTGATAATTTTTACCCATATTCTTGTTGCTTTTACTGGTGAGTGTATTTTCAGGGATCTTTATTCTGCCATTCTGGATTTGTCCCCACTCTCCCTACCCTGATTATAGTTGTACAAAATTTTAACCTAAAAAGTTAGGCATGGTAAGCTTCATTAAATTGTTTTTTTTTTTTAAAACAGCATCCATTGGGCTTTTTCTTGTTCACTGTCAGCTATTTAGAAAATATACATCAGTGAAAAGAAGAAAATAATCTTCTGTAATACTACCACACACTGATAGATTATAAACATTTATCTTCTAGTATTTTGTCTGTTTGCATATTTATATTGAATTAAAAATGAGAATGTTATGTACTATATTGAAGCTTTTTAAAAATTTTAGCAATATAAGATGGACAGCTTTCCAGTTCAGTAAATATTGTATGGCATTGTTATTTCAATGACTGCATAGAGTTTTATTATATGAATATGTTGCAATTTATTGGATTATCTGTTTTTGGACATTTTTATGTTTCATTATCCTGCAGTTGGAAACAGTGCTGTGGTGAATATTCTTGCAGATGTATTTGTTTTTAGATCTTTTTTTCTGGTTTCAGAAGAATTCTGTGTTGGTGAACATTTGCTTCAATAACTTAAAAGTAAAAATTTTCCTTTTAAGACCAGAAAATAAAAAATTGAAAGTCTAAGTAGTGGTGCCTCCTTTCAGACATGAGGAAGAAGCAGCCAAGCATTTTCTGTGTTTATCTTGTCTTTCTGTTATAGTCTTGCTTTTCTGAAGGTCCATAGTCTCTCTGGTATGTAAGGCAACAAATCCTTTGGTGGCTTTTTGCTAAGGCTGTGCACAGACTAACTGGCCTTGGAATAGATAACCAGTTCCACAAGCATGGTGGCTATTAATTCTACTTCCTTGACTTTGGGGGACAGTGACTCTTGGCTTTTCATATAGCCTAGCTAAGATCAAATATTTTATATAAATATAAGACCTTGTTAGCAGAAACTGTGGTGGTCCTGAGAAGGGCATTGAACGAAGGGAATTAGATTCAGGAATTGGTGTTTATAAGTTACTGATGTCATTATTGGTGGTTTTTTCCAGGTGATTTAAACTAAATTTCTTTAGTTTGTTTGGGATATCTCTGTAAAATACAACCTGGCATCCTTTCATGACTTGGTTAAAAGTGAAGTGAAGTGAAAGTTGCCCAGTTGTGTCCGACTGTTTGTGACCCCAAGAACTACACAGTCCATGGAATTCTCCAGGCCAGAATACTCGTCTGGGTAGCCTTTTCCTTCCCCAGGGCATCTTCACAACCCAGGAATCAAACCCAGGTTTCCCGCATTGCAGGCAGATTCTTTACCAGCTGAGCTACAACAGAGACTCAATTTAGTGATTTAAGCTGAGGTTTCCCTCATTAAAAGTTATATGTGAGTAATTTATTATCTAATCTACTTTATCACACTGTAAGCCTGTTTGTTTTGCCTACTGTGTTAATCAGTAAAAGTGAAGGAATTGACCATGTTTCTAGGCACACTCTGGAATGAAATTTTATATTTTGTAATTAACCTGTGTTCTCAATTCTTAAGATTGGAAGATTTGATGTCTTCTTTCCACTGTAGGTAATGCATGATCCATTGAAAACTTGGCAAGATGCACCATACATTTTTATTGTACATGTTGGCATATCATCCTCCAAGGAATCATCAAAAGAAAATTCACGAAGTACTCTTTTTACCAGTAAGTACATTTTGTTTCTTTTTATCACTTGTATTACTACTGTCTGGTTGTGTCGTATGGTGGCTAGTGTCAAATTGCTTTAAAGAGGGAATAAACGAAGAATGTTGTCAAGTAGAAAAATTGAGGGAGAGAAATTAACATTTTTCTGCATCCAGTGTGAACAAGATACAGTCTTAGGTACTCCACTTATATTTTATTACTGTGTATTATAGATATTAGATTTCATTTCCCTTCATTTGATACTCCTGCTTTTAACTTTTTCAGTTAATATCATGTTCTCAATAGACTAGTTAAAATTTAGTTACTAAGTCAAGACTTGGACATTTTTAAATTAATGGACTTGTATAATTTTTTAATGTCTCAGTTTTTCTTACTATTCTCCTTTCTATTTTTGCCACCCAGTTCAGGGAATCATCACCTGGAATTTTACAGTAACTTATTAATTAGTCTTGTTTTCTGTAGTTTCTTTTTTTTTATTTCTTCCTTTTTTGCAGTTTTCTTCCCTTCCCTGCCTTTTCAAGTAGAATATTGAATAGAAGCAATGATGGTGGACATCCTTATCTTGCTCCTGACTTTATTGGCAGTATTGGCACATTTCACCATTGAGTATGATATTTACTATAGAGTTTTCAAAATATTCTGTTTCAAGATTTTTTTTTTTTAAGAATGAATACTCAGTTTTATGGAATCTTTTAATCGAGTTTATTAAATTGATCATATAGATTCCTCATTTAATCTGTTGTTGTGATGCATTATATTAACTGATTTTTTAGTGCTAAACTGTTCTCAAATTTCTGAGATGCCATTTTTGGCCTTGATACACACACACACACACACACACACACACACACGTAGCTGGATTCTATTTTCCAGAATTTTATTTAGAGTTTTCTGTCTATGTTCAAAGTAAAATTGGCCTAATATTTTAGTTTCTTGTGTATCTTCTATGGGTTCTAATGTTCAAGTTATTGCTAATCTCATGCAATGAATCAAAGAATGCCCCCTGTTTTTATATTCTGTTGAACAGTTTTGGTAAGGATGGAATTATCCATTCCTTAAATGTTTGATAGAACTTACTTATGATAGTGTTTTGGCCTGATGTTCTTCTTTTTCCCCCATGAAGATTTTAATCAAGTGATTTTTTTTCTTTAATAGTAATAAATATTTTAGTTTTTCTATTTTTCCTTGAATTGGGATTTTTCTTTTTTTCTTCCCCCTGAGAAATTTTCCATTTCATTCAAGGTTTTAAATTTGTTGGCATAAAGTTAGTAATGATATTTCTTTTACCAAAGAAAAAATTTTTTTTAATTCTTAGTATTGCTTTTATGCCTTCTCTTTTTAACTTGCAAAATCTTTCTAGGATTCTGTTTTACTATATTTTTATTGCAATTAACCACTCTTTTACTTTGTTAATTTTCCTGTTTCATTGTCTTTCATTAATTTTTATTCTTATTTTTATTTCATTTGACTTAATTTTAAACTTTTGTTTTATGGATTCTTGTCTGGAATGTTTAATTCCCAAGACCAGAGATGGGTCTTATTCTCCATAATAATATGGAATATAGCAGATCTAGGCAAACCAGAGGTGACCTGGCAGTATATCCTCCAGACCCATGGCTTTCTAATGGGCAGTAGCCTCATTGAACAGTTGCTAGTGTTTATTTTGAACCTTCTTTCTTTGAAAAGGATGGAGAAGAAACCCTGCTCCCTCCACTTCAGCCTCTTCATTCATCAGATGGTTCTGTTCCCCCTTTATCTTGAACACCTGCTATTTTCAGTGATCTAGTAGAAGCTGCATGCTCAACTACTTTGGGACCCAGAGTCCACCTTGACCATGGGTTCAGTCTCAGTCACTGTTCTGCGTTTTTATTCTGTTTTGATATGTGGAGCTGTTTATCTTTTCAAGCTTATGTCCTTTTTGTTTCCTCTCTCTTTTTTTGTTTTTGCTTTATCCATCAGTCATTTGGAACTAAGAAGGTGATACTCAAAACTTAAGTACCCCTTGGTGGGAGCCCTGAAATTCTCTTAAGACAATTTTATCTTCTTTCTTCCCTTCATTAAAATCTTTGGTATTTTCTTTTACCTATAAAATATCCAATTCTGCAGCAAGACTTAGAAAACTTCACAGATTATTCCAGTTTACCTTCTGCTGTGTGTCAGAATGCTACTGTATAGTACCATGTGCAGCCTCAGAACTACATGTCCTTTAAATGTATCCTGCATTTTCACAACCATGATCATTTTCTTTCGTCATGTAATGTCCTCTGCCTGGATGGCTTTTTACTTTGTCATAGAAAATATACATCCTTCTGGGGCTGGCTCAGGGGGGACAGTTCTCTGTTGCTTTCCAACTCCCTCTCACCTGGGGATGGTAATCCACTTGGTGGCAGAAAACGTGCGTCTTTCCATCTCCTATATTTTCCATAATGTGTGTCACATGGTAAGTGCTCAGAAAATGTGTGTTATATTTTAGTATAGGACAGGGATTAGCTTTAGAGTGCCAGATAGTAAATGTTCTCTCTGCTGCAACTACCCAGCTCTGCCCTGTGGTGTAGATATAGCCATTGACAGTACGTAAGTGGATGTGATTGTTTTCCAATAAAACTTTGGAATGGTTGGCCAAATTTGGCCCATGCACTGTATTTTGCTGACTTCTGCTGTAGAGTAAATAGAGAATGTGACAGATATTTACGAAGTATTTATATTTACTCTTTCATTAAATTAAGAAGGTTTAGATTACTAACCAGTTTGGCTATGAAATTTTTGTGATTGCTAATATGGGATGCTCCTTTTCTTCATATAAGAATTGGGTCTTACTTTTAATAGTGGTATGTCCCTTTTGCTTGATAAAAATTGGTAAGAAATATTTGTTGCATTGTCTGTATCTGGAGATAGATGTCACTTCTCAGATAAAGCAGTTTATTTATTAATCATACCTAAAATTTATCCAAGTAGTTTTTATCAGTTACAGTTTAAAAGTAGTTATAGGTTTACTTCAGTAAGGCAGCTCTGTCACATTCTTGTTGGTACTGTTATTTGTTTTGCTTCATTAAACACTGTTATTATTAAGCACTTTCTGAAAATGATATGTTAATAGTAGGAAAGTTAAGTAAAATTGAAGTAGGTAAAAAAGAAATAAAGCAATAGGAAAACATAGGCCAGGAGAGAGAAGAGGCAAAGAGGGTGACAGAATGAAGAAATGAAGCCCTGTACTTTGCAAAGCATGTTAGTGATGTAAGAAAAAGCATATGTGAAGTATGTTTGGAGTTTAGAGGAGATGAGGAATAGTTCCAGTTGGGCAGCTCACCAGGCCTTATGCATGAAATACATTCATCTTGGTCTTTAAAGGACATGAGTATGAGAACAGAGGACTTTTCTACTAAAAATGGTGATGGAGCCAGAGACCTGTGCAGGACACAGCATGAACCATCAGAGTACTTCATGATTGAAATGGTTAAAAGTAAATTACCCAATGGAATTTTCATTAATTTCATCAAACAAATATCAGATGATGTTTCTGTTTAATTTTTTCATCCTTTACATTAATTCTGAGGACTGTGTTTTGGCAGTGACTGTTGAAGTGAAAGGTCCCTATGAATACCTCACGCTTGAAGAATACCCACTGATGATTGTAAGTGAACTTAAATTCTTTAACCTCAACATTAAATGTGTTTAATTTGTTTTGAGGCAGTATTAAAGACTTGTTCCTGAACAGTTCAGAAAATACTGCTTGTAGTTCTGTACTTCTTACTAGAATGTGATCTTGGGAGTGTCAGTGAACCCCTCCATGGCTCATTTTCTCATTTATAAACGGAAGAAGTCAATGACTTGGAGAATTTTAGAGTTGGAGAGTACCTGATTCACTTTTGACATCTCTTAGATCCAAAATGGAGTACTTAAAAAACTCTGTAGTTTCTGATCCCACTTAGTATGACTAAATGATGATGCTTTCTCCTTTTCAGTTGTGTCTGTCTGAAAACATCCTTAATCTGTTTTCAGGTTTCTTTTTGTTCATGATTGTTGTTTTTCCCTTGTACTTTTATAGTTTTCCCACTTTGGTGTTTCATAGCCTTCAGCAGTATCCTAACCCTGCCTTGCCTTTTTTCCTCTCTGTGTTGTCTTCATTTAAATCATTTTTGATTGTGAGCTGAAAAAAACCTTTTGATACAGAAGAGTGGTCACTCTTGATGACAAGTCCTGAGGCAGTCTCCCTCTGCCCAAGAGGAGACAATTTTTTCATCTTAGTATTGAACTTCACAGAAATAAATAAAAATTTTTTAAATAGAAGGTGTAATATGTATATTTTTTATAATATGTTAGGACTATGTGTAGATTCTAAATTGGCTCTTGGCCCTAATCCTTCTTTTTTTCTTTTACCCACTTGGATGACAGTTTTTCATGGTGATGTGTATTGTATATGTCCTGTTTGGTGTTCTGTGGCTGGCATGGTCTGCTTGCTATTGGAGAGATCTCCTGAGAATCCAGTTTTGGATCGGTGCTGTCATCTTTCTGGGAATGCTTGAGAAAGCCGTCTTCTATGCAGAATTTCAAAACATCCGATACAAAGGAGAATCTGGTATGTACCGAAAAATGTTTGACAGTTTGTGAGTGATTGGTAGGTGAGACTAAAGAACAGTTTTCCCAAGGTCAGCACTCATTAAGTAGATGTAGCTTTTTAGTTACTTGATTATGATAACAACTTAAGCAGAATCACTGTGATTGTGACATTGTTTTTAATCTCTTAACTTGTGGTGTCAGTAATTTAAGAGTAAGGTATGGTAAGTCGCTCAGTCATATCCAACTCTTTGCGACCCCATGGACTGTAGCCTACCAGGCTCCTCCGTCTGTGGGATTTTCCAGGCAAGAGTACTGGAGTGGGTTATTATTTCCTTCTCCAGAGGATCTTCCTGACCTAAGGATTGAACCCAGGTCTCCCGTATTGTAGGCAGACACTTTACCGTCTGAGCCACCAGGGAAGATTTAAGAATAATTTTGTTGAAATATACTAAAAAATGTTGAAACGGTAGTGGCCATTTTGGGAATTCAACCATCATTGAATCTTAGTTGCTGTTGATTTTTAAGGTACCATTATTACATGCATCTAAGAAATAAGAAAGAAAGTAAATACTACTAATTTAATTGTAAGATGCCATTGATTGTAAGACACACCTTGATTTCAAAGCTACCTTAGGGGTGTGGGGGTGGTATCTATTTGGTAAAATATAATAATACCGTGAAAATAGAAGAGTATTTGTGGTTTAATAAGGTGAACAGATAATGATAGAAATTGTTTTGTGCTGAAGTGTTTTTTGATAGCTTCAGTTCTCTCATCAGACCATACATATAATTATTTTTTCATTTAATTATTAGTAACCGTTATTGTAAGATATACTAATTAGATCTTTCCCTAGTCTTTGAAATGGCTTGAAAATAATAGATGTAAAAAAGAGTTGAAAATTCTGTGTTTGTGTTTTCTGTGCTGTATTTCACACTTTTTTTTTTTTTAATGGGAGGAATTCTCCTTAGATGCTATAAATTATTCAAATAGGGTAAGGTATTCTGAGGTTTTAGTGATGTGGGAGGTGGAGAGGGAAAGTAAATTGACACACCCAGATTACTATCCACATGAGGAAGATCCTAAATAATATCAGCTTCTACTGGTAAACATTGGCAGAATCGGTATTCTTTTCAAGTAGGACTGATGTCAGTGTTTGTTCTGAAGAATGTTAGAAATCTACATTTTGGGTCTACAATTGCACCTTTTCCCAAACTTGGATTACATGCTGCAGTGTTTCTCTGTTTTTTTCTTTCTCACAGTCCAGGGTGCCCTAATCCTTGCAGAGCTGCTTTCTGCAGTTAAACGCTCACTGGCTCGAACCCTGGTCATCATAGTCAGTCTGGGATATGGCATAGTCAAGTAAGTATTGCCTTTAAGTGTTGTCTTCCTATACGGAAGAGCAAATTAAAATGCTGATTAAATTGAAACAGTGTTTCAGGTTCTCAGTGTAGTTCTGAAAGAGTTTATATAAGAGATAGGTATGAAGTCAAAAACATCTGAAATTTTGTAGATTCGCAGAAGTTGGAAAAACCTTAGTGTTTGATTTCACTGGTTAGAATTCAAGGAGCATCTACAGGAAACCTGCAATTTAGCAAATGACATTGAAACATCAAATTTTTAGAGTAAACTTATTGTCTTTACTCTTCCAAAATATTCTTGAAAATCAGATTTTTTGAATAGGAAGAGTGTTCTTGGGTGCCTTCTATATATTAGACTTTGTTCTAGGTCCTAGGGATACAGCAAGAAAACAAAAGACTTGGAGCTTACATTTATGGGGGGGCTGGTGCACAGACAAAGGTATTTGAGTGAAAAATCTAATGTGTCAGTGAGCAGATAAAGCAGGGAAAGGGTATAGAAAGTTCTAACCAGGAGGGGGAACTTGAAATTATAATTATGGTGGTCAAGGAAGGCTTCACTTAGTGACATTTAAGAAAAGATCCAGGTTAGTGAAAGAACTATATATACACCCAGGGGAAGAGATGCTAAGATGTGGTCAGATTCTTTTATATTTTGAAGATGGAGAAAATGGACTTTGCTGATAGAGCAAATATATGATATGAAAAAAACGAATCAGGGATGATGCCAACGATTAATGTTTTGCCCTAAGCAAGTAGAAGGATGGAAGTGACATTAACTGAGTTCAGGAAGATTTTAGGTGGAATAATTTGGAGTAGAGCCAGGATTAAGAGTTCAGATATCCAAACGAGGGAAGTCGGAGGAAAAAATTAGGGCAGAGAGATAAATTTGGCAGTCAGGGCATCAGTTCAGTTCACTTCAGTAGCTCAGCCGTGTCTGACTCTTTGCAACCCCATGAATCACAGCACGCCAGGCCTCCCTGTCCATCACCAACTCCCGGAGTTCACTCAAACTCATGTCCATAGAGTCGGTGATGCCATCCAGCCATCTCATTCTCTGTCGTCCCCTTCTCCTCCTGCCCCCAATCCTTCCCAGCATTAGGGTCTTTTCCAATGAGTGGCCAAAGTATTGGAGTTTCAGCTTTAGCATCAGTCCTTCCAAAGAACACCCAGGACTGATCTCCTTTAGGATGGACTGGTTGCATCTTCTTGCAGTCCCAGGGACTCTCAAGAGTCTTCTCCAGTACCACAGTTCAAAAGCATCAATTCTTCGGTGCTCAGTTTTCTTCACAGTCCAACTCTCACATCCATACATGACCACTGGAAAAACCATAGCCTTGACTAGACAGACGTTTGTCGGCAAAGTAATGTCTCTGCTTTTTAATATGCTATCTAGGTTGGTCATAACTTTCCTTCCAAGGAATAAGTGTCTTTTAATTTCATGGCTGTGGTCACCATCTGCAGTGATTTTGGAGCCCCAAAAAATAGTCTGACACTGTTTCCACTGTTTCCCCATTCATTTCCCATGAAGTGATGGGACCAGATGCCATGATCTTAATTTTCTGAATGTTGAGCTTTAAGCCAACTTTTTCACTCTCCTCCTCCATTTTCATCAAGAGGCTTTTTAGTTCCTCTTCACTTTCTGCCATAAGTGTGGTGTGGTCTGCATATCTGAGGTTACTGATACTTCTCCCGGCAATCTTGATTCCAGCTTGTGCTTCTTCCAGCCAAGCGTTTCTCATGATGTACTCTGCATATAAGTTAAATAAGCAGGGTGACAATATACAGCCTTGACGTACTCCTTTTCCTATTTGGAACCAGTCTGTTGTTCCATGTCCAGTTCTAACTGTTGCTTCCTGACCTGCATACTGGTTTCTCAAGAGACAGGTCAGATGATGTTATTTAAAGCCTTGAGATAGGATGTGACCATCAAGGAAGTGAGTGTATATAAAGAGGTCAAAGGATTGATCCCTTGAACTATTATTATTTAGAAGTCAACGAAGTGAAGTAGAATTGTTGTAGTTCAGTTACTCAGTCATGTCCAACTTCTTGCAACTCCATGGACTGCAGCACAGCAGGCTTCTCTGTCCTTCACCGTCTCTCAGAGTTTGCTCAGACTCAACGTCCGTTGAGTCGATGGTGCCATCCAGCCATCTCATCCTCTTTCATCTCCTCCTCCTGCTTTCAATCTTCCCCAGCTTCGGGATTTTTTCAGGGCAGAGGAAATATAGAAGTGACCAGTGAAGTGGGAGACGAAGCTAAAGACTGTTTCGAGAAGGGAGTGATTAATTGTGTCAAGTAAGAGGATTGAGATGTGAACATGGGCTTTAACTACATGAATGATATTAGTGACCTTAAATAAGAATGGTTTTGGTGAGGAGCAGAACAGAAAGCTCGATTGGAGTGAGTTTAAGAGAAAATAGGAGGAATTCTTTTAAATAGGGGAGAGGAATTAGGTATCAGTTCAGTTCAGTTCAGTTGCCCAGTCGTGTCTAACTCTTTGCAACCTTATGAATCGCAGCACGCCAGGCCTCCCTGTCCATCACCAACTCCCTGGCAACCCACTCCAGTGTTCTTGCCTGGAGAATCCCAGAGACAGAGGAGCCTGGTAGGAGGCCGTCTATGGGGTCGCACAGAGTTGGACACGACTGAAGCGACTTAGCAGCAGCAGCAGCAGCATGTCCATTGAGTCGGTGATGCCATCCAGCCATCTCATCCTCTGTCGTCCCCTTCTCCTCCTGCCCCTGATTCCTCCCAGCATCAGGGTCTTTCCAATGAGTCAACTCTTCGCATGAGGTGGCCAAAGTATTGGAGTTTCAGCTTTAGCATCAGTCCTTCCAAAGAACACCCAGGGCTGATCTCCTTTAGGATGGACTGGTTGCATCTTCTTGCAGTCCCAGGGACTCTCAAGAGTCTTCTCCAGCACCACAGTTCAAAAGCATCAATTCTTCGGCACTCAGCTTTCTTCCCAGTCCAACTTTCACATCCATACATGACCACTGGAAAAACCATAGCCTTGACTAGACAGACGTTTGTCGGCAAAGTAATGTCTCTGCTTTTTAATATGCTATCTAGGTTGGTCATAACTTTCCTTTATAGGTAGTTATTTTCAAGGAGTTTTGCTTTAAGTGGAATTAAAGAAATGGGGGACCTTAATTTTTAAAATTTATTCGTTTATTTAAGAGAGTTTTGCTTTAAATGGGATTGGGGTTCTCACTTTTGCAATTTATTTATTTGTTTAATGCATGTGGTTGCTTCCTGTAGGCCAGGAAACATTCTGGATTTCTAAGATAATACCAGTGGGGAGATAAATTCCTGTCCATTTGCAGTTTTTCTAGCATGTAACAAAATGTAAGAATAGGCATTGGTAAGGCTTAGGTAGACATGATTTAAGGTAGTGCATCTCACACTATAATGCTCTAATGAATCATCTTGGGGTCTTGTTAAAATGTATATTTCGATTAAAAGGTATTTTGAATTTCAAGAGTCTAAGATTTTTCCTCGGATGACACTGAAGCTACTCAGACTTTTCATATTTTGTTGAATTTTGAGCATAATAACAGGCTATTTAATGAGTTTTAATAAGATTTTGGCTATATTAAAGAACTGTTAAAAATTTTAGATTTGATAATGATATTGTGGTTATGTTTTCTCAAAGTCCATATTTGTTTAAAATATACAGAAATACATATATATAAAAGGTAAGATTTCTAGGATTTGTATCAGGATAATATGGGGGATGGAAAGTGGATGAGATGTTCATGAGGCAGGATTAGTTGTAGGTTGATGGCTTTTGGAGGTGGATAATGGGTTTATAGGGGTTCATTATACTATTGAATATATTTCAGGATTCTCTATAATAAAAAGGTTTTGAAAAATTTAGTAATAAGGGACTGGATCTCAAGTTCTAGTGTTTACTGTCTTGATTTAAAACCATACATCTATTTGAGGTTTTTTTTCGGGTAGATCAGGTATGTCTGGCTTATCTCTGTTAAGTTGTTAGCCTGTGTTAATCAACATGAGTTTCTATTACTTAGCTTGTCTTGGGGTTTGTTGCATTTGTACTCAGCTATCTCTTTTCTTCCTCTTTAGGCCTCGCCTTGGAGTCACTCTTCACAAGGTTGTGGTAGCAGGGGCCCTTTATCTTTTGTTCTCTGGCATGGAAGGGGTCCTCAGAGTTACTGGGGTCAGTATTGCTCAATCTGATTTTTTGTGATCATTCTCCATTTTGTGATCATTTTGTTTTTGCCTTGAAGTTAATTAGAAGTGTCTGTGGGCTTCTTTACTGTTTTCCTCTAAGTCACCTTTGGGCTCTGGTTTCCAAAACGTATGTATAATTTATTTTTCTTTTTAATCTCTTAGAGCTTTATAAATTTAATGTATGATGAGGAGTGAATGCTTTCCCACCTGCCCCCAAATTACTACTTATTTACTAGTTCCTCAATGGGAAGCAGCAATGGAGCAGTGGGCTCCATTCTTGCATAAGTGACAAGCATTGTAATCATGCATTTTCTGGTTAATCTAATTTTTGTTTTAAAGTGACAGTGCTCTTTGCTTAACCAAGACGTGCATTTCAGAGGTTTCTTAAAATTGAACTGATTATGTTTTATATAATTATTGAGAATTCCATAATTATGCCTTTATCAGGGATGAAAACCAAAGCGCTGAGATATATGATAAAGAAATTTATGTTAGAGCTGGTTTAATTTGAAGAAGTGGGCCTCCCTAGGTCATTACTCTCTGTTATAAATTGTCAGATTAAAGATGGTAAATGCTGTAAACTTTTCTCTCAATTAAACTGAGCTTAGTAAGTTTTGCAACAAATGAAACACTGTGGATGCACATTTGGTTTTCAAGTTGCACTGTCCTCTGTATGTAATTTTCTTAGACTTTCAGCAACTTTAACCCTCTGTCAATTTCATTTTCTTTCTCCTACTACTGTAGTATTTTTCTTATCCCTTGACTTTGGTAATAAACCTGGCCCTCTCAGCAATTGATGCCTGTATTATTTTATGGATATCCTTTCAATAATGCCCTGGTGATTTGAGTAATTAGGATTGAATAAGTAAATAGTATCTTAAACTTAGGAAAACAAGCAGCATAATTTTGGGGACAGATACTTACTTGCCTTACATCTTATTTTGAGATGAGCTTTTTTCGTAAAATACATTGTATACAATTCTAGAAACCAGTAATTCTTAGTATATAAATGATGCAGAAAGTTTTGAATGTGAAAAGGGTCTTTGATTTACAGCCAAAATCAAAATGATGGGAAATGATAGGTTGGGATGGGAGCATATACTGCCATAACATTTTTGGTATAGTCACTTCTTAACGTGGATCTTAATATGCTAAGAACTCTATGCTGGTTGTCCCTTATTAGTTAGCAACATATTTCACTGTGTTGAGATTGTAGTCAACAGGCTGTGTGAAGTGCTAACAGCTGTATGTTCTGCATGATGGTTTATCAGAAGGGAAGAATGGTGTAGGTGCCACGTGTTACTCCACTTTGTTTTCTTTCAGTTCAAATGCAAAAATCACTCCAGCTGATTATATAAATGCAGAATCACGTGCTGATTTCTTCTCTATGACTCTCTGGACATCTGTTTTTTCACCATCTCTTTTTCTTTGTCTGCAGGCCCAGACTGATCTTGCTTCCTTGGCCTTTATCCCCTTGGCTTTCCTAGACACTGCCCTTTGCTGGTGGATATCCTTCTCATTGGCTATTTTGATGGCCATCCATTTTCTCCTTTTGGAGAACATGATCTTTCTGTAAAGGATTTTTTTTTTTTTAACCAGTTTTGTTGATTACTCCTTAGTCTGGGATTAGGGAATTTTCAGTCTAACAACCTGAGGCCTGAGGTAAGCAGTTTTCTTGTTTTGTTCTTAATTTTTCAAATTGCATCCGAAATCAGTGACTGTATCTGAGCACAAAATACAAACTTCTGGCTTTCCTTTTATTTATTTACTTTTTACACCTACCTCTCCTCCTTTTTTAAAAAATGAACTTTGATTTTGGACTAATTTGTGCATCCCACTTAGTGTTAGAGTAACTGGCTGCTCTGCCATTTCTTTCAGCCTCTAGGAATATTAAATGCTTTGAAAACTATGAAAAAATTTTGATTCTTAAAATATGGTTTTGAAACTCCATAAGGTTATTTGACTCTTAAAATTCTGTATGAGTTTAGCAGATTTAAGTCCTTACAGGTCAAATGTTTTGAACCCCTGTTCAGAAGGTGACTTGGAATTGTCTGAAGGCTTCCACTCTTTGAAGTAAATATTGATTCATTTACAGGTGAAGTCAACCAGCACACAACAGACAAATTTCTTTTTCTCCTGCTTCTTAAAAATAAATACTATTTATTAGAGATTTGGCCTATTGAATGAAGGACTTGAGTTTTGGGATTTCTGTCTTTTTTTTTTTTTTTGGTTTTTATTTATATGCTCCTAGGTATAATTGTGCAATATTATTGTCTTAATAAACTAATGTCATAAAAGGCTGAATATAAAAAAATAATTTTATGAATTTAAGTAGATTGTCATTTATCAAAGATCTTTGAAATTAAAGTGTTTTGGTTCAAATGATCAAGCTTTCCTACATCAGTATCTTTCAAGTGTGCTTTGTGAACCTCTATAAATATTGGGAGGAATGAAGAGGAAAGTGGGACAAGACCAAACAGTGAGATAACGCAGTGTTTAGGTAGCAGCTAGATATTTGTCAAAGCACAGACCAAGCTCCAGCTCACTCATTTTTGTGTCTGTTCATTCTGAAAGTTAGACATGAGGGCAGCTATCCTCTTTAGTAGTCATCAGTTCCCCTTCTGTCTTCTGTGGCAACTCCTCCTTGGGAATAATGTTCTGAAAATGGAAAGTCATTACTTTTAGAGGCCAATTGCCTGGAATACTCAGCCAATTGTAATTGTACCATCCTTTTAATTCAGGATCAATCTAGCAGCGGATGGTAGTTTTCTTAATATTACACAAGGAATCTAAGTGTAGAACTGTAGAAGGTTGTAGTCATAAGTATTTATGACCCTAGGCTGGATTAGCTGGGACAGTGAGAACAGAGATACTTAACCTTAGAGGAAGAGAGAAAATAATGCTGACTCCTATTCCCTTGCCTGAGACTCATTTTCATTTTCTTCCATTTGTCTTCATTTTCGTTTTCATTTTTTTTTCTCTAGAAAGCTGCTTCCTATCTTAATTTCTCAATTTTTAATAATTTTTCTCTTCTTTTTTTTTCTTTTTCCATTCTCCTTTTATCCTGGTTTTATCTTCTCTTCAGTATCTCATTGAAAATGAAGACTTTCCTATTAATCATGGTGAGGCCTGGGAGTGTTTGTGAGATTGAGAATAAGCAAGCTGTAAGGCCTCTTATCATTAAGATAAGATCCTCAGAGAAACTTGAGAATTAATTTACTAGCTTATTGTTTTTTTCTGAATGTTGATTTCCTTGACCTTCAAACACATATTTATTAGCCTGACTCAAACAATGAAGCTATTAAAACTTAGGAGGAACATCGTAAAACTCTCTTTGTATCGACATTTCACCAACACACTTATCTTGGCAGTGGCAGGTAAGTCTTCCTGATGTTTAAATGGGATCCTTTTAGAGTAGAGATTCTTAACCTGAGAGGTCATAGGTGGGCTTTTTAAAATTACATAGAAGAGTTTTGTGCATTTTATTTAGGAAAGGGGTCTTTAGCTTTTGTTATTCTCCAAGGGTTCTGTGGTTCAGAAGAGATTGAGAATCACTTAGTTTAAGTATAATAGATGAAGAATAATTGCATTTACTTTCTTATATAGTTCTTAGTATATCTCTATCCTGTATTCATTCTTTTTTCTTGAGGCAAGTTAGTTTCAGTGCCATATAGCATTCATATTTATTTTAGAAGACATTAATTAATACTTCCTTGTTATAGAATTTTAGGTCAGGATATGCTGCCTTTATATTCCTTCCATGTCTGTTACTAAGCATGCGTAAAATATAGGCATTAGGTAGACCATAGCCAAAGTAGGCTTATTTTTTGCCTTTTGGCTCTTGTAACCAGTATAGTGAGGTCTGGCCTATGACTGGAACCAACAGTTGTGTTTGTTTTACAGTCATTTTATCAACCCTTTCCCCCCATTTGACTGGCTAACAAAAAAATTAACATTTACAATATTAAGGATAAAGGAAGGGGAAAAAATTATTGATGTTGCTGGGAAAAGCCATATTTTCACTACTGTCTTTTCCAGTTCTCAGGGTTACTGAAGTAGTTAGATACTAAACAATACTACTCTTTAAGTACAGAAATTTTTGACAAGAGTGCATATCGTGGGCCTTATATCGAGTAGTTAAGTAGTTTTGTATTGAATAAGTATGTTAAAATAACAAAGTGTGGTGATCATGTTTGGGGGTTCAGGATGTGTGAGATTCCACTTAACCAGAATTGAAGGATGTAATGGGAGATATAAACCAGCATTCACACTGACCAGGTTTGTTTTTTCTATTTCCTTTTAGCATCTATTGTGTTTATCATCTGGACAACCATGAAGTTCAGGATAGTGACTTGTCAGTCGGTGAGTTAACAAACAACATACATTTAGGAACAGTGTACCGTTTGTTGTACACAGACAGTTATGTTGATGACAGTGGTAAGGTTTGCATTTTATAAAAAATTAGGGTTAGGTCTTCATTCTGGGAGTTAGAATGTTTCTTTCCTCCTGAGTATTTTATATATACCATATATGATATATACTAGTAGTTCAAGAGAATTTTATAAATGATAACCAGAGACTCTCATAACCCAGTCTTGCCTTAACTGAAGATTCTCAAACAAGAAATCCAGAGTCTTAAGCATTAAGTTTGTGTGAATAATGCTGATCTGAGTAAAAACCATGTCCTTAAGATCTGGGCACAAAGAATATGGCCAGTAACATTTCTTTGGAGGGAGCTAAAGCTCTATTTTGGTAAAATTAAATAAATAGAAGTGAAAATTATTAAAAAATAACAATCTGATATTATTTTCTCTTACCTTGTTTAAAAACCCTTCCCTAAAGATTCTCAGCTATAATGAAGCATTGACAGGTACTCTGTCTGCTTAGTGCCTTTTCTTTAGTAAACACTACAAGGAAAGAAATTAGGTTCATTTACTTTGTATCCTAAGCACGTGGCACAGTGCTTATTAGCACATAACCGGCCCTTTTAGTAAATATAAGCTGAATGAATAAATAAGTGGTTCTTGTTCTTTGCAAAGGGCTTTGCGAACAGCTGGTTAAGATGATATATTAATATATAAATTTTTCTCCCCTTTTGGTAGGATTGGCGGGAGCTGTGGGTGGATGATGCCATTTGGCGGTTGCTATTCTCCATGATCCTTTTTGTCATCATGGTTCTCTGGCGACCATCAGCGAATAACCAAAGGTTTGGGGACACTTCTTATTCAAGCTGATAACCACTAAATGAATGTGTTATCAATTAGGCATGGTTCAGTGAGTGACACTGTTAGGGCTGTGTCATATAATGGAAATGATACTTTGTGGGTCCATATTTAGGAAATTGGGCTCATGTCTTAGCTCTCCTGTTAATTTGAGCTGTGATTTTTGACATGCTGCCTCTCTTCATCTCTCTGAGCCTTTAGTTTTCTCTTCATATAATGAGGGAGGAAATTGATACCTATTGATAGGAGGTCCTTGTCAGTTCTGACATCTTCTGTTAATATTTGTATGGGTAAATAAAAGGGAAGTAGATTGTGACAGTTTTAATGGGAGTATCACCTATCTACTTTCCAGGAGAAAACAATTTCTATAGTTTGTTAGCTCAGCTTACTGTAACAACAGAAAGGGTAAAATGAGAACTTAAGTGACTGTGGAATAAAAATTGATATGTGAATTTGCTTTATTTAACTGTAGGCTAATCTCAATTATTTAGGAATTAGCTGTCTTTA
Organism: Bos indicus x Bos taurus; assembly: GCF_003369695.1. Taxonomy (NCBI): domain Eukaryota; kingdom Metazoa; phylum Chordata; class Mammalia; order Artiodactyla; family Bovidae; genus Bos; species Bos indicus x Bos taurus. The sequence goes on along the minus strand of NC_040085.1, from coordinate 31,561,179 downwards.
TTTTGTTATTAGCTATACCTTTGTTTTCCTTGTTTTTCTCCTCTCTTCTTGTGCTTTAGACAGTTATGAGTTTATATCATACAACTGTACCACCAAAGAGGGAAAAGGTTGAGATGGTATAACCAAGGGTCTGGTGACCCTGCTTTACATTAATTTTTTTTTTAATAGATGTCTCATAGATTTATTTCTCTGTCATGTTATGTATTGATATATGTATATATACTCTTTTTATTGTCAGTATAGAAATTTATTTGAATTCAAAATAACATGGTTATATTTGGATAATGAGGTCCTGGTGCCTGGATATCATCAGCCTCTAGCCTCTGGTTGTGCTGGAAGGCGAAGCATGTTCACATTCAGAGCCTTCCAGATGCCACACGTTCTGCAGGATGCAGGCCTCCACAGTATTGCATGTAGAATATACTCGCCTTTGGCAGCCAGGCTGATGATTGATAGGTGTCAAAACTTATCCTTCTGAGCCTCAGTGAGTAGGGGAAGATTCTGAGCGTCAGCTCAGTGCTCAGCATATGTCCCGCAAGGAAACGCCATCAGCAGCTGCAATGTGGAAGCAGAGTTCCCCTTAACCAGCTCTCTAACGTTAGGCATACCCAGCAATTCCCCAAATATATAGACATCAGCACCTGGTGGATGAGGGTGGCTGGTGCTGCCCCCTTGACTGACTTGGCCAGGAGCAGAAATTGCTCTTCATTCTCCCTTGGCACGTTTATCTCAGCATTCGTGGCTGCACTGAGCTGAAGGGACCTGGGCTCAGGAAGTGTTAAGCTTCCATGTGGCTCTGCCGCCTTTCTTAATGAGGCTGCGCAGAGACCAGGGCCTCCTGCTGACTGCCTCCTCGTACTCTGGGTCAGACTCTGCAGGCCACCGCCTTGGAAGCTTTGTCTTCTAGTGTGCTACGCAGGCCACTGCTCTATCATTTCTGGCAGCTTCTCAGTCTTTGCTGCCACCTCCCTCTACAAATTGATCTGTTGATCTTCTGCTCATTTGCTGGCTATATCTATACACAAGAATTTTCCCTTCAGTCTTTTAAAAAAAAATGTTTGCTTTACCTCTCTGCCTTTCTCCTTTTTTAAAAGTACATTGTGCACAGTCCCTGTAACTGCAGTGTTAATAGCCTAATGTGATGTATTCTTCCACATTATATTCCTTGTTCACATGTGGAATCTTCTTTTACTCACTCAAAGTGCACTATGGAGTGCACAAGACAACTGGTTTAAATTAAACCATCTATTTTCATGGATGGCATTATCTATATTACATGGTACAGATGTACTACAATTAATTAACTTGTTTCATATTGATAGAATACAGTACATACAATACATTTGGCCTATTTCCACTTTGGGTGTTTCAGGGTTCCCAAGGCCACATATGTTTAAAAGGACTCATGAGACTCAGTATACAGTTGTACTTTTTTAAAAAAAATTGATTAATTGTTCTTTATTTTTGGCTGCACTGGGTCTTCACTGCTGCACAAGGGCTTTCTCTAGTCATGCGTGGACTTCTCGTTGCGGTGGCTTCTTTTGTGAAGAGCACAGGTTCTAGAGTGTGCAGGCCCAGCAGTTGCGTCTTGTGGGCTCTAGAGTGTGAGTTCAGTAGTTGTGGAGCACAGGCTTAGTTGCCTTGCAGCATGTGGAATCTTCCCAGAACAGTGTTCGGAACCCATGTTCCCTGCATTTGCAGGGGTATTCTTAACAACTGGACCACCAGGGAAATCCCAGAGCAAAGTTTATTACAGCAAAATGGTGAGATCAGCAAGAGAAAAAGACACAGGTAGAGTATAGAAGAATCCTTGTTTGCTGATGTTCTTCTCCTCCTCTAAGGAAGTATTTATACATCGTGCGTGCTTCTTTTCCCAACACAAAAAATACAGTAATGTTTCTGCCCATGGAATACCATTAGAGACTCAGCACTCAGGTTATTATTGGGGCCTGGCCACGTAAGCACCTTGTACCTTCCTGCCTGCCAAGTTTCTTCAGTCATACCTGACTTTGTGCAACCTGTCAGGCTCCTCTGTCCATGAGATTCTCCAGGCAAGAATACTGGAGTGGGTTGTTATGCTTTCCTCCAGGGGCTCTTCCCAACCCATGGGTCGAACCTGTGTCTCTTACGTCTCCTGCCTTGACAGGTGGGTTCTTTACCACTAGTGCCACCTGGGAAGCCCCACTTTGTACCTAATATGTACCAAAATTCCGAAAGCCCAGAAGCAAAGCACATTTTATTATAGACTGCATTGTACAGACAGCCTAGGTACAGTGTCCACCCTTAACCTGCTAGGCAACAGTTCAAGTACCAACTTACTGAACATCAGCCATGGAGCATCATTATAAGTAGATCCTTCTAAAGACCTGCTGTGGATGCAAACTGTTATATATAGAATGGATAAGCAAGGTCCTACTGTATAGCACAGGGTACTGTATTCTATATTCTATAGTAAACTATAGTGGAAAAGGATATAAAAAAGAGCGTATACATATGTATAACTGTATCACTTTTCTTTACAGAAGAAATTAACACAACATTGTAATCTATACTTGATAAAAGAAAAATAAAAATTATGGATACTTTTAAAAAAACCCAGCTTCAATCTAAATAATGGCCTGTAAATAAACAGTAAATATTACTGTATTACTATAATAGTAAATATTACTGTAAATAAATACCTTGTATGCACAGGAACATTAAAAATAGGAATAAGCTATAAGAATGTTTTAAATACCCTTGTACATTTTACCAACCCAAACTTGGGCTTGCTTGCCTGTGCACAATAAGGCCCATCTGCTGACCCTGGGTTGTGGTGAAGCAAAGTACAGTGTTTATTGCAGAACACAAGCAACGAGTCTGGGCAGCCAGGCTTAAAAGACCCAAACTCCCCTGTGGTTTTCAGAGAAAGGTTTTGTTTTTTTTTTTTGTTTGTTTTGTTTTTTTAGCTCGCCAGGCTCCTCTGTCTATTTTATAGCTAAGAATACTGCAGTGGGTTGCCATTTCCTACTCCAGAGCAGAGAAAGGTTTTTAAAGATAGGGAGTAGGGGTATGGGTGCATGATCAGCTCATGGACATTTTTCTGATTGGTTAGAGGTGAGGTAATTGGGAGTTGGTACCCATCAACCTTCTGGTTCCAACCAGTCTGGGATCTATACTTTTGGCAGCACATAGTTCCACCTGGTGGGGATTTCAGTATCTGAAAAACAGCTCAAAGGATATGGCTTAGACTATTATATGTAGCCCGTAAGGAGGAACTTAAGTGTCTTTGACTTTGTTAAATGGCTGAAATATTATTGTTTTGTCTTGCTTGACTGTTTTCCTTTGCTTCCGCGTTTTCTCATTTCTCTGATTAAATTTTTTCTTTGGAATTCGGGGAAGGCCCAGGAAGCTAAAGTTTTTCTACAAACAAAAGGCCAGCAGAGGATTTGGAGCCAGGGAGGAGGGGGCCAGTGGGGGGAGGAATTATCCCAGGAAGATGGTAGAGGGTCCTGCTCAGTTACATACATTTATTTTTATATCCTCCAATACTCCTCTGCCCCATTTTTTCTCTCAGTGCATTTATTATCTTCTAAAATGTATATACTTTATTTATTGTGAACTATCTACCTTCTCTTTCCATACCCCACTCCTCAAACCAGAAGTACATTCCACAAAGACCAAGAAAAGTTCCTGGCTACATGGAGTTAGCCAAGCTGCAAAAATCTGAGGGAATGGTCCCTATAAGACTGTCTTCACTTTTGACACACAGTTGTAAGTTCAGGGGTTTGCAGAACCAGTTCAGATTTGATAATTCACTAAAAGGACTCAGAACTCACTGAAAGCTGTTGCGTTCATGGCTATAGTTTATTACAGAAAAGGGGTAAACATTAAAATCAGCTTGGAGGAGAGACTTACGATACAGAGTCCAGGAGGGGTCCAAATGCATCTCTCCCAATTGTCTGCTCCCCATGGAGTCACAGAGGGTGTTCCTTCCTCCTGGTTGCACTGTATATATGACAGCGACAGTACATACTGAGTATTGCCAGCTGAGGGAAACTCACCCGAGCCTGTGGGCCACTACTGGGGTTTGATTACCTGCTGCCTGTATGGCTAACCTTCAGTCTCCAAGGAGGGCCTGGAGGTCAGCCTGTGATCTTTAGTTGCTAATTCCTCTGGAGACTGGAAGTGATATTGTGTGCCCCAGAGTATGTGCTGTGTTTAGTCACCCAGTTGTGTCCGCCTCTTTGCGACCCCATGGACTGTAGCCCGCCAAGCTCCTCTGTTTGTGCGGATTCTCCAGGCAAGAATACTGGAGTGGGTTGCCATGCCCTCTTCTAGGGGATCATCCCAACTCAGGGATTGAACCCACGTCTTCCACATTGCAGGTGGATTCTTGACCATCAGAGAGCTTAACACAAATCACATTGTTAGACTGTCCTGTGGCCAGAGCCAGAGTGGGTAACCAGTGACACTCGTATCAGGCAGGACATGCCAGGGACATAGAGATCACCTCCCATCAGTCAGGGGCAAAGGCTAGATCTCTGTGTGTATACAAGGTGAGCTTTTAAGAACATACTGGCACACAGCATATACTCGGTACTAGTGAGTGCCTTGGGATTGCTGGGATTGTGAATTTTTGTTAGTTACCCTTGAACAGGTTTTAGGTGTTCCCTGTTATTCCTAGCTTATAGGAATGTAAGAGAGACTTTAAAACAAGAAAATAAAAATAATAAGCAACAGTAAAATTAAAAGTGCAGAATGAGTGCACAGCTAAGCATTCTGAGAATTACCTATCCAGTAGCAGCTTTGCTGAATCTCTTGCAAGTTGCGAAGGAAGATAAATTACTTGGAACACAACACGATCAGACTTTCCAAATCATAACTACCAGTTTGAAGGCTGAAATTTTGAATTACATGCTTACCCTTATGTGGTACATATGCTTATAAATGAACATTTAATTGATTGCTTACCGTGAAGTATTGTTCTAAGCCCTTTATTTGAAATAACTTATCTCCTTTATGACAGTAATGTTCTATTATTATCCCCATCTACAGATGAGGAACCTGGGGCACAGAGAAGAATAGGGAACTTGTCTAAGGTCACAAGTAGCCTGTGGCTGAGCCTGCAGTCATGAATATGATACCATCCTGCTTCTCTCTTGTTCAGAGCAGCAGTTGAGAGCTTTCTGAAGGGAGGGAACTGTTGTGTTATTCATGAAACTGACATTATGAATGACTGTGATTGAGGTTTCCATAATTAGTCCTGTAAAATCCAGATAATGGAATAGTGTGTTTCCTTTTCTGATTTTTTCCTTCTGTTCTACCTTTGTTCTGTCAGGTTTGCCTTTTCACCATTGTCTGAGGAAGAGGAGGAGGATGAACAAAAGGAACCTATGCTGAAAGAAAGCTTTGGTAGTGATAAAATTCACCTTTTATTTGTGCTTTTAATATTCTTTTCTGGTTTTTAGAAATACAGTAAATGAAGTATAACATTGTGAATATCAAAATCAAGAGACTTTGATATAAGTACGTTTACTCTTTTACAACATGTTATTCTTCCGTTGGGTATGTGGTAAAGTTAGAGGAAAGCAAAAGTAAGGGTATCAGTCTTTAGATGAAACTTCATCTAAAGATGTTTAGTGATTAATGGCTCATTAAATGTCCAGTGCTATAGATGAGCTGAAAATTTTACTTTGAACTTTCCAGCACAAATGTAAAGATGAAGAAACTTATCTGTAGTATAATTTAGTATCAGTAAGCTTAAAATGAAGGTCTTGATATATTTTTGCTGTCAGTGTGGTCACTGACATAGTTAACCATATTTATTTTTTTTTCTTCTACAGAAGGGATGAAAATGAGAAGTACCAAACAAGAACCAAATGGAAATAGTAAAGTAAATAAAGCAGTAAGTATGATATCTTTTCTTTTTGCCCTCTCCTCTAACTCTTGGTGGAGCTTAGCAGTTATGTACAGGTCTTAGTGATTTTTTTTTAACCTATTGTATAATTAACATTTTTAAAAACAGAGATAGCAAGAGATTCTGCTATGTCCTAAAAAAGTTCCAGACCATACTGATGTTTTTGTGTAATGGTTTTCATCAGTGTAATCATAGCCTCATTAATAACCTAAGGTGGTCTTTTTTTGTAGTAAAGATCAAGATTTTTTCAGAACTATAATGAGATATTACCTCATTCTGGTCAGAATGGCCACCATAAAAAAGTCTGCAAATAACAAATGCTGGAAAGGGTATGGAGAAAAGTGAACCCTCCTACATTGTTGTTGAGAATGTAAATTGGTACAGCCACTATGGAGAACAGTATGGAGGCTCCTGAAGGGGTTACTGTATGACCCAGGGATCTTACCCTTGGGCATGTTTCCAGACAAAACATAATTCAAAAAGATACAGGCACTCCCCCTCCCATGTCCATAGCAGCACTATTCACAATAGCCAAGACATGGAAACAACCTAAATACTCATCAACGGATGAATGACTAAAGATGATATAGTACATACACACAATCGAATACTACTCAGCCAAAAAAAGAATGAAATAACGGCCTTTGCAGCAACATGGATGAACAGATTACCATACTAAGTCAGTCAGAAAGGGAAGGACAGATACCGTATTATGTCACTTAAATGTGGAATCTAAAATATGATACAAGCAAACCTATCTATGAAACAGAAAAAGACTCATAGAGAACAGACTTATGGTTGGAAGTGGGGAGGGGTGGGGGAGGGAAGGATTGGGAGTTGGGGATTAGCAAATGCAAGCTGTTATATATAGGATGGATAAACAGCAAGGACCTACTATATAGCACAGGGAACTCTACTGACTAGTCTTCAATGGCCTATAAGGGAAAAGAATCTAAAAGCAAGTGGATATATGTATCACTGCTTCACATTGCTGTACATCTGAAACTAACACAACATTGAAATTCAACTATACTCCAGTATAACATTTTTTAAAATCCTCTAATAAACCATAATGGAGAGAATATAACTGAACACTTTGCCATATAGCAGAAATTAACACAGCATTGTAAATCAACTATACTTTGATTTTTTTTAAAGAAAAAAGATCAAGATTTCTTCAATCAGCTTTTTTTTTTCTTCAGAACTGTGCATTCACTCAACATTTAAAAGGACTTTACAATTTATTTGATTTTTTAAGGCTCAAAGCTTACATGAAGTAAGAACTCTAGGTATTACACTATTGAAAAGAAAGCATTTAGGGATATAAGATACCATTTTATATTTCGTATATATAGTTTACTTTTTCAAATTAAATTATTTGACTTCTATGTTTTCAGTCCTGTTATGTGAATATACTAATTCAGAGTGACAGAAGATTAAATTGAGACCTCTTTAGATCCTTACTTGAGATGTATATTTTGGTGCATTTTAGTAACATCTGGCATTTATGTGTTCTCAGCAGGAAGATGATTTAAAGTGGGTAGAAGAAAATGTTCCTTCTTCTGTGACAGATGTGTAAGTTTTTGAATCATTACCACAAGAATACTTTCTCAAAGTAGTATTTTATTATTTTAAATGAATTGAGCTGAAGAACATAGTAATGAGAATGCTTGTAGTTAACTCTGAAAGTAAAAGATTAAATTATTGGAAATAATTTAAAGTATTAAAAACATTAAAAGATGTTAGAAACTAAAAACTAGGATTGATGTATTAATACAAATGAAAGTAATCCAGATTGTTCATTCAGATGACATTTCTGCTCAGAAAGATTTAGCTATAGGTCTTCCTAAAATCAGTGGGGTAATCCTTTTGGAATTTTTGAGTTCCTTTCGATGTCTATAATGTTAATTAAACATTGGTCCTATTAAAGTCCATACAATTTTAGTAACTGATTCTTGTGGGGTTTTTTGTCTTTTCCTGAAATGTCATTAAATTGTACTCATTATTCCACTATTCTTGATGAACCATTTATGGCTTTATTTTACATTTATCAGTTTGTTTTTCTCTCTGTAGAGCACTTCCAGCCCTTCTGGATTCAGATGAGGTTAGTAATCAAATAATATACACATAAACTTTGTGTCATTCATCAGTCTTTTGTTCAAGAACACTGATTTATTTGACTCAGTAATGGCCTGGTTTTGTTACCTACTATCAGTACTCTGTGTCACTATTTACAGATAATGAGGATAATTAGTATACTTCTGATGTTTATGTTGTTGCAGTCCATGGGGTCACAAAGAGTTAGACACAACTTCAAGACTGAACAACAACAAAATGTTTATGTTGATTTTTAGTCTTCTAATATGGTTCCATACACTTCGTCTAGAAGGTTTCTCATGAAGTCTTATATAAGACTTGCAGTCTGAGTTCATGGAAACCTCTTCTAGACATGTTCTGAATGTTTAGGTTATCTTGATTTCAGAAAGCCTTTTAAAAGCCTTTGCCCATTGTGACTTACTGTATTGGATTGACTGTTAAAAAATGGTTTCTTCACTTCCCACTGACCTGCTGTGTGGTGCAGCACAGTGTCAGATGCCTTAGCTGTTCTATGCATTCAATTAACTGAGAACTCTACCATTCAGACAAGCCTGCTTACAGAACATTTGGCTTTTTGTGGTGTATTCTCAGTTCTTTCTCTTGGGCGCCACCTTCTGCTTATAATGGGTTGGCCTTCAGGACTTCCCTTTTGGCTTCAACTTTCTGGATGTCCATATTTCAACCAGAGAGGGCTGAGGATGTGAAACCCAGCTGTGCTGTTCAGGGAATATGTGTTTATTGTAGTACTTTTGGTGGCAGACTTCATGGTTTTATATTTTCCTGTATAAAAAAATGGTTCAAGAACTTAAATGAATTACAAGAGAAACAGGTAAAGGACTAGAGTTGAAGAATCTGACTCTTCAACAACATCAGACTCTTCAGCAACATTGGAAGCTAGAAGATAATAGAACAATGTTATTTGAATTCTGAGAAAAATTATTTTCAAACTAGAATTCTATACTCAATTATCAATTGGGGATAAAATAAAGATGTTTTCAGTCATGCAAAAAATAAAATAATTGACATCCTACGTGTGCTTTCCCAGGAAATGTATTCTAAAATAAAATCAGAAAGTATTCTAAAGTAAAATTAATATGTAGATGTTTATTCATAAAATATATGAATATGAGGGAGCTATAAAGAGAAAGACTTTGGATCCAGGAAATCAAGGATCTGACACAGAGGCAGGGATAAATTCCTAGGATGATGATGTAAGAAATTCTCAGTGACAGCTGAGCAACAGGTTTGGAGAGCAGTTAGTCCAGAATGGAACAGGAGAACAGAGCTTCAGGGAGGGGTATTTCTAAGAAAAAAATGTGAAAAGGATAGATTTTCTGATGTAATTGATAATATTGCAAAGGGATTTACAGTTCTGTCAGAGTTTGGGAAAAATGAAGACTATTCTAAAGTAAAATTCCTGTGTAGTTACTGTGAAATTTAATAGTATTACATTAATCCTTTCAATTGAAACAGCATATTATAAATAGTTTTATAATCAAATGTAATTCTTTACATGATTTTAAAAAATTATAATGGAAAACACATAAAATCTACCATTCTAACCTTTCTCAAGTGCAAAGTGTTAATTTATATGTGCATTGTTGTGCAACAGATGTCTAGAACTTCTTCATCAAATGTAATTTTAATCAGGATATACTGTAGTTTGTCTATACAGTCTTATATTTTTGGACACAATTCTTTCTAACATTGTTACAATAGCAGAGATGGTAGAAGCTAAATCTTTGCCCATATCCTTGACTCTTTCGTTAAGTTAAATTCCTGAATCACAGGAGGTACACATTTTTATTAAGGCTTAAGTGATTCTAAAATACACAGTTCCTTTTGATTTGTGGCTTGTTGTCCAGAAGCCTAGAGATTTTGCTTCAGTTAATCTTTGGACTTGGACATCTGTATGTTTCAAAATCTTCATAGATGATTAGGAAGCATTGCTCTAAATAGCTAATGAACATAAGCAAGTACTTAAGAAAACCTGGGATCATTTTTGTAAAAGATATTTGGAATGTAGACCATTTAAAATTAATATACTTAAAATAACTTTTTCCTCCCTAGGAACGAATGATCACGCACTTCGAAAGATCCAAAATGGAGTAAAGAATGGGAAGATTTGCAACTGAGGATCGCTAGGACCTGAAAAGAGATCAGCTTCTATGTTAGTCACTGCACTGCTCCATGGGATTAAAGGAGGCAATGAGATCTTGATCTGTTCCTTGATCTTTGTGCACTGGAGCTGGTGAGAGGTGTTGGAACAAGGAGAATATTCTCTTGAAAACAAGTTCATAGGATGAAAACAATCTACAAGTTCTTTATTTGCAGCATTGATGCCCCTTTCCCTCCCACACCCTGACATGGATGTTTATGCAACTTGTGTATGTTGTTCCTAAACCTTCTATAATGTTTAAATTGTTTAATCTGTCAAACTAAAAAATTTAACATCCTCTGAAGAACTGTGACATCAACGCCATAATATGTAATATCCAGGAGCAACTGCCTGTAATTTTTATTTATTTAGGGAATTACATAGGTGATGGGTGAAATTGTTAATTATCTTTGCGTTTCCTGGGAAGCCAAGGTTAAATCTTGCAGAGGTAGTTTAGAGGGGGGGAAAAAAGAAAAGTCCTGCGTTAAGGAGCCACAGTTCTATCAGTGATTAAAAGAGCAACAACAGACAACAAAGGGAGAGAGAGAGAGACTGTTACAGTGTGATTTAGATCATTTGGAGAAGCAAAATCAAGTGCAATTTTGTTTACAAATGGTGTATATTAAAGATTTTTCTATTTCAGATGTACTTTAGAGAGAAATATTAGCTTAACTCTTTTGACATCTGCTATTGTGACACATCCCATTGCTGGCAATGTGGTGCACACTCCAGAACTTTTAACTACTGTTTTGTAAGCCTTCAGGGGCAGCGTTGTGGAGTCCTGGGCAGTGCTCTGTTTGCCTTCATGCCTTTCCCTGGGTGTTGTACTAGACGCAGAAAGGCACTCCATCATAAGTGCATGTGAGCGAGCACCCTGCTAAAGGGGTCATAATGCTTCAGAAGCAGGAGCTAATATAAAGGAACAGGTCCTTCTTTTCTTAAACAGTTTTTTCTGCATGAAATAATGTGGAGGCCCTGGACCGCTGCTCATTTTTTAGGATTGTACTTGTATCTGGTGTTGGCTTAGGGATGGTTTATAAGAAACATCACAAGGTGATGGGATTCATTTGAAGCACTATTATTTGTTCGAATGATTTTGTCCAATTTTGCCTTCCCAAGATTTTTTGTTCTACATAGAAAGTTCATGCCACTTTTTAATATTAAAAAGTTTTAACAAAATTCATGTTTTTGTCACTTTTTTTCCAAGACTTTCTCTGAAGACCCTTCTTTCTCCACACTCTCACTGAATTTTCCTTCCTTGGTTTTTATTCTATATTGTCTTATTTTCTGTTAAAATCAGTGACCATGTGACTACAATCTTCACTAAAGTGTTTATATAACATTTCTCTAGCTGTTTGGTATGGTGATTAACAACAACAACAACAAAAATCACCTAGATAGTATCTCTTAAGAAACAATACAAACTGCCTATTCTCGGGTTAACCTATTTGCAAACAGCTGGTATTAACTTTGTGTGCTTCTGTTCTTCCACACCAAAACTCAGCAAGTGAATAGTGGTCATAATGCAGCAGGATAATTGGTCATATATTTTTGAAACTGGTTAGATATCAATTTGAAACAAGGCAAAAACCCCCATTTTTTGTTTTTTTTTTGAAACACCACATGGCTTGCAGGATCTTAGTTCCCCCACCAACAGTGAAAGTGCTAAGTCCTAAGCACCAGACTGCCTGGAAATTTCCAGAAACCTACTGTTACAAGCAGGGGTGTATAGCACAAATTCTATAGCCTGGTAATTCCATTTTCTCATGACGTGTTAATGTGATTGGCTGTAGTGTATCAGTTCTTAGACTAGGTTCAGAAGGAATTTATATTATCACATTGGCCTGTAACCAACTTAAGAGTCTACATTGTTTGTTTTGGTCTTGAACTGGAACTACAAGGAGCAGGCCTTCTAGCAGAACAGCTGGTAATTCTACATTTTCAAGGTGTTCAGTTCTATGGGGAAAATTAGCCCCAAGATTTCTTCAGCAATTTTTGTGTTTCTTACTACTTGAAAATACTTCATTTGATTATCAGAAACAGTATTTGATAAAGATGGGACAGTATTCCTCATTTACAGATGAAGAAACTAAAAGTGACCAGGGCTGTAGGGTTTTTGTTTTTTAATATGGTTATATCACAGACTCACTCCTTTTTTCTTTTACACTTTACTTTAAACCAAATGCTTCACTTCACAGCATACTAGCTGTTTTCTTGGGGGTAAACGGCCAGATACAGATCATTCTTGCATTCATTCTCAAACTTTAAATAAAAGTTCATGGATTCACCTTGGGGACTTAATAAAACACAGTTGGATCACCACCCACCCCTCCCGCTTTCAGTGTTTGAGTCAGTAGGGCTGGATGAGGTCTGGGACTGCCTTTCTAACAAGTTCCCAGGTGATGCTGACCTAGGGACCATACTTTGAGAACCACTGGCCTCGATAAGCCCCTAAAATAAAATATAAGGGAAAGTTACTGCGAATTAGTTGGGTTTATAATGGTAATACTAAAAGTACCATTGATTGAGTGCTTAGAATGTCAGCTGTTGCTAAGAGCTCACAAGGTTAGGTACACAACACTACCGTCACTTTCCAGATACAGAACTAAGGCTTCTAGAGATTGTTTCTTAAACGCCACAGCTCCTGAGCTCATTTCCTAAGTAACAGGTCTCCATCCCAAGTCTAACTAACGCCAAAGCCTGAATTCTTCATCATGCTCTGATGCCCAAAACAGTTCAAAGATTAAGATCCCTTTTCCACCTTGTTAAACCCATGACCACTCGGGCTCCACGATGGTCCAGCGAAAAACGCGAACCCAGGTACCAGATCACTCCTGGAGATTGCGCTAGGAACCGGGGCGGAAGGGGCGGAACTTCAGCTGCGGAAGGGGCGGGCTTAACTCTGCAGGAAGTCCGGTGTTGTTGATGGCTCTATTGCCCAAGGGCCAGTAGCCGAGGTCCCCACTCTTCCCTGGTCCTGATTCCGGCCCCACACCCGACCCGGCACAATCCGGTTGAGGCTGTGGTGGCGACTGCGCCTGCCGCCATGCACGACGCCTTCGAGCCGGTGCCGATTCTAGAAAAGCTGCCTCTGCAGATCGACTGTCTGGCTGCCTGGGGTGAGACGAGGGGCCAGGTGGGGTCAGCGCGGGAGCGGCTGAGACCTTTCACGAGGCTAGGGAAGTGGACGGCCTCTGGCTGTGTGGACTCTGGTCGGGTGTCCTCCAAGAGGGGCCTAGGATGAGGGGAGGCAGAGCACTGTTGACAGCGAGGGCGGTGGAGCTGTTTGGCCGATCTCCGGGGATCCAGGCATTTTAGGGATGTTCACCTGCCCTTGCTCTCGGTAGGGAGTTGGGGGTGGAACTTTCCTTATTAACTACTCAGTTTTGGCTCATTTCTGTTCCCAATAAGTCTTTAGTTTGGGTAACAAAGTTCCACAGAAGTTTTCAGACTGCTAGGGGCTTGAACTCGTCCAGACTGTGTTGTTTTCCAGATGAAAGACAACACTGTTTTGCTTTTTGTTTGCTTGTTTTGCATTGAGCAAGTTAGCAGCTATGTCTTTTTCCCCTTAATGGCCACTCATCACTTACTTCTAACTACTGTAGCTAACTTGTTACTCTCCACTTTTAATCTAGCCAAGTGGTTGATTGTCTCATAATCAAAATGCCCAAGTTACCTAACTCCTATAAGTAGAAGAGGGTCATTTCAGGCTGTCAGGAAACCTAACCCATAAAACGTTGCATGATCCACTTGGGATTGGCCAGTACAGAAAGCAAGATCAGGTGTCTCTGTTCTAGAATACAAATGGTTTCTGAAATAAACCTTGACTCCTGTGAACATTATGCTCCTATCCACAAGTGTTTGTGTGTCTGATAACCAAAGACCAAACAGAAGTAATTTCAGTCTTTCCTGTTAATGTCCAGGTCCTAGAAATCAAGGTGGCTCAGAACCTTAATCAGATCTTACACTGAGCTGAGTATCATGATGGGCTTGGTGGAATCTTGGTGGTAGCTGGCATTCTATTCATTGTCATGGACAGTGCCACTCAGTCAGAATTCTTCACATCCTTTTCAGTAAGGTACCTTCACTACATATCTTATTAATGTGTGCACCCCCGCCCCCACTCTCCCCCAGCTGCCATGGACCTCTTTTTTCAATTTTATTTTGTGAAATATAGTTGATTTACACTGTTGTGTTAATTTCTACTGTATAGCAAATGATTCAGTTTTACATATATTATACATTATTTTTCATCTTCTTGTCTGTTATGGTTTTCACAAGATACTGAATATAGGCCCCTGTGCTATACAGTAACAGTGTGGTTGTTTAGCTCTGGGACTTTTTAAAGTCACCACCTCCATAGCAATCTGCCCTAGGGTTAAGGAGAGAATCCTACTTCCTCCAGGTATCTCAAGAAAACTTCCACTTTTCTGTCATTAAATGCTCTCAGTAAAAATTTAAAATAAGTAGGGGAGGAAAAAAAAAAAGAAATTGAAAAAATGAAAGATCTGACACTCAGCACAAAGGGGATCACTCCCCTGTTTCTTTGTCAAGTGTGTATTAAGTGCCTGCATGGGCCAGTCTCTCTGCTAGAAAGAGGAACCCAAAGATGAGTAAGAAACAGTGCCTGTGCTCCTGGGACACACAGTGGCAGACAAAGAAATGTGAACAGATTACAATACAAGATAAATGATAACAGAGACTTATGCTGCCTAATATGTGATCATGGAGGGAAGGCTAATCCACTCAGCCTCGGACATATGTTTCTGAAAAGGATGGATACAGCCGCTTGCCACACTCCACTTAGCTTGTCAGAATCCTTGACCCTGATACCCTGTGGGACTAGTAGTCCACATATTTCAGGCTCTTTTACCAACTGCAGTTTGTTACCATAAAGATTTTCTGTACCTGTGCTTTCCAGAAACAGCTTTTGAAATGGTAGGTAGCTTTTGGCCTGTCTAAACTCCAGCAAAACAGGAGAAACACCTGTTGCCTACGAGATTGATGCCCTAGGTATTGGGCTGTGAGAGGCCATTTACTGCCTTGTGCCTCAAAACTACTTTATTTTCAGGCTTTAGCCGCAGTAAATAGTGCTGTTTCTAGTTTTTACCCCTTCTGTCTACATTGTGACCTTAGGTGGAAAGTTCATCCAGGAACCTCCAGGCTTCTGGAGGGCCAGACAGTATTTGAGCTGGATGATGTCATAGAGCCACCATAATCCCATCTTCTGGGACATGGAAGTGAGGAAGATACTGATGGTGATGAGGAGGAGGAGGAAGACTTCTCCTGAGTTGTAGAATCCGTACAAACTCCAGAGTTGTAGAATCCAGCTGCCTCTTCAGCATCTTCATTTGGATATCTGGTTGCATGGCCAAAACAGTTCCTGACTTCAAAACGTGCCCGTCCCCCTGTATCCCATTATCTCTCCAAACAGAAATGGCATTTCTGTTTACCCATTTGGCTAAACCCCAAAGCCTTGGAATTATCCTTGACTTCTCTTAATCTCTTATACACCACATCCAATCCATCAGCAAATCTTATCTGTTCCACCTCCTGAGAAATTCTACAATCCAGTTGCTTCTCTCCATCTCTACTGTTCACTGCTGTTGATGAAGGCACCAGTCTTTCCCATCTGAATGACTATAATAGTCTTCTGACTCATCACCCTGGGTTTGCCATTGTGCTGTTTGCAGTCTTCTATCCACATAGAGGTAGAGAGATCCTTTGAAAACGTCATCTATTTGCATCTCTCCTCTGCTCAAAACCCTCCAGTAGCTTCACATCACAATTGGAATAAGTTCCAAAGTCCTTAACATGACTGGCAACACCTGTCATGATCAGGCCTCTAGTTATGTTCCTGGTTTTTCCCTGTGGTCTTATCCCTTGCTCCTCTCTGCTACTAGTTACATGGTCGTTCTTGTTCCATGAACACAAAAAGCATGTAACTATCTCAGGGCCTTTGCACTTGCTGCTTCCTCTGCCTGACAGTCTCTTGTCCTAGATACATGGCTCATCCCTCATTTTGTTTGCTGAGATATCACATAAATCAGCAAGACCTTCCCGAGCTATTGTGTATAAAAGAAAATGCCACATCCACCAATGTGCTACTCTTTTGCTCAGCCTTATCTTCTTATCATAGAAGCCTCTTACTGCTATTTTATGTTATTATTGTCTCTGTCATTCCATATTAGAGTATAAGTTCCTTCAGAGCAACAACTTCATTTTGTACATAGGTTTATTTACTGTGCCTAGAAGAGTTCCTGACTCATAATGGATACTTATTAAATATTTGTTTAATTGACTAATAGTAAGGGCTTTCATTGTTGAGTACTAATAACAACTCCATTTTCCAGAGGAAGAACCTGAAAATTTAAGTAGTTTTTCCAAGGTAAATTCAGTAAATCATATCTGATTCTAGAGCTTGGTTCTCAAACTTTAATGTATATTAAGAGCCTATAAAAAAAATGTAGGTATGTGTGTGTGTATCTGTATGTGTGTATACCAAATCATTTGTATTTGTTTTCCAAAGAAACAATGGAAAAATAAGTCAAGGTTGATTAAAATGGTTACTTACAGCAGAAGGAAGAGAACAAGGTGAAGTGGACAGGATGGACTTTTCATAGTTTTAGCTTTGGAATTAGGTAAATTTCTCATATAATGAAAAAATTTAAAAATGCAAATTTCAGGGCACCACTGCAGAATCACTGCATCAGAATCTCTGGGAGCTTGGCTCAGGACTGGGCATTTTTAATAAGTCCAAGTGATTCTGACACTGCGAATTAGGGGCTGCTGCTTTGAGAAACACTGTTCTTTGCCCTGTGACTCAAAGAAGGGAAGTGAGCACTACCCTGTTCATCTCTGTACTCCCTGCCATGTTCAGCAGTGGGGGTTTATCGCATGCATTTGGACTGAGCAGCACTGTTGGATCAGAGAAGGCAATGGCACC
This sequence comes from Bos indicus x Bos taurus, assembly GCF_003369695.1. Lineage (NCBI taxonomy): Eukaryota > Metazoa > Chordata > Mammalia > Artiodactyla > Bovidae > Bos > Bos indicus x Bos taurus. Next base: position 31,544,079 of record NC_040085.1, on the reverse strand, counting down.
CCACTCCAGTACTCTTGCCTGGAAAATCCCATGGATGGAGGAGCCTGGTGGGCTGCAGTCCATGGGGTCGCAAAGAGCCAGACACGACTGAGCGACTTCACTTTCACTTTTCATTGTCATGCATTGGAGAAGGAAATGGCAACCCACTCCAGTGTTCTTGCCTGGAGAATCTCAGGGACGGGGGAGCCTGGTGGGCTGCCATCTATGGGGTTGCACAGAGTCGGACACAACTGAAGCAACTTAGCAGCAGCAGCAGCAGCACTATTGAATGGGGAGCTTTGCTAGGGTAATTGTGAGCTATAGGGCTCCACCTTCCCTCCCAGGAGGAATGGTGTCTGTGATCCTGTGGCTCAGGATTAGGCCATTGGGAGTTTTCTAGGGCTGACTCTCCTTTGTTTTTGCCTGTGTTGCCCGTTTGTGTAGTGTGTTCCACTTTCTGACGTGCAGTGTTGAGTCCCAGAAGAGACTGTCCACCTACCCCATGCTCTGCCTGCCCTGCAGGCTTTTCACGTTCAGTGTTTTGCACGCACGGCTATGTTGTCTGGTGACATAGAGCATGCGTGGGTTGGTCCTCTGGTCACCTGAGCCTGGGTTGGTCCTCTGGCCTTGAGTTGGTTCTCTGGCCACCAGAACCCCTGTTGACTTCTGTAACCAAATCAGGCCTCGTCAGAGCTCTATGCCATTGTTATGTCTGGATGATGCACTCGTTTTCCTTGACTTTGAATATTAGAAATGAATATGTGTGTGGTGCTTTTACTAGTTAAAAGAAAGTGTTTCAATACGTTGCATGTATGATCAATGCATTTTCGTCAGCATCTCCAGAGGAATAATTGAGAAGGGTCAAATAAAATTTCAATTAAAAATTTTTTTAAGAAGTTTTTTCTCTTAATATTTATTTTATTTGGCTGCATTGGGTCTTAGTTGCTGCATGTGGGATTCCCGTTGCAGCTCTCAGGCTCCAAGGCATGTGGGGTCCTAGTTCCTCATCCAGGGATCAAAGCCTTGTCCTCTACCTTGCAAAGCAGATTCTTAACCACTGGACCACCAAGGAAGTCCCTCAATTAAAATTTTTTTTAATTTTTCAATAAATGCATTTGATTCCGTTTAATCACCAGTAGAGTAGACATTTGATAGAAATGTCTATTGGCAAATAAACATTTCAGTACAAATGGAAAACACACCCTTGGAAACCATGCTTAGGAGTTTGGCTTCATATTTTGGCAGTCCAACTTCATGAGGATTTTTTAAACCCCGATCTGACAGCATTGGAGATGTGCTTTAAGGTCAGAGACAGCAAACACGGAAGGACACACAGCATGAGACCGGCCGAGGGGTCCCCGGGGACTCTGGGAGACGGCTGCTGCCAGGTACCTTGTAGAGGTAGAGTTGATAGGCCTTGCAGACCTGGGTAGTTGATGCACCTGTTGAAAGAGGTAAAGAAAAACGGACACTGGCAGGTGTTTGGGGGTCACAGTGGAGAGGATGGGGAAGATGGTGAACATTATGTTGCCCTTTTTGCTGTAGGTTTTTGTGTGTAAGTGAATTTTTAAAAAATTTTGTTTTATTTGTATTTGAAATATTAGTGGGTGTCCTGAAAATCAACTTTAATATTATCAATTGCTCGGTACAGTGATATCTATTAATGTAAGTAAAGTTCTAAACGTAATGCATTTTTCAAAGCAGGCCTTGTGAACTGCACTCGTTTTTGCCCCATGTTCTGCTCTGACATACATCACCAGTGTTCCACTGGAGCTAGTGTTATTTCTCGTTTCCACTTACGTCATTGAGAGCACACTATCTTACTTTCTGTGTCCTGCCTTTACTTTAAAACCTAAAAGAGGACAGAGTCATTATCTTTTTCTGGAAGACTAAGGACATCAACCTGGAGTGGCTCCAGACCTGTTTTATAAACATAACCGTACTTTTCAGATAGCCTGTGGCTAACACCCATTGTTTTGAGATGAGATGCCTTAATAAGTGCATCATAACATGTGCTTCATATCAGGGCTTCCCTGATAGCTCAGTTGGTGAAGAATCTGCCTGCAAATCTCCCTGGTTTGATTCCTGGGTCAGGAAGATCCCCTGGAGAAGGGATAGGCCACCCACTCCAGTGTTCTTGGACTTTTCTTGTGGCTCAGCTGGTAAAGAGTCTGCCTGCAATGTGGGAGACCTGGGTTTGATTCCTGGGTTGGGAAGATCCCCTGGAGAAGGGAAAGGCTACCCACTCCAGTATTCTGGCCTGGAAAATCCCATGGAAAGTCCATGGGGTCGCAAAGAGTTGGACACGACTGAGCAACTTTCACTTTCAGCATATGGCTAAGGGTAAGACAAATTGGGGTTGGGATCCTGTCTCTGCTACACATGTCTTACTAAATGTGTGACTCTGGACAAGTTACTTATTCCCTAGGCCTCAACTTCCTCATCTATAAAATAGAGATTTAAGTTAAGGACATACTGGAACTTCCCTGGCGGTCCAGTGGTTAAGACTCCATGCTTCTACTGCAAGGGGAACCAGTTCCCTGGTTGGGGAACTAAGATCCCACATGTAGTATGGCCAAAAGTTTTTTTAAAAAAGAAAAAGGCATACTTCAAAGGATAGTTGTTATAGCATGTGATAAGTGCTTAGCATTTCCCGGAATACAATGCATCCTCAGTAAAATTTGTCTATGCCATTATCCAATATTTTCTTTTACAAAGGATCTAGAAGTTTATGAAGGGAATGAGTGACCTTTATGTTACAACATCAAAAAGCCAAGGAAATATCTGTACATGCTTAATTTAGCTTAATTATTTAATATAAATCTATCAGGGTAATTATTTAAGTCCTTTTAGAACCTTTTGACTTTTAGCCAAGACCAGTGTCTCCCAAAATGCTATCTCTAGACAAACATTATAAGCATTGCCTGGGGACTTATTAGAAATGCAGATCCCCAGGCCCACTTCCAGACCTACTGAATCAGAAACTGAGGGCAAGGGCTACTAATCTATTTTAATAAATCCTCAAATAATTCTGATGCACATCAAAATTTAAAACCAGTAACCAAGCCCATCTTTTCTTTCTTTTTTTTTTTTTTTTTCAGTAAGAGCTTTATTGAATATAATTCATATACCATACAACTCACCCATTTAAAGTGTACAATTTGGTGGTTGTCAGTACATTCACAGAGTTGTGCAAATATCACCACAGTCAGTTTCAAAACGTTTTTGTAACCCTGAAAAGAAATCCCATTTCTTTTTCCCCAAGCCCACTAGCCCCATTCTTCTTAAGCCCACCAGCTCTAGGCAACCACTAATCTTACTGTCTCTCGATTTGCCTATCCTGGACATTTCATGTAATATAATAGAAGCATGCAACATGTAGCCTTTTTTGTCTAGCTTCTTTCATTTAGTATAATATTGTCAGATCCTTCCGCATTATAGCATATGTCACCACTTCATTTCTTTTAATGACTGGAATATTCCATTGAATGGATATGCCACATTTTGTTTATCCACCCATCTGTTGGTGGATACTTAGGCTGTTTCCACCTTTTGGCTATTGTGAATAACACTGCTATGAACACTTATGTACAATTTTTTGTGGGAACATATGTTTTCGTTTCTATGATGTGTATACCCATGGGTTTTGGAATTGCTGGGTCATACAGTAACTCTGTGTTTAGTCTTTTATGAAACTGTGAGATTGTTTTCCATAGGGCTGCAATTTTATTTTCCTGTGAACAATGTATGAACATTCTAGTTTCTTCACATCTTTGTCACACTTGATACTATCTGTTAGACCATCTTTTGAGATAGTCCTGTAAGCTTCATGTGCTATGGCACAGGGAAACATACCTCGTCTTATGTTTATGCTACCCATTTGATGATTTTATAAACTTCTATCATATTTTTAGTCAGTTTCATTTTGAAACAATGAAGCTGGCGGCATTTTTCATTCTCTGATATGTCTCACCTACTTCAATAAATATTGTTTTCAATTATTTGATTCTCAAACATTTCTTGAATATAAACATTTCTTAGTTTTGCAAAACACATATTATCAAAGCCAACTCATTTTCTCAACCCTTTGATTTCTGATTATAAGCCCCAACTAAGGAAACAGGGTCTTACTAAAGCTGATGGTCCTTTTCTTTTTCAGAGGAATGGCTGCTTGTTGGAACAAAACAAGGTCATCTTCTTCTCTATAGGATTCGGAAAGACGTTGGTAAGTGGCAACTTTTCAGAACCAAGTAGGAAGTGGCTTACTACTCAAGTTAAAAAAAAAAAAAGGTAGTCAACTGGTATACAGCTGTGAAATCAATGATTACTGGACCATTGAAAAGGTGAGTGGGGGTTGGTGGTAGCACAGTGGAAGAGCGGGGAGTGGGGAGAAACTTGTGAGACTCTCAAGGGTTTTCTCTTTTTTTCAGACTATGTTCCCATATCACCTTCTGGGAGGTGGGGCTGGATGTGTTTTCCCTTCTCACTTGTTGGAGACTCAGGCCAGAAATAAGAAATATTACAGGAATAGAATTCTTGTGTAAATGGTGTGATAGAAGGGGAAGAAAAGTTAGGAGCTGTTGATTTTAAAGATCGTATTAAACTTCTTCAGGGCAGGCTAGGGCAGAGAGGACCTGGGTTTAGTCAGGCTTTACTTCTCTGACATGTGACTCTGAGTAGGTCCTTTCCACGGTCAGTTTCCTCTTCTATAAAGTATCTCACAAAATTCCTGGGGTCGGATGCAAGGACTTGGAAATCTAAAACTTTAATTGAATATTTCTGTCAGTAAAAATGTAGAAAGTGAAAGTCGCTCAGTTGTGTCCAACTCTTTGCGACCCCATGGACTATACAGTCCACGGAATTCTCCAGGCCAGAATACTGGGATGGGTAGCCTTTCCCTTCTCCAGGGGAACTTCCCAACCCAGAAATTGAATCAGGGTCTCCTGAATTGCAGGCAGAATCTTTTACCAACTGAGCTATCAGGGAAGCCTCTAAAAGTATTTGAAGTTTATTCTGTTAGAGTGCCCTCTAGTGGGGAAGAAGCATCTCACTCCCTTTTCCTAATTTTATTTCTGTTCTGTTTGTAGAAAATTTATGTTTGTATATTATACCCTGGAGATACATACTATAGGAATAAGCTGTTAAAGCCAGAGTAGGTTGAACCATATAAAATTGTCATTATTTGGCTATATTCGAAGAAACAGAATTTCATGGCTTTCAACCTGGTATATAACTTTCCATAGTAAATAGCTTACTGTAAGAGTGGAAATAGAGCATTCTCTTTGGAGCTTGTAACAAGGGTAACATATTGGAGAAAAAGAGCATCTTACCGGGTGTAAGGGAGGAAAGAATTCTTTTTTACTCTTACCCATCTTAGGTTGACTGGATGAGGAGCTGTAAATCAGAGAAGCACCAAGACAAAGGAAGAGGACTTTGAGTTTCTAGAGTGGCAAATTATGGGAAGGCAAATATATGGGGAAACTAGCTGGAGATAAAGTTGTTGGTAGATTGCTCTGGTGTAGTCTCTAGGCTGATAAGGGTCTAGAGTTGTCTCTAAGTTAAATGTTGCCCTTGGTAGAGAGGGGAGAGAAGGGACCTTTGTAAATTTATGTCTTGCTCTTTGGCAGATGGGGGAGGGTAGAGAGCTTTTCTTGTATCTGCTGCACCTCAGTTACCTTCAGCTCAAAATAATCTTTGTGTCAGAGAAGCATATGTCAGGGTGGTATATTCTGCTTCCCTTCACTGGTATAATAGGGAAGGAGGATGGTAGTCAAGTTCAGTGGTGGGGTAGGAAAGGAAACCAGAAGATCAAAATAGGCCCCTACACATGAACGAGTTCTATTCCAAGAGCACGTTCGTAAGTCCTGTTTGTTTGTAAGACCAACAAAGTTGGCCTGGGTACCCAACTAACACAATTGGAGGGCACAGGCTGCAATTTCAGCACAACCTGACGCTGATGGAACGCACGTTTGCATCTTTGAAAGTTCACAACTTGAATGTTCGTATGTAGGAGACATCCTATATTTCATTTCAAGTTTTTTAACTTTAAATCAATAGTCTGCCAACTTGTTCCCAAAAAAGGACTAAATGTTACCCCAAAACTGGGTTCGCCTCTTGGTGGGTGTTGAGCAAAAAGACACAAGCAAGAAAGAGAGTGGAAGAAGGAAGGATTTATTACTTGTTGCAACTAAGGAGAACACAGGAGATCTTTCCCAAAGCAGCATGTCCCCAAGCAGCAAAATTGGGAAAGTTTTTTTAAGTTAAGGGACTTGGGTAGCTGAGAGTTGAAGCTTTAGTTGAGTGAAGTCAAGAGGGTCTGAGAAGATCAATATCATTATCCTTTTGTGGGGGGGTAGTGGGGACAGGTGTTAAATTCTGCAAAATCTCAAGAAAGTAGGCTAATCTTTACCATTGAAACAGAACTGGGAGTCTTGATACCTGCTTGTTGTTTTTGCTGTTGTGACTTTTCTTGCCTGATAAAGGTTTGTTCTTTTGTTCCCTTAAGACCATTATTACTGAGACCTGGCAGGGACAAGCACTGTGGTCAGGTTTACATTACACAATGGCTTAGGGGAAGAAAAATGGCTTCTTTTATGTCAAGAAAACCATGACTGATTCTCTTTCTCTGGGAGCCCCTATCTTATCTACTTACAGAAATAGTAAATATTTGGGGCTTTTCAGGTCATAAGGTCTCTGTCATGGTTATTCTGCTACTGTAGCAAAAGAGCATGGATGTGGCTGTGTGCCAGCAAAGCTTTATTTATAGAAACATATGGAGGACAAGGTTTGACCCCCAGACAGTACTTTGTTGGCCCTTGCTTTACATTTTTCAAAGCCAGAATATTTGTATTCTGTGATACCAACCCAGTCTATAATTTAAACATTAAACCTGCCTTTGATTTTATTCAACATTAAGCAACTCTGTTTTGACCCTTTACTGTGGGCTCAGATGATGTACAAGGCAGGGAGATAAGAGAATCTAATATTCTTATCCCAAAAGATAATCACTTCTTTGTGCCATCATTCTGATAAAGTAACTTGTTTAATATATCATTTCTGTATAAGTGATGAGGAATTGAAAACTGGACTCTAAAAGTAAACTTTTCAACATAGTATAGGCTCAAACTGGTAATGTTAATGTTAATCTGACTTGGAACCCTGGTGGTGATTGTTCCTTCCCCAATTCATCATGTAACCCTTGACAGGTTAGTTACTTTTCCTCAGTTTCCCCACAGGTCACTGGGATAGCAATATTAACTTACCTTAGTTAGGAAATCAAACTCTAATTAGAAGCCTCACTTCTCCGTATACCCTTAGAGAACAGCTCAGTTCTAAGCCACTTCTGTTCTGTTTATCAGCCAGAAATAGACCTGGGCCTCTATGAATCAGCCATGGAACTAGCTGCATTTCTACATTTGAGATATTCCAAACTAAAACCACTAGTTGGCATTTTTTGGGAGTTCCAGTCCTTTATATCTCAGCACAGAAGGAATTCAGCGAGAAGCACAGTAAAAAATAGGGAGTGATTTATTAGAATAGGACACCTGTGAGACTTACAGTCGGGTGGGCAAGAGGGTGCTGTACCTTAAGAACTTAGTGGGCTACAGTTCTCTAATCAAAGGAAAAGTGGGGAGAGGGGAAAAAGCCACCTTCTTTCTCATTCTTGAGCAGATCTCACACTTCCGTCATCTGCTCTTCCTCCACGCCAGGTCGGGGAGTTTTCTTGTCCTTTGTGGTCAAACTGGGACTATCATGGAGCGATAGAAGGGAACAAAATAGGCAATAACATATGCTAAAAATGGCAACATATCTGAGGTTTCAATATAATGTCACTTTTTCCTCATATTTTTGTTTTTAGTATTTGCAGAGGAGTGTGACCTAGGAATCATTAATTCATTGAGCTCACTGGGCAAGATGTGTGTCTCATGCACCATTGTTTTATTGTTTGGAGGCATGTTTCCTGTTTCTCTTGGGTGATTTTGTGGTTCCCAGGTGGTGCTAGTGGTAAAAAACCCGCCTGCAGATGCAGGAGACATAAGAGACCATAGTTTGATCTCTGGGTCAGAAAGATCCCCTGGAGTAGGACATTGCAACCCATTCCAATATTCTTGCCTGGAAAATCCCTTGGACAGAGGAGCCTGGCAGGCTACAGTCATGGGGTTGCAAACAGTTGGACATGACTGAGGGGGCTTAACACACATGTGCTTAAACAAACCTGCTTTCTTGCATGGTCTTTAGTTTACACGGGGGTCTCCCATACTTTTTTCTTTACTCACAGTCCCCTACTGGGATTAACTATTGAATTACCTAGTTTGTCCCTTTACTCTCTCCCTATCAAAACCTTGATAAGTTTTCAACTAGACTATCTTTCTGAGGAAAGGGACAGAGTGGGTAATAAGATTTCCTGGAAAGACTGGGATGAACGGGACTTGGACTCCAATCTGATCTGAGCCCTCCCCATCCTGTGAGTTCACAAACATCTCTCGGCTTCAGTCGACTCAGAAACTTCAGTCTACTGGTATCTTAAACAGAGGCTTTAGATTACTTCTCATCTAAGGTCTTAACAATTTTATGTTTACTTCAGTGATGCTTCACCCTAGAGCAGTAGTTTGCACAGTTTGGTCTTGTGAAGGAAAAATGTTACGTGCCATAACAGTGGACAAAGGATGTGTGACCCTCAAGCCATCAGCCACTGCAGCCTCAAACTGTGCACCCTGAGGGGATTCAGAAGGGAGGAAAACAGTATATGTGTTTGCGTGCTCAGTCGCTTCAGTTGTGTCATTTCTGACTCTTTGCAACCCCTTGGACTGTAGCCTGCCAGGCTCCTCTGTCTATGGGATTCTCCATGCAAGAATACTGGAGTGGGTTGCCATGCCCTCCTCCAGGGTATCTTCCAAACCCAGGGATCGACCCACGTCTCTTATGTCCCCTGCATCGGCAGGTGAGTTCTTTACCACTAGCACCACTTGGGAAGCCTGAAAAACAGTATACTGGCCCTAAATGGTTAAGGTGCGTATCAGAGGAATGATTTCAGTGAGTCCAGACACTTGGAGAAGGCGATGGCTCCCCGCTCCAGTACTCTTGCCTGAAAAATCCCATGGATGGAGGAGCCTGGTAGGCTGCAGTCCTTGGGGTTGCTAAGAGTTGGACATGACTGAGCGACTTCACTTTCACTTTTCACTTTCATGCATCATTGGAGAAGGAAATGGCAACCCACTCCAGTGTTCTTGCCTGGAGAATCCCAGGGACGGGGGAGCCTGGCGGGCTGCCGTCTGTGGGGTGTCACAGAGTCGGACATGACTGTAGCGACTTAGCAGCAGACTCTTGTATCTTCCCATACATAGAAAAGCACTAAATTTGAGAAGTCTGGTTTTCTTAAATAGCAGTTCTTTTGATGTTTGACCACCTGGTTTTGTTTTGTTTTCGGTCTGAACGCCTATATATCCTGGCTCTTCCTGAGGTCCTGAGCAAGTGTACAGAATAAAATATAATTCTCAACTTTTAGGTTGTGCATTTTTTTTCAGTCGACAGTTTCCAGACCCCAGGAGGTTTCCCACAATCCTTTCAGAGGATCCACAATGTCAAAACTTAAGTTCACACCGTAACACTAAAGCATTATCATTTTTTCATTGACGTTTATTGACATTTGCACTGATGGTCTAAAAGTAGCGGCAGCTAAAACTGCTGCCCCTTAAAACAAGTTCATGACAGTGTGTCAAAAAAACTGGGGCACCACACTGACCTAGCAGTTGTATTTCTCCCCCGTGTATGCTCACAGTGGTTTTTTTCTTTTGCCAGTTTCACCCCTGGTGACTCAGACGGTTAAGAATCTGCCTGCAATGTGGGAGACCTGGGTTTGATCCCTGGGTTGGGAAGATCCCCTGCAGGAGGGCATGGCAACCCACTCCAGTACTGAGGAGGGCATGGCAACCCACTCCAGTATTCTTGCCTGGAGAATCCCCATGGACAGAGGAGCCTGGTGGGTTGCAGTCCATGGGGTTGCAAAGAGTTGAACATGACTGAGCGACTAAGCATACATGTTCTGTGAGGGGCAGTAAAAAGTATTAGTTTTATTATATCTTGCCGTTGAGAACACCTCTTCAATAATCTCTGTGGTGTAATGGGAAGTACAAGTAAGCACTTCTGCTGCATGCAAGGTATGCAGCCCAGTGACCATCTCATGGAAGAGTTCTCATGTGATTGTTGGGAGAAATGAGCTGAGCTGACCGTCTATTTAATGGAGCATCAGAATGACTAACAGATAGATTGTGGTTTTTCAGAGCATTTGGGTGTTTGGTAGATGTTTTCTCAAAAATGGAACAGTCTCTCACTTCAAAGAAAACAACTGGCAGTAGTGTTACTGATGATAAAGTTAGAGCTTTCAAGAGAAAATCAGAATTGTGGAAAAATTGTATCCAACCCCATGAACTTGACAGCTTCTCAGTACTGAAAGCTTTTTCCGATGAGACTGGGGCACTGAGCGTGATTTTTTTTTTTTCTCAATCTTGTAACAAAATGTGTCAACATTTGGAAAATCTGCATAACTATGTGAACCAATATTTTCTAAACAAAGCATGAATAAAAGAGCCATTCAAAATGTAAAATACACCAATGGACTGTAACAGAAAAGTTCATTAATAGGTTTCAGATTCCAGATTGCAAGAATCTCCATTTGTCAAGTTTTGGTCTAGCATCAAAGATCCACAATTATCTGAAAAAGCTATTAAAAAGCTATTCCTCCCTTTTTCAACTACATGTCCACATGAGGACAGATATTTGTCATATACCTTAACCATACAGTGTAGCAAAACAGATTAAATGCAGAAACAAATGTGAGAGCCAGCTATCTTATGTTAGTGGAGTGAAAGTCACTCAGTCGTGTCCAACTCTTTGTGACTCCATGGACTATACAGTCGATGGAATTCTCGAGGCCAGAATACTAGAGTGGGTAGCCTTTCCCTTCTCCAGGGGATCCTCCCAACCCAGGATCGAACCCAGGTCTCCCACATTGCAGGTGGATTCTTTACCAGCTGAGCCACCGGGAAGCCCAAGAATACTGGAGTGGGTAGCCTACCCCTACTCCAGCAGATCTTCCCAACCCAGGAATTGAACCAGGGTCTCCTGCCAGACCTTAAAGAGATTTACAAAAGTGTAAAACAATACTTTTCTTTTAAATTTGGAAAAATAGTTGTTATTCATAAAAATATGTTATTTATGCTAATATGTAATGAACTTATTACTGTTATAAGTCAGTTAATGCATGTTTTTGAGGGGCTTCCCTCAGTGTTTCAGTGGTAAAGAATCCGCCTGCCAGTGCAGGAGACAGATTCAATCCCTGACCTGGGAAGATCCCACATGCTGGGGAGCAACTAAGCCCTTGCAACACAACTATTGAGCCTGTGCTCTAGAGCCTGGAAATTGCGACTACAAAGCCCACCTACCTAGAGCCTGTGCTCAGCAAGAAGAGAAGCCACCACAATGAGAAGCTGGCACAGCACAACTAGAGATTAGCCCCTACCCACCGCAACTAGAGAAAAACCTGTGCAGCTACAAAGACGCAGGATAGCACCCCTCCCCACCAAAATACATGTTCTTAGAATTTCTCAGTTTTAATTTCTGATGTAGTGAACACTGATAGCTGTAATCTATGTAGAAGTTTGATCCTCAGTAATTTTTAAGATGAATGGGTCCTGAGATCAAAAAGTGTGAGATTCTCTGTCCTAGATAATTCTGCCTAGAAAGAGAATTGTTAGAGGTAATAATGTCCTTTTCAAATACAGAACTCTTTATCAAGCAGTAATGGCTGATTTTTTTTCCCTTGTGAAATGTAATGACGTAATACAGAGTAGGTTTCTGAATCGCCCACAACTTCAGGGCCCCGTCTTCATCTCCTCTTCTTAGGGACATGTGGAGGAAGTAAGAGCGGCTTTGGTGGCGTGGGCCTTTGTGGCTGCTCAGAGAATCTCCACTGACTTGACTTGCACGGTCAGCAATGTACATAATCTCTCCTCTAGCTGGGAGGCAGGTGACAGGGTGCAGGCTTTACTCAGGCTCCACGGAAAGTCAGCCCTGAGTTTGCCTCTGGGCGGTCTCTCACCAGCTGCTCTCTAACTGCTTGACCTGTCAGGTCTCTCAGAGATGAAATTGGAATAATCCTCCTTCTTGGGGTGGTCATGAGGTCACAGAGAATACACATAAATTTTAAAATCTAGAGTTGTTGCTTAGTTAATCATAGCTGCTATTATCGCTGTGATAGTTATTCCTTTTGACCCTTTGGTGGTTTTTGACGCTAAGTGTTTTGGTCACCCCAGCAAGATGGGCTTCACGTGTTTTTAAGGCCTATAACTTTCCCCCGCTTTTTTTGTAACAGTGTCAGCAGGTGTAGCATCACCCGAGAGTGGCAGTAAGTGTAGAAGCATTAAATTGTTTTAGCTCCGGGGGTGGTATTTGCTCTGTCCTTTGATGCAGGACATATGGTAGCTGCTGGGAGTTAGTTAGATCTAAGAACACTTTGGGCTGGGATTCATTGCTTGGGCTCCCATATTTGACTGTTACTTTTTACACTCTTTTGATGAAATACTTTGCCAAGGTACTATTATGTGGGATAAAATCCTCATAAGTACCTTGCAGCTTCAGTAAACTGTGGTGTGGTCCTTTCTGCTAATGCCAGGAAGAGGTGCATGAAACCTTTTGTTCTAAAATTGGAGCTAAAAGCAACTTACTATCCTCAGTAAAGACAACTGTCTCTTTTAGATCTCCAACTTCTGTTCTTTCAGGATTTTTTTTTTTTTTTTTTTTTTTTATGATTCATGTAGGAGAGCAGCATGGAGCAGCATTTTTTTGTCATGGTTCTTTTTATAGGTATTCCTGTGTTTGTTTCTTTTCCATAGGTTGCAACAGGTTTGAAGTGACATTAGAGAAATCCAATAAGAACTTCTCCAAAAAGATTCAGCAGGTAAGTCATGATATTGACGTCTAAGAGGCCTGATCAAAGCTAGAACTTGGGTAAAATTATTTACTCGTCTTTGAATCCTCTGCTGTCTGTCCTCCTATTTCTGCAGGGATATCTGTCCATCCATCACATACCTGAAATCCTCTTTCATGAGCAGAAATTGTGATTGCATATAAGTCAGATCCTTGCCATTGATGTTGGCTTTTTAGTCCCTTTTTAGTTTTAGTTAAAATGAACATTCGCTGAACCTTGTCAGAAATGTTTAACTGAATCTAACGATTTGCTCTTTTCCAGATCCATGTGGTCTCCCAGTTTAAGATTCTGGTCAGCTTGTTAGGTAAGAAAAGGGGTTGCATTTGTATTTCATATAGCAAGAAACAGAAACTGTGCTGATTAACCTTTTCATGGTTAATTTGATAGTTGTTATTTAACAGTGAAACTGACACATTCCTCACCAGATACAGCAGGGTACACAGGTGGTAAAGTACATCCTCCATATCTTGAGCTCTGTTCTCCAAGAAGTGTCATTTCATTCATTCAGTATATATTGTGCCTTACTCTAGACATGGGAGATAAATTTAATGAGACACGGTTTCCATCTTTAAAACTTAGGTTCTGATTCTGAGACCAAAATGACAGAAAGTACTCATATTACAGTGTGATAAGTTACAGTCGAGCTTCCCCAGTGACTTAACAGAGGATTCTACCTGCAATGCAGGAGATCCAGGTTTGATTCCTGGGTTGGGAAGATCCCCTGGAGGAGGGCATGGCAACTCACTCAAGTATCTTGCCTGGAGAATCCCATGGACAGAGGAGTCTGGCATGCTACAGTCCATAGGGTTGCAGAGAGTCGGACATGACTAAGCAACTGAGCATGCAGGCACACAAGCCCCAGTGAAAATTTATAAAAAGTACAGGGTCTTAATAACAGGAGGGGCAGCAGTGTCTAGTGGGTGATTAGAATTTTTAGCAGGAAGACAGAGGTCAGCAGAGCATTAAAGGCAGAGGAGACAGCTTCAGCAAAGGCCCTGAGATGTGGCCAAACTTCAGGTATATGGTGGAGAGTGGCTAGAGACAGGTGAGAGATCAGGGCCAGACTATTAAAGGCCTTGTTTGAAAAGCCACAGTTTCATGGGAGGTGGCCAGAAAGGCCTTTTCTTGACAAGCAGAAGAAACTTGCCTCATGCTGTTTGTTCAGCCCAGGGCCTGAATAGTAGAATCCTTTTAAACTTAGTTTCTAGTCAAGAGAGAAACATTTAAAGTACCTAAAACTAGCTAGAAGGCCCAAGTGAAATTATTGTGCTTGCTTTGCTAGGAAAAAAAATTCTCGCCATGTATTTTTACAGAATCCATAGGGTGTTTCCTTTCTCTTATTGGAGCCTCCTAACGTGAGTAGTTTTAAAAGGAATTTTTTGTACAAATATTACATCCGGAGTTTCCAGATTTGAGAAAGACCAAGTGTAAGAGTGCTGTTTGGAAATTAAAGAGCTCTTTTACTCAAGCTAGCCCAAATTGAAAGAAACAAAATATCCAAGTTTAGAAGACTAAGTGACCTCTTACCTGTTTTTTTGACCTGTTCATGGACCAGAATAAGTCATGTTAGTGAAACTGAAGATAATGTCTTGAACCAACATTTGCCATTTAGTTCTTTTTTTTTTTGTCTTGAAGTTGGCTATCCTAGAGAATTGTGATAATTTATAGTGGTGTTTTTATCTCCTACCAAACAGAAAATAATATTTACGTCCATGACCTGTTGACATTTCAACAAATCACTACGGTTTCCAAGGCAAAGGGAGCATCATTGTTCACATGTGACCTTCAGGTAAGTGCAAGGAAGATAAAATTTGACTTTGTGCTTTGATCAATACAGTCTTTCCTCACCATCCCTCCCAGCAGATGGGAAGAATGTAATATTGATATCCAAACTCAGCAGAGGCTCCAAAGAGACTATTTGATTTTGGATCATATTAGAGAAACCTCCCCCTTAGTATGTGACCTGATGCTAGAATATTCGTATTCCCTGGCTGTGTGCTAATTAGCAACGGACCGCTGTATTTCAGGAGGCAGCTAGCCAAAGCCGAAAACACTTGCCATGGACAAACCATTAGTGAGGAATCAGGACTGTGACAGTACATGAACATAGCTCTGTGGCATTAATTGACTCATGTTTTAAATGTATCATTGTAGTCTTCGTCATTAGGGAGTTTTCGCTGTTTAGAAAAGACATTTCTCCCGATTTTTGCCAGCTCATCATTCTTAGCTTCTTCACAATCTGCCTCACCCCTCTAACTCAGCTTTGATCACTTATTAACACTTATGGTCTACACTGACACTGCACGGTTTGCTTTATGTAGGCATTTTCTATCCCCCCCACCCCAGCTCCTTTAAAGGATTGAAAACGGGCCTGCCGTCACTGCCACAGGCTGATCCCTGCCCCTGCGGGTATTGACAGCCATGAGCAAGAAACATTTAAGGAAAAAAGGAGGAAGCAGTTGTGTAGATTTTCTTCTCTAAACCACTTCTGTCTGTGAGGTTTGCTGGGGCCGGTGTCTCTCACTAGCAGCCCATGGGGAGGACACGCTCCTCAGCACGCTGGGTGTGAGTCCATCTTGAGAGAATGGTGTGCGCTGTGCTCAGCTTCTCTGGCAGCGTGAGTTTATATGACAGGAATGTTCAGATGAGTAGCCATTTCAAGGTAGAAAATCTCTGAATCAGTCGCCCCCGCGTTCTGGAGTCATCAGTGTACGCATCCTCATTTGCTCTGGGTATCTCTTCCCAGCACGCAGAGACTGGGGACGAGGTGTTGCGGATGTGTGTTGCCGTGAAAAAGAAGCTGCAGCTCTATTTCTGGAAAGACAGGGAATTTCATGAGTTGCAGGTAAAGTCCACGGTTACCTGGTCTGTGGGTTGGGTTGGAGCTGCTGCTAAGTTGACCCACAGCTTGAAAGATTGGCTGTTCAGTTCCTTTGAAGCCCAGGAACCCAGTGTTCTCCCCAGATGAATGCTCCGCTCTGAATACCTAAGAGTTACTCGTGCACATTTGTCAGTCTCCTGGTCTTCAGAGGCAAGGGAAGCACAGCCCTACATCTCTACAGATTGATTTATATCAAAATGGGTTTTCACCTTTTTTTATTTTAATTAGAGGCTAATTACAATATTGTATGGGTTTTGCCATACATCAACATGAATCTGCCACAGGTGTACACGTGTTCCCCATCCTGAACCCCCCTCCCACCTCCCTCCCCATACCATCCTCTGGGTCATCCCAGTGCACCAGCCTTCTTAAATGCACCTTGTCCATTTCATCATATTTTATTATGGGTGCTTTCCTGGTCTTGTGCTAACAGAATTGTATTCAGAGGAGGGTGAGGGTGATTTTGCAGAATGGGAGTAGAATAACAGGAAGGTCACCTGTTTTTTTTTCCCCTTTAACATCTTTCCAGTTGAACACTTGCTCTTCTTCTCCAGGGGGACTTTAGTGTACCGGATGTGCCCAAGTCCATGGCATGGTGCGAAAATTCTATCTGTGTGGGCTTCAAGAGAGACTACTACCTAATAAGGGTAAACCTTACCATTTTGCAAATATCGTCAGTTTACTTTGGGGAAGTTGACTGTGAATTTACCTGGGGGAGATGATTATATGCTTCTGAACTGCAGGTAGAGAGACTGTGTTAGGTAGAGTTTTGCTGTAACAGGGTTTATGTTTGTATGTTTGATTCTTTTCCATGCTCTAAATGTCTTTTGCAAATAAGATGTCTATGTATCTTAAGCCAGACAGCATCAACTCTCAGTTCTCTACATAGTGAATTATCCACATGCTGTATCTAGATAATTAGGACTGCTTGGCTCTGTCCAGTAGCATTAGCATGGGCTGCTGTCTTGAGGCTTCCGTGTTAGGAATTATATACTAATTTTAGTTTTTTAAAAATTTTGGCTGCATTGCCTGGTTTGCAGGATCTCAGTTCCCCAACCAGTGATTGAACCCAAACCACAGCAGAGAAAGCACTGAATCCTAACAACTAGACCACCAGGAAACGCCCTGATTTTAATAGTAACTTAAGTATTTTTGAGACTTTGAGTTTCTTGCCTTCCCAAATCTTATAGTATATTTGTTGTAAAAATTGTTTTCATTTTTTTTTTTTTTAAATTTCGGAAGCCTTTTGTTTTTATTATAGAAAATAAGAAAATAGATAAGGACAGTAAAGGAAGTGTAAGTCATCTATAATTCTCCCACTCACTGTTAACCTTTTAGTAATGGGCATCTTCCATGTTTACAAAAAATATCATTTTATACACATTGTTTTGTAACCTGCTTTTTCTCTTAACCTATGTGGTAAATATCCACAACACTGGTTTTTTTCCCTCCAGTGTGCATATGTATGTAGACCAGGTTGGTATACTGTTCATTTTATAGAATAATATAAATTCCTTATCTTCATACCCCTCTCGTAATCTAGACTTGGCAATCAATCCTAGATTCTCCCCACCTCCTACTTCCCTACTTCGGCTGTGTTCGCTCTTCATTGTTTATCTAGTGAATGTATTCATTCCATATTTATGTTCTTGGGCTGGCCTCATTTTATCAGCATCAGAACTGCAAGCTCCTAGGTAGTTACTGGGCTTCTCTGGTGGCTCAGATGGTAAAGAATCTGCCTGCAATACAGGATATGTGGATTCTATCCCTTGGTTGGGAAGATCCCCTGGAGAAGGGAATGACCACCTACTCCAGTATTCTTGCCTGGGAAATCCCATGGACAGAGGAGCCTGTCAGGCTATAGTCCACGGGGTTGCAAGAGTCAGATATCACTTAGTGACTAAACCGCCACCACCAGGTGAGTTAGTGCTTTGTAACTCAGTATATAGCACCTGGGCAGACAGGCTCCGGAGAGGAGTCTGTGCGGGCTGGGGGACCGGAGCCGAAGTTGGAGGAGGGCTCTCATTCCTCTGACTGCCTTAGGTGTGCTGTCTCCTTCTTGAGAGTGGAGTGTTTTGAGGGTGAGGAATCTTGCTTTAGGACCAGTTTATTCAAAACTACTTCCTTTATTTACATACAGTAACATTCTTTTGGATATGTGGTTCTGAGTTTTGGCAGATGCCTAGTGTTGTGTAACTACCACCACAATCAAGGTTCAGAACTGGGGACTTCCCTGGTGGCCCAGTGGTTAGGGCTTCACGCTTCCACTGCAGGGGGTTCAGGTTCAATCCCTGATCGAGGGAGTGACTAAGATCCTGCATACCTTGAAGCCAAAAAAAATATTCAGAACAGTTCCATCACCTCAAGAAATTTCCTCATGCTCTCCCTCTGACATCAGCCTTCCTCCCACACCCCCACCTCTAGTCACCACTGATCTATTCTTCTCTTATAGTTTGCCTTTTCCAGAATGTCTTATAAATAGTATCATACAGTATGTAGCCTTTTGAGCCTGGCTTCTTTCACTTAGCATAATGCGGTTGACATCCATCTGTGTTGTGTGTGGGTCAGTATATTCTTATGACTTCCATTGCATGGAAGGACAAAGTTGTTTACAATTTTTAGCCATTATAAACAAAGCCACTATAAACATTTGCACACAGATTTTTATGTAAACATGGGTTTTTCAATTCTCCTGAGCAAATGCCTAGGAATGGGATTGTCGGGTCCCACGGTAAGTGTATATTTAATTTTATAAGAAGCCAACAGCCGAAGCTACTATACCATTTTGTGTTCTCACCAGCATCGTATGAGAGTTCCAGTTACTTTAGCACTTGACACTGTTAGCTGCCGAGCTAGATGCTTGTCTCCATGTTAGAGAAAAAAAGAACTGGTTCAAAAATTGTCATAACAGACTATAATATTTCTTTATGCCAAATAAGGACTATTATTGGCCTCTGTAGGTTTGGGGTTTTAACTTGATTTTTCTAGGCCGTCCCTCCTTGTTCATACCTCTGGCTGGAGAATGCTGGGTGACTCACTTGTGTCTTCCTGTAGGTGGATGGAAAGGGGGCCAACAAAGAGCTCTTCCCAACAGGAAAACAGCTGGAACCCTTAGTTGCACCTCTGGCAGATGGAAAAGTAGCTGTGGGTCAGGATGATCTCACTGTGGTGCTCAATGAGGAGGGGATCTGCACGCAGAAGTGTGCCCTGAACTGGACAGACATCCCAGTGGCCATGGGTAAGACCTGCATGGCTGCTGTTTCCCACTTTGGGCTGGGGCCATGCCACTTTCGCAGATTGGGGCTCCACTCAGAGTTTTAGCAGACTGGTTTCCAGCGTCACTTGCTCTCAGTTCCCCTTCTTGTAAGTAGAAAAGGGTTTCTGGGTTATTAAAAATGGGATATTCTGGGGACTTCCATGCTTCTGCTGCAGGGGACACAGGTTTGATCTCCAGTCGGAGAGCTAAGGCCCCACATGCTACACGGTGTGGCCCCCCCACAAAAAAAGGAGACTGTTGTGGCTTTTGTAGGAAGCTGGGTTTTGCCAACTTCTGACTAAAGGGGGGAAAATGTAGACAGAATTGCACATTTTAGGAAGTGATTGTCCACTGCTATTTTTATCTTTTACTTCCTTTTCTTTTACATTCATTAAAAAAATTTTTTATTTATTTTTTATTTTTGGTCATGCTGGGGCTTCTCTGCTATGCAGGCTTTTTTTTCTTTCTCTAGTTGCAGCAAGCAGGAGCTATTCTCTAGTTGTGCGTGGACTTCTCATTTCCATGGCTTCTCTTGTTGCAGAGCAGGGTCTCTAGGTCCAGAGGCTTCAGTAGTTGTGGTTCCCAGGCTCTAGAGCACAGGGTCAGTAGCTGTAACATACAGGTGTATTTGCTTCACAGCATGTCGGATCTTCCTGGACCAGGGATTGAACCCGTGTCTCTTGCATTGGCAAGCAGATTCTTTACCACTGAGCCCCCAGGGAACCCTGCCTTCTTTTTTAATGGTTTTATTTTGTCTGCTGCCAAATAGACTAAGCTTGTAAACTATTGGAAATTATTTAGTCCTATGGTATGTATAACAGCATTAAAAGGTTTTTGATGTGGTGGTTATTGCTGCTTTTGTTTTTGTAGCTTAGAGGCTACAGATTGTATTCAAATTATGTCTGCCCCACACATCAGGTGTTTCTGCTCCTGTGCCTGCCTCAGGCTCCCAGCACTATGCAGTGATACTGCCTAGAAGCCCATGACCGCGCTCGCAGCAATTCATTTTTAGTTGGGAGAGTGAATATTAAATATTTTAGTTACTGCTGTGGAGGGGCATACCAGCCTGCTGTCTTTAAGGGCCCTCGCTCGTGAGGCCAGGATTACATCTTGGGAAAAGAGACAAAATGAGACGCTGCTTCGGGTATGAAATCGGATGAGTTGAGGTTTGGTAGTTGAGAAAGGGGAAGTTCACTGTTCAATTAGTCAGTAAGAATTTTTGTTAAAATTGGACTAGACTAGGCAGGGAGTTTAAGATCTAGCTTGAAGGAAAATTTCTTTCATTTTAAGCAGGAAAAAATGAGCATAAATGCAGAAGACATGCTGGTTTGTGAGCAGGCATCCAGAAACTGACCTGATGGAACAGGTGGGGTAGATTATGGAGGGATGAGGAGGGGGCCAGTTGTTAGGGGTCCACGCGCAGGTCCAAGAGGCCAGTAGTTTTCTAAATGGTAGAATTCATAAAAGCGTCAGCGGTTATTCTGGTGCTGACTAGAGATGAACAGACCAGAAGGAAGATAAAGCAAAAGGTCAGTATTTTATGGGACTCACTGAAAGGACTGATGCTGAAGCTTCAACACTTTGGCCACCTGATGCAAGGAGCCAACTCATTTGAAAAGACCCTGATGCTAGTAAAGATCAAGGGCGAGAAGAGAAGGGGAAGACAGAGGATGAGATGGTTGGAGAGTGTCACTGACGCAATGGACATAAGTTAGAGCAAACTCTGGGATAGGCGACAGACAAGAAAGCCTGGCACGCTGTAGTTCATGGAATCACAAAGAGTCAGACACGACTGTGACTGAACAACAAAAAGGTTATGTATATTCACAAGTTTAGGGGCTTAACATGAGCAGGGAGGACACATTCTTCCTAGGTAGGGTGAGAGAATACCCTTCAACAGGAAGAAGACTTAGCTTTCTGAATAGAGTACATATTTTTTTGTTTCTTTTTAATTTTTGTATTGATTTGTGCCATAACAAGGCAAATCAGCCTTAATTATACATATATTCCCTCCCTCTCTTCCCCCCATCCCTTCCCTCCAGGTCATCACAGAGTGCCAGACTGGGTTCCCTGTGCTTCACAGCAGCTTCTCACCGGCTATCATCCATCTTATACCTGATAGTATATATATGTTGATGTACATATTTCTCCGTTCATCCTGAATGGAGTCCATTTTAACTTGGATTGTATTTCTGCTCTCCTCTTCACTGCTGTACCTTGGCTCCAGTCATTCTTTTTTATTGTACTATCTTATTAATTAATTTTAATTTTTATTGGCATGTAGTTGCTGTACAGTGTTGTGTTAGTTTCTGTTGTACAGTAAAGGGAATCAGCCATGGTGGTGGTTTAGTCGCTGTCGTGTCTGACTCTTGTAACCCCCTGGACTGTAGCCTGCCAGGTTCCTCTGTTCATGAGATTCTCCAGGCAAGAAGCAAGAGTACTGGAGTGGGTTGCCGTTTCCTTCTCCAGAGGATCTTCCCAACCCTGGAATCGAACCCAGGTCTCCTGCATTGCAGGCAGATTCTTTCCCAACTCAAATCGCATATGTAGACATACATCCCCTGCTTTTTGGATTTCCTTCCTAATTGCTCCAGTCATTTGGAAAAGACTCCCCATTCCTGTGCTTTCGTCTGGTTGTTGCCTCTTCCTTTCTTTGCCCAGCAGCATCCTGCTCTTATGACAAGTCCCCTGCTCAGTGACACTTCCTCTCAGAGGTCCTCTCCGACCCGCAGGCGGAATTAGTCACTTCCCCCTGGGCGCTCCTACCATCCCTTCGGGTTTCTCTGTCATGCGAGCTGCATGTCCCACTGGATGCAATGAGTTGTCTGTCTCCTCTGTTCCTGTGGGAGCTCTGTGAGCTCTGTGCTCATGTCTTGGTTCCCTATGAGCAGTGCCTGAAACATCCTAGCCTCTTAGTAAGTGGTTGCTGTCAGAAGAGTCACTGTTGTTGTCCGCCCTTCATCATGTGCCTTCTGGATGCCAACCAGTCTGCCCTGTTTGACGACTCAGATTCAAACCATCTCTGAATGAATGACATAATGTGACAACCAAAAGGGTTTCTATAATAGATTGCTTCTTTTGTTAAATTAGACCCCATTAAAGTAGACCAGATTTTACAAGGACAGAAGTTTTACATAGTTACATAAATTAACATGAAAAAAAATTATAATAGCTTTTTAAAATTTTTTATTTATTTTTTATTTGAAGGATAATTGCTGAAAATTGTAATAGCTTTTTAAGATGAGGCCAGCATTAAAAAAGGAAAATATGTTATTTAATTCTGTTTTTTGGTGAGATGAAAGATATCAACATAATAACTAGCATTTCAACTGATGAAGGAATTACTAAGGCCTCAGTGTCCTCATTTCTGAGTTCCTTTCTGGTTTTGAACTTTTATTGTACTATTTATTTAGAGTATGAATAGCATGTATAATGTGAAAGGCCTTTTATCTGAAAGTAAATGACAAGAAAGTAAATTTATAGCAAGTTAATCACACCAAGAAGCTATTCTTATAGATATATTCTTTGAAGTTAAATTTTTATATAATAATTATGCCATCTAGTTCAGTTCAGTTGCTCAGTCGTGACCGACTCTTTGTGACCCCATGAATCGAAGCACGCCAGGCCTCCCTATCCATCACCAACTCCCAGAGTTCACTCAGACTCATGTCCATCGAGTCAGTGATGCCATCCAGCCATCTCATCCTCTGTCATCCCCTTCTTCTCCTGCCCCCAATCCCTCCCAGCATCAGAGTCTTTTCCAATGAGTCAACTCTTCGCATGAGGTGGCCAAAGTACTGGAGTTTCAGCTTTAGCATCATTCCTTCTAAAGAAATCCCAGGGCTGATCTCCTTCAGAATGGACTGGTTGGATCTCCTTGCAGTCCAAGGGATTCTCAAGAGTCTTCTCCAACACCACAGTTCAAAAGTATCAATTCTTCAGCGCTCAGCCTTCTTCACAGTCCAACTCTCACATCTATATGACCACAGAAAAAACCATAGCCTTGACTAAACGAACCTTTGTTGGCAAAGTAATGTCTCTGCTTTTGAATATGCTATCTAGGTTGGTCATAACTTTCCTTCCAAGGACTAAGCATCTTTTAATTTCATGGCTGCAGTCACCATCTGCAGTGATTTTGGAGCCCAACTAGAGGTTCATTTTTTTTTTTTACTAATTTAAAATTAATTGTAGCTAGAAAAAGCACATAGCATAAAATCTGTCACTATAACCATTTTTAAGTGCACAGTTCAGTAGAATTATGTATATTTATATTGTCGTGCTGAGCTTCCCTGATGACTCAGAGGGTAAAGCATCTGCTTGCAATGTGGAAGACCTGGGTTCAAGCCCTGGGTCAGGAAGATCCCCTGGAGAAGGAAATGGCAACCCACTCCAGTACTCTTGCCTGGAAAATGGACAGAGAAGCCTGGTAGGCTACAGTCCATGGGGTCACAAAGAGTTGGACACGACTGAGCGACTTCACTTTACTTTACTTTACATTGTCGTGCAGATTTCAAAGCCTTTCCTCTTGTGAAACTAAAACTATACCTATTAAACATCAACCCATTTCCTCTCCCCCTGCCCTGGCACCATACTACTTTCTGTTCCTATGAATTTGACACACTCATTACCTCCTGTAAGAAAATGGTTATACTGAGAATGCCATCCAGCTGCCTTCTCTGTGATCCATTGAGCATCACGTGGAGTTTTGCATCTTTTCAATGTGATGATCTCAAGCAGAGATAGCATAGACCAGAAATGTGGATTTTTCTCTTTAGAATAATTTTCAGGAAAAAATTAAAAGAAGTTGCCCTCCTCTTGCCTTTCCTAAGAGGATGAAAAGAAGTTATGTCACCTTGTTCTCCAACTGACTCGTTAGGGGAGCTGCCACTGGCCTTGGTTTGGCCTGGCTTCGTGACTGATGAGAAAGGAGCCGCTGACTTTCACCCAGTCCTCTCAGGGAAACGGTAGAAATGGAGTCCGGTCACTCTGAGCAAAGCTAAGATGCATCCTTTTTGTGCAGGAGATTTCTCTTAGCGTCACTGAGACAAGCAGTTTTTTTTTTTTTTGTATATCACAGTACAGGATCCTGGCTTGGTATTTGACTAGTGGACCACTTGGAGATCCAAGTGCAGCTTAGAAATGAGAAGCTGAAACATCTATAATCTAAAGCCTTAGAGAGAACCTCAACTCAACATGTTCTCTCTCGCGCAGAGCACCAGCCTCCCTACATCATTGCAGTGTTGCCTCGATATGTGGAAATCCGGACATTTGAGCCGAGGCTTCTGGTCCAGAGCATTGAACTGCAAAGACCCCGTTTCATTACTTCGGGCGGGTAAGGAATTCCTTTCTTTACTGTAGCTGCCATCTTGTTCCAAAATTTTAAAGTCATCTGGGTCATCATAAAACTGGCCCTCTCTTGCTAATCCTCTTACCCCTGTCTCCAGATCAAACATTATCTATGTGGCCAGTAATCACTTTGTCTGGAGACTCATTCCAGTCCCCATGGCGACCCAAATCCAACAGCTTCTCCAGGACAAGCAGTTTGAATTGGCTCTGCAGCTCGCAGTAAGTCTTGTTTCTGAGATTTGGGTGTGAGTTTGCCTTCCTCATCACTCTTCAAGGCAGGTGATTTTGGTTTAGATGTTCATGTTTTGCTTGGACTGGTGGAATAAGCACAGAACTGAAAGTCAGAGGGCTTGGATTCAGGATCAGACCCTGCCATAAAAGTATCTATGTTATGTAACTCTAAGTAATCTCACTGTCTCTATCAAATGTAGAATGAATGCCAATTATACTAATAGTATTTCATAGAATTAATAGGACAGTGAAATAATTGAATAGATGTGGTATGGCCTTGAAAAATTAAAGACAGACAGCAAAATAACAATCGTAACTGTCGAGGTTACAGTTTGGTTGAATGCAACAGCTCCAAAGCCTCCCAGAGTCCCTTTCACAAGTAGGCTCCTGGGCTTGGATAAGCAGGCCTTCCTTAGGGACTCTGAACCCACCTCAGGTTGCTGCCTGCGGCAGGGCCCCAGTCCTCAGGCTGTCACTCCGCTTGAATGTTCACATGGGATGCTACTCACGCTCTTGGCTGAGTAGTGACCGTGCTCTTGTTTCAGTGGTGCTCTTATTGCCAACATGCTTCTTGAAGATTGACTTTCAAGTCTTGCCTTATTCTTTAAAACATCCCTAGTGGTGATTATTGTCATCTCGAAAGAGTGGATTTGAATTTATTGAAACAACTGAAAGTCATCTTGAGCCTCACTTAGGCATTAATACCAGACAGTGCTAATTTACTAAGAGAAGCAATTGTTATGAAGATAATAGTAGGAAAACTCAGTTTTTAGAGTATCTTATAAATTATTTTTGAAAGGGAAACAGTGATCATAAATTTTGGAATACAATGATTATAATCATATGTGGTGGATACTTTTGAAGAGGAACTTTCATTTTGGGGTGTATAAGTTCTAGACTGAAAACAAAAATCCAGTCTTAATTAGACACATTTACTATCCCATAGATTGTTTCTTTCTTGCGCCATTTAATTTTAGCATCTTACTGTTTTTTTCCCCACTCATTTATTGCCCTAAATTATTTTTCATTTTTAAAATAATGAATACCCATAAACCCACCACCTAACCCCCCCGCCCAAAATAACTTCTGTAACCGGTACATCCCTCCCCATCCCATCCCTCTGGCTATGCTCCAGACACAGCCATTATCCTAACTTTTGTGTTTTTTTGTTGTTCTTTCGCTAAGTCATGTCCGACTCTTTGAGACCTCATGAATTGCAGCACGCCAGGCTTCCCTGTCCTTCACCATCTCCCCGAGTTGGCTCAGATTCATGTCCATTGAGTCAGTGATGCCATCCAACCATCTCATCCTGTCGTCCCCTTCTCCTCCTGCCCTCAGTCTTTTCCAGCATCAGGGTCTTTTCCAATGAGTTGGCTCTTCGCATCAGGTGGCCAGAGTATTGGAGCTTCAGCTTCAACACCAGTCTTTCCAATGAATATTCAGGGTTGGTTTCCTTTAGGATTGACTGATCTCCTTGCTGTCCAAGGAAACTTCAAGAATCTTCTCCAGCACCATAGTTCGAAAGCATCAATTCTTGGGTGCTCAACCTTCTTTATGGTCCTTCATGTATGGGTCTCACACCCATACATGACTAATGGAGAAGGGAATAGCAAACTGCTTCAGTATTCTTGCCTTGAAAACCCCATGAACAGTATGAAAAGGCAAAAAGATATGACACTGAAAGATGAACCCCCCAGGTCAGTAGATGTCCAATATACTACTGAGGAAGAGCAGAGAAATTGCTCCAGAAAGAATGAAGAGGCTGAGCCAAATCGGAAATGATGCCCAGTTGTGGTTATATCTCTTGGTGAAAGTTAAGTCCAGTCCTGTAAAGAACAGTATTGCATAGGAACCTGGAATGTTAGGTCCATAAATCAAAGTAAATTAGATGTGGTCAAACAGGAAATGGCAATAGTGAACATCAACATTTGAGGAATCAGTGAACTAAAATGGACAGGAATGTTAGTCGCTCAGTTGTGTCCAACAGTGGGAATGGGTGAATTTAATTCAGATGACCACTGTATCTACTACTGTGGGCAAGAATCCCTTAGAAGGAATGGAGTAGCCCTCATAGTCAACAAAAGAATCTGAAATACAGTACTTGATTGCAGTCCCAAAAATGACAGAATGATCTCGGTTCGTTTCCAAAGCAAACCATTCAACATCACAGTAATCCAAGTCTGTGCCCCAACCACTAATGCCAAAGAAGATGAAATTGAACGGTTCTGTGAAGACCTATAAGACCTCCTAGAATTAATATCAAAAAAGATGTCCTTTTCATCATAGGGGACTGGAATGCAAAGGTAGGAAGTCAAGAGATACCTGGAGTAACAGACCAGTTTGGCCTTGGAGTATAAAGTGAAGCAGGGCAAAGGCTAACAGAGTTTTGCCAAGAGAATGCAAAATGGTCATATGAAACATCCTCTTTCAACAACACAAGCAACAGCTCTACACATGGACATCACCAGATGGTCCATACCAAAATCAGATTGATTATATTCTTTGCAGCCAAAGATGGAGAAGCTCCATACAGTCAGCAAAAACAAGACCTGGGGCTGACTGTGGCTCAGATCATCAGCTCCTTATTGCAAAATTCAGGCTCAAATTGAAGAAAGTAGGGAAAACCACTAGGCCATTTAGGTATGACCTAAATCAAATTCCTTATGATTATACAGTGGAGGTGATGACTAGAGTTAAGGGACTAATTCTGGTAGATAAGAGTGCCTGAAGAACTATGGATGGGGATTCATAACATTGTACAGGAGGTGGTAACCAAAACCATTCCCAAGAAAAAGAAATGCAGGAAGGCAAAGTGGTTGTCTCAGGAAGCCTTACGAGTAGCTGAGAAAAGAAGAGAAGCAAAGGCAAAGGAGAAAGGGAAAGGTATACCCAACAGAATGCAGAGATCCAGAGAATAGCAAGGAGAGAGAAGAAAGTCTTCTTAGGTGAACCTTTGTGTTTATCATGCCCTTAAATTTTTTTTGATAGTATTTTACAAATATTTGTGTGCTTGAGTATGTGTCTAGTTTTTGAGCTTTATGAAAAGGGTATTATGTAGCACATGGCTTTTTTAGCATCCGTTTTTCTTAACAGGAATGTCTTCTCAGTGTTCTTTCTGCTGCTGGTTGTCTGTTTCATCTTCGGATGAAACAGAGAAGAAGAAAGTGGGTTTCCTTTTTTCCCTTCTCTTCTCTAGGCCTGTACTTACTAGGTGTTCTGCTCTATGACAAAAGAAGGTTGCGTGATGTCATCTTGGCTCTTGAGGAACCTGTCTTTCATTTAAATTAATCAGAGGACATACACGAAACTTTCAGAGGGCAGTTACATACTGAACTTTGCTATTAGGCCAGAAAAAGAATCCTAAGGTTGGACTCTTTAAAGATAGGTCAGACCAGGAGCTTGAAACAGGGAGAGTTGCAGAGCCTGGGGAAGTTAGAAGTGAAAACAAGTGTGGAAACGAGTATTTCCAGGACACTTGGAGCCCATTCTGACTGGCATGGGAATAACCTAGGTAAGGAGACTGTGCCAGGCTTTGAGAGCCTTTAAAGCACCAAACAGAAGAGCTTAGCCCAAGCACAGCCACGTGCCGATGATGGCCTGGATTAGGGTGACAGCAACAGAAGAGGAAAAGAAAGGAAGGGAAAACGTGGAGAGACATTTTGAAGGAAGAAGTTAAATGTGGTAAAGATTGGCTAAGAAGGATAGAAGAGGCTAAGAAGGATAGAAGAGGGGGAAGGTTAAAGGAAGAAACAGAGATATTTGGCTTATACTGTGAACAGGACTGTGAACATCATGCCAGCTATGGTCAACATCTTCTGTCCTGTGAGCACTCCATGCTCTCTGTCATTTTAGGGTCTTGCACATGTGCTGTCCTCTTGGCCTCAGATGCCCTCCCCTCCCCATCTGTCACCTGCCACCCTCACCTGGCCAGCTCCAGCTCGTCCTTTGTGTCTCAGCTTACATTCCTCCTGGGAACCTTCCTGAACCCACTGTTCACACTGGGCTGACCTGAACACCCCGCCCACGTGGTTCTATCGTCACTCACTCTGCTTTGTTTCAATTTTTCTTCTCTAAACCCTAAACTTCATTCAGATTTCACTAAGTTTTCCCATTAATTGTCCCCTTTTCTGTTCCAGGTTCAAATCCAGAAATCACAGGGATTTAGGTGTCACACATTCTTAGTGTCCTCTGACCTGTGGAAGTTTCTTAGTTTTCCCTTGTTTTTCATGATCCTGACAGTTTTCAGGAGTACTGGTCAGGTATTTTGTAGAAGTCCTAATGTGTTTTCATTGCATAGTTACTTATGATTAGACTGTAAGGGCAATCTGTGGGTCAGAGCCACGTGACTGCTTTGTATCCTCTGGCATATACATGTTCCAGCATATCGTCTGATACCTGGTAGATACTAAAAAAATGTTGGTTGAGTGAGTGAGCGCCTCCCTATTCTACTCTCTTTTTAGGAAATGAAAGATGATTCCGACAGTGAAAAGCAGCAACAGATCCATCACATCAAGAACTTGTATGCCTTCAACCTCTTCTGCCAGAAGCGTTTTGATGAGTCCATGCAGGTCTTTGCTAAACTTGGCACAGGTAACAAGCGGGTATGGCCTCGGGATGAGGAACTACACTCAGGGAGGGGAAACTGGAAAGAATGGGGAGAAATGATATCAGACTTCTGAGAATGCGGAAAGTTAACCTCATCTAGATTGGTCTTTGTACTTAACAGGATCCTGTGGGTGGCCACGTGACTATATATTTACAGCCCTGATCTTATGGCTCTGGTTTCATTCACATACACAGACTTCCAGTTTTCCAGGATGCTTTGCCCTTGCCATTAGAGGAAGGTAACAGAAAGTCACTGGAGACAACAGACGTGTATTTTGTCATCTAGTAATCAGATTATTGACTGCAGTTCTAGACAAAAGTCACTGACCTGAGCTTAGTAGGATACAACAGTAGGTTAGTTTTTTTTGGCTACGCTGGGTCTTTGTTGTGGTGTGCAGGCTTCTTCTAGTTGCAGCACACAGGCTTCTCTAGGGCTGCTTGAATGTCCTTATGCAGAGTGACTGGCTTTTCCTGGAGTTGGTGATCCAAGAGACCTAGCCAGAAGTCTTAGTGCCTTTTAGGGTGATCACTTCTCCCCATGTTCCGTTGATGTACAAGGGCTTTCCAAGTTAGGGCAAGGGAACACACAAGGGAACCTCATGGTGGAGGAGTATCAACATTACGTAAAAGAAGCGTGTCAGATTGAGTATATGTTGGTGTGTGCCATACTGCTTGTCATCCTTAAATCTGTTTCTCAAGATCAAAGGAATCTGATTGGCCAGGATTAGATTTTCCCCTTTATTTATATTATTCTCTTGTCATCATGTCTGTTGCCCATTAATCAAATGAAATCCTATGTTTTTTTAAACCAATCTGTGTGAATTAATTTTATATAATCAACCTATTATCTTCTGCCATATATGCTACCAGTGTATTCCATAGCCTATTGCCTGGTGTTTTTGTTTTACTAATATTCCTTTACACACACACACACACACACACACACACACTCTTCTTATTTTTTAAGTCTAGTGATCTTTTCAGCTTCACTGTCTTATCAGGTTTTCCTTTTACTTCTTTACTTTTAGTGAGTTAATGAATTTTCATTTTTAATTCTATATATGTCTTAGAATAGCGTCGTGCAATCATTATAATGTTTAGTGTTCAAAATATATGTGTATAGCTTGAGTTTTTGTAAACTTAAGAGTCATTTAAAAAAAAAGTCAATCTGGAACTTACTTTGCTGTAGTGATAGTCTTGTTTTAGTTTCTCTCTAAATTGCTGTGCTTCTATCTGGGGAATCATGTTCACCTTCCATGTAGATCCTACCCATGTGATGGGCCTGTACCCAGACCTGCTGCCCACAGACTACAGGAAGCAGCTGCAGTATCCTAACCCACTGCCTGTGCTGTCTGGGGCTGAGCTGGAGAAGGCTCACTTAGCTCTAATTGACTACCTGACACAGGTAGGTGTGATCCCAAAGCATATGGAAGAGTTCACCTGGGAGTTTCAGTACCTGCTTCTCTATGGCAGGGAAGGGGGAGGCTTCTTTAACGCCACAGATGTTCCAGAAGTGAACACTGTAGAAGTCTGAGGGGGGTGCATTTTTTCTGTTTCACCTCCTTGCTTAACTGTAGAATGCACATTTTGCTAAGTCACTTCAGTCTTTGCAGCCCCAAGGACTGTAGCCTGCCAGGCTCCTCTGTCCATGGAATTCTCCAGGCAAGAATACTGGACTGGGTTGCCATTTCTTCCTCCACAGATCTTTCCAGCCCAGGGATTGAACCCGTGTCTCTTAGGTCTCCTGTATTGGCTGTTGGGTTATAACAATAGAATAGAGCTCTTTTTTGCCAAATCCTAGTACCAGGAAGCATACTCAATTCTTGGTAGATTCACACTAAGCTCTTATAGGAACTAAAAAGAGAAAAGTTTAATTGATTGAAAAGAATAAGCGTTTTAAAGAAACTTTGGGGGAACAGTTATACTTTAGGGAAAAAAACACCTGCTCTATGCAGAAAACTTGGGAAACACAGAAAAGTATAAAATAAAAATAAAAAATCACTTATTGCTCTACCACCCAGAGAAAAGTAATTAACATTTTAGTGTTGTCCTTCTAGAGTTTAATATGTACTTGTGAATAATTTTTGTTTATTTATTTATCCGATTTTTTAAATTGCAAATGGATATCAAGATATATACTGTTGTATAGCTTACTTTTAAAGCATTTAGCCATATATTAGGAAAGTCCTTCCCTGTCATTAAGTATTCTTCTATAACATGTTTTTTTAGAGGGAGTACTTAGACTTAAATTATTTTCACTTTACTGTTACAGGCAGATAAGTGAAATTTTCAGATCAGCACTAAAACTAATATCTCCATTGAAGTCTCTGAACCCTAAATTTCCGTGCTTAAGGCTGTTATTTCTTTCCTATGCACCCATTCAGAGTCAGTTGTTATTCAGTCTCTAAGTCATGTCCTACTCTTTGCAACCGTGTGGACTGCAGCATGCCAGGCTTCCCTGTCCTTCACTATCTCCTGGAGTTTGCTCAAATTCATGTCCACTGAGTTGGTGATGCTATCTAACCATGTCATCCTTTCTGACTCAGAGTCAGAGAACTTATTAAAATTTTTTCCCATAAGTGTTCTGCAGACTTGTAAGGGGTGTCCTGGAGGGGCATAAGTATTGCTAGGAAAATTGTAAGCCAGCTACCCACTACCTGCTTCTGGGTCAGTGGGTGTCCCACAGGTCCACTCAGGCATCTGTCATCTTGGCACTTGCTCGACATTGGGCTCCATGGTTGGCTGGCAGCCTGCAAAGAGCACACCAGCTTGCCTCTGTCTGCACACTGCACAGTCCATGAGCCAAGTGAAAAAGGTTCCTGGGGCAGAAAGTGTCCCAAGCATGTAGCATCACAGAAGACCCTCTATTTCCAATATCTTAGCTTTAGGACCCCAAGCACAGTCTTCCCCAACCTTCTCCACTGAGTTTGGAATGTGTGGAGGTAATTGACATCAGCCTTGTGCCAGAGACATGGTAGAATAAATAAGACCATGGGCATTCCAGACACAAAATAGTACAAATTGAATGATTCCATTATATGCAGTTCTAGAAAGCATGCATTCTCAGTCGCTAAGTCAGTCTGACTCTTTGCCATCCCATGGACTGTAGCTCACCAGATTCCTCTGCTCATGGGATTTTCCAGGCAAGAATACTGGAGTGAGCCCTCCTCCAAGGGATCTTCCCAACTCAGGGATCAAACCTGTGTCTCCTGCATTGGCAGGTGGATTCTCTACCACTGAGCCACCTGGAAAGCCCATTTGAAGTTCTAAAATAGAGAAAGAGTAATCATTAGTGATAGAAATCAGATCAGTTATATAGGGAGTGGGTGAGATTCTTTGGGAGGAGCACAAGGGAACTTTAAAGGGTAGTAGAAATGTTTTGTTCCTTGATTGGGGTGGTGGCTACATGCATGTATATATCTGTCAAAGTGCATCTGATAGTATACTTTTCAGGGGTACATTTTATTGTATATAACTCATACCTCAATAAAGTTGATTAAAAAAAAATAAAAACAAGCCCTTTGGAATCCGACCCTAATTTGAAGTCAGCCTCTGTTACTAATGAGGTAGCTAACATCTGTGCCTTGGGTTCTTCGCTTATAAAATGGGGCTAATAATACCTGTATTTGTTTTAGATTTAAAATAGGGTAAATCTATAAACTGCATGACACAGCGCCTGGTGTGTAGTAAATAGTAGATCATTGTTACTGTATCTGGTGATTTGGTAGGCATCTTCTTTTTGATCCCTGATAAATGCCAATGTGGGATCAGGGTGGATAGGTGTGAGCTGATTTGAAGGTATTTTGAAGTGCCTGATAGCTCAGATGATAAAGGAAGTTTTAAGCCTGGCCTTGACCCTGCGTTTTGCCCTTGGCAGAAACGCAGCCAATTGGTAAAGAAGCTGAATGACTCTGATCACCAGTCTAGCACCTCCCCTCTCATGGAAGGGACTCCTACCATCAAATCCAAGAAAAAGCTGCTGCAGATCATTGACACCACCCTGCTCAAGTGCTACCTTCATGTGAGTTTTCCCAGCACTCGGCTCCCTGCCATCCTCTCTCTTCCCTAGCCCGGGGTCCCTGCCACTAGTAAGAGTGAAGTATTTGCTCTTAGGAACCACCTACTCTTGACCTGAGCTTCTTAGAATTGAGGGCTTAAGACGAGATGTTGACCCAGAGTCTTAGAGTGGGCTGGTCTTCTCTGCCAAGACTGGGGTTGGTGCTACAAGGTGAATAGGGACAGTGCCCCAAAGAAAATTTCCCCTTTCTTTCCCCTCTTCCCCCTTTCTTTCCCCTCTTCCCCCTCCCCCACCCCCACACTCTTACAGAATGTTGTGTGAAAGAGCATAAAGGCTATGAAAGCTCCTACCTGTAGTCCTGGAAAGGTTGTGTGCTCTCTCTTGCTTGTGTAGCATGCCTGGTGTTTCAGCCTGAAGCAGGCCTGGGCTGAGGGAGGAAGGGCCTCCCCAGGAAGTAGTTCCTGCTGAAGTCCTGCCTCTCCTGCAGACGAACGTGGCCCTGGTGGCCCCCTTGCTGCGTCTGGAGAACAATCACTGCCACATCGAAGAGAGCGAGCACGTGCTGAAGAAGGCTCACAAGTACAGTGAGCTGATCATCCTGTACGAGAAGAAGGGGCTCCACGAGAAAGGTGACCGGGGCAGGGGTCATCTGTGATTAGAGGGTCTCTTGTATTTTGTCTGGGGGAAGCCTACTGAGGTGTTTGTTGTGGAATCACGTCTGGCTGCTCACCGCTTGAAAAATCAATACACGAGAGAGAGGCAAATGTTACAAAGGAAAGTTGCTTTTAATGAGAATGCTGGCAATCTGGGGAGATGGTGGAGTGCCCCAAAAACCACATGTGAAGATTTTCAAAGCTCAGCCATGAAAGCTTTTAAAAGGAAAAAGGGATGTAATCGGTTACTCGTTGGGTTAGGGAGTCAGAGTCCCCCCTATCCCCTACTGTGTGTGGGCTTGTCGACTTCTTGTGATTTTTCTTTAGCTACCATCTTGTTCACAGGGTTACTGAAGGGGAAGCTAGGGAGGAGATCTGGTCATCTGTTTTTACTTAGTCTTCATTTCTACTTCTTTGAAAGAAACAAGTTAGGCAAAGTACTTTGTGATCACAAGATTTGAAAGGTGGGCAAGGGCTGGAGATAAGTAAGCGTATAGGTGCCTGGTTTAACATTAGTGACAAGACAAAGGGGCCTGCTGCAAAGACCTCTTTCCCGCTGAAAACTGTGTACAGTGTGATGACTCTCCAAGGAGATATACCTTCTGGAAGGAGCTCATGACCTTATTCTTGGGCTTCATGGCCAGCTCTGCAGGTGCTGGTGGACCAGTCCAAAAAAGCAAATTCCCCTCTGAAAGGCCATGAGCGGACAGTGCAGTACCTGCAACATCTGGGTGAGTCCAGCTCGTGGAAGGGGCAAGGGGAGGGGATTGTGTTCAAGTGAACCTGACCTCTCTCCCTTCCCGATTCTGGCTGGTCAGTCCCCTCCCTTCCTTGTGTTCACCCAGCTGGGTTCCTCCCGGGGTGAAAGTACCCCCAGTGGTGGAACCACAACAGCCCCTTGGTGTGTAGCCAGTCTGGTAGGTCCAAGCATCTCTGAGTGACTGGACAGAGCTAACTTCACTGGATGATAAATCCTGGGCAACCTGGGTACCTGTCTTCCTGGTCCTGTGGGCAGAGTGGGTGGACTTCACCTGCTGACAAGTCTTCCTTTTCCCTCTAGGCACAGAAAATCTGCATTTAATTTTTTCCTACTCGGTGTGGGTGCTGAGAGACTTTCCAGAGGATGGTCTGAAGGTAGATCACGGAGCCCCTTGGATTTATTGGGTACCACGGTTGGTTCTGACTTTATTTTAGACAGTTGTGGGTGGAGGGCTAGGAAGGGTTTGTGCACTTCTCTGGTGTTTCCAAGACTGGAACACATGGGACAGCAGTGGAGTGCAGTAGAAAGAGCCTGGTGCGGACGCCAGGAGACCTAGTCTGCCCCACACCGACTGGCCACAGGTGCTCTTCCCGCCTCGTTGTCTGTCCATGTGACCCTACGCTTGTGTGCATGTATGTTTGGAAGGATTGCCATCAGGTGGTTCTGCTGCTGGAACTCAGGTTTTATTCCAACAGATATTTACTGAGGACCTCCCAGAGGTGGAGTCTCTGCCACGAGACCGAGTGCTGGGCTTCTTAGTGGAGAATTTTAAGGGTCTGGCTATTCCATATCTGGTAAGATATTTTTTGATCTGAACTAATAAGTTTCGATCAAACCCAGGATCTATGACTATAAGAGACAGTGATTAGCCAGTTCAGATTAGGGTTTGTGTCCCTTGGGGATTGGAAGGACTGTAAAGAAGAGGGTTCTTTTAGTCTCCTCTGAAGACAGCCCAGTAGACCAAGCTGGAGATGGCACTTTTTGATGCTACCTTCTAAACCTAGGTGACGTACAGAGAGATAAAAGAGGAGAGAACATGTTGGAGAAAAACATACCAGAGCCACATTTGTACAGCCAGACTTGACTGTGACCACAGGATGACCAAATCAGTCCTAAGTACCAAAATGTAAATATTTAACCTTAATTACATGGGCTGATTTGGATGATTATGAGACAGAATTAATAAAGGAGCTTAGATTGGAAATTGAGATGCTAATTCGTGATATTGCTGGGTTGTAGAACTGTCCCATGGTAATCTTAATTAGGGGACAGTCTGGATGGGACCTTTTGGGCCTTAAAGATGTGAGGGTGCCTGGGCGAATGGGCTGGGCCGCGCCATGCCACAGCATGGAGGGCACCAGGCAGACCATTCTCGCCCCAGGAACATGTCATCCACGTTTGGGAGGAGACTGGCTCTCGGTTCCACAACTGCCTGATCCAGTTGTACTGCGAGAAGGTGCAAGGTCTGATGAAGGAGTATCTCCTGTCCTTCCCTGCAGGTACCAGTTTTCAGCATGCGGGGTGGCCCCAGGCCTTAGAGGTGAGCTGGGACCCGAGGGGGCCATGGGTGGGGTAGAGAAGCAGACTTTCTCTGCAGGCCCAGGTGGGCAGGAAGAGCCTCAGAGGCACCAAGGCAGCTAAGTGACCCCACAGGTGAGACTTGGGGGCTGGTGTCTGGATCTGGGCATCTCTGAGCCTCCCTGGGCATCACCTATGGAGGAGGGGGAGTAGATCTGTATGCAGAGTGACAGCTGTGCTGATAAGGAACAGATTGTCTATCAGAATGCTTCTCTAAGCAGCTTGGTGGGGTTTTTTTTCTCAAGCTGATGTTTTGGGGCCATACAGAGACCATAAACTAAGAGAAGGCCAACTGGAAAGCATCACGGAGGCTCTTTCTAATCATGGTGGTGACATCATTGAACCCCATCCTCTTCGTTTTTTCTTGATGACACCACACATTGCTGCCCAACAGCATCCTTTCATGTTGAGCATGGTTTCTTTTAAAGGCAAAGCTCCAGTCCCTGCTGGTGAGGAGGAAGGAGAACTGGGAGAATACCGACGGAAGCTCCTTATGTTCCTGGAAATTTCCAGCTACTATGACCCAGGCCGGCTCATCTGTGATTTTCCTTTTGATGGTGGGTATCTTTAGCCACTTTAGCAAAAGATAATGCAAAATGGATCCTTCCCTTATACCAGTTCCCCAACCCTCCCAAAAGTTGGGCCTGGGAAAAACCATGTGTTTCAGGCCTGTGCTCCTATTCTGTCCCCTCTGAAGACTCACTTTTGAACCATGATTATGAGAAGTCTCTTTTGGGTGTGAACCACATGCTAATTGTTAGCCAGGTTGAAACCTATTCGTTGCTTCAGTACGTGTTCTTGGCCAAGTTCCTTGTTTAGCAATTTCTGTAATCTGGAATAATTTGTCTGAAAAAGACACATCTGCCTGATGTATAAGCTCCATGAGAGCAGAGACCAGGTGTCTGCTTCCCTTAGCTGAAGCGCCTGGCACATTGTAGGTGCTTATTATGCATTTAGCTGATCATCAAGTATTGTTCTCCCATTTATAAATGATCACAGGAAAAGATGAGATAAAGTACCACCTAAAATAGTCCTATTCCTCCTCACTTTTAAAAATTTTAGTAATTTCCTCCTTGAAAAGAATCCCTGTCATTCCTCTAATAGCTTAGCCCCTGGCCTTGGGCTTGCCTGGTCATGATGATGGTTTCTTCCACTCTTTTCCCCCCACAGGCCTCTTGGAAGAACGTGCCCTCCTGCTGGGACGCATGGGGAAACATGAACAAGCTCTCTTCATTTACGTCCACGTCCTGAAAGACACGAGGATGGCTGAAGAGTACGTTGACCCTGCCGTCCCACCTCCCAGGGGTGTAAAAGAGGCGCTGCAGAGAGATGAGAGGCTGAGAAAGCCGCCCCTACACTTGCAGCTGAAGCGAGGTCACCTCGTGTGCTGGCCCCCGATTGTGCTGTCATTAGGCTGCTCACTCAGGCAGCATCCATGCCCTCTACATGTGAGCTTGTCTGATCACTCTCTCCCTTACAGGTACTGCCACAAGCATTATGACCAAAACAAAGATGGCAACAAAGATGTAAGTAGTCGGCCCCAGGGCGCACACGGGCATTGCACTGCCCCTCTTAGCATAGCCAGCGCCCTCTGGTTTGGGCCACAGGTGCACTGGCAGGAATTGCTGACATAAGACAGGGCATGGGTTAGGGCCCTGATGGATTTTGCGCACACGTGCTGAGAGAGCGGCAAGGTGACCGCAGTCTTGGTTTGCTCGGGGTGGTTCTGGCTTGGTCTGTTGTCATCCGTGTGATTATTTGTAGTGCCCCTGCCACTTTATTCTTAAAACAGTCTCAACTTGTACAATAAATTTCCTGGCCAGCCTGTTGAGAAGGAACATCTGATGGTTCTTACAGTGTGCCCATGTGTGCTCTGCATAAATTCCGTGTGGATCTGTCAATGTGTAGAGAGATTTTTGATGGCCATTGTTTGGCAGTGGTTGGGGGGGTGGGGTTTGCTACCCGAATCTAGGAGGTAGAGGCCAGAGTTGCTGCTTATCGATGTACAGCACAGCCCAGAATGTTGAGAAACACTAGTGTGGGTCCAGTAGGAGATGCAGCATCTCATCTCGGGCTCATCTGCATCGGCTTATACATGGCAAGGTCTCAGCCTTCAAAGCCAAAGGAAATGAGGGGTCTCTTGGAGTCATTTTGTTAGCAGTATAATGCTAAACAATACAAGGCATTTGATTTTTTTTTTCTCTCAGAAAGAACACGATCTTTAACTTTTAAAATATTTTATTTCTCTTTATTTGACTGCACCGGGTCTTAGTTGTTGCACTTGGGATCTTTGATCTTCACTGCAGCATGCAGGATCTTTTGTTGTGGCTTATGAACTCTTAGTTGCAGCATGTGTGACCTAGTTCCCTGACCAGGGATCAGACTTGGGCCCTCTGCATTGGGAGTTTGGCGTCTTAGCCGCTGGACCACCCAGGAGGTCCCACACAATCTTTAATTTTTGACATCTTCAGTCAACGGACTTTACAAAATTTATTAAAAGGTGAAAAATGCTGCGTTTTAAAGTTCCTCCAGACCAGCCCTCTTGCCTTTAGGTGTGGTCACGCTGAGGGTTTGGGGAGGGTTGCTGCCGGCCTGATGCGTGCATGGCTTGTTGTGTATGAGACAGGTGTATCTGTCCCTGCTCCGGATGTACCTGTCGCCCCCCAGCGTGCACTGCCTGGGGCCGATCAAGCTGGAACTGCTGGAGCCACAAGCCAACCTCCAGGCCGCCCTGCAGGTCCTAGAGCTGCACCACAGCAAGCTGGACACCACCAAGGTCAGCAGCTCTCCTCGCAGAGATGGAGGGCGCATGTGGGGAGCGTGGAACCACAGGAGGGGCTGGCAGGAGGGACGGGGGTTTGAGGGCTCCGCGACGTCAGGCGTTTTCTGTCTCACTCCTGTCCCACCTCTCCCTGTTCCCGTCTCTCTTCCCGTCCCCAGGCCATCAACCTGCTGCCCGCGAACACTCAGATTAACGACATACGCATCTTTCTGGAAAAGGTCTTAGAAGAGAATGCACAGAAGAAACGGTTCAACCAAGTGCTCAAGAACCTTCTCCATGCAGAGTTCCTGAGGGTATGAGCCTTCCAGATGCGAGTGAAGGCTTGTACTTTTCAGTGTGAGGCCATTACCATGTCCCCTGAGACAGAGGCAGAGCTTGGTGCTTTTTAACTCTGTGGCTCAAACTGATCGGTAACCAGCTGGGCACGTAGCTATGGGTGTTTCAGTTAGGGAGCCCCTGTGGGCTGGGAGGTGAGGCAGTGCCGGCCCCTCCTCCTGTCCTGCCTGCCAGACAGTGGGACCTCCCCCCCAATCTCTCTGCTCCCAGGTCCAGGAAGAGCGCATCCTGCACCAGCAGGTGAAGTGCATCATCACAGAGGAGAAGGTGTGCATGGTGTGTAAGAAGAAGATTGGGAACAGGTGAGCCTCACCCATAGCTTGCTCAGGGTAGATTTCAGCCCCTTAACCCCAGAGGGGAGAGCAGCTGAGGGCTATCTGGGCCGCTTTTAGTACTTGAGCCTCCAGAGGGCAGGCCATGTTTTCTGGTGTATCTGTGGGGTGGGGTGCTTTGAGAATTTAAAGGCCTGAAATGTGTAGCATGGGGCTCTTGACTTCTTGCTCATAAAGCCCTTTCCCTCTGGCTGCTTAACAGTGACATGTACCACGGGGTGTGTGAGAGCTGTGTGTGGCCAGGAGGTTCTTATCTTTTAAGGATACACCTCTGAAAGAAGAAAAAGGTCTTTCAACCTGCTGCCTCATGATCTGAGTAAAATCCTAAAGCAGCATCATTCTGTTTTAAGGCATATACTCTAGTTAGTGCCCCTTCCTCCAAGGAAGAGTGATTTGTCCTTTTACTTCTATGGCTGGAAGAATGCTTCCCTTCAGAAAGACCCACTGCCCATTGTTAGAGTTAGCCCAAAATTTGTTCTGAAGGGCAGTTGGCGCTCAGTAAACTGCTGCTGAGCCAGGCTGGTGCGTTGCCCTGTCTGGCTGTGTATTACACACTGATGGCAGTAGGAAATATCCCCTGCTACTAGAGTGTCATGCCAAGTGGAGGAAGTCAGAAAGAGAAAGCCAAGTGCCACTTAAACGTGGAATCGAAAATCTGACACAAATGAACTTACCTACAAGAGAGAAATAGACCCACAGACACAGAGATCAGGCTTGTGGCCACCAGAGGGCGGTGGGGGGGAGTGAGATGGACTGGAGTTTAGGGTTGGTAAATGCAAACTATTATATTCAGGATGGATAAACAAGGTCCTCGCGTATGGCACAGTGAGCTATATCCAGTTTCCTGGCATAAACCATAATGGAAAAGAATATAAAAGAAGAAGGTGTATATGTGCATAGCTTAGTCACTTTGCTATACAGCAGAGATGGGTACATTATAAATTAACTATATTTCAGTAAATTATTTTTTAATTTAATAAATTAAAAAAAAAATCCCCATGCAATTGAACGGCGTGGACCTCATCCTCTGTTTGGATATGTGACCGAGATGGTGGCCACACTGCTCTTTATGGTTAGAGTAGGTAGCTTCTGGGGTGGCTCCTGGTAAGGTGCCTTTTCCAGTAAGAACTTGTATTCTCTTAGAGGCAGCCCTCACTCCCAGGTCATTTTCCTTCCCTGCAGTGCATTTGCAAGATACCCCAATGGGGTGGTCGTGCATTACTTCTGCTCCAAAGAGGTCAACCCGGCTGACACCTGAGCCCAGCAGGCCGAGGACTGAGCAGCGGACAGCTCGGCTACCCCAGAGGGGAGAGCCCCGGCCTTGGGAATCGGGACTGCTGCCACCGCTGGGAGTCTCCCTGTTTGGACACTGGCTACCTTGAGCCCTGGAACATTTCTGAATTATTCAGACTTGTGTTCTGATGTTGCCAGATTTTTGATAGAAAAAGAAATTAGTTACACCTTTTATACCATTATGTTGCAGGCAATTTCAGAGAATTGGATACCTGCTTGGACAGGAAGAGATGGGAAAGGCACCATCCTGCGTTTGCATTCCAGTCACCCAAATATGGAAACTGTCAAGTGTCTGTAACCCTCCTGGGGGTTGTTTATTCAGTTTTCTGTTAGGATGTGCATAGGACTTCACAGGAGCCTTCAGCTTGGCTGCCTGGAGTCCCTTGAGCAGAGAAGCCCCAGAGCCCCTCTGACTGCAGAGGCCGGATGGGTCCGCCCTCTAGGTAACGCTGGTCACTTTGTAGTTGCTGACCCTGCATCCCCTCACCAGTGTCCTCCATCAGCTCTTGATTTTTCAGTCTCCTTCTCTTTCTATTTATTTTCTTCCTTTATCTCTCCCCTCACTGCTCCACCCAGGCTTTCTCTCCCATTCTCCTGATACCAGGAATTTTGAACAAGGTAAAATGAGAAGCAAGAGGAATTCCTGATTTCTAGGAATACATTGATAACTGACTGTCACATGTGGTGTAAATAGAACCTCCTTGGACTGTACACTCCATGCCCAGAAGCTTAGAAGAGCATCGCTCTCAGGGCAGAGTATGACAGTAGCTTTCAGGGTGGGCTGCCCTGGGTATCTGCCTCTTGGCAGATGTCTGCAGAGGCTCCTGCTCCAGGTTCATCCTCCAGCCCCCCCAGGGCAGGTTGGTTTAGGCTTGCTGAGCAGAGTGCTTCGTGCTTTGGGCGCCTTTCTCTTTCCAGCCCATGTCATCCACCCACTTTGGCCTGACCATTGTTCTTCAGCTTTGTTTTGCAAGGGTTGGAGGATTGCGCTGGGACATGGATGGTAGGGGGATCCCTGCTGCACACAGGAAACGATCAGATCAGAAACTGACAATGATAACGTTGGGTGTGCTTGTAGGGGGCTTGGGGAGAGCCGAGAATGCTGCTGGAGTGCAGGAGCTCCTGACAAAACTCACCGCCAAACTTGGGGGAGCCCTTGTTCAGGGGAGACCCCGCCTCCCGTAGGGCCCCAGAGCCCACGGGCGGAGTCCCCAGCACTGCAGGCTGAAGACGCACAGGGAGCGTACCCTGTCCTGTCCTCGCTGGGGGCCTAGACACTCACCATGACCCCAGAGTCCAACAGTTTTGAGGGTAGGTGACAGTGCCCGATACTGACACTGCTCTGGTGGCCTGTCCTTGATACGCTGAGATCCTTTTTAAACCATAGCATCGTGCTGTTTGGGGCCTGTGTTGTAGCCTGACTTGCTGGTGGTGTAGACGAGGCTCCTTACAGGCCCACCCTCCATGGAGGGTCTGAAGGGACAAGAGTAAGAGCCATCAACGTTGTTCACAGAGATGGGGGACCCTGCTCAGGTTTGGGAGGCCAAACAGCACATCACAAGATCCACATCCCACTGGCCATGCCCCTGCTAAGAAGCAGGGCCGCCCTGGGCCCTATTTGCACCAGTTCTGAGCACCAGGCTGAGTTTCCTCTGGAGCAGCAGCTGAAACTGGCCCCAGCCCACACGCCCTGCCTTCCTGGCCTCCGTGTGCACCTTCCATTCCCACCACCTGTGCAGCACACGTGTTTGAAGCAATAGAATAAAAAACGTGTTTCCTTCCCTGCTGGAGTATATAAACAACCCAGTTTTCCCGAACTCCATTCTCCTGCCCTAGACACTCTGCCCTCCACGGAGGTGTGGCGAAGGCTGGAGATAAACGCACTACAGTGAGGACTGGCAGAGCTCTCATAATAAACATCATTAAGTAAGAAACCAAGCCTGTCTGGGTCTCTTCTCCCCCAACCCCTTTCCTGTGGGATTTGATGAAAATAACAATGAAATGCCAACTTAATCAAAATCTTGGTGGTCCATTAGTTTAAAACCCGCCTGACAATGCAGGGAACACAGGTTTGATCTTTGGTCCAGGAAGATCCCACATGCTGTGGAGTATGAAATAGCCCGTGTGCTGAAACTGCTGAGCTCACGCGCTGCAACTACTGAAGCCTGAGCGTCGCAAGAGAAGCCCACACACCACAACTAGAGTAGCAGTGAAGACCCAGTGCAGCCGTGAATAAATAATTTTTTTAATTAAACTATAGCTTAAAAAATTATTTTAAAAAGAATTGGAAAGACTAATCCGATTAGTGACTAAGGAAAAAAAATCAGTGTAACACTGTCTTGATCTGTGTTGTCCAGTTCAGCTAGTGTGTAGCTGCTGCGTTGACAGCATGCATGGAGAACTGCTGCTGCTGCTGAGTCGCTTCAGTTGT
Organism: Bos indicus x Bos taurus; assembly: GCF_003369695.1. NCBI lineage: Eukaryota > Metazoa > Chordata > Mammalia > Artiodactyla > Bovidae > Bos > Bos indicus x Bos taurus. Next base: position 31,500,613 of record NC_040085.1, on the reverse strand, counting down.
GTCCGACTCTGCGACCCCATTAGCAGCCCATCAGGTTCTCCAGGCAAGAGCACTGGAGTGGCTTGCCGTTCTATGCATGGAGAACATCTCATCACAAAGTGTCAGACACACCGCAGCTGTAGCTGATCCAAACTGTTTCCCCTTCACTTCACATGTTACGGCCTCATGCCTCTTCCTGCAGCTGAGAATGACTGGGAAGTGCATGGTGGGTGTGGAGTTGGTGGGAGTAAGGGACTGAGGGATGTTTGAGAAGTGAAGTGTGGGTCCCCTTTGACCAGCTTCAAAACAGCAGTCTGTTCTTCCTGTGTCCTTGAGAGCCATCTCTGGCCACCCTGAGTTCTCTCGAAAAACATCTGGGACTAAGAGGTTTGACTTTCTTGAGGCATGGGGCCAATGGCTTCCAGGAGAAGGTGTGGTAACAGCCTAGAAAATCTGTCAGGAGCCCTGGCTGCCAGGCCTGGCTGACTCTGCCCCCAGCTAGCTCCGTCCCCCCTGCCCTCTTCAGTCTCCCCTGCTGTGTACAGATCACCAAGAGGGTGGGACACCATTTCTGAGATCCCAGCATAGGTTCTTGACCTCATGCTCCAATTGAGCAGAAATAGGCACTCCGCTTTGGGACCTGGCCAATAGCCGTTCTGGGAGTTTCTGGTCAGCACTTGCCTGTGGGTTTCATTTTGGAGTTGAATCACTTCATTTGGAATGTCATTTTTTCAGTCTCCAACTTGTGCCACGGGAAAGAGAGAGGAGATGATCTTGGTTGAGGAAGAGAAGTGTATCTCCCAACAACTCACTGCCCTAGAGATCCTTTCTTCCAGAAAAGGTGCCTATCTTGGACACCTCAGTGGTTGTGGTCCACGGAAAGGGGGACATCACACACCATCTGCAGCCTCAGGCTCACGATGGTCAGAGGGGACTCTGAAGCCTCTTTATCTCCAGTAGCTTAAGGACAAGCGGACCGGGTTTGGCCTGCCCTTATCCATACCACCTGGCTATGTGCCTGCTTCTGTCCCTGGACCATCCAGGCATTTCCACTGATTCAGGAAGGGCACCTGGGCAGAAGCCACAGGGAGTCAGGAGTCTGAGTTTGTCCAGGATGACGTCGGGCCCTCTTCACCTTTGGACCAGGGCCTAGTGCAGTGCCCCCTCAGGGTCTGAAGAACAAGTGAGGGGGACCTTGAGAGATTAGAAATACTTTGAGTTCAGATGAAACACGACACCAGAGATTTCCAAGTTTCTGCTTAAGTGCTTCGTGGAAGGTGGGACTTGAAAGGTGTTGGTTTTAGGATTTTCTGGTGGCTTGGTGGAGACTGGGCCCCTAATGCAGCACTTTCTGGCTGCTCTTCCCTGGACCACCTGTGTTGGCATCATCTCAAAGGCTTGTTGGAAATGCAAACACCTGGGTTCTATCCATACCCACTAAATCAAGTCATCTGGGGCTAGGGCTCAGGCATCTATTTTCCATAAGCAGCCCCCTGATAACCAGGGGCTGCTGGGACTGGGAACCAGATTGCCCGTTCTGCATCCTCTTGGAAAGGGTCCGAAGTCCCTTCTGACAGGAAACTGGGCTCCAGGCACTTCCTGGAGCATGTCAAACCCCACCTCCAGCCCCAGTTAAGAGTGCTCAGTGGAGCAGCCAGCTCCACCCTCCCCACCCCAGCTACCTGTCAGACTTAAGCCAGCAGCCAGTGTGGCCAGAGTGCAGGCAGCGTTTCCTGCCAGGAATTGGGCTGCCTGGCCATGCCCTGGGTGCTCTGGCCCAGGTGGCTGACAAGCAAGGGGCTGCCCCTCCTGGGTGCGGTGCAGCTACAGAAGCGAGAGAAGAAGGGACCTCAGTGCGAGCAGTGGCGGGTAAAGTACCTGATCTTCCCTGGGGGTGTGGACAGAAGTTCTGGGAGCCCAGTCCGCTGTGGAGACTGGGGCCAACCCTGGGAATGCATTTGGATCTGGGCCAGGACCAATTCGCTCCATATTACCTGGTAGAGCTTAGAGAACCTGGCCAAACAATAATCTGAAAATAGTCCCATCTGCTTAGGAAGAGGAGGGCGAGGTGATGTGACACTCGCAGCTGGTTGGGTTAGCCTGGCTGTAGAGTTGCGGGGTTGGTGGTTGAGGGGGTGGTGAGAGTGAGGGGCTCGCTGGGGTCTGGAGGAGATTCTCACTCCTGGGAGGCTGCAGTCTGCTTTCCTGAGCCCAAGCTGCCCAAGTCTCCTTAGTGACTTGTCAGACCAGTACCAGTTGCATGACTCTAGGTTTCCCTTCACCTCCCAACCCTTCTTGGGCCATCATTTAGCCTTTGTCAGGAGCTGGCGGGTGCAGCTCATCACAGTTTTCTCTTTTGATAATCTCCTAAACACTTCACTCGAGGTTTCACTTCAGCTGTTCAGCTATAGCAGCGGTACTATAGTCAGGGGAGCTGCACGCTTGTGATGCACAATAAACATAATTAGTTAATGTATTAAGCACGTATGCTGGGCACTTTGTATGACTTCTCATTTAAAACTCACTATAACCCTATGAGATTATCATCTTTTTTTTTTTTTTTTAACTTTACAATATTGTATTAGTTTTGCCAAATATCGAAATGAATCCGCCACAGGTATACCTGTGTTCCCCATCCTGAACCCTCCTCCCTCCTCCCTCCCCATACCCTCCCTCTGGATCGTCCCAGTGCACCAGCCCCAAGCATCCAGTATCATGCATCAAACCTGGACTGGCGACTCGTTTCATACATGATATTATACATGTTTCAATGCCATTCTCCCAAATCTCCCCACCTTCTCCCTCTCCCACAGAGTCCATAAGACTGATCTATACATCAGTGTCTCTTTTGCTGTCTTGTACACAGGGTTATTGTTACCATCTTTCTAAATTCCATATATATGCGTTAGTATACTGTATTGGTGTTTTTCTTTCTGGCTTACTTCACTCTGTATAATAGGTTCCAGTTTCATCCATCTCATTAGAACTGATTCAAATGTATTCTTTTTAATGGCTGAGTAATACTCCATTGTGTATATGTACCACAGCTTTCTTATCCATTCATCTGCTGATGGGCATCTAGGTTGCTTCTATGTCCTGGCTATTATAAACAGTACTGTGATGAACATTGGGGTACACGTGTCTCTTTCCCTTCTGGTTTCCTCAGTGTGTATGCCCAGCAGTGGGATTGCTGGATCATAAGGCAGTTCTATTTCCAGTTTTTTAAGGAATCTCCACACTGTTCTCCATAGTGGCTGTACTAGTTTGCATTCCCACCAACAGTGTAAGAGAGTTCCCTTTTCTCCACACCCTCTCCAGCATTTATTGCTTGTAGACTTTTGGATCGCAGCCATTCTGATAACACTCACTTTAGAGACAGGGAAACTAAAGAGCAGGGAAATGAAGTTACTTGCCCAAGGTCATTTAGCTAGTCCGTAGTGCAGCTTCATTTTGATCCTGGCCCGACTGACTTCAAGGTCACATTCATCACCAATGTGCTCAGCTCCCAGTGCTTCACCTGCCAAGGCCTCCTGGGTTCCTGGCGCAGGGACATCAGTGACCCTGGGCCAGGCTGCCTGACGCTCTGTGATGGGATGAGGGAAACCTGAGGTGGGCCCCATAGCTGGCTTCCTGGAACTGAGTCTTTCTGTCCTTTCAGCGGGAGACCCACCCCTTCTATGACCTCCAGGTGAAGGTGCTGAGGGCCAAAAATATCCAGGGCACAGACCTTCGTGAGTGACCCCTAATGCCACGCTTTCTCCCTTCCTCTCCCTGGGGCCTCCCCAGAGCTCAACAGGGGCTGGTCAGAAGTGCACATGTGTATTTAGAGTCTAGTGGATGGAGGTCTGTCTGGTGAGGGAGCCCAAGGGTCAGGCAGCCAGGAGCTGGAGGGGAGGGGAATATGCAGACCACTGACTCCTCCCTGAGTCTAGCACATGGAGCAATGCCAGCCTGGGTGAGCATGTGAGGCCCGCTGCTGCCAGAAGTCACTGTCTGCTCTCTAGGGGTTTCCATTCCAAGGCTCACACTGGGCGGGAGCTTGGAGCTCGTTCTCTGGATCAGGCCCTTTCTGGGAATTACCCCATGGGCTGTGCTGTCACATAATCTCTTCAACTGGTCTCCACAGAATCTCCATCCTGTTTAATGGGAGGAGTCTCCCTGGTGGAGATGGACTCAAAGTCAAAGACATGGGCTCTCCCCATCTCCCCACCCCAGCCTGCTCCATGGGCAGCCTCCCCTCCCCTCTCTGCCCTTCCTACCCAGCCCCAGCTTCCTCCAGGAAACCTTTCCTGCCAGAAGCTAGAGGCTGAGGACCCCTGTCCATCCTACCAACAGTGTCCAAAGCTGACTGCTATGTGCAACTGTGGCTGCCCTCGGCATCCCCCAGCCCCTCCCGGACCAGAGTGGTGGCCAACTGCAGCGACCCCGAGTGGAATGAGACCTTTCACTACCGGATCCATGGTGCCGTGAAGGTGAGGGCTGGGCTGCGGAGGGGGAGGTCTCCTCCCAGATGCTTGCCCTCTGCCCCGTCTCAGGTCCTCCCTTTTGACACTGTCCCCAGAATGTCCTGGAGCTCACCCTCTATGACAAGGACATCCTGGACAATGACCAGCTCTCCCTGCTGCTGTTTGATCTGAGGAGCCTCAAGCCAGGCCAACCACACACACACACCTTCCCCCTCAGCCAGCAGGTGAGCCACCCCACCTGGGCAGTGGGCTCAGCCCAAGGAGATGAGGGCATAGGGATCTCCAGGTCAGCATGGGCCAGGCCTCCAGGACACACCTCCTCCATCCTGCAGCCCTGGTCCCACAAAGCTTTCCTGCAAACACTCCTTCCCTGAGTGAAACCGACACGTGGGCTCCTCGAGGGGATGGACTCTGTGTGTCTCTGTCAGTCATGAATCCTCAGTGTCTAGAACATACCTGCCCACAGCCTTGAATGGATGGAGCTCCTGGTGGTGATGCCACTACCCCAGGGCCCATGAGCAGCCACGACAGCAGTCTCCCTTCTAGTCCCTGGAGCTGAGTAGGACTGGGGGTAGCGGGAAGGTCCTGAAGCTCTGGGAGTACTTCGAAAACTGGTGCTCCCTTGCTCCCTCCATGTAGGAGTCACACGAGCTGCAGGTGGAATTTGTTTTGGAGAAGAGGTGAGTTCCAGTGGAGCCCATACCCTCCCATATAGGCTGAGACCCTCCCAGCTCCCAATTACCAGGTCCTGCGCTGACCTGGCTTTAGAGGGGAGGTCCTGATCCTGACACCCACCCCTACCCCAGACCTGCCCTGCTCCCTAAGTTCTTCAACTGCTTTGGTTACATTATTATAATAACAGCCATCTTGAGGGATTCATGTGTTCCTTGCAGCCAGGTGCCCGCACCTGAAGTCATCACTAATGGGGTCCTGGTGGTGAGTAGGGGAGACCAGTTGGGGGATCTTCAGGGCTTGGGGGCGCTTTGAGGAGTCCATGACTGAGCCCATCATGCCCACTTGCCTGAAGGGCACTCAAGGGGAGACATGTGGGGGAGGCATCTCCAGGGACAAGGGGGCACCTTGCCTCCACCTGAGGGAATAGCCCAGAAGCCAGCCTTCCCTCCTGGGCACAGCACTCTGCTCACTCAGGCCCCTGGCTTCTGAGACTGCCAAGGAGCCACTGGCCGGGGTCCCTCCTCTCCTCCTGCTTTCCTTCCAGGGGCCACTGCCTCTGAGTCCTGGGAGGGGGTTGTGACAGAAGACCCCTGCTCATAAGGCACAGGCCCTGGGAAGGATGTCAGCTCAACCTTTCCCCAGAGAGCCCTCCATCCCTCTCTCCTGGTTGAGGCCCTGTTCAGGGCCCCATAGATGCTCTGGCTCCCACAGCCCTCTGCTTTCCTCAGGCTCAGCCGTGTTTGAGAATCCAGGGCACCCTCAGGGGCGATGGGACAGCCCCACATCTAGGGCACGGTGAGTCTGCCCAGGGGCCTGGGGGTCTTGCCTTCTCTCCTGGGGGATTGGAGGCTGCTGGTTTCAAGAAAATGGGTCTTAGGCAGAAAATCCTTAATCTTTCATTGCTTAAAGCTGACCAAGGATGAAATGGATTGCCTCTGAAAGTAGTGAATCTCTGGGAATATTCAAGTATTGTGGCTGTATCTGTTCAACTACTGATGTACAAAAAATACCCATAAAATCTCAGTGGCAGACACATCTGGAGGTCAGCTGGGGCAGGGCTGATCTAGGCTGGACTTGGTGGGGTGACCTGGCTCGGCTCCCATGTCCCTCGTCTGCCTTCTGTGACCAGTGGACAAGCCTGGGCATGTCCTGAAGACATCTGCAGAGGTGCAAGAGAGCAAGTCCAGATGAGCAAGAGCTTTTCGAGTCTTTGGTTACATCACAGCCACTCACTAACATTTTGTTAGCCAAAACAAGCACAAGGCTGATTCTAAGTTGGAGGGCAAAGAATACAGTGGCTTCTTTAGTGGGAGGAATTGAGGTCACATGGCAAAGAGTGAGACCTCTAGAAGTGAAGAACTGGGGCCATTGCAGTCGGTCACAGAAGGCAGGCACTCAGGAGGGGGCCCAGGTGTGGGAAGGGAGCGGAGCCTGTGTGGCAGTAAGGTCACTCCGACGCTGGGAGTCTGGGCCTCCGGGCCAAGTGCTGCCCAGGTAACATCGGGCACTTTCTATGAGTCAGGCACTGGGCTAAGCATTTTATAGTGTTTTATTTTTGAATCCTCAGAGCAACCTTGCAAAATAGGTACAGTCATTACTCTCTTTTAATTCATGAGACGGAGGCTCAAAGAAGCTTGCTTAAAGTCACACAGTCAATAAGTGATGGAGCAGACCCGGGCCCAGGACCTGTTTGCTCCCCCCACCACAGCTTTTATTGTTTCTTTCTGTGAATAGTCCATGTTAGTCTCAGCCTGAAAACTGTGGTGTGAATAGAAGTATCGCTTATTCTTTAATTTCCTTCCACCCTTGCTCATGTCAAGTCTCAGGTCTCATTTGGTGCCAAAGAAGGCAAATAGGGAAAGGGATTCCATTTGGACCTCTGCTCCTGAGTGTTTGGGATCTGGGGCTCTTTTGTGGGTCTGTCTGGTCCCTTCTTCATGGTTGTCATTTGTAGCTCTTTCTGTCTGGGGTCTCGCTTGCTCTCCAGAAAGCTGCAGAGTCGAGGGCAGGCCCTGCTGCTCCTGGGCCTCCAGGCCTCTCCCTGCCTCCTCCCGGGCTGGCCTCACCCAGGCAGGGCCAGCTCTCCTCTGCTTCCCCAATCCTGTCCTCTCTGTGCCATGAACCCACGTCCTCCTCCTACCTCCCCTGCAAACCCTCTCTGTTCTCACAAGGTCTTATGCTTCAGAAACAATATGAAGCTTTATTTGCTTTCTCTCTGGCCACAAACCTGCCCCAAAACAGTCAACAGGGCTTGAATAGGGCAACAGAGGGGAAAGTACCTGTTGAAAACTGGTAATTAATGTAATAATTAATATAGGATCATTATGAGGAGAAGGCAATGGCAACCCACTCCAGTACTCTTGCCTGGAGAATCCCAGGAGGAGCCTGGTGGGCTGTTGCACAGAGTTGGACATGACTGAAGCGACTTAGCAGCAGCAGCATTATAATATGATCCCATATATATATTTTAAAAATATGTGTTTTATACCAGGCTTCCGAGGTGGCGGTGGTAAAGAACTCACCTGCCAATGCAGGACACATAAGAGACTTGGGTTCAATCCCTGGGTCAGGAAGATTCCTCGGAGGAGGAATTGGCAACCCACTCCAGTATTCTTTCCTGGAGAATTCTGTGGAGAGAGGAGTCAGCTGGGCTATAGTCTATGAGGTTGCAAAAGAGTCGGACACAACTGAAGTAACTTAGCATGCACTCATGTTATATCGGAGAAGGCGATGGCACCCCACTCCAGTACTCTTGCCTGGAAAATCCCGTGGACTGAGGAGCCTGGTAGGCTGCAGTCCATGGGGTCGCTGAGAGTTGGACACGACTGAGCGACTTACCTTTCACTTTTCACGTTCATCCATTGGAGAAGGAAATGGCAACCCACTCCAGTTTTCTTGCCTGGAGAATCCCAGGGACGGGGGAGCCTGGTGGGCTGCCGTCTATGGGGTCACACAGAGTCGGCCACGACTGAAGTGACTTAGCAGCAGCAGCAGCATGTTATGTACTTAATACGATAATCTCAAAATCATCAGCCCCATAAGCCCTGAGCAGGAGCTCTGCACTCAATGACAGCTCCCAGTTCTGACTAGGACAGGTTATAGGACCCTGAGTGTCTTTTGTGATACCTTGTCTGTGGGACACCGTGTCAGAGAGTGAGCAGGGTGACGAGCTGACATTTCCAAGGGGAAGAAAAGGGGAGTTGCTGCTGGGGTGCCGCCATCATGAGCCACACACACCCCACCCTCACCCCCTCGCCTGGCACTCACCTGGGCCCTCTGCTCTCAGGCCCTAGGCAGATTCAGCTGGCAGTGCCTGGAGCCTACGAGAAGCCCCAGCTCTTGCCCTTGCAGCCTCCCACGGAGATGGGCGTCCCAGCCATGTTCACCTTCCACGTGAATCCAGTACTCAGCTCCAAGCTGGAGGTGGGCCTAGGAGAGAAGCTCATGGTCCAGGTGAGTGACGTGGCCTGGGAAGGAGCGAATGACAAAATCAGTCTAGTCTGGACGAGGCCCCTTTCCCTCCACTCTGAGTGTTTTCTTCTCTGCAGGGCGACCCGAGGGCCAAGGAGGAGTCCCAGACCAGCAAGCCTGGCATCCTGCTCTCATCTCTGGCCCTAGGCCAGGAGCAGCAGTGTGTCGTGGCCCTGGGGGAGGTAAGGCCCTGTCCAGGTGCCTGAGGGATCCCTGCCTGCTCTGTCACCACCAAAAAGGGTCAGGGGGAGGAGGTCAAGATAAGGCCAGCCTGGGGCTCAGTCATAGTGTCCACATCCGGGCCACAGTTACCAGAGCAACCAGTGTTGTGAGTCCCACTCAGTGCTCTGGTGATGGGCCGTTGTCTCTTCCAGGGCCAGGAGGTGGCCATGAGTGTGAAGGCAGAGATGAGGTGAGGCAGTGGGGGCTATTCTGCTGACTCAGCTCAGCTGGGGGTTGGGGGTGTCTGGTTCCTGTGGGGTCTTCCTGAGAGGTTCCCTGGAGTGTGCATCTGTCTGCTCCTGTGAAAATGGGTTTGGCTGGAGGCTCTCCTCCACTGAACCGTCACCCAATACCCCACCCCCGACTTCATCTGAGGCAGCTCTGGAGACCTTGACCTGCGTCTTGGCTTCGACCTCTGTGATGGGGAGAAGGAGTTTCTGGAGAAGAGGAAGCGGCTCGTGTCCAAGGCCCTTCAGCAGGCTTTGGGGTTGAGCCACGCTCCCGATAGTAGCCAGGTATGGAATGGAGGCGCTGGGCCCCAGAGTGGCTGGGACCAATTCCAACTTCTTCCTTGAGAGGACTGACTGTGTGGCTAGGAGGTGACAGGAAGCATTGAGGAAGCGTGGGGACCAGCGGAGGAAGGCAGCCGGCCTGTTTGCCTGAGCTGACGGGCATGCTCGGGGGAGTCAGGACCCCGTACATAATGGGAGCTGAGGGGGCTCTATTAGTCTGCTCCGGCTGCTATAACAAAACACCCCAGACTGGTGGCTCAAAAAATGGACATTTATTATCTAGCCTGGAGGCTGGAAGTTCAGATCAAGGAGCCATCAGGGTTGGCATCTGATGAGGCTGCTCTTGCTGACTGCAGACCTTCTGGCTGGGCCCTCACATGGCCTCTCCCCTGTGCATGTGCAAGGGTTTGGGGGAGTCTCTCTCTCTTCCTCTTCTTACAAGGACACCAGTCCTATGCGATGAAGGTCCCACCCTTATCACCTCCCATAATCTATATTACCTCCTTGTTGGGCCTCCCCCTCATCTCCGCGGGAGGCTGTGGGGGCAAGGACACAATGCAGTCTGTAAGAGTAGACAAAGAGATTTGGAAGCGGAGGCTCCGTGGCAGCCTGTGTCTGGGAGGCAGGGGAAAGGCAGTGCTGAGGGGGAGACCTGGGGTAGATTAGGAATGAGCAGTGGCTTCCTCCTGTGCCTGGCGCTGACAAGCTGAGCAAGCCTAGACTTCTGGTTTGGTAATGCCTGCCCTGCACCTGGTCTCCATTCTGTGGGCAGAGGGTAGAAAGGGCACAGGCCTGCCAACAGGCCTTCTGCCTCCTCCAGCCCTCTGAAGGCACAGTGACCTTGTTGGAATGCAGTCACAGAGCATTTCTTTCAAGACAGGAGAAGAAAGGAAAAACAGTGAAAGGAACCAGAAGCCTGGGATGGAATGAACCAGACCTTCCTGGAAAATTTGAGGAGCCAAAAAGTTTCTAGTCTGATCCCACCAGGCCCCTCTGATCCTAAAAAGACATCTGGGCACCTCTTGTGTCTGGTCCAGGTCCAAGCCGCATGCTTGCCTTTGTCACTTCAGTTCTTATTCTCAGCTGGGGGTAACTTCATGTCCCACCCATCTAGGGGACATTTGTCACCACCACTGGGGGAGGGGAGGGGGATGCTACTGGCATCTGCTGGGTAACGGCCAGAAATGTTGCTCAACATCCTATAACACACAGGATAAGTTCCTTACAACAAAGAATGATCTGGCCCAAAATCACCAACAGTACCAAAGTTGAGAAACCTTGATCTTGCTGTTTTGAGCAAATCCAATATCCCTCTCAGGTACATACTTTCCTGGTATAATGTTAAGAGCCATCTCTGAGGCTCTACTGCATCAGTTTGATAGCCTAGTACTTACTATTGGTATGATTGTGGACACAGTATCTAAACATCCTGAGCCTCAGTTTCCTCATCTGTAAAGTGGGGATGCCATTGGGTTGCTTTGAAGATTCGGTGAGATAACACAAGACTTTTAGACCAGTGTCTGATACGCTAAAGCAATAACAGACGAGCAATAGTGGGAGTAGACGGTATCATGACTATCATTGTGCCCAGGTGCCGGTGGTGGCCGTGCTGGGTTCAGGAGGTGGAACCCGAGCCATGTCGTCTTTGTATGGCAGCCTGGCTGGGCTACAGGAGCTCGGCCTCTTGGACACTGTGACCTACCTGAGCGGGGTCTCTGGGTCCACCTGGTAAGTGAGGTAGGGGCAGGGCAAAATAAAGGAGAGCTCTGAAGGGGCAGGGGCATGACCTGGTGATCTGGTGAGGAGGAGCAGAAAGGGACAGAGTCCACAGGGCCCTCTGAGTGGGTGGTGCAGGTCAGTGCAAGGGATGGGGGAGGGGGTGACTCACAGACACCTGCATCTCTCTAACCCCTTGCTGTGCCTCCCTGTCCCTAATTCCCTCCATACCCAGGTGCATCTCCACACTCTACCAGGACCCCGCCTGGTCCCAGGTGGCCTTGCAGGGCCCTATTGAGCGTGCCCAGGCTCGGGTGTGCAGCAGTAAGATGGGGGCAATGTCCACAGAGCGCCTGCAGTACTACGCCCAGGAACTGGGGATCCGGGAAAGCCTCGGCCACAGCACTTCCCTCGTTGACCTCTGGGGCCTTCTCATTGAATATTTCCTGTACCAGGAGGTAAGAGATGAGTAGGTAATAAATGAATGTGGCTCCTGTCCACCTTACCCCATCAGCACTTAGTTCCACTAAAGCTTTCCAAAAACTTAGTGCCTAAGCCTCACTTCCAGAGACGGTGGTTTTGGTTGGTGAGTTGTCAAGCCCTAGTTCAGATCTGCTTTGAAAGTGTCCCAAATGATTCCAACCTGCTGTTGAGGAAGAATGCCACTCCAGCCCACTGGCCAAACAGGCATGATGCACATCACCTGGGGATTTCTCCTGGAACTGCAGGCCCAGCAGACACTAGGAAGTGAGATGAGAGCTGAGTGAAGTTCTTAGGACCCTGGGGACCTATGGGTCCTGGCCCAGTGCTGTGTGGCTGTTAGTTGTGAAAGTGATATCTTATTTTTAAGAAAGGAATACATGTTTTCTAGTGATTTACTTTTTAAAAGAAAGTAAAGTGGATTTTCAGTTGTTCCTTTAAAAATGTCACTTGACTCCCTTGGGTTCTGATGTGCTTTCTTGAATGGGAAGAAAGGGGGAGGATGTTCCCACAGGCCCTGGAACCACACAAAGTCCACAGTGGCCTCTGCTCTGCTGTACCCCAAAGCTTGTCCTTTCCAGAGTTGTCCCTAGATTACAGCCCTTAGCAAGTGAAGTCTTGGGGTCACACCATACTGTGCAGGGTGGCACGGGGTGTGGGAAGGGAACTCCAAAAAGGCCAAGCGGTCTCCCTTCTTTCCCGACCAGGAAAATCCTGCCAAGCTGTCTGACCAGAAGGAGGCAGTCAGCCGGGGCCAGAACCCTTACCCCATCTACGCCAGCATCAACGTCCGAAGCAACATCAGTGGGGAGGACTTTGCAGGTGCCAGGGTGTGGGGACCTAGGGAGCAGGTAGAGGCAATGGTGGGGTCGGGTGTAAGAGGCCAGGGTTCTTGGTGTACAGGTGGGTGCCTTGGAGCAGCACAGTGGGCCTCCTGCACCCTGCTCTGAACAAGGCAAAGATTCCTGCTCTGGCACAAGGGAGGTGGGGAACCATGGGCTCCTAGTCAGAAGCCCCTAGTGACATTCCTTTCACTTTGGCTCCCAGAGTGGTGCGAGTTCACCCCCTATGAGGTCGGCTTCCCCAAGTACGGCACGTATGTTCCCACCGAGCTCTTTGGCTCAGATTTCTTCATGGGGCACCTGCTGCAGCTCCGGCCCGAGTCCCGGATCTGCTACCTGCAGGGTACGTCTAGGTGGGAGGGCTGGGGACAGGGCAGGCTCTGTGAAGTGGGTGGAGGTGTTGTAAGGGCCTGGGGCCTTGCCTTTCTCCCTAGGTATGTGGGGCAGCGCCTTTGCAGCCAGCCTGGATGAGATCTTCCTAAAGACCTCTGGCCGGGGCCTCAGCTTCCTAGACTGGCTCAAAGACAGTGTGAACATCACAGGTGAGGACAGAGATCCCCCAACCAAGCCCACCCCCAGCCCCCAATACCTCTTTCCAGCAAAGGACCCTGGCAGAGGCCTAAGGAATGAGGGAGAAGGACTTGGATGTCCCATTCAGTTCAGAGAAGTACTGAGAAGATATCTTCTAGCTTAGGGTCTCTGGATGCCCAGAGGTCTATAAAGAGGCTGGAGGATGGGGGGCCCATGTCAGAAAATGGAGTGGGAGCTGTGAGTGCTCTGTGATAAGCCTATGCCTTTAAAATTCTCCATTTGAGCTTCAATTAGATCAATCTGGGGCTACTAGGCAGCTGGCTGATCCTCTGCTCACCCACCTCAGGGTTCCCCTTCAGCCCACTCCTTAAATGGCCCATGAGCTTCCTGCTATGTAGAATACCTTCCCCACCTTTCTTTCCTGGGTAACTTTTGCCCTGTTCTAAAAGTTCGGCTCAGACATTATTTTGTCAGGAGGCATCTCTGTTCCCCTGCATCCCCCCAGGTTGATAAAGGGTCTGACTGCCAGAGTCCCGTAGAACTGTACGCACATCCCATGTGGTCCTGATCTCAGGGCACTGTCACCATTATGACCTCTTTATGTGACTCTCCCTTGGTACGCTGTGAGCCCTGGAGGGCCAGGGCCGGGCCTGTCCACCTCTGCAAACCCGTGCCTGGCACAGTGGCCAGCATGACATGTGATAATTGCTCAGCAGGGTGAAATTCTAACCGGAAGTTGCATATGCAGCTTCAAGGGTAGGTGGTATTTAATACATGCTGTGTCATAGGCAACTTTCAAAATGTGGGGACCATGAAAGAAAAAGTCATTTAAGTTTGGGAAGCCGTGGTCAGAGGCCTGGGAGTTGGGGTTGGGGAAGAGGAAGGGCATGGGGAGATGAAGCGGGCTTCTATGAAGCACAAGGACCACTGGGCAAAGGAGGGCACCACTTCTCACTGTATTTCACCCTCCCACCTCCACCTAGATGGCTCCCAAGAGCTCCAGCTTCACGATCCAGGGCGGCTGAGAACCAGGCTCTTTACCCCTCAGGGACCCTTCTATCAGGCTGTGCTGGACATATGCACCTCCCGGTTGACCTCAGCCGAGAACTCCAACTTCACCCGGGGCCTCTACCTGCACGAGGACTATGTGTCTGGCAGGGAGTTTGTGGCCTGGAAAGGTGGGTGCTGCTCTGGGCAGGGTCCCACCTACTGCCTGTGCCTGTGGCTCTCTGAGGCCAGTTCTGCCTTTTGACCATGATGAGGGTTGGGGTGGAGCTCTGGCTGCCCCGAGGGGCTGGCAGGGGAAGGACTGTGATGACTGTGCTGGGGAGGCAGGGCTGGGAGCTGAGATGGGAGACCCCGTGGCTGTCAGAGAGGAGAGCTCTCGACAGAGAGGGGCGAAGAGAAGAGGGGTGCTGCAAACGCAAGCATTCGTCTTTGTGCAGATTTGCATCCAGACGCCTTCCCCAACCAGCTCACTCCCATGAGAGACTGTCTATACCTGGTGGACGGAGGCTTTGCCATCAACTCCCCATTCCCGCTGAGCCTGCAGCCACAAAGAGCTGTGGACCTCATTCTGTCCTTCGACTATTCCTTGGATGCCCCTTTTGAGGTAAAGTGCAGGGCGGGTGGGGGATGGGTCTTTGCTACAGCAGCCTGGCTGGGCGTTGAGCGATCGCCCTTTAAGGAGGGCCTGGGTTCTGAGCTGTGGGTGAGCACCTTTGTGAACACTGTTAGCAGTTCTGGTCTCCCCATCTGGAAGGTGATGGGGAAGAGTGAGAGTCAGGAGAGGCGGCCAAAAAGAGTCCTCGGGAGCCTTTATCCGGGTAAAGAGGAGACTGCTGCTCTGGCCCATGCTGTTTCTGATGGATTCCCTGCTCCTGTCTGGGCCTGGGTCTTGGTGTGCTGTCCCTTGGTTACAATGGTAACCACAGAGCCAGCAGGGCCCCCCCCAGGGAGTCTCGGTCAGCGGCTCCCTCCAGCCGTGTGGGGTTTTGGAGGTAGGATCTGTTTGTGTTGCCTGAAGTCACTTGGCTGGTGGGAGGCAGAGCTGGCGTCGAAGCCTGGGCCTGTGTGAGTCCAGGGGGCCTCAGGGAGGGTCAGAAGTGCACAAGTCAGCATCCCTACTCAGGTCTTACAGATGACAGAGAAGTACTGCCTGGACCGAGGCATCTCCTTCCCCAGGATTGAGGTGTCCCTGGAGGACATGAAGGAACCCCACGAGTGCTACCTGTTTGCCAAGGCTGAGGACCCAAGCTCACCCATCATACTGCACTTCCCCCTGGTCAACCGTACCTTCCGCACACACCTGGCCCCAGGTGAGGGGAGCCTGGGGTCTGGGTCTGGTCCACAGAGCCCTGGGCTGGTGAGGGGGATGCTGTCCCCAGGACAACGTATGAAAACCTTTCTCTTGGAGGCCCCGATCTGGCCTCTGCTTCCTGGACTCAGCATGCACATTGGCCCGGCTCCTCCTGGTGGGTGAGAGAGCTGAGATGGGGGCCCAAGCAGAACCTATGGAACCAGCTGGATGTCCTGGGGAGGTGGGCTTTTGGATTGGCAACTCCTAGCCACAGAGTACCCTAGCCCAGCCTCTCTCCATGTCCCATCACAGGTGTGGAGCGAAAAACGGCTGAGGAGAAGGCTGGTGGGGACTTTGTCATCAATGGGCCAGACACTCCCTATGGCATGATGAACTTCACCTTTGAGCCCCAAGAGTTTGAGCAGCTGGTGGCCCTGAGTCGATACAATGTCCTGAACAATGTGGAGACAGTGCGGAAGGCCCTCCAGCTGGCTCTAGACCGGCGACAGACTGGGGACAGGACTGGAGGCTGACCCAGGCTGGAGCTGGCGGACTGGGACAGAGGAGGGACCCTGGGCTCCAGACCAGGGCTTGGTAGTGGGAGGGGCAGCGGACCCTGCGGGGCTTCTGCTTCTCATCTCTTTGGAACCTGCACTGAGGTCCCCAGGACCTCGGGATGTTCCTCCAGGTGCAACCTGGACTTTTGGGGGTCCCTTCTCCCCTGTGTTTCTGGGAGGAGGTAGTGTGTCGGGGAGGGGATGTATGGCAGACATGAACAGTTCTCATCTGACATTGGAGTGTGTGGAGGGACTCGGGCAACCATCGTGGCCCAGAACGCACACCAAACACAGGACTTCACAGGGACCAGGTCTTTAGACCCTCAACAGAAGGGGCACTGTGAGAGCTGAGTGCAGGTTACTGCCCTGAACTGACACCAGAAGCAAAGATGTGTCCATCCAATCCACACTTCCTGCAAACAGCCCCAGCCCTAACCATCCCTCCATGCCCCACTGCATCTGGATGCTAACGGCATCCAGAATAAAGGGGGACCACATCGGTTGCCCATCTGGGTCACTCACCCCAGGGTCCTGTCTGTTAATCCCTCTTCACCTCTAGCCTCCTCTGCCTGCCCCATGGCTCCCCACCCTTCTGTGCTCAGCCTCCTGAAGGTTGTGGGATGATCTCCGCTCCTGGCTGGGCTCCAGCTGGAGGTTCCCCATGCTAATTCCCCATCTTTGCTCTTTAAACTTGGGTCACATCCTCTTATCAGGTGTACAGCTGCTACCTTGAGCAAATAGTCTCACCATTCCCAGAAGTTAAATGAGTATGTCTAGAGGGCATACCCACTTATCGGAGCAGAGCAAACATGAACTTGCCTGTGGCTCTGGCCTGTGAGCGCCTGTCAGCTGCCAGGGATGGGTAGGGGCAGAGAGAGCCTAGCTGAGAACTCAGAGCCTGAGTTCCCACCTTTTCCACAGGTGTGTCCTGCCATCTGGGCCATCTACTTCCCTCTCCCTCTGCTTATCATTTCTTCTGACCCACAAGGGACCCTCCAAACACCCGAAGCCTCTCTAGCACTGGCAGATTTCTGGTCTGTGGAGAGGAGATCCACAATGACTGGGCTTGGTGTGGGGGTCTTCAGGCCCTCTCCCTCTGGCCAGGGCCTCTGTGGCCTCTTTCTCCTCCTGCTGTCCCACCCAGTGCTGAGCCGCCTGGGGCCCTTCCATGGCCCAGCTGCCATACAGTAAGTCCCCGACACACGAACTTTCCAGTTGTGAACTTTCAAAGATACGAATGTGCGTTCCATCAGCATCAGGCCCTAGTGAAACTGCAGCTTGCCTTCCATCTCCTAGTGCTGACCATCCTTCTGCCCCACTGTCTCTCACCTCCTTTTCCTCATCCAGTCAGTAACTCATTTTGCCTGTTCACTCAATGCCCACCCCTGTATGACAGCTTTTGTCATGTACTTTTTAAGGTACTGTACTGTAAGATTAAAAAGGTTTTCTTTATTTGTTATGTTTGTTTATTATGTATTATTTGTATGAAAAGTATTATAAACCTATTAGAGTACAGTGTTATATAGCCAATTGTGTTAGGTGGGTATCTTAGGCTAACTCTGTTGGATTTAACGTTCAAATTGGACTTACAAACATGCTCTCGGAATGGAACTTGTTTGTACGTTGGGGATTTACTGTACTCACTGCTCATTCAACAATCCCCTGCTGCCAGGACTGCTCACTTTGGCTATTGCCTCTGCCTAGATCTGTCTCTCTCTCTCCCCTTCTCTCTCTCCCTCAATCACACATGCACAGATAGGCATGCTGTCCAGGGCCCAAGTCACTATTCGTCTTTTAATCAGGGAACCTATGTGACAAAGCCTCACCTGTCCTGACTCTGGGAAGAAAACCCTAGTTCTGGTTTCCAACTAGGAGGAAGCTGTCTAGATCCCAGTGTGTGGCCCTAGCCTGGCCTTGGATCCGAGCCTCTAGCTGGATGGGAACCAGGAGGGCTGAGGGAGTTGGGCCTCAAAAGGGCCAGTGCTTTTTGCTGGTGTAGGGTGGGGCAGCTTGGGTCTTTCCTGCCTCCTCCCCAGGGACCATTGCTCCTCAGGCCATCTGATTAGCTGGTGTTTGCACATCTTTTATGACTTTCTCCTTTGACCTCCTGTCTTCCTTTTGGTTTTATCTTTCTTTTTGTTGAAGTGCAAAATTGAATAGTTCTATAGTGGAGGAGTTCATCTTTCAGTGTCCTATCTTTTTGCCTTTTCATACTGTTAGTGGGGTTCTCAAGGAAAGAATACTGAAGTGGTTTGCCATTCCCTTCTCCAGTGGACCATGTTTTGTCAGATCTCTCCATCATGACCCATCTGTCCTGGGTGGCCCTACACAGCATGGCACATAGTTTCACTGAGTTAGACAAGGCTGTGGTCCATGTGATCAGATTGGTTAGTTTTCTGTGATTGTGGTTTTCAGTCTGTCTGCCCTTTGATGGAGAAGGATAAAAGGCTTATGGAAGCTTCTGGATGGGAGAGATTGACTAAGGGGTAAACTGGGTCTTGTTCTGACTGGTTCCAAATCGGGAAAGGAGTACATCAAGGCTGTATATTGTCACCCTGCTTATTTAACTTATATGCAGAGTACATCATGAGAAATGCTGGACTGGATGAAGCACAAGCTAGAATCAAGATTGCAGGGAGATATATCAGTAACCTCAGATACGCAGATGACAACACCCTTATGGCAGAAAGCAAAGAACTAAAGAGCCTCTTGATGAAAGTGAAAGAAGAGAGTGAAAAAGTTGGCTTAAAGCTCAACATTCAGAAAACTAAGATCATGGCATCTGGTCCCATCACTTCATGGCGAATGGATGGGGAAACAGTGGAAACAGTGACAGACTTTATTTTTTGGGCTCCAAAATCACTGCAGATCATGACTGCAGACATGAAATTAAAAGACGCTTGCTCCTTGGAAGAAAAGCTATGACCAACCTAGACAGCTTATTAAAAAGCAGAGACATTACTTTGCCAACAAAGGTCCATCTAGTCAAAGCTATGGTTTTTCCAGTGGTCATATGTGGATGTGAGAGTTGGACTATAAAGAAAGCTGAGTGCCAAAGAATTGATGCTTTTGAACTGTGGTGTTGGAGAAGACGCTTGAGGGTCCCTTGGACTGCAAGGAGATCCAACCAGTCCATCCTAAAGGAAATCAGTCCTGAATATTCATTGGAAGGACTGATGCTGAAGCTGAAACTCCAATACTTTGGCCACCTGATGCAAAGAACTGACTCATTTGAAAAGACTCTGATGTTGGGAAAGATTGAAGGTGGGAAGAGAAGGGGATGGCAGAGGATGAGATAGTTGGATGGCATCACCGACTCAATGGACATGAGTTTGAGGAAACTCCGGGAGTTGGACAGGGAGGCCTGGCATGCTGCAGTCCATGGAGTCTCAAAGAGTTGGACTCAACTGAGTGACTGAACTGAACTGAACTGATAGTGGAGGATCTGTGGAATATAAATCTTCTGAGTCCTGATATGTCTAGACTTGGCTTTTCTTGCCCTGACTTATAACAGTCGAGAGGAGGGAAGAATTCTTGGTTCAGACTTACATTTACTCAGATTTTTATTTTCCTTGTGTTGGATATTGCTGCTGGGCACCCTGATGTCAGATGCATTCTCATCCCATTGTAGGTAATTTATCTTTACCTAATTTTTAGGCTTTTCTCTTTGTCTTTGATTTTCAAAGTTTCACTATGATTTTTCTAAAGTTACAACTTGAAAAAATGAGTAAGCTCTTTTGATTTTGAGATTCATGTCTTTTTGAAGCTCTAAGAAATTATATACCAATTTTATCAAAACACTACTCCTCTTTATTCTCTCTTTCTGGGTTCCTATTAAATGGATACTGAAATGTATGAATGGATCCTCTGTATCCCTAAACTTCCTTTTACATATTCAATTTTTTTCATTTGTGTGGTATTCTGGAACTTTTCTTTGCATGATTTTTTGGTTCATAAATACATTCTCCACCTGTGGGCAGTCTGCTCCTCTATCCATCTTCTGGGGGATGGGTTTAACTTTTGACTGTCACATTTCCCTGCTTAAATTCCCAAATAGATCTTATGAAACTACCTGTTTTCATTGCATGGAAATGCTTGACCACTTACCTCAGATGGCGTTAATATGTACATTTGATGGAAATTTACTGATTATTAAGTGAAAAGTTTCCTTGGGGCAGATTCTCTGTTGCCTACCCTTCTTTATATATTTGGTAATTCTTGGCTGTCATTTCATCGCTGAGAGGGTTATGTACAAGCTCCCAGCTGTGATGGCTCTTGGTCAGGTCACTGGCCGTGCAATGGCAACGGTGGCCTTCAGGGGCAGTGTGGGACTCAGGGAGGAGGCGCAGAACCTTGAAGAGACGTTATGAATTTAACCTATGTTTGTATCTGATGGGTTTGGTGTTGCAAGGAGCATGTACAATATTACAAAGGAGAATTCCAATTTCAAGATGAAAGACAGAGGACAGGCTGAGATCACTTCCCAGCATTTTTTTTTTAAAAATTAACAATTTTCAGTTACCCAGTAAATTTTCTGAATTTGTTTTTTAAGAAAAAATTTAGGTTAAATCAGAAATTGTACATCCTAAATAATAAAAAGTTAGATGTTCTATTTGCAGGGAAGCAATGGTGATGTTGACATAGAGAACAGACTTGTGGGCACAGTGTGGGAAGAAAAGGGTGAGACGAATCGAGAGAGCAGCACTGAAACACATGTGTACATTGCCACATGTAAAACAGACAGTGGGAATTTGCTACATGGTGCAGGGGGCGTGAACCAGTGCTCTGTTACAACCTAGAGGGGTGGGATGGGGTGGAGATAGGAGGGAGGTTCAAGAGGGGGACATGTGTATACTTAAAGCTGCTTCATGTTGCTATATGGCAGAAACCAGCACATTGTAAAGCAATTATGCTCCAATTAAAGATAAATAAAAATTTTAAAGTTAAGTATTATTGTTGCATAAAGTTCTATTCTATGAATAATACCCGAGTTTCTTTTTTGATCTCCAGGGTACTTTTTAGTCCCCCAATGCACCATCAATCTGAGGTGACATCCCTTCACTTCCATAAGGTCAGTCAACTCTGACACACAAAAGGGTAAGGAACCTCTTGGTCTGAGAGCTGCCAGCCTCACGAAGGTTCTCGAGGGCCACTTACAAGGAGCCATGAGGGTGAAATGAGACAAGGTGGGTGATACACTGAGCACAGCAGCTGGCAGGCTGTCTGCTCTCAGCACTGGCTGGTTGCTCTTTTCTAAGAGGTGCTAAGAAAAAACAAGACCAGGAGCTGACTGTGGCTCAGATCATGAACTCCTTACTGACAAATTCAGACTTAAATTGAAGAAAGTGGGGAAAACCACTAGACCATTCAGGTATGACCTAAATCAAATCCCTTATGACTACACAGTGGAAGTGAGAAATAGATTTAAGGGACTAGATATGATAGCGTGCCGGATGAACAATGGATGGAGGTTCATGACATTGTACAGGAGACAGGGATCAAGACCATCCTCAAGGAAAAGAAATGCAAAAAAGCAAAATGGCTGTCTGAGGAGGCCTTATAAATAGCTGTGAAAAGAAGAGAAGCGAAAAGCAAAGGAGAAAAGGAAAGATATAAGCATCTGAATGCAGAGTTCCAAAGAATAGCAAGGAGGGATAAGAAAGCCTTTTTCAGGGATCAATGCAAAGAAATAGAGGAAAACTACAGAGTGGGAAAGACTAGAGATCTCTTCAAGAAAATTAGAGATACCAAGGGAACATTTCATGCAAAGATGGGGTTGATAAAAGACAGAAATGGTATGGACCTAACAGAAGCAGTAGATATTAAGAAGAGGTGGCAGGAATACACAGAAGAACTTTACAAAAAAGATCTTCATGACCAAGATAATCATGATGGTGTGATCACTCACCTAGAGCCAGACATCCTGGGATGTGAAGTCAAGTGGGCCTTAGAAAGCATCACTATGAAAAAAGCTAGGGGAGATGATGGAATTCCAGTTGAGCTATTTCAAATCCTGAAAGATGATGCTTTGAAAGTGCTGCACTCAATATGTCAGCAAATCTGGAAAACTCAGCAGTGGCCACAAGATTGGAAGAGGTCAATTTTCATTCCAATCCCAAAGAAAGGCAATGCCAAAGAATGCTCAAACCACCGCACAATTGCACTCATCTCACATGCTAGTAAAGTAATGCTCAAAATTCTCCAAGCCAGGCTTCAGCAATACGTGAACTTCCTGATGTTCAAGCTGGTTTTAGAAAAGGCAGAGGAACCAGAGATCAAATTGCCAACATCTGCTGGATCATTGAAAAAGCAAGAGAGTTCCAGAAACACATCTATTTCTGCTTTATTGACTATGCCAAAGCCTTTGACTGTGTGGATCACAAGAAACTGTGGAAAATTCTGAAAGAGATGGGCATACCAGACCACCTGACCTGCCTCTTGAGAAACCTGTATACAGGTCAGGAAGCAACAGTTAGAACTGGACATGGAACAATAGACTGGTTCCAAATAGGAAAAGGAGTACGTCAAGGCTGTGTAGTGTCACCCTGCTTATTTAACCTATATGCAGAGTACATCATGAGAAATGGTGGGCTGGAAGAAGCACAAGCTGGAATCAAGATTGCCAGAAGAAATATCAATAACCTCATATATGCAGATGACACCACCCTTATGGCAGAAAGTGAAGAGGAACTAAAGAGCCTCTTGATGAAAGTGAAAGAAGAGAGTGAAGAAGTTGGCTTAAAGCTCAACATTCAGAAAACTAAGATCATGGCATCCAGTCCCATCACTTCATGGCAAATTCATAGCGAAACAGTGGAAACAGTGTCAGACTTTATTTTTGGGGACTCCAAAATCACTACAGATGGTGACTGCAGCCATGAAATCAAAAGACGCTTACTCCTTGGAAGGAAAGTTATGACCAACCTAGATAGCATATTAAAAAGCAGAGACATTACTTTGCCAACAAAGTTTTGTCTAGTCAAGGCTTTGGTTTTTCCTGTGGTCATGTATGGATGTGAGAGTTGGACTATAAAGAAAGCTGAGCGTCAAAGAATTGATGCTTTTGAACTGTGGTGTTAGAGAAGACTCCTGAGAGTCCCTTGGACAGCAAGGAGTTCCAACTAGTCCATCCTAAAGGAGATCAGTCCTCGGTGGTCGTTGGAAGGACTGATGTTGAAACTGAAACTCCAATACTTTGGCCACCTGATGCAAAGAGCTGACTCTTGAAAAGACCCTGATGCTGGGAAAGATTGAGGGCAGGAGGAGAAGGGGACAACAGAGGATGAGATGGTTGGATGGCATTACCAACTCAATGGACATGGGTTTGTGTGGACTCCAGGAGTTGGTGATGGACAGGGAGGCCTGGCGTGCTGCAGTGTATGGGTCGCAAAGAGTCAGACACAACTGAGTGACTGAACTGAACTGCATCACTCTGAGCTGCAGACCAGTGGTCTTTTGGTTGGTCCTAAATGACTTGGTCCTCATCGCTCCCCATACCCTGCCAGGTACATTCAGAGCAACCTAGCTCAGACCTGGACTTGCTGTTGCCACATGGCTGGGGGTAAGGCTGGTGATGCTGACCAGAGTGACCTGTCCCCAGCCCCAACCCTCCCCTAGGCTGGGGGGAGGATCTAGCCATCTAGGGACATTTGACAGGACTCATCCCTTGTCTTTGCTCTATGAATCTTCCTCTTCTCCTTCTTCCTTCCTGGCCTGGGAGAAGGTGGTCCTTCTTCTCCCAGGTACATGTGTTCCTATGTGCACACATGCGTGTGCTCTCTCTTTGTTTTATCAGCTGTACCAGAAGTTCCTGGTGGTGCTGGCTGACATCCAAGAGGTGAAGAAAAAGCCCTCAGCGTGGAAGCCACCCAAGGGTGGAGCCCTGATGTCCTCACAGATCCTTGCCTTGCTGAGCTGGGCAGATTCAAGGCCCCATACCTGTGGGGTTGCTGCTGCCACCACCAGGGAGCAAGTCTCTCTGTCTAGAGCTGGGCTTGGAGTGGAGCCAGAGCCGGGGTGGAGGGGTTGCAGCGGGAGAGCAGAGGCAGCCAGTAGCCAAGGGCAGGGCGTCCCAGCCAGTGGCTGCTGTTCTCTGAGACTCCTGAAAGAGACATCGAGTTCCTCAGTCCTCAGGGTGGCTGTCAGTGCCTGGGGGTTTGTAGCCCTCTTAGCCACCTCCTTCAGCTCCCTGAAGACCAGTCCATTTACCCTTCTGTGCCAGGCAAGTGACATCACTGCAGAGGAGTATTGTAACATGAGGGGTGGGAAGTACAGGCTTAAGGGGACACCTGGCCTTCCTCAGCCATGACAGTCTTGCGTTACCTGCTGGAACAAAGCCTTCACACAAGCCTCTTTCCTTGCTTTTGCAAGACTGGCATGTGGCTCCCAGGTGTACCTGCAGTTTCATGCCCAGAGGAAGCCCCTGATGGGCATTAGCCTAGATGCCTCTCTCATCACCCCCCTTTCTTCACCTGTGCCTTCTTCTGAGCAAGACATTACATGCAGTCTGCTTTCTCAGGTCCTTCCTGATGTCCCATGTGCCAGCTACCAAGGGGACTGCATGTGACGGGGTCCCTATCTGGACACAGACAGGGGTCTCTCATTCCCAGATTAGGCCCAGCTTCAGGAATCTAGTCCTGAGCTGTGTCTGGACAAACAGCTTCCCATCAGAGAAGGCTTGCTGTGGGTCAGGCTGACCCCAGGAAATCCAGGAATGAGAGGCAGCGTGGGGGTCCAAGACCTAAGATCCCCTTTCACTAGGGACAGTGTGGCCAGGGACCTGCTGCCAAGCCTGTACCAGCACAAAGTCATGGTGTTTCCAGCTGCCACAGAGAACATCACCCATTAGCAGCTAGAAGTACCCTACTGTAGGCTGGGAGAGCCCAAGACTGCAGGAATGGGGTAGGTGGGGAGAAACAGCAGCTGGAGAGCAGGCTGGGTGTCCAGGGCTCTTCTGGAACCTGTCGGCTGTGTGAACTGATGCAGGTTTTGAGAGGTCAGGAAGGTGAAAAGAAGCAGCAAGGGTGATTGAGAGGGAGCAGGCTGGTGTGGTAGGAGAAATACCAGGTTAGTGTGGTGTCCAGGAAGCCAGGGAGAAAAGCATTTCAAGAAGAGCTCCATCACCTGTGTCATATGCTGTTGAGAGGTCAAGTGAGGTAAAGAGAACTCATCACCGGACTAGCCATGGGTGCTGACTGGGGGCCTAGACAAGAGCAGTTTGGTAGACCAATGGGAGAGAAACCCAACTGGTTCAAGGAAATTGGAGGAGAAAAGTTGGAGACAGTGTAGGTAAAGCTCTTGAAGGTCTAAGCAGTGTAGAAGAACAGAGAAGTAGGTAAGTAGCTGAAGGAATGTGATATGGGGGGAACAAAAGAGTTTTTCCTTGGAGAGTGAAGAATTATTGCATGTGTAGTCATTCATGGGTATGATCCAAGACAGAAAGAGTAGAAGATGCAGGAGGGAGAAAGAAAAATTTCTAGACCAATGTCCTTGAGTAGGGGAAAGAGGATGGGACCTAGTGGACGAGTCAGTGGTTTGGCCTTAGATCAGAGATGGACAACTGGCTTCTAGCTGCAGAAGGGAAGGCTGGGGACATGGCGTGGTTGTAGGCTGCTGGTAGAACTTGGTGAATTTATTTCTAATTACTTCTATTTCTCAGTGAAATAGGAACTGAGGTTATCAGCTGAGAGTCTGGAGGAGGTTTTAGAGGTTTATAGACAGTGGAGAAAGGATGACTGAGTTATTGGAGTGGCAGAGGAAATGGACTAGAGACATAGACTAGGCCTGCTGGGCAACACAAGGACCCACCTGAGGTTCCTGGTCACAGAGTTAAAGTGAGTGCAGGTGCCAAGTGGTCCAAGAGTTGGATTCCACTAGTACTGAGTGTTACCCAGGGAGTGTAATGAAGCAAGACATGGGCAAATGTGTTAAGAATGGATGTCAGTGTTCTTCTCATTCCTGGGAAAGGAAGATAAACAGCATTGAACCCCTTGGATTCTCACGTGGAGACTAGCCTCTGGGTATTTCCAGTTCCAAACATGAAGGCCAGACTCTGCCCAACCTGGAGGCCTCATGGGGGTTTCTGTGACCTACTCCTAACCTCCTTTCCTTTCCCCCCACCCGCCTCCCGCCCCAAGGCTGGTGTCCAGGGCAGTAAAGACTTGGAGCACTTGTACCATGAGGTCGCAGCGCCATGCTGCAGACTGCACATTCTCCCTGATACAGTGGGGGTGAGGGGTGAAGGAGACCATCCAAGAGTTTGGGTGCCATACTCTGTCCCCCCAAGGGCTGGAGACTAAACCCAATCTGTGCTGGGCACAGCCACACCACTCCCTGGGCTACACTCCCAGGTCTGGGAGCTTCTATTTGGAGGCACAATAAAACTATGGCTACTGCTTTGTCACTTTGGGCTCCTTATGCTGGTAGACCAGCAGGCAAAGGAAGGGATTACTTACCATCCTGATCATTCTGATCATCAGGAGCTAGAGCAGCTGCTCTAGAACGAGAGCCAGGAGGAATATATTTGGCATCAGATGATCCTTGATTTTCTCACACAAAGTTTTAAACTGTAAGATGGGAAAATATAGCAACCATGGTCTGTTAACAGTATGGTAACCTGAACTCCAGATCTCTCAGAAATGAGGGTCTGGGACACCCCACCATGGGAGCCACTTGGACCAGTGGAAGTGCTGATTCAGGGGGAGGAGAGCCTAGGATTGGGGCTGGGGTGGTGGTGTAGGGGGAGGTGACAGTATCAGTTACAGGTTTGAGGCTAGTGGTAGCAGCACAAGCTGTAGTTCATTCTGTTATTTCTTCTCTTGTATGTGTCCCCAGAAACTGTGTCCAACCAGAATCCTGGAAAAGATGTTCCTGAATAGAGTGAATTGAATATGGGAAGCAAGTGGATCTGAGTGGTACAGAATGTGGACTGTGGTGAATGCTATTGGTGCCCTACCCTTCATAATGTGGGTGGGCCTCATCCAATCGGTTGAAGGTCTGACTAGAACAAAAAAGACTGGCTTCCACAAGTGAGAGGGAATTCTCCAGATGGCTGCCTCAGACTTCACGAGCATCACTGGCTTTCTTGGGTCTCCACTCTGCAAATTATGGACTGCCTCCATAATTGCATGAGCCAATTCCTTATAATATTCTCTTTATATATATACAACCTATTAGCTCTGTTTTTTTTTCCCCCTGGGGAACCCTAATACAGATACAAACTGTTACAGAAAGTGGATCTCAAGGCTAAGGAGAGGCCTGGGTCTCTAGTACCCCAGCAGGAACCATCTTTATGTCTTAGGAAGGGTGTATGAATGCCATTCCTCAGCCAAGCTCATGTGTTGGAATACTCAGCTTCATGTTCAAAGGGCTTGTCTTTGGGATATTAATCAGCACTACCTCCTATATTTCTCGTAACGAAACCAATTTCTGGGAAGTTTCTGCCACAAGCCCATGCACGCCATTCCTTATTTTGGCTTTGCAATTCAGGGTGTGTTTCACACACTGTTATGTACACTCTGAACTGTTTCTGAGCTCAGGCATCACCTGCATCCTTGCTCCTCTTCCTGCCTCTATGGCTTGATCTTTGCTGCTTTTGGCAGTCCTTCCACATATTTTGTGGGTTGGGATTCAAATATCTTTTAGTTTCATCAAAGGTGGAGTTTGTGTTTCTACTATTATTTTCCAGTGTTGCTTTTGGAGAACTAAGAGAAGGAAAAATGCTTAATTTGCTTCATCATTTATTTGATGTGCATTAAGTCATATCTTACTGTGACTTTAATTTGCATTTCCCTGAATACTAGTAAGGTTGAACATATTATTTGTGTGTTTCTTGCTATCCTGGTTTGCCTGATTATAAATTTGAACATTTTTTTCTATTCAGTTCTTTGTTTTTTTGTGACTGATTTGTAAATGCATGAAGATATTTTGATTCTAATAGTTTTTTTGGATAAATGTGTTGCAAATACCTTCCCTCAGTGTGTGGCTTGGTTTTTCAACTTTAGAAAGTGTTTTTTATTTAAAAGTTTTGTATTTTAATTTCATTTTAATATAATTGAGTATGGGCTTCCCAGGTGGCGTGAGTAGCAAAGAACCCGCCTGCCAATGCAGGAGACATAAAACACATGGATTCAATCCCTGGGTTGGGAAGATCTGCTGGAGGAGAGCATGGCAACCCACTCCGATATTCTTGCCTGGAGAATCCTATGGACAGAGGAGCCTGGGGGGCTATAGTCCTCAGGGACCCAAAAAGTCGGACACAACTGAAGCAACTTAGCACACACGCATAATTGAGTATATGATCGTTTTCCTTTATGGTTTGTGTCTTTTGTTCTTGTTTAAGAAATGTTCTTTATTCTGATATTGTAAATATCAAACTCTTTAATTTTAAATAGAAGGTCTAAATTATGTTTTCCCCAGGACAATTTAGGGAACAGTTCTCTCTCCTCTGATCTACATTGCCACTTTTCTCACCTAATAATTTTCCAAATATTATCCAAAGCAGTATAGATCTGCTTCTGGGCTCCATATTCTGTTGCATTTATCTACTCCTGCACTAACACTTGGCTATAATTAATTTATGGTATAGCAAACCTCATTC
This sequence comes from Bos indicus x Bos taurus, assembly GCF_003369695.1. Lineage (NCBI taxonomy): Eukaryota > Metazoa > Chordata > Mammalia > Artiodactyla > Bovidae > Bos > Bos indicus x Bos taurus. The sequence continues at coordinate 31,472,265 of NC_040085.1, read as the reverse complement.
CTGATCTTCTTTAGAATTATTTTGACTATTATTGTTTTTTCACCTTCTCTATGTATTTCAGATTCAGCTTGTCAAATTTCATTGAAACCTTTTCTGGGATTTCATTTGGAATGGGATTAAATGTATAGATTAGTTTTGGAAAGAATTGACATCTCTATGTCTATTATTTTGTGCTATGCTGTTCTTAGTTGCTCAGTCATGTCCAACTCTTCACAATGCCATGGATTGCAGCCTACCAGGCTCCTCTGTTCATGGGGATTCTCCAGACAAGAATACTAGAGTGGGTTGCCTACTCTTCTCCAGGGATCTTCCCAAGCCAGGGGATCAAACTCAGGTCTCCCACATTGCAGATGGATTCTTTACCATCTGAGCCAAGAATTCTTTTTGTAGGTACCCCCAAATTTCAACCTGCTTACTTAAATTCACAAAGTTTAAAGTAAATTTCTTTATTCTCCTCCAGAACAATACCAAGTTCCTCAGAATGTTTTACTTCCAATCACATCTTCCTATTTCACTTGTCAGTATGCTGTGGTTTACTTTTTTTTATTCCTTGCATTAGTCATCATCATTATTATTATTTGTATAGTCAATATTTTGGTTTATCATATGTTTACTAACTTATTTTCTCATCAATGCTTCTTGCATTTCATCCTTTTTCTGTTTCCTTCTTCCTGGAGTAAATATTTAGAAGGGCTTTGTTGCTGGTGGTTCAGTTGTTTTTGATCTGATAAGTTCTTCATTTAATACTGAGTCTCAAATAATAGTTTGGCAGAGTTCAAATTCTCATTTGGCAGTTTTTTTCTTTCAGCAGTTTGAAGATATTTTACTTCCCTCTGACTTCTGTTACTGCTATTGAAAAGCCCATTCCAGCCTAATTGCCAATTTTTTAAAAAATTTTATTTATTTATTTCATTTTTGGCTGTGCTGGGTCTTTGTTGCTGCTTGGACTTTTCTCCAGTTATGGTGACTGGCGGCCACTCTCTAGTTGCTGTGCAAGGGCTTCTCATTGTGGTGGCTTCCCTTGTTGCAGAGCGCAGGCTCTGGGGCCTGCGAGCTTCAGCAGCTGTGGTGAGCGGGCTCAGTAGTCGCGGGTCCCAGGCTCTAGAGCACAGGCTCACTAAGTCATGGCGCACAGGCTTAGTTGCTCTGCAGCATGTGGGATCATCCCAGATCAGGGATCTCCTGCACTGGCTGTCAGAGAAAGCCCCTAATTGCCAGTCCTTTGTAGACAACTGATCTCTCTTCCCTGAGGGCTTTTATTTTTTATTCTTTATTTTTGGTGTTCTGCAATTACATGACAATATGTCCAGGATGAATATTTTTATTTGTCCCCCAGATTTGTTGTGATTCCTGCATAATAGCTTAAAATAGTCATAGTGAATATCTACTGAGCCTTAGGTGTGCACCAGGTTCTATCCAAAGTACTCAAAATGTTAACCCATTTCATATTCAAAACAGTACTATTATTACCCCCATTTTATAAGTGATTTAAGTATCTTGTCCAAGTTGCACAATGATGAATGTTGAAGGCCAAACTGGAAATCAGGGTTTTCCCAGGGCTTCCTATGGGCTTCCTGGGACTCCATGAATTACTCTTCTGCTTAAATGAGTTTAAGTTTGTTTTCTCATACTAGCAACTGAAAACAAGTCCTGATTAATCCATTGGACAACTCAGTGGACATTGTGGCTACTTACTGAAATAAGAAATCCAAGAGGTAAAAGTTTCTTTTTGGGGAAAAGTGGGCCCAGCGAAGTGTTGTTTTATTGAGAAACCTGTTGGGCATACTCCTGGATGACAGGAAGTTTCAAAACCACATATTATTGTACCTACAAAAACCTCCTGCCCATGTGGCCTCTCCTGGAACTGAGCATCTAAAAGGAATGACGGCTTCTGAGCTATGGTTCGAAGCAGTGGGTCCTGAAGCACTGGGGAGCGGCAGTAAGTTGTGATGCTTATTTTAAATGGTTTATTATTAGTGACAAAGTGTCCATGTTTTCAAATAACTTTTTTATTTTGGTCAAAGTCATCAATGTACCTAGTTTTAAAAAACAACAGTTTTAAAGAACTTATAATGAAAAAGTATTAATTCCCTACCCGACTCCTACCTTCTCAGCAGGCAACTACTTTGAACTCTTTTAGTTGTTTCTTTAGGTATTCACCTCCATATTCCTGAGCAACATGCTTATACTATTATTTCTTGACTTTTTTATGACTTCTTGGGTAATCAGAAAGACCAGAAAGATCCCCTGGAGAAGGAAATGCAACCCACTCCAGTATTCTTGCCTGGAAAATTCCATGGATAGAGGAGCCTAGTGGACTACAGTCCATGGGGTCACAAAGAGTGGGGCACGACTGAGCACCCACAAATAAATGGTAGATGAGGGCCCAGTTCTTTTATCCTACCTTCGCTCAATTTCCCAATATTGTTACAATTTTTAGTCAATATTTATTATTTACATTATTGTGATTATGTAGTATATGATTACATTTCTTTTTTTCTCAAGTTCTAGTTTTCTTTAGAGTTAATAGTTGCCATTTTCATTTGCTTAGTTTTGCATCTAAGGGGATTTCTTCCATTTTATTGACTCATTGTTAATTTCAGTTATTTCTGCCATCAAGTTTTTAACTTGCAGGAATTCTTTATATTTTCTGAGTGTTCTGTTTTTTGGCATCCCATTTTTTTCTTATATAGATGCATCATCTTTATTAATAATAGTTTTTTTTAAAATTTTATTCCTGCTATCTGTATTATCTGTTTCCTCTGAATCTCTTTCTTTGGTTTGTAGTTGGTGATTTTTAGTTACAAGTTGGAGAATTTCTTCAAATATTGGTGATTCCCAGCTGTTTGTTCACATTTAAGAGTGAAGCAATAAAGAAATAATCTGGAAGCCTTATGTGTATAGTCTGACCTAGGTGAGTGGTGGCTTCACTACAGGTTGATCAGATGGACTGTATAGTGCAAACCTTACCTGTAGCATTTGTAGTTTTTTCTTTTATTGGATCATTTCCCTGTTCGTCTAGTCAAGGCTATGGTTTTTCCTGTGGTCATGTATGGATGTGAGAGTTGGACTGTGAAGAAGGCTGAGCGCCGAAGAATTGATGCTTTTGAACTGTGGTGTTGGAGAAGACTCTTGAGAGTCCCTTGGACTGCAAGGAGATCCAACCAGTCCATTCTGAAGGAGATCAGCCCTGGGATTTCTTTGGAAGAAATGATGCTAAAGCTGAAACTCCAGTACTTTGGCCACATCATGCGAAGAGCTGACTCATTGGAAAAGACTCTGATGCTGGGAGGGATTGGGGGCAGGAGGAGAAGGGGACGACAGAGGATGAGATGGCTGGATGGCATCACTGACTCGATGGACATGAGTCTGAGTAAACTCTGGGAGTTGGTGATGGACAGGGAGGCCTGGCGTGCTGCGATTCATGGGGTCACAAAGAGTCAGACATGACTGAGTGACTGATCTGATCTGATCCCTGGAATGGAATCTTTGTTCTCTTGCCTGGCAGTGGTGGCAATGGTGCTGACAGGGAGTGCTGTAAGGCTGGCTGCCAGCATTCTTAGGGCTGAGTGGGGAAAGAAGTCTAGGACTGGTGACTCGCATTTCAGTACATGGACTCCTACTCAATCTACCTGTCCCCAGATGTGCCTGTTGTCCTTAAATCTTTCTCATCTCTAGAGAGTAAATCTGTAATCTTTTGCTGGAATTGAGCAGATTATCTGTGGAACTAGGATTCTTCTGCCAGCTTCAAACCAATCACTTTTATCCTTAGAGGTAACACAGCTTTTCTAGGGGTTTGAACTATCAATCAATTTACTTTTTAGCTCTCTGCCCTCACCCCCAGTTGTCAAGTCCTAGCTGTTTTTTAAACCTTTTAATTGAGTATAACTTATATAGTACGTTGCATGATCATAGATGTACCACTGGGTGAATATCTACATAAGTGTACATCTGGAGTAACTACTACCTGGATCTAGATACAGAACATTTTCATCACTTCTGAAGAGTCTGTTATGCTTCCCTCCCAGAAAATAACCAAGTCAAAGGTAACCACACGTTATCTTTCATCACCATAAACCAGCTTTTTCTTTTCCAGATCCTGGCATACACACAGGAATCACGCAGAGAACTCTTCTGTGTCTGGCTTCTTTCATCCAACATTATGTCTGTAGCAGTACTTTCTGATTCATCATCCTTTTGTCTCCTCTTCCTCCTCACTCTTCAGCCTCTTCTGTCCCTCCCCACAGCTCAGCTCCTTTCTCTGCTCAGCCTCCTGAAGGCTGCAGGGTGATGGATCCATGCTGGCGAGGCTGCCTGCTGGTGGGTGTGCACAGTTTGCTCCCTAATATCCACAGTTGGCTCTCTGAACTTGGGCCAGTGTACAACTGCCAGCCCATGCAAACATGGACTCCTTGTTCTGGAAGATATTAACAAATGGTGTATGTGAAAGAGTGTGTCTGTGTATGTATGTGAGAGAGCCTGGTCTGAATTCTCAGCTCTTTCATAGGTGCTTCCTTTGATCTGAGTGAGCCTCCTAAAGAGGACTCAGGAGGGACTGTGGTGAGAGGGTCTGGGAGGAGGTAGGTATGGAAATGGGGAGGGGTTGCAGACAGCCCAAAATGCTGAGCACAGCTGCTGGATGACCTCCGAAATAACATCTTTACCAATAAATATGTTTTTGTGCCATTTTTAAATAGCTCAAAATACTGTAAATTGGTGTTGCAATAATCATAAATACCAACCCATGTTCCAAGTTTCCAAGTAAGGACTGTCTTCTCTGTGAATCTTTCCCCAGGAGTGCCTTTTAGGTTTCTTTTCATCTTATAGCTCATATCTTATTTTCCAGTCTTCAAGCCTCTGGAGTGTTGTGTAACGGGAAGGTTGCCAAGGGCTAGAGGAATTGAAAATCACCAGTTACTGTAAACTAACTCTAGGTTCAGTTTTGGGTAAACTCAAGTTCCTTTGGGAAATGCTTTAAAAAAATTTTTTTTAATTTTATATTGGAGTACCATTGATTTATAATTTTGTCTAATTTTCAGGTATACAGCAAAGTGATTCAGCTTTACATATACATGTATCTATTATTTTTCGGATTCTTTTCCCTTATAGGTTATTACCAAGTATTGAGAAGAGTTCCTTGTGCTATACAGTAGCTCCTTCTTGGTTATCTATTTTATATACAGAAGTGTATATATGTTAATCCCAACTTCCTGATTTATCCCTCCCTCCTACCATTCCCCTTTGGTAACCTTGAGTTTTTTCCTAAGTCTGTGAGTCTGCTTCTATTTTGTAAATAAATTCCTTTGTATCATTTTCTTAGATTCCTCATATAAGTAATATTGAATTATATTTGTCTTTCTTTGTCTGACTTCAGTTACTCCGATAACCTCTAGTTACACCCATGTTACTGCAAATGGCATTATTTAACTCTCTTTTATGCCTGAGTAGTATTTCATTGTGTATATATATCATACCTTCTTTCTCCATTCATCTCTCAATGGACACTTAGGTTGCTTCCATGTCTTGGCTATTGTAAATTAACATTGGAACCATGAATCTTTTCAATTTAGAGTTTTGATCTAAGTTTCATAAAACATTCTTAAGGGCTGCAAGATTGCAGGAATGAGAATAAGCCAAGAGTAACTGTCATTATGGCCTAGAAATATTCCATTATATATATGTACCAAATCTTCTTTATCCATTCATCTGTCAGTGGACATTTAGGTTGCTTCCATGTCTTAGCTATCACAAATAGAGCTACAGGGAACACTGGGGTGCATTATCTTTCAAATTAGGCTTTTCTCTGGATATATGCCAGGAGTAGGATTGCTGGATCTATGGTAACTCTGTTTCTAGTTTTTTAGCCTCCATATTGTTCTCCAAAGTGGCTACACCAATCTAGATTCCCACCAACAGAGTGGGAGAGTTCCCTTTTGCCCACACTTTCTCCAGCCTTTATTATCAAAACAGTAGAAGAGCACATTTATGCATGTGTTTTAATCCCTGTTTCCTGAGATAAGAAATCTACCCCAGCTGTTGCTGAGGAGTGTGATGAGGGCCTGGCCTGGCTGCCCAGCATCCATCTCCAGCTCAAGTCACTCGTGTAGCCATTCTGTGGAGCCCAGAAGGAGGGAAGTCCCCTTGGCTCTTCGGGGGGAGCCTTGGGTGCTGCTTTCTCAGCTGCAGAAAGGGGCAGTTTGACAAAGGTATAACCCATACCCCTCCTAACCCCAGAAGGCAGATCATTGCCTCCTGGTCCTTTCCTGGGGAGGGGAGGTGTGAGTTGTTGGGTGTTTATAGGAAACATAAACATATTTTTATAGGAAACATAAATGTGAGTTTATAGGAAACTCACATTTCAGATGAGTCAATGCTGTGTGAAAAGAAAAGTGTATATTTCACACGGACTCCTGGTAACAGAGCAGGATCCCTGAAACTCTGGACACAGGGTCCCAATGGGGTTCTCCTGTGAAATCTGGTGGTGAAGGAGGACGTCACCACTGGAGTTTACAGAAAGATTTTTTTTGAGATAAGTTAACCCACAGAAATAAAAATCATTAAAAAGTCTTATTCATGCTTAACACTGTTTAGTTGGGGTTTCTGTTTTGAAATTGTATAAAAGGCTTAATTTTTTTTAAATGATGAGATAGAGTGTAAAAGTTATAAACATAATAAATTTTAAATGTTCATACACATCTTCAATGTGTAGAAGTTTTATGAATAAAAGGAATCAGAGAGAAAAGGACCAAGAGGGCAGAGTGGGGGCCAGGGAGAGCCCTAGAGTTGGAGGAAGCTAGGTTGGGGGAGGCAAAGGTGTCCTTCAGGGAGGTTGGTCCACGTGCATAAACAGGTCTTGAGACACGCTCCTATTTCTTAACTTACCTGAAACTCATGTACCTGTCACCATTGCCCCCAGACAAAATTCATTAGCCAGATAATACGTGTTTATAATGATATTGTTGGCTCTTTATCTTGAAATTCCAGAGGCCCTTTTCTGGGTTAGATACCTGCTCTAGCACTCCAGGACTTCCGGGTAACATCCGGAGTCCTAAGTCAGTGATGTGCTCTATTGTCTGAGAGACAGGGAGAGGAAGGCAGATTGTATCGGACAGAGCTTCCTCAGATGGGAATTAAGCCTGTTTTACTCACCTGGCCCTCTGAGACATGCAAGACACTCAGTAAATATCTGTTGGATGAATGAATGGACCACTTGGGTGGAGAGAGGCTCAGCCTTTCCAATAATCCTGCAATGAAAACAGGGGCCAGATCTCCCCTCCTGCCTGGTCTTCAGCAGTCATAGACAGGAAATGGTCCTTTCTCTCTTGCCAGCGGAGTGAATAAGCAGTTGTTAAGCAAGAGCACAGACCTGCCTGTGTCTTGATCTTGGTATGGTAATCAGTGCTGAACCGTGAAGTCTGTGTCATCCCCAGCCCACTCAACACCTCGCTGCCTATCCCACCACCTGCTTCCGGGCTTTTCCCGGACTGAGAGTCAGCAGGGCATCAATTCCATCTCCTCCTCCACCCTGTCAGGTACTTGCTTTCTTCTGCGACATTGTCATTGAGTACTATTCTGGGAAAAGGTAAAGGAGGGGGGAGGGACCGAACCCTTCCTTCCTGGGGTTGAGGTAGATGGGGACGGGATGAGACCCAGTGAGAAGCCCAGAGCTACATTCACTCCTTCAGGCAAGGTTGGACCCAGGGGTTCTCTGGTCCTCCCTCTTGCCTACATTTTTGCTGCAGAGGGACCATTTTGCAGGTGGTGGTTAACAGCACTATTTCTGGGCTAGATACTTGGGTTGACCTGGGGCAGTTCCTCAACTAATTCCTGCCACAGTTTTCCCATTTGTAATGTGAGGATAATAATACCTGCCTCATAGGGTTTGAGGAATCAATAAATATGATATATAAATGAAGTGCTTTGAACAATGTGACACAGAGATTAGATCCATGTTTTATGGAACCTAAAGTATATACAAGTTGATACAAAATTAGATGAAGTAACAGCACACAAAATACAAATTGTAGGGCTTCCCTGTGGCTCAGTGGTAAAGAATTTAACCTGCCAATGCAGGAGACATGGGTTCAATCCCTGATCTGGGAAGACACCACATGCCATGGAGCAACATATGCTGTGCGCCACAACCATTGAGCCTGTCCTCTGTAGCCTCAGAGCTGCAACAACTGAGTCCATGTGTCACAACTACTGAAGCCCGTGGACCCCAGGGCTTGTGCTTTGCAATAAGAGAAGCCACTGGCATGAGAAGCTCACGTACTCCAGCTAGAGAGCGGCTCCCACTCGCCACAACTAGCGAAAAGCCTGCACAGCAACAAAGACCCAGTGCAGCCAAAAATAAATAAACAAATAAGTAAAGTTATTTTAAAAAATACAAACTGTAAGGTTGACAAATGCCAAAACATCACAAAAATTTGGAAGCCAACATAATATTTTTATGAATTAACCTCTATACCTTTTCCTTCATCGTTTCGTTTCATACTCCTTGGTAGCCTCTTTATTCAACCACAATTTTGTAAAATCATTTTCTTTAGAGCAAAAAGAAAGCAATCTTCCCCCAGCCTGGTAGAACAAAATTCTGTTTTTAAATTATTGTTAGCAATAGTTAATTATTCACTTTCTTTCTGGTTCACAGCTCATTGACAATGCCATGTAAACTTGAGGATTTTTAGCAAATTTGAGAAAAGCTCTGATTTAGTTACTACGGCTAAGGAACAGACCATCCCAAACTTAGTGGCATAACACAGCAACCACTTAATTAGGTTCATAGATTTCATGAGTCAAAAATTTAGAAAGAGCACAGGCTGGGGATGACTCAATAGCTGAGCTGGAATCATCTGAAGGCTCATGCATCACCATTCCTGGGCTGGGAGGACCTGGGGACAAGAACACTTGGCTTCTCCATGTGCCCTGTCTTCCTCACAGCACGGAAGCTCAGGGACTCAGACATCTGTCATGGTGGATTTCAGCGGGAGCGTGCCAGCTGTCAAGGAGAAGCTGCATGGTCTTTTATGATCTAACCACGGAATTAAGCAGGGTCAAGTTCCTCAAAATGTATTAGTTAGTGCCTCCAGCCCAAAAGATTCAAGAGAAGGCGAATCTGCCTCCACCTCTTTTTTTTTTTTTCTTTGTGCTTGGTCTTCCTTGCTGCTCGCAGGCTTTCTCTAGTTGTGGTGCGAGGATGTCTCATTGTGGTGGCTTCTCGCTGCAGAGCATGGGCAGGCGGGCTCAGCAGTTGCCCCGCAGCATGTGGAATCTTCCCAGACCAGGGACTGAACCTGTGTCCCCTGCTTTATGAAGGCAGATTCTTAACCACTGGACCACCAGAGAAGTCCTGCCTTCACCTCTTGATAAGGGAGAGGTAAGGTTCCAGAAGACAATGAGGACAGGAGACGTTGCTGCAGCCATCTTTAGAAAAATAAAATCTGCTACAGCCTCTGTCAAATTTCTCCCATATCTGAACTATTGTAGATGTGCTAGCTACTTATGGTACAGGAGTAGGATAATGCCTGTTTCTTGAAACCCCCATCAAATAAAGGGGAAAAAATGCATTTAATACATGAATGAAAACATCTCTTTCGGGAGAGAACTTCTGTTTTGACCATGTTTCAACAAAACCTATATCTTCCATTTAGGGCTTCCTATTTCTGAGTGGGTGAATTCTCCACAGACTAGTTTTGGTCTGCATGTTTTAGACCTTGTTTCTTTCCCTCCATCCTATTCTTGTGCTGGGGGACAACCTCTGCCTTTCACCTGTGTCATAATGCCAGACAAGCTGGTACAGTGCGTGGTAGGAGTATTTTGGAAACTATTTCTTAACCAGAATGGCTGACAGTAACGTCACTATACATGAAACCACATAGCTATGTCCCACTGAACTGAAACGTATGTACGTGTCTCTAACCTAAATTCTCCTTAGTCAGATCCTAAAAATACCACTGTTGCATCAATGCTGACAGAGGAGACAAAAGAGTGGGAAGACAGTGTTCTTCACAGTTGTAGTTAATGTCTTTTACTTTTGTAGATTTTACTAACACGTATGAATGGTCACAAGAACCTATTGCCTCTGAAATGCCCACAAGTGGTTCCAGATGAGGCCTGCATCAGTTCTGCTGCTGCTGCTAAGTCGCTTCAGTCGTGTCCGACTCTGTGCGACCCCAGAGATGGCAGCCCACCAGGCTCTCCCGTCCCTGGGATTCTCCAGGCAAGAACACTGGAGTGGGTTGCCATTTCCTTCTCCAATGCATGAAAGTGAAAAGTGAAAGAGAAGTTGCTCAGTCGTGTCCGACTCTTAGTGACCCCATGGGCTGCAGCCCACCAGGCTTCTCCATCCATGGGATTTTCCAGGCAAGAGTACTGGAGTGGGTTGCCATTGCCTTCTCTGTGCATCGGTTCAGGTAGATGTAAATTCACTCTCCAGAGGGCTGTATTTCCTCAGGACTCCTGTGGTCTCGGGATTGCTGTGGGACTGGCCCTGCCCATGGAGGGTACCAATGACCCTCGAGGGTGGTCTGAGCCCAGTCTGGGGTGGAGGCAGGGCTTTCAGTCTAGAGAGTATAATCTTAAACTCTGCCATTCACCAACTGGTGACTTTGTGTGTTGCTTCATCTGTCACCAAATTTGAATAAATAAGTTGTTCTTTCTGGTTTTCAACATTTTACCTTTACTTTTTCATTAGAGTTTATACCTGGTTCATGCAAATTTAGAATTATTTCTCATTCAAATGTTTTGCTTTTTCATGGAACCATTATTAATTTTCTTTTCTGGCTGATTCTGTAATAATACATTTTCAATCTACTTTCAATAGGTTAACATTAATTCAGTTTCATTTGCCTCGAAAAAACAAATCATTATTGCTCAGTTATATGATGAATTGACAGTAAAATGACTCAGTCAGTTCAGTTCAGTCGCTCAGTCATGTCCGACTCTTTGCGACCCCATGGACTGCAGCGCACCAGGCCTCCCTGTCCATCACCAACTCCTGGAGTTCACTCAGACTCACGTCCATCGAGTCAGTGATGCCATCCAGCCATCTCATCCTCTGTCATCCCCTTCTCCTCCTGCCCTCAATCTTTCCCAGCATCAGGGTCTTTTCAAATGACTCAGCTCTTCGCATCAGGTGGCCAAAGTATTGGAGTCTCAGCTTCAACATCAGTCCTTCCAATGAACACCCAGGACTGATCTCCTTTAGGATGGACTAAGTTCATGATATTTCAGGAGAACACATCATGTCATGTGACAAATGCAATATTTCCTGCCATATCATTAAAAAAAGGATGTCACAGTCATTAAGGATTGCAACCACCAGGGATGGTGAGCTGGTGAGTCCTGAAGGAACTTAGGAAGAAAAGAAAATCTGCCACCTAGCAGTCATAAGACTGCAGCCTCTCTGTATTGTGAACCCTGAGGAAACTCAGGATGTGAAAAAACAGGATACTGGCCCCAGATAGCTGAGGTCCATATCAATAAAAATGATTTGGTGAGCCCAGGCTCTTCCCATACATAGAAAAGCACTACATTTCTTAACTTGATAAATCTGGTTTCTTTAATTAACAGTAATCATTTGGTGTTCCTAGCATTTTGTTGCAAAACTCCCATATGTCGCAGCTCCCCCTTTGCCTCCTCAGAGCAATTTCTCAGAGCTGTCTGGAATGCTGTCTCCTGGGCTCTAGTTCTCATTTTGCTCCCAATAAAACTGAACTCAAAACTCCCATGTTGTGCCTATTCTTTAAGTCAGCATGTGCATAATGAATAGTTTAACAGGTACTTCACAAAGCTTTTTTCTGTAATATTCGTAATCTAAGAGTTTTCTGATTGGTCTCTTACCTTTACTACAAAGCTTACCATTGAATTTTAACAGAAATTCCTCTAAACTCCTAGTGAAACCATTGGGTGCCCTTTAGGGGGCTCCCAAGAACTCTAGTACCACAGTCCTTTATGTCTCAGAGTAGAGAAAAATTCAGCGAGAGACAAAATGATAGATAAGAACAATTTATTAGAAGAGGGGCTTCCCAGGTGGCTCAGTGGTTAAAGAATCTGCTTGCCAATGCAGGAGACATAAGATCCCTGGGTCGGGAACAATCTCCTGGAGAAGGAAATGGTGACCCACTCCAGGATTCTTGCCTGGGAAATCCCATGGACAGAGGAGCCTGGTGGGCTATAGTCCATGGGGTCACAGAGAGTCAGACACGACTGAGCATGCATGCCCATGTTAGAATAGGACCCTTACAAGGCTTACAGGCAAGCAGATGAGAGATGACGCCCTGGTGAACTGAGTGGGCTACAGTTTCACATTCAAAGGAAAAGTGGGGAGGGAGAGAACACCATTTTATTCCTCATTCTTAAATAGACGTCATACTTTAATCATCTGCTGCTCCTCCAGGTTGAGCAGGGGAGTTTTCTTGTCCCTCCCTTTCCTGTTCCTAGCTAGGTCCACAAGTTATTGTTTTTTAAGTGTGCAGAACAGAAAGCATGTCCTAGGGGTCATTAACTTACTGAGCTCTCTGGGCAGGATGTAGGTCTCATTCCACCATTGTTTTATTGTTTGGGGGCCTGCCTTGTGCTTCTGCCTCCTGGTTTTGTTCCTAAGCAAGCCTGCTTGCTTTTGTGGTTAAGCAAAGCTGCTTTCTTGAGTAATCTTTAACTTACAGGGGTCTCCCATATTTTTTCTAATTACAATCCCCTAGAGGAGTGAACTGTCGCTAAAACCAGTTGCATGGAAGGGGCAAGAGGTCTAGGACCAGAGTCCAGAGCCCCCTGCAGCTAGGTTGCCAGAGTCTGCTCAGCACCTGCCTCTGGGGCTGCCCTCTTGTTACTCCTAGGCTCCTGGCTACTTGCCTGCCCCCTCTCTGGTATCCTGACACTCCAGGTCTGGAAGGGATGCTTCACCTGCAGGTTCTGGAGCCCTGCCAGAAGTTTCTGGAGAAGAGAGTTGACTCAGCCTCGGGAGGAACAGAAGATGCTGGGCTGAGGGAGTGACCTGGAGGTGGGGCCCGGGCTCCCTATAGAATTATTGCTCCTTGAGGCTGGCAGGTTCACAGTCAGTCCCATCCTATTGGAGCAGTCGCTGCCAGCCAGCCAGGGAGCTGGCATCTTGGCTGGGCCTGGAGTGGAGCCAAAGTGTCGGCATGGAGAGATTGACACCTAGGGGACCACCTGGCCATCCTCACCAGGTAATAACGCCTCCGAGCCTATTGGCATCACTCAGGGCAGGACTTGGAGCCAGGGTGCCTCTAAAGAGCCTGACACAGCTGAAACCAAGGTGATTCTGGTCTCTGGGGAGGGGCTGGGTCCCAGACCTGGCATCTCTGCCTAGGCAGAGGATGAAGGAGGAAGGCAGAAGGTGAGGGAATCTGTGTTTAGGGATAATGAGTAGGTGGGATGGGTGATTAACAGCCATAGAAGTAAGCCCAAGGAGACCAGAGTCCACCGTGATCGACCAGGCAGCAGCCCCTTAGAGCCCCACCCCTTCCTTCCTCCGAAGGCTCACACACCACATCAGAGAACACACTGGCTGTGTGTCACAGAAGGAGACCCCACCAGGTCCGCAGCCTACTACTGCAGGCAGCGGGCTTCCTGGATCCGGCCAGAACCCAGGAACCACCTGTGCATCTCAGGAGATATGCTAAATCCCCACCCTCAAATTATTTGCCAGGCCCGAGAGCTATGAGGCTGCAACCAGGCCAAAGAGGCCTACAAACTGCTTGCTCTCACCCTGCTAGGTGCTTTCCCTCAATCTTTGCCACAGACCCAGGTCAGAAGGACTGGCTCCTCAGGTCTCCCTTGCTGCCCCAGAAAGTGGCCATGAAGGATGCCAAGATCAGTGTCCAGGGGCATTTATTTCATTCAAGAGCTGGCCAGGCTTCTGGAGCTTGGCCCTGAGATCCAGGCCTGAGTTGCAGCTAGGTAAGCAGCTCTAACCTGATGCTCCTGAAGATTTGTTTGGAGCAGGCCAGGCACCAGGGACTCCTGGAGAAGACGGAGGGGTGACCCTTCCATTGCAGGACACCTGCCGTCCCAGCCCATGTCAGCCTGAGATCTGGAGGACCCTTCCCAAGCCAGACATTAGTGGAAATGCCCTGATGTGGGCTAAGGGGGACTCATGGCTGCAGGAGGAGGAAGGTGGAGGGGCTGGGCTCCAATAGGAGCCTGAGCCCCAGGACCCAGCAGTGGAAGTGTCTGAAGCATCCCCTTTCCTCCTCATCTCCCTGGAGAAGGCTGGACATCCTTTTCTTCCACCCTTGCCTTCTCTGGGCCCAGCCCAGTGGGCAAAACTGGCTCATAGGTCCTGGGAGCCTACCAACACACCTGGGAAATGTCTTATTTGACAGTCCTGGGATTGGCCGAATCCCCAAGGCCTTCAAGTTGGCTCCAGGGGCAGGCAAGCCTCAGCGGCTGCCCCACCCCACCTCTTAACCTGGTGGAAGGGGAAACTGGAGCCTGCCTTGGCAGCAGAAGTGTGGCTGGTGGGGCAGGCCGGGGCATCCAGGACTTGCTCTGGGATGGGCCAATTGTGTGGTTCTGGAGCAACATCTCAGCCTGATTCAGAAGGTTCAGGGCTGGAAGCTGTGGCTGCAGCTCCCACTCCCGGTCTCTCCAGCCTCCCATAGGCAGGTTACTGGGTGCCAGCAGGGAGAAAAGGCAGCCTGCTCATTTGTCTCTCCCAGCTGAAGACCTCATTGTCATAGGTCCTCTGGACCCCGGTCTGGGGACTCCAGCGCCCCTCAGTCTCCCTTGAGCAGGGCCAGCACTGAGCCATGGAGGAGGCCCTGGGGTCACCGTGCAGGGGGAGAGAGGGTGTCTAGGACTCTCAAAAAGGAGGCACTCCCAGGATGCTACAGGAAGCTGAGCTGGGGGACCCTACAGGAGACCCTCCACGAATGTCCATTGTCAGTCTTTAGTGGACAAAGTAGTCCAGGAGGGAGGGTCTTTAAACAAGGAAGGTGAAGCCCCAGAACCCTTGGGAGAAAAGACTTCTATTAGTTAACATGTTAGTTGGCTCAATAACCCTATTTGTCTAAAACAAATCTATGAAATTCTAACGTTTAGATATCCACAGGGTAGAGGGAGAAATCTGGATGGTTTTACAAAGATGCAAAGTCCTAAGAACCTTCTTACGGATTGTGAGCTCTGGCCCTGAAGGCCTGGGTTTGAATCCAAACTACATCACTTGCTTACCAGGGGCTTCCCCTGTAGCTTGGTCGGTAAAGAAACTGCCTGCAGAGCAGGAGACCCAGGTTCAATCCCTGGGTCATGAAGATCCCCTGGAGAAGGAACTGGCACTGCAACCCACTCCAGTATTCTTGCCTAAAGAACCCCATGGACAGAGGAGCCTGGTGAGCTACCTACAGTCCATGGGGTCGCAAGAGTCAGACACGACTTAGTGACAAAATCACCATGTCACTTACTATCTCTGTGACCTAGGGCAAGTCTACCTTGCTGAGTCTCAATCCTCTCATCTGTGAAATGAGAGAACTATCTTACAAACTGTTGGGACAATAAACTGAGTTTGAATATGTAGTATGCTTAGTATAGCACCTAGAAACATAAACATAACAAGTACTTAATAAATATTAATAGTAATAAGAACAATTGTCTAGAAACTGCTTACTTTTTTGCTAAGCATTCTACAGGCATTAACACATTGAGCCTGAAAACACTGTGTCAGGTTGATACTGTTATTAGTCTCACTACAATGGGGAAACAGAGGCACTGGGGAGTTTAGTGACTTGTCCTGGGTCACACAGCAATCAAGCAGTTTAGATCCAGACAATCTAGCTGGACACCTGCCTTGACCAATCTGTTCTCCTACCCCAGCAATGACCAGTCATTGTAGTGACTGTCACAGCCCATCCTCCAGATGCTATATTAGTGACACTCTTAGAGGTGAAGAGAATGGAGTTTCACCCTAGGAAAGAGATCCTCTGGGGAATGGTGGGCTTTCTGAGGTTGAGAGCTTCTCAGTGACCAGAGAGGAAAATGGGCAGCAACATCCAAATTGGGCAGGGTGGCTGTCTGGAAAGCAAGAAATTGGGATGCTTCTTAGTAGCCCCAAGTGGCTTTAGAGCAGCCCACAGGCTGTGTCCCTGAGAACTGGGGGGCCTGGGGCTGCCTCTGCCTCTCCCCAGCATGGAGTGGGCATTGGAGCACAACTCCTCACAGGAACCAAGGTTCCAGCCTGCACCTTCTCTGTGGTGGATTGTGATGGAATTGGTGTGGGGAGGAAATGGAGCCAGGTGTCTAAAAAGTCACTAAATCACTGTCAATTACAACCTCTGGCTTATGGCCTGTGGATGTCACTGCTGCCACTAATCCCCAAGAAGGGAGAAACCAGTCTATCTTGCTGGGAGGGTCACGTGTGCTCTGCCAGAGAGCTGACTAGGCTGACAAAGACATTCAGCCAGAAGCCACAGGACAGGGAGAATTGAGGACCAAGGGGCACAAGCCTGATTGACTTTGCTGTGGCCCATTGTCCTTTAAGCCTCTCTGTGGGGCATGGAGAGCCTGTCCTGTGGACCTGAGCCAGCCTTGGGCAGGGAGCAGCCACGCAGGGCAGAGACGATCCTGTCAGGAGCCAAGACTGTCGATCACATGCACAGAAGCGGGACTGGCGGTGGGAGGATGCAGCACAGGAAAGAGCTTTGGTTTCATCACAGCGCTGTCTCCTGACCCTGCAGGCACAGTGTCACTTCTGCCGCAGATGGCAGGGTCTTATCATAAGAAACGTGTGCAGGGTGCCCAGGATAAACTACCCAGAGGGGCCTCAGGAAGAACACAAACCCGGTGGCCCCCTAAATGCCAGCAGTGCCAAGGACCTCAGCGGGAGGGGTTTGAGGATACGCGCCCCCCACCCCCGCCCACCCTGTTCCTGGGCAGGACTCAGCCACACCCCACCTGCCCTCTGCTTTTCTTCCTGCCACCTACTTCTGCTCATCTTCTTGGTCCCTCAGAGCTTCTGCCCTTTCAGTTTCTTTTCCCATCTCATTGGGCTTGTCTGTGGGCTAATATGGCCTCACCATCATCTTAATTGGAACAGGAACTGGCAACCCACTCCAGCATTCGTGTCTGGAGAATTTCATGAACAGAAGAGCCTGGCGGGCTAAGGTCCATGGGGTCCAAAACAGTCAGACACAACTGAGTGACTAACACACGTCGTCTTAATACATTTTGCCCCCTGCACACAGTTAACAGCCTGATGCTCTTGGAATTTCCCAATTCACATCCAAGAAAGGGTTTGTACCTGAGGCCATGAGGGAGCACTGGGCCCCTGGGGCTCAGCCTCCTGGAGTCACATGCCCACTTCCTTTCCAGAGGGCTGGGGGGACAGTGGGCAGCCGGGTCACATGCTTCACCAAGGGGCTGCCCTCCTGGGAGCTCTGGGGGTGGCTGACCCCAAACTGACATGTCCAGTAAGGTGGGCATCCCCTGGCCCTTCGTTTCCTGCACTCTTCCCTATACTGTGCAATCCTGCCCCTGAAGGGAAGGGTTCCCACAAATTCTACCCCCTTTGAGGTCTGCCATTCTCTGACAGCCACAGCCCCAAGGGCGGCTAAGTCACTTCAGTCGTGTCTGACTCTGTGCGAATCCATAGACGGCAGCCCACCAGGCTCCCCCGTCCCTGGGATTCTCCAGGCAAGGATACTGGAGTGGGTTGCCATTTCCTTCTCCAATGCATGAAAGTGAAAAGTGAAAGTGAAGTCACGGGCAGTGGTAGGCAAAGGCTGTTTGGCCCCGCAATGCCTGGCAGCATCAGTAAGCATCTCAGGTACTGATCAGTGGGGCTCGTGCCTGAGCAGGAGGGACTCAGTGGTCTGTTTCTCTCCAGAGGGAGGCCTCTACCTGCTGGCGGCTCACCGTGAAGGTCCTGGAGGCACGGGGCCTGGGCTGGGCTGACCTGTGTGAGTAACTGTGAACAGGGCTCTAGGGAGGTGGGGTTGACTGGGTCCTAAGGGAAAGACCCAGGCAAGTGCCTAGGAGCTGGGCTGGGCTGGGCTGCCCAGAGTGGCTGCAGGGATCTTGGGAGGAACCTGGTGAGGCGTCTGGAGAGTGATGTGAGGAATTCTCTCTCACAACGGCTCCCTTGATGTTGGCAGTGAGCAAGGCAGACCCCTATGTGGTCCTACAGATGCCAACCGCACCTGGAACGAAGTTTAAGACCAAAACAGTTACCAACTCCAGTCATCCTGTGTGGAACGAGACCTTCACTTTCCTGATCCAGGGTCAGGTCAAGGTAAAGGTCAGAGTATCCCTGGCCACCCACCTGAGGACAGGTGGTACCACACACACGAACGTTTTGGGGTGGAGCACACCTTTTTGTGGGGCTCAGGCAGAGACCCTGGGGAATGGGGTGTCTGTGTGCTCCAGCCTGGATGTGCTGTATGCGAGAGGATATGCGAACGGCAAGGTGATGGTCCTCCCGAAGCCAGTCTGTGGAGTGGAGGCATAAGAGCCCTCCTGACTGGGTTGTTTGAGGTTAAATGAAATCACACATGGAAGACTCCCAGTAAGTGCCTGGGACCTACCGTGCCTTAGGGAACCAGCAAAGCAGGCATGGAACTGGGATGGGGGAAACTCTTTGAAAGAATTTAATTTCTTATAAAAACAAAAATTAACAGGGGTAAGTTAAGAACTTTGCTGATTTCCTTTAACCACTTTCAGGCTTTACCTATATTTTTATTTTGAAGTAAAAAGCGTGGAGGCATAATCATCTTTTCTTGCCCTCGGCATCAAGTGAGGGCTCAACAGTTGTGAGCCACACTATGAGTTAATAATGTGCTAAGTTGCTGTTCTCGGGTCCCTAGAATGTTCTGGAGCTGACCCTCTATGATGAGGACACAGTCACGCAGGATGACGCCTGGTTCAAGGTTCTCTATGATGTCTCTGAAGTCCTCCCTGGCAGGCTGCTCCGAAAGACCTTCTCCCTGCGCACCCAGGTGGGTGGGGGTACCTACCGGCCCCACCTCTCAGCTCCAGGCTGAGGAGGTTGCGTAGTTTCTCCTGTCTATTGGGATGCTGCCAGGCCCTTCCCGGAGATTTTCGCATTTTAATAGGAAAGGAGAGGCTTAACTTGACTATTATCAGCTGAATCATTTAATGAAAGATTCCAGTCTTCTACAGGGAAGGAAGGATTCTAGTCTTCTACAGGGAAGGAAGGTTTGGGATGATGTGAAAACTTCCTCATGTGCCACAAACACAGCTGGGTGTGCCCAGCTCGTCAGGGGGTGCAGGCTCATCACTCCTGCTCACTGCTCTGACCCTCCCAAGGCCTGCGTGATGGTCTGTGCTCCTTCTGCAGCAGGCAAAGCCTGGAGGCATGGAAAGCAGAGTTCTGGGGTTGGTCCCCCTTGAGAGGAAGATGAAAAGGACCCTTGGCATCTTCAAGCCTCTTTAGGCTTGTGTCCCTCGTCTTCCCCTTCAGCCCTGCCAGCTGTGGAACCTGAGCAGGTAGCCCATTTTTCCCTAAGACTCAATTTCCTCATCTGTAAAATGGGAGCTGTTGTAACACCATGCCTCCCTTGGAGGCAGCTTGAGATGATGACATGACACACATAAAGGAGCTGTGCCAACTCCAAAGACACGTGGGCATGTTGGCAACTGGTTCATCTTTAATTCCAGGGACCAGAGGAGCTGGACGTGGAGTTCCTGATTGAGAAAATGTGAGTGCTACCACCCAGCCCAGGGAGTGTCTCAGGACAAGGCTCTCCTGAGGAAGATATCCTCGATTCAGATCTTCCCATTGGTCTTTCCAGTCTAGATGTGTTGTTCCTCATCTCCCACCCCTGCCAGTCAGGGTGGGGGGACCCTATTAGAGAAATGAAATGAGGAAGGCGGTATTTTCTCTGCCCCACTCTCCTCCTCCCTCCCCGCCTTTAGCGCTTCAGAAGCATTTCCCCACACCCTGAAGAATCATATCCAGGACTCAGAGAACCCTCCTTGTCACTCAAGGAGGCCCCATCTGGGTGTAGCCTGAGATGGGAGGGGGATGTCAGTGCAGGAAGCATTGGCCTTTGCAAGGCCGCACTCTGAATGGTTTGATTTTTCCAGGTCAGACCGCCCGGAAAACCTCATCACCAACAACGTGCTTGTGGTAACCACCTTCCCCACACCTGTGTGGGAACAGGAAGCAAGGAGGCTGAGGGAGGGACCCCAGAACAGACACCAGGGTAGAGGTGGAGGGTAGGGGTTGGGGGTGGGCCAGAAGGGGTGAGGCGAGGACAGGACTTTGCAGTAAGACTGCCTGGCCTTCCTGCTGGGTGGTCACCTGGGGCTGCAGGGCTTGGAGGGGCCTAAAGGGCACTTGGAGAGAGGGGAGGCCGAGGCTCTGCTGAGAGGAGTTCTGAGGGAGCTTTCAGGGAATTTTAGGCCAATGGTGTTTAGTCATGTGTAATGAGTTCATAGTTATTAGCCCTGTAGGTGGCAAGGAGGACTGACAGGCCAGGCCAGGCTCAGGCTGTGAAAATTCAGGTAACGAGCCTCAGAGAGCCTTTCCAGTGTGGCGTGCTTCCAAGCTGGGAGCCCTGAGATAGAGTCAGGGGTCAACCAGCTCCTCCCCGGAACAGTGGAGGGTCCTAGTCAGCTCTCCTAAAACACAGCAAGCTCACAGAGCTGCAGTGGACAGGAATGGGTGGTGAGCGATGTTTAGAAACTTTCTATTCAAAGCAAAGCTCCCAACAGGCAATACAGCCCTGACCTGGGAGCCAAGCCAGGCCCTGCCTGTGGTGAGTCAGGCCACTGGAGTTCAGAATTGAAGTGGGCACCCACCCTCGGGGTCCTACGAGTATCTGTTTGATGGGCTAGCATTACTTTTTCAAATACCCTGTAAAGAGCCACACCTGAGGCAGCTGTCTTTCATCTGAGGTGATGGAGCCCAGTGACATGCTGTCAATGTAGCAGTTGGGCTGTGGGCTCCAGCTGGCAGGCATTACAGAGAGAACGCAGCAGACTCCCTTGGCAAGGAAGTCAACTGGAAGACAGTCAGGAGATGTTTCAGTGGCTAAAATGTTAAGGTTTTGTTTCTCTGACCCAGTCCATCATCCTGTGGACTGGCAGGTTGCATAATACTATTTGGGAGCAGTTATAATAGAATGCCTCCTCCAGGTTGAGTCTGCAGAGAAAGAGAAGAAAGAACTGGGCCTGAGGGCTGGGGACGCTTTCAGAGATGTCAGAAGTTTGGCAATTGTAGGAGGCTGGGTGGAGATGGGGTTTTCCTGGCTTCTCCAGGACCAGAGGTAGGGTGAGAGGTCTCAGCATCTGGTTCCACTTCTGGTTCTGGATGCAGTGGATTTGGGATAGTGGGGCTCAGGGGGTGAGGTTGAGGGGACCTCAGCTTCCCCTGCAGAGTCCCCTGTCCACAATGTGGTCTGCCCCAGGCGCGAGAGCTATCACGCCTGGATGTCCATGTCGTCAGCACGGCTGTGGCTGCAGGTGAGACAAGGTCTGGCCTCCGCCTGGAATGGGGAGGGGGGTGGATGGGGGTGGCTGGAGGTTTCCCACACAGCACAAGGGCAACGGGGCTCCTCTGGGCATTAGAGTCCCCCCCTGAACTGGGGGAAGGCACTCCCACAGAAGGTGGGAGTCCCATGGGGGTTGTGAGCAGAGCTCTTTCCAGAATACTGTTTGCCCTGGTCAAGCCACTTGGCCTCCCCATGTCTGGGGCAGTACTGCTGGTTTCCTGGATCCTCGTTGGGGTTCTGGGTTTTTGTTTCCTTGTGCTAGTCTGTCCTCTCTCTCCCTAGATCAGGATGAGCTGGAGCTGGTGCTGAAGGGCTCGTATGAGGACACGCAGACATCTACCCTGGGCACAGCCTCTGCCTTCTGCTTCCACTACATGGCAGCCCAAGAGGCTGAGCTGAGTGGGTGCCTGAGGGTAGGTCTTGGCTCTGGGACTACCTGCCAACCCCAGCCTTGGGCTAGCTCCAGCTGCTGCAGGCCTCTCTCTGGCCATCCCCCTGCCAAGGTCAGGCCCCTGTGGCCTTATCAGCCTCCCCCAGTTAGGCACTATGCCCTTGCCACACAAGGAGGATGGCCAATGACCTAGGTTGGGCATGGGGGCTGTGCCATGTCAGTCTTTGTTTAAAGTCTTTAATGGCTCCTCCAACAATGCTCTTAGAATAAAATCCCATGTCTGTGTCCACAGGCCCTGATAACCTGGCCCCTACACACCTCTGCGGACTCGTTCTCTTCCATGTGTCCCTCATTCATGATGCTCCAGCCATGTTTGTCTCCTCTTGCTTTTCCAGCACCCCAAGTGCTTTCCCTGTCCCCCTGTGTCTCTTTCCAAGGCTGTCTACTCCTCTTCTTCCTCGTCTACTTCCTCCTCCTCCTGCTCGTTTAGATCTCAGCTCAAACAGCACCTCTCCAGAGGCCCTCCTTGATCCTCCCATCTTAAATAGACTTCACATAGCTCTTTGGTTACTCTGTCACATCGCACTGCTTATTTCCTTTACGATACTTAGTAACATCAATTTGTTACCTGTTCCTTTGTAGATTCACACATATGATTCAGTTAGAATAATAAATAACACTTAGCCATTGATATACTAAAAAATATAAGCTATTATAATTATTATTGATTGAATAATAATTGAAGTATGGTTGGTTTACAATATTGTGCTAGTTTCAGGTATATAGCAAAACAATTATTATAATTACAATAATTATAAATATTGTAATTATTTTTTTTTTATTGGAGTGGGGCTTATATCTGTCTGGATCACTGTCTAGATACACAATAAGGATTTGTTGAATAAATGAAGGAATGAACAAAGTTTTCTTCCAGAGCTCTATAAGCAGTGGCTGGAACTCAGGCCACTCAGCTGGGCACCTCACTGTGCCCCTGAGGTCCTTGGCCATGGGGAAAGAGGTGACCATTGACGTGCCTGCTACAAACGTAAGTGGCCTCGGCTAGATGGGAAGTGTCAGTGAGAACAAAGACCGGGGAGCCAAAGCCCCCAGGGGATACCCACTCTCCCCTCAGGGTCTAGAACAATCTGAGTAGGGTCTCTTGCTCTGATTTCAGGCCCCAGGAGTGAAGCTGCAGCTCAAGGCTGAGAGCTGGTAAGGGCCATTCACATACGTGGAAGACCGGGGTAGTCACAGGAGTTGGGGAGAGTGGTATAAAGAATAGCCTTGGGAGTTGGGAGCAGGGAGTTTATTCGGCAGTCACTATGGGCTTCACCAACCAGTGGCTGAGCTATGCAGGTGCCCCCTGACCCTTGACTCCTATACCGCCCCAGCCCTGAGGAGCTGGCTGTACATCTGGGCTTCGATCTGAGTGTGGAGGAAAGAGCCTTCCTGAGCAGGAGGAAGCAGGTGGTGGCCAAGGCCCTGAAGCAGGTCTTGCAGCTGGATGGAGACCTGCAGGAAGATGAGGTTTGTGGGGGTAGAGGGACGTGGGTGCAGATAACTTGTACTGGCCCTAATGGACTTCCTGACTGCTATGCCCTCTCCAGATACTTGAGTCACAGAGACTGGGGGATGGGCATGTGGGGGAGAGATATTGGGCGTGGGGAAGCTCTCTTTGGGGACACTCTCTTTGGGGACCTGTCCAGGGCTGAGAGCTATTACTTGTTGGGAAGAAGCAGGTGCTGGCTCTAATCCTGAACACTTTAGGCCCTGCCCACTAGGTCCCATCCCTGGGGGCAGGGGGCCACTCCACCCCTGTCCTTGTTAACCCAACCTGTGTCTGTGTGCAACCCAGGTCCCTGTAATAGGCATCATGGCCACAGGAGGAGGCGCCCGGGCCATGACCTCTCTCTATGGCCAACTGTTGGCCTTGCAGAAGCTAGGCCTTCTGGACTGTGTGACCTACTTCAGTGGCATCTCAGGCTCTACATGGTGAGGGCCCTGGGGACTTGGAAGAGCAGAGATGATCAGGCTCCAGAGGGATATGGAGAGGACATCAATGGGACCCTTTTTGTGGGGAAGCCAAGCGGTATGGGCTGATAGGTGCCAAATGGCTTTCTCAAAAGGGAGGAAATAGACAATCAGAGGTCCTGCCATGAGTGAGCAATGGCAGGACATCCATTCCATGCTACTGAATAGGCGTAGGTTGGCTGATCTGGAAAGAGCTGGCTTTGAGTTTCTGCAACACCACTTACTGACTAAGTGACTCTGAGCAACTTATTTCCTCTGATTCTCAGTTGACTCATATCCAAAATGGGGGTAATAATAGCACAAACACCATAGGATTAGAGTGGGACAGCCCAAGTTGAAGCACTTAACATATCTGACACATATCAGGAACTCCAAATTGGTAGCTCTTTTTCCTTTAATGGTTGTTACCTCATTTTATCCTCACAACACTCTATGCGGTAGTCTTCCTTATTGTCCCTATTGTTGTTCAGTAGGTCAGTCATGTCCAACTATTTGGACTCCATGAACTGCAGCATGCCAGGCTCCCTGTCCTTCACTATATCCCAGAGTTTGCTCAAACTCATGTCCATTGAGTCCGTGATGCCATCCAACCACCCCATCCTCTGTGGTCTCCTCCTCCTCCTGCCTTCAACCTTTCCCAGCATCAGGGTCTTTTCTAATGAGTCGGCTCTTCGAATCAGGTGGCCAAAGTATTGAAACTTCATCTTCAGCATCAGTCCTTCCAATGAGTATTCAGGGTTGATTTCCTTTAGGACTGACTGGTTTGATCTCCTTGCTGTCCAAGGGACTCTCAAGAGTCTTCTCCAGCACCACATTTTGAAGGCATCAATTCTTCAGCGCTCAGCCTTTTTATCATCCAGCTCTCACAACCCTATAGTATAGATGATAAAATGTAGGTCACAAGATGTTATTTTACCTAAAGGTAGCATTGCCTCCTGATACCCCACTCTGAGAAGTGAGACTTCTCACTGTTGGAAAGTCATTCCTTTGAGTCTTACTGAAATGTGACTTTAAGGAGTAAAAGATGAGTAAACTCCTCAGAGGAGTTTAGGTGACAGCTGTTGACAAGCAGTGTCTTAAACGGCTTCAGGACAGACATATAAAGAAAGGAGTAGGGCCTATAGCTGTGCTAGACAATACAGCAGCCACCAGCTACATGTGGTTACTGATCACATGAAATGTGGCTAGTCCAAATTGGGATGTGTTATAAAATGTGCAGCGAGTTTTGAAAAACAGTTTGAAAAAATATAAATTTATCTTAATTTAAATATTGATTACATGCTGTAATGATAATGTTTAGATACTGAATTAAATGAAATATACTGTTAAAATTAATTTTTTCAGGTCTCTTTTTACTTTTTAAAAATGTGGTCACTAGGAAAATGTAAATTACATATGTGGCTCACACTCTATATTGGACAGTGCCAACCAAGGAGAGAAAACCCTGAGACAGCTCCCAGACAGGCAAGGTTTGGTGGCAGGAATCACATGTTGGGAGAAGTCAGAGAATGGAAATTGGAGTTGCAGCAACCATGCTGAGCCTTGGTCTCCTACCGTAATGATCCTTTGTTTTCTCAGGACAATGGCCCATCTGTATGGGGACCCTGAGTGGTCGCAGAAGGACCTCAAAGGACCCATCAGTCATGTCCGGGAGCACCTGGCCAAGAGTAAGCTGGAGGCCTTCTCTCCCAAGTGCCTGGCGAGCTACCATCGGGAGCTGCAGCAGCGGGCTGAGCAGGGCCGCACCACGACTTTTGTGGACCTGTGGGGTCTGGTGCTGGAGCTCATGCTGCACGGTCAGGTAGGGCACCTGTGCACGTGAGGGGGAGGGTGTGTGCACTGGTGGGGCAGGGGAAGCCCTGCAGCTAGCTGAGGCCCATGTGCCTTTCCTGTTGGGAAAGAAAGGCCAGTACATTGTTGAAGGATATGGGAACAGCCATACCTCTCTACCTCAGTGTCTGCCAACTCTGGAATGCTGACTTTTTGAGTCAGGTTAGTCTTCAATTAATTACCGTGAAACAGAAATTTCTGGATCTCTCAAGAGCTAGGGACCAGTTAGTGCCAAAGTCAGTTAAGCATTGTGTTTGAGTCAGTGAGATTTTTGGAACAGCTTTTTATTTATACTGTAATATGAAATGTATTCTTCTTCACTTCATGGTAGTGTTAAAAGCATACACTGTGGGGCCAGATTTCCTAGATTCTAATTCTAGGGCCTCTTACTAGCTATGTTTCCTTAGGCAAGTTACTTGACCTCTCGGTGCCTCAGTTTTCTCATATGTACAATGAGAATGAGAATAGTACTTATCTTACAGGGTGGTTCTGAGCACTATTGTTGCCTTGGCATAGGGTAAGCATTCAGTTCAGCTCAGTTCAGTCACTCAGTTGTGTCCAACTCCTTGCGACCCCATGAATTGCAGCACGCCAGGCTGTAAGCACAGAGAAGGCAATGGCACCCCACTCAGTACTCTTGCCTGGAAAATCCCATGGATGGAGGAGCCTGGTAGGATGCAGTCCATGGGGTCGCTAAGAGTTGGACATGACTGAGCAACTTCACTTTCACTTTTCACTTTCATGCATTGGAGAAGGAAATGGCAACCCACTCCAGTGTTCTTGCCTGGAGAATCCCAGGGACATGGGAGCTGGGTGGGCTGCCGTCTATGGGGTCGCTCAGAGTTGGACACGACTGAAGCGACTTAGCAGCAGCAGCAGGCTGTAAGCATTGCTGCTGCGAAGTTGCTTCAGTCGTATCCGACTCTGTGCGACCCCATAGACGGCAGCCCACCAGGCTCTGCCATCCCTGGGATTCTCCAGGCAAGAACACTGGAGTGGGTTGCCATTTCCTTCTCCAATGCATAAAAGTGAAAAGTGAAAGTGAAGTCGCTCAGTCATGTCCAACTCTTAGTGACCCCATGGACTGAAACCCACCAGGCTCCTCCATCCATGGGATTTTCCAGGCAAGAGTACTGGAGTGGGGTGCCATTGCCTTCTCTGGTAAGCATTAAGTGTCAGCAAATCTATTTCTTTACTGTGATCCTAACACCATTAAGACAAAACTGAGCATATAAAAATTTTTTATACCTTGCTTCTTTAAAAAAAGAAAAAGAAAAGCTTAGTAAGTCAACTTCTGGATCTTATATTAACTGATACAATGATTAAAATCAGGATTCTTTTTTTTTTCCAAAAAAAAATTGTGAAATTGTTTTTTTGTTGTTTTACCCCTTATAGTTTCTTTTAAAGCTTTTGAAGTGACTAAAACACAAAAAGTATTTTAATATTTGTAACAAAAAAGTACTATCAAATACATTAGCAGAGGAAAGATTCTTACCGTTCTTATCTTTGGATATCAAGCATTTGACCAAAAATGATTATTATGGTCCAAAGGACCATAAAAGGACCAAAAAGTGAATTTGTTTTCAATTTTTTCTTTAAATTTTTGTTCTTGTTGGCAAGCAAAATGCTATTTGGAAATTACCAACCATTCTTATTTTTTATTAGTTAAAATATTTATTATAAAATCCTAATAAGTGTTTTTTACAATAATTTTCAGACCTAAGAAAATACATAAAGCATAAAGAATAATATAAGGAATATGCAGGATCTCACTAATCAGCCTAAGACATGAAATGTTACAGAAAAAGCCAAAGCTCCCTGTGGACCCCCCTCCAGCCCCATTTCCCTCCCACCCCCAGAGTGAACCACCATCCTGAATTTATTATCACATACATATCTGTAACCTGTATACTTTATATTATACGTAACATATATCTTACAAATGTTTATACTTTCTTAGATCCACCTTTATTACATATACTTATATTAAAATATATATATCCTTAAGGAAAATGTAATATTAATTGCACAATGGTTTTATACAAGTCTTGTACCCATGTGTTCAAGATTCTCTAAGCCTTGAAAATACATACCCAGTAGTGGAAGTGTTAGGCCATTGAGTGGTGTATCTTCAACTTTTCTAAGCTATTGCCAAATTGTTCTCCAAAAGGGTGGTGTTAATTCACACTCTCACTACCAGTGTATTATAGTTTCTTTTTCTCTACATGATCTTCACACTTTTAAATGTTTGTCCATTTTATGGGCATGAAAGGAAATTTTATTGTAGCTTTCCATTTCTTTGACTTTTAATAAGGCAACATTTTCAAGTATATTTGTCATTGGAGCTTGCTCTTGCATTGATTATCTACTCAAATCCTTTTCTATTTAATGCACCTTTTAAATATTATTTTATAGGAATTCCTTATAAATTCAGGATATTAATCATTGTCAGTCCTAATAGACTTTGATGCATAGTTTCAATATAGTCCAATGTGTCATTCTTTTCCTTTATGGTTTGTACTTTTAGAGCTTCCTTGAGAAATCTTTTCCTCCCCTAAAGTTATGAAATATCTTTCTGTATATTCTTATATGAGTTTTATATCTTTCTTTTTCACAGTTAGGGCTTTAATCTACCCAGAATTTATCTTCAGGTATTATGTGAGTAGGAATTAAATGTTGTTTTTTCCCACATGGATAGCAGACTTCCCCAGTATCACTTATTATCCCCACTGATCTACATTGCTGCGTCTGTCATGTGTCAGCATGAAGCTACAGTAACTCACACATTCATGGGACTTTTCCTGAGCACTTTATTCCATCCTGAAGTGAAGTGAAGTCACTCAGTTGTGTCCGACTCTTTGCGACCCCATGGACTGTAACCTACCAGACTCCATCCATGGGATTTTCCAGGCAAGAATACTGGAGTGGGTTGCCATTTCCTTCTCCAGAGGATCTTCCCGACCCAGGGATCGAACCTGGGTCTCCCTCATTGCAGGCAGACGCTTTACCATCTGAGCCACCAGGGAAGCCCCTTATTCCATTCTAATGGGACTCAGTCTTGATCCTGGTGCCAATCCTGCACTGGTTTAGTAACTACCTTTGTGACAAATGTCAGTTTCTGATTGGGCAAATGTATCCCCACCTTGGATCTCAGAATTATCTTGGCTATTTTTGGTGCTTTGCCTTTCTATATACATAATAGCCAGCTTAGTCTCGTGATATATATTGTTGGGATTTTTGTTGAAATGGCATGGAACTTATAAAATCAACATAATTACTTGAAACATTTTTATTTTATTACCATATCCTATGTACTCTTTGGCTCTACTATTTAAGCTCATGTTTGGTTTTGAGGGTGCAGTGTTTTATTAACTGACTTTTCTGTCTGGTGTCAACAATTAATTACTATAGGTAGGGAAAGCTTGTTTTAACAGCTCGCTTTTTGAGGTACTAGAAAGTGAAGTTTGATCCTAGGCTATAAAGAAGACATATTTAATTACCATTTGATCCTCCAGAAATGACTTAATGCATGGTTTTATGTAGTTTGTAGTCATTTTTTAAAAGACAAACTTAATTAGTCTTTTTAATATTGCTCACAAGAATAAAAATCCTTGTGGTGTTATTGAATGACAGTGCATCCCTTAGAATGAACACCCATGCAGTTTTGAAAATTTTGTCCCAATATGAATGCTTTTTGAATATTTTCTTCTTTTCCTTAGTCATCATGCTTTATCTCTTAAAGCTCACCTTGATTGTGTGCTTTTTAAAATAATTCCTTTTTAAATTATTTTATTTGTACTTATTTATTTTTATCTGTGACTGCACTGGGTCTTCATTGCTTTGTGCAGGCTTTCTCTAGGTGTGGCGAGGGGGGCTACTCTTTGTTGCAGGGCACGGGCTTCTCATTGCAGTGGCTTCACATGCTCTAGATGTGCGGGCTTCAGTAGTTGCGGCCCTAGAGCTCATGGGCTTCAGTCAGAGGGCTGTGGGGATAGGGAAGCACATGGGGTGTGCTGAGGCTTTGTCATCGGTGCAAGAGCAGGACTCCTCGTTGATTGGGCTGGGCTAGATACACACCTGGCTGATCATCAGAATCACCTGGGAAGATTTACAAAAGCCAAATTCCTAAGTGGCTTCTGCTGATTCTCAGAAGAGACCCAGTAATCTGTATTTCTCACACATTCTGAATAAATCTGATGATAGAAGTAGATACAGCAGGGTGGGAACCTCTTAGGTGTAGCTGCTGAGAACAACCTTCAGCCTTACAGCTCTGAGAGCCTGAGAGATGGTGTGTTCATGGTACATGTACCAATCCACAAGAAACAGCCCAGGGCTTGTGGTGGCAGAATCCTTCCCCAGGTGGGGCTCCAGGTAGCCACCACCAACACCCTTGCTGAGGCCTGAGATGAGTCATATTTGCATCTCGGTCTGGGATAGAAGGAGACCCTTCTGTACTGCTAGAATTCAGTGAGTCTCATTGGAGGTCTCCCCAATAGGCAAGCCACAATCCTTGCCAGAGTTCTGTTGGAGGGAAAAGTAGAAGCAGAAGGCAAGGATAAAGAGTGGGGTACAACTTATACTGTGCAAAACAGGGACAGAGGAGATGAGGGGAGGTGAGGATGTCAGGAGTGTGTTTAGGAGGGGCTAAAAGTTGAACTGTGTCCAGGTTTACCTAGAAGGGCCAGCCCCTGGCAAAGCTAACAATGCACACTGAAGGAGGATTCCTGAGTCCTCTGCAGAAAGCTCTGTGTGTGTGTGAGAGAGAGAGACAGAGGATCCATGGCCCCTCCACCCTCTGACTCATAAAGATGGGCCACTGGCACCATAGGATGCAGGGATGGCTGTCACTGTTGACACTGTGGTCCTTGTGATTGGCACTCTACAGATATGCAGCTCTCAACCTGCAAGGCCCTACATGGCAACCCTGCATGTGGGGCTGGTCACACAGGGGCAGGAGTGGGAATTGCATCATGTGCCCACCCATGTCACCCAGACCCCCAGGCGCTTCCCCCCAGCCTGTTACCCACACCCTGTCTCCAGGGTGCTCCCAACCTCACTTTGGCCCTCATGCCTGCATCCCAGGTGGTGGATCAGAAGCTGTCAGGACAGAGAGCTGCGCTGGAGCGGGGCCAGAACCCTCTGCCCCTCTACTTGAGCCTCAGTGTCAAAGAGAACAGTCTGCAGACCCTGGACTTCAAGGGTACCATTCTCAGTCCCATCCATTGCGTCCTCCAATACACACACACACGCTCATGATGCACAGATGGCCCACGTCCTGGAAGGACGGTGGTGCGGATGGGCTGATGGGTCAGGTGGCAGGGCTCTCCATCTAGGGCAAGGGCTGTGGTGGCTAAGGATGTAGACAAAAGGCTGAGTGGGGGCGGAGGGGTCAGCTCAAGAGTCAGTCAGGCCGGCAGGAGGCTGAGGCCTGCTGGAGGGCTGTGTCTTTGGCCCTTGTCAGATCTGCCCCTCCTCCCAAGCCCATTGTCCTCTCTTTCCTGCCTCTCGCTCCTGCCCCCTCAGAGTGGGTCGAGTTCTCCCCCTATGAGGTCGGGTTCCTGAAGTATGGAGCCTTTGTCCCTCCTGAGCTCTTCGGCTCTGAGTTCTTCATGGGGCGGCTGATGAAGAGGCTCCCAGAGTCCCGGATCTGCTTTCTGGAAGGTGAGGGGTTGTCACTCTGAAGGCCCCGGATGTCCCTTGACCAGGCCTCTCTGATCGTAACCCCTGTACCCAGTTATGGGCAGAGCCCCTAGTGATGGCGGATATTGGGTTGTGGGGAAGGGCCTTGTGGGGGCAGCCTGTTCCCCCCTCCTTCTCCATCCATACCCAAGGGTGGGGACTATTGGGAGGCAGAGTGCTGAGGCTGACTCTCTTGGGGATTTGGCCTGCAGGTATCTGGAGCAACATTTTCTCCCTGAACTTGCTGGATGCCTGGTATGACCTCACCAGCTCTGATGACACCTGGAAGCAGCACATCCAGAACAAGATCAGGGACCTGGGTAAGGAGCCTGGAGTGAGGCTGCTTCCCCTTCTGATGCTGCAGGGTCGGGATGGGAGCACAGTCAGGATCAGGCAGGGCCAGGCATTTCCAAGCCTGTCACTGGACCAACATCTATTTCTCTGGGCTCAGAGGTGTCCCCTGCCTCCGCGGGGACCTCCTCATGGCCAGAGACCTTGTGGATGCAGCCTGGAACAGCACTGGCCCAGATGTTTAAAGGCCTCTTGACAAGCCGACCACTCTACCAGCACAGCTCCAACTTCCTCCAGGGCCTCCAGATGCATAAGGACTACTGTGCCCAGAAAGACTTTACCACCTGGGCAGGTAAGGGCCAATGCCATGTGTCTCCCGGTAACAAGGTTTGGCTCCCAGGTGGAGATAGACCATGGCTGGGGCTACCAGGGGTCTTGGGTCCCAGCATCCACTTCTGGGGCGTGGCTTGGAGAAGGTCTTGCCAAAGGCTCAGATGACATGCATTCAGGGACTGACACAGAGGTAAGAAGGGGATGTGGAGGCAAATGCAGGATGAAGCAGGAGAGTGGTTGGTCTGTGTTGGAGTGGCTGCCCCTGACTATTGCTGCCTCCTCCATCAGACTGCAGGCCAGACTCCTCTCCCAACCAGCTGACCCCGCAGGAGCCCCAGCTCTGCCTGGTGGATGCTGGCTACTTCATTAACACCAGCTGTCCCGTCATGTTCCGGCCAGGCCGCAGGCTGGACCTCATAATCTCCTTTGACTACTCTCTATCCTCGCCCTTTGAGGTACTGCTGGTTGTCCCATGGGAACCCCAGACCCTCTAACCAGCCAGGCCACACTCCAGGGGAGAGCAGAGGGCCACTGACCCAGACTTTCTATGTTGCCAAGGAGAGGGGGAGGTGACAGGCTTTGACTCACAGGCTCCTGCCAGGGTGGGAAAGGGCTGTGGAAGAGCTGGGGCCCTGGGCTCCCAGGAATGGTAGACAGAG
Organism: Bos indicus x Bos taurus; assembly: GCF_003369695.1. NCBI lineage: Eukaryota > Metazoa > Chordata > Mammalia > Artiodactyla > Bovidae > Bos > Bos indicus x Bos taurus. The sequence continues at coordinate 31,439,584 of NC_040085.1, read as the reverse complement.
GGTCGGGGTGGGAGGAAGCTCATCATGCCCGCCCCCAAGAGGAAGCGCTGGACAGAGGTGAGAGGAAAGCCTGGCCTGTCCACATCCATCCCCCTGGGTCTCCCCCGGGGACTCTGTGGAAGGGGGTGAGTAGGGCTGAGAGACAGAAGCCTTACAGAGGCTTACTTGAGGCTCTGAGAGTGAATAAGCCGGAATAGCAATCCCAAATAGGGATGGGGGTGCTAGGACTGTACCCCACCTAAATATTCTTGCCAAACAATACTGCAAACCGCTTGGATCCTTGGCCTCCCTCTGAGGCACCACTTAGCTTGACTGGGCCATGAGGAGGACAAAACCAGGTTGCCCTGAGCAGTCTGTTTGGGCTGGAGCTATACTAGCATTTTCTAGAGTGCTGACATAGGATGACCCGGAAGTAGTCGGTGCTCTCTCTGGGTCCCCCTGCCCCACCAGGTGCTGCAGCAGACGGAGCTGGACTTCCGGGCCCGGGGGCTGCCATTCCCCCGCGTGGAGCCCAGCCCCAAGGACCGACGCCAGCCCCGGGAGTGCCATCTCTTCTCAGACCCCGCCTGCCCCGACGCCCCTGTCGTGCTGCACTTCCCACTGGTCAATGCCTCCTTCAAGGACCACTCGGCCCCCGGTGAGGCAGCCCCACCCCTGCTTACTAACAGCCTGGCAGTCTGCTCCTCACAGGCACTGACCTGGGCTCTCCTGTGTCCCTGTGGCCAGCAGAGGGAGAGAGTCTTAAGCTTGTCCAACCCAGTGTGGGACATGGTAGAACCCTGGCATGTGGTGCGTGCCCAGATCCCTGCAAAGTCACTGGGCTGCCCTTCTCTTTGTCAAGACCCCAGGCTCAGTTGGCCTCCCCTACCCTGATGCCGCTCACTACACCTGGGCTCTGCTCTCTATTCTGTGGCCCGGGTGGGAGGGGCGGGAGCAGAATGTGGGAATCCCCACACTGTCACCTCCACAACTGCTACCAGTTGCAAGATTTTCTAATGGCCCCCCAGGTTGGACAGCTAGGAAAGAGAGACCCCGGTCCCCTCTCTCTTAGATTCCCCTAAGCCTGCCTAGGGTCACAGTTGGCCTCTCTACCTTTCTACTGCAGCCCTTTCTGGGGTCCTTTCTGAGGGAACTCAGCCTCTACTCCAGGGTGCCTGAAATCTGAACTCTAATCACAGTCCCTCCAACCCTTGCCTCCCACCAAATGGTCAGAGTTTTATGACCTTTTGATGGGAAAGTCAAATTCTGCATTTGTACATGTTTTTGGCTTTTTATTAACAGTTCCCGCCATAATTCTGAAACTTCCAGCTTTACTCTTTTTTAAAAACGTTTTTTATTTATTTGGCTGTGCCAGGTCTTAGCTGCAGCTTGTGGAATCTAGTTCTCTGACCAGGGATCAAACCCATGCCCCCAGCATTAGGAGCAAGGAATCTTAGCCACTGGAAGCCAAGGAAGTCCCCCAGATTTACTCTTTTCATTTTATTTTTTATAATTTTGATTTATTTGTGACTGTGCTGGGTCTTCGTTGCTGCACAGGCTTTTCTCTAGTTGTGGCCAACAGGAGCTGCTACGCTCTAGCTGCTGTGCTCGGGCCTCTCATTGCGGTGGTTTCTTTTGTTCTGAAGCATGGGCCTTTCAGTTGTTGTGGTGCATGGGCTTAGTTACTCAAAAGCATGTGGAATCTTCCCCGACTGGGAATCGAACCCATGTCCACTACATTAGCAGGCAGATTCTTTACCACTGAGCCAGGAGGGAAGCCCCAGCTTTACTCTTAATGTGCTCAGTCTGTATCTTGGAATTCTCTTTCTTTCTCAGCAAAGACTGTTTCTTGCAAAGCAAAAACCCTTTGGTTTTCAGATGTTTGTTTCCACCATGAATTCTAAGAAACCATTCACTAACCTAATGGACTTTGTTTTTCTGCTGCTTTCAACTTATCCCTGAGGCTGAGGTGGGTATCAGGGGGTGGAAGACACGCAATGCTGTGAGGAAGTGTGGGGAGCAGCGCACGCTTCATATCTCAAAATAGCATCCTGCCACTCACAGAGTCCTGGGCAGAGGACACAGGGCTGGGAGGAAAGCATGGAGCCCCTTCAGTGGGGAGCAGCTCAGCCCTGTGCCCAGCCTCCAGGAACAGTCCTGCCAGCTGTGGAGGCCCCGGTCCCTGTCCTTAACTCCCTCCCGCCCCCGGGCAGGTGTCCAGCGTGGGCCTGCAGAACTCTCGGCTGGCCAGATAGATCTCACTGGGGTCACCTCGCCCTATTCCACGTTCAACATGACCTACAAGGAGGAAGACTTCGACCGCCTGGTGCAGCTCAGTGACTACAATGTACGGAGCAGCCAGGACACCATCCTGCAGGCCTTGAGGACCGTTCTGAAGCACCGGGCCCCAGAGGCCAGGCCTCCAAGGGTGCAGACTTGAGACTTCTCAGGGGCCCCGGGTTTTGAGGGCCTCACTGACCCCTCCAGTGGCCAGGGGCTCAGCCCACCTACAGTGGGCACAGCCCTTGTGGGGCTGAAGTTCATGGGTTCTCTCAGGCCTGCGTCCTACCCAGAGTTCTCCCTTACCTTCAGAGCTGGTTTGAGAGGAGCTGAAAGCAAACTCCTCACCAGGCCACTGAGAGGAACAACTGGTCCAACCAGACATTCACAGGCAGTGCTTCTCATGCCTGAACAGCATGGATTTGAAGTGCAAGCTGGAGGTGCCAGACCAGGGTGGGATGGCAGGGTATGGGCCCGCCTGAGGGGTGGATCTGGGTATCAGGAATCACAGTCCATCCTGACAGGCTTCTGTTACTGCCTTCGTTCCTCCTTCTCCTCAGTGTAAACTATTTCAAAGCACCATTACTGAGATATGATCCACATGCCATATAATTCATCCGTCTAAAGTATGCATCTAGTGGCTTTTACTATATACTGGGTTGGTCAAAAAGTTCATTCAAATTTTTCTATAACATCTTATGGGAAACCCCAAACATTTTAGCCACCCCAATATTAAGAAACTGCAATCAATTTGAGAACATTTTCATTAACCCCAAAGAAACCCGTTACCTCTTAACTGTCAACCTCAAACCACCCCCACTCCAGCCCTAAGCAACCTCTAATCTGTTTCCTGTTTCTTTTAGATTTGCTTAAACACTTCATATAAATGAAATCATATAATATAAATGGAATCTTACAATATAAATGGAATCAAACAGTATGAATGGAATCATACAATATGAATCATACAGTCATACATATGTGGCCTCTCGTGTCTGTTTTCTTTCAGCAAAATATTTTCAAGATTTGTCCATGTTGTAGCAGATGTCAGAACTTCATCCCTTTTATGGTTGTATAATACTCTATTGTGTAGAAATACCACACTTTATTCATGAGTTGATGGACATTTGGATTGTTTCTGCTTTTCTGGTTATTATAAATAATGCTACTGTGAACATTCATATACAGTTTTTTTGTGTGGACAATGTTTTTCATTCTCCTGCATATATACCTAGGAGTGAAGTTGGGTCTTATGGTAATTTCCTGTTTAATCTTTTGAGGAACTGCCAGACCATTTTCCAAAGTAGCTGCACCATTTTGCATTCCTGTCAGCATTGTATGAGGATTCTGCTTTCTCCACACCTACGCCAACTCTTGTCATTGTCTGTCTTTTATTTATTATTATAACTATCCTAGTGAATGTGAAGTAGTATCTTGTATGCATTTTTGTAGTGTCAACATTAAGAATTTTTTCACATACTTTTTGGCCTTTTGTATATCTTCTTTAGAGAAATATCTATTTGGATCTTTTCCCCATTTTAATTGGATTATTTGTCTCTGTTGGATTGGAAAAATTCTTTATGTGTTCTCTCATTTGATGTAGGATTTGCAAAGTTTTTCTCCCAGTCCATGGGTTGTCTTTTCACTTTCTTGAAGATATCCTCTGAAGCACAGAAGTTTTGAATTTGGGTCATTTCCAGTTTATCTTTATTTTCTTTTACTGCTTGTGCTTTTGCTGTCATATTTAAAAAGCCATTGCCTAATCCAAGGTCATGAAGATTTACACCTATGTTTTCTTCTAATGGTTTTATAGGTTTTGCTCTTACATTTAGGTCACTGATCTATTTTGAGTTAACATTTGTATGTGTGAAGTTCAATTCCCATTCCTTTGCATATCCAGTGGATATCCGATTCTTCCAAAACCATTTGTTGAAAAGGCTGTTCTTTTCCCATTGTATTGTCTTGACACCTTTGTTGAAAATAAATTAGCTACAAATGTGAGGGTTTATTTCTGGATTCTGATTTCATTTTATGGATCTGTTTGTCTATGCTGATATCATACTGCGTTAATTACTGTAGCTTTGTAGCAAGTCTTTTGTGAGTCCTATGACTTTGTTCTTCCTTTTCAAGATTGTACTGGTTATTCAGGGTCCCTTGAATTTCCATATGAATATTAGGATTAGCCTGTCAATTTGCATAAAGCAAATAGCTGAGATTTTAATGGAATGGAAGGAGACTGCTTTTACAAGAGGAAAAGGAAGTTGGGAGGGCTTGAGTAAACAGAGTCCATGACTTTTCATTGACTAAGTCTTTTCCAGGAAAGAAAGAGTCTTTCTTCTTCCTCTTGGGCTGTCCTATTACTGGAGAGCAAGCCTGAGAGCTCCCTTGTCTGGCCTCCTGACTCTGAGGTTTCTGTTTATCAATATTTTACACTGTAAATCACCTCACACAAGCCCAAATCCTACAGTAAAGCCCTCCTACTTCCCACTTACCGAGACACTCCATGGTTCCCCATAGAGTATGATCTCATTGGTTGCAACAAGTACCAATAAACTCAAATGGGTTCAATTACAGTGATGTTCCTGGGGGTGTTTGGTTGGTGGGCATCAACCAGAATTAAGCAACTTGCTCAGATCACTAAACTCAGAAGTGGAAAAGCCAGAGCTGAAACTGTGGGCTTTAAAAATCAATGCCAGGCTCCTAACAGCCACACCACCCTGCATCTTTAGGCACTTACTTTGGAACTTGCTCTATTGTATTGTGAAGATTTAACTTGTCCTAAATGGATGTGAAAGTTGGGCCATAAAGAAGGCTGAGCACCAAAGGATTAATGCTTTCAAACTGTGGTGCTAGAGAAGACTTTTGAGAGTCCCTTGGACTGCAAGGAAATCAAACAAATCAATACTAAAGGAAATTAACCCTGAATATTCATTGGAAGGACTGATGCTGAAGCTGAAGCCCCAATACTTTGGCTACCTGCTGAGAAGAGCCGACTCCTTGGAAAAGACCCTGATGCTGGGAAAGGTTGAAGACAGGAGGAGAAGGGGGCAACAGAGAATGAGATGGTTGGATGGCATCACCAGCTCCAATGGACCTGAGTTTGAGCAAACTCTGGGAGATGGTGAAGGACAGGAAGGCCTGGCATGCTGCCGTCCATGGGGTCTCAAAGAGTCGGATACGACTGAGTGACTGAACAGCAAAAGAAGAGTTTGGCCCCTGGAATGGCCTGCCTGATGGGAGGCTTTGTTTGTCTGGGCACTTCAACCACTTCAGACAAAGCTGGACAACCTTTAAGTGTGATTTGTGATGAGGTCTCTGGAACAGGCTGATATGAGTTCCCACCTCCAGAGGAAGTGAAGCTAAAGCTCCCGGAGGGCTTGGAGACTAAAGGTCAGCCATGTGGTCAGTAAGTGGTGGAGCCTCAGGAAACACTGGACACCAAAGCCTCAAGCGCCCTGGCTGGGAGTACTCTAGGCATATTGTCACACGCTGCCCAGGAGGAGCTAATGCTATTTGTGTCTCCATGGAGAGGGGACAGTTGGAAGTTCCCATTTAGCCCCTCCCAGTCTCTGCCCTGTGGTCTCTCTCTCTGGCTGGTTTCAATTTGTATCCTTTCACTGTAAAAAATAAACATACAAAGTGTAGAGCTTTCCTGGCTTATGTGAGTTATTTTAGCAAATGATCAAACCTGAGGGTGGTCCTGGGCACCCCCAAATTTGTAGCTAGCTGGTCTAAAGTGAGGGTGGCTCTGGGGACCCCTGAATTTGCCACTGGTGTCTAAAGTGAGGCAGTCTTGTGGGGGCTGCTCCCTGAGACTACATAGTGGGGTAAGCTCCTCTCCAAGTAGGGTCAGAAGGCCTGGCTGTCTGGAGGACTGTGTCCCCAACCTTATGGTCTGGCTGATTCAGGACCTATGCTCTGGAGAGTAAGAAGGGGCACAAAGAAAGAAAAAATGTTGACACTCTACTACAAATTGGCACTTGCCAAGGATATTGGCAGGTTTCCCAGGTGTCGCTAGTGGTAAAGAATCCACCTAGGAGATGTGGGTTCAATCCCTTGGTTGGGAAGATGCCCTGGAGGAGGGCACAGTAATCCACTCCAGTCTTCACTTGGAGAAGCCCAAGGACAAAGGAGCTGGCAGGCTACAGTCCATAGGGTCGCAGAGAGTCAGACACAACTGAAGCAACTTGGCACATATGCATGCAAGGGCATTTGTGCTCATTTCACATGCTAGCAAGGTAATGCTCAAAATCCTTCAAGCTAGGCTTCAACAGTACGTGAACCAAGAACTTCCAGATGTACAAACTGGATTAGAAAAGGCAGAGGTACCAGAGATTGAATTGATATCTGTTGGATTATAGAAAAAGCAAGAGAATTCCAGAAAAACATCTACTGCTTTATTGACTGTGCTAAAGTCTTTGTGTGGGTCACAACAAACTGTGGAAAATTCTGAAAGAGATGGGAGTACCTGACCACCTTACTTCCCTCCTGTGAAACCTGTATGCAGGTCAAGAAGCAACAATTAGAACCAGACATGGAACAACAGACTAGTTCAAAATTGGGAAAGGAGAACGTCAAGGCTGTATATTGTCACCTAGCTTGTTTAACTTCTACAAAGAATACACTATGCAAAATTCTGGGCTGGGTGAATCAAAAGCTGGAATCAAGATTGCTGGGAGAAATATCAACAACCTCGGATATGCAGATGATGGCGGGAAGCAAAGAGGAACTAAAGAGCTTCTTGATGAGGGTGAAAGAGAGTGAAAAAGCTGGCTTAAAACTCAACATTCAAAATCTAAAATCATGGCATCCAGTGCCATCACTTCATGGCAAATGGATTGGGAAAAAGTGGAAACAGTGGCAGATTTTATTTTCTTGGGCTCCAAAATCACTTCAGACTGTGACTGCAGCCACTAAATTAAAAGATGCTGGCTTCTTAAAAGGAAAGCTACAATAAACCTAGATAGAATTTATGTAGAGTTTAAAAAACAGAGACATTGCTTTGCCAACAAAGGTCCCTATAGTCAAAGTTGTGCTTTTTCCAATAGTCATGTACGAATGTGAGAGTTGGACCATAAAGAAGACTAAGTATTGAAGAAGTGATGGTTTCAAATTGTGGTGCTGGAAAAGACTCTTGAAACTCCCGTGGACAGCAAGGAGATCAAACCAGTCCATCCTAAAGGAAATCAACCCTGAATATTCATTGGAAGGACTGATGCTAAAGCTGAAGCTCCAATACTTTGGCCACCTGATGCGAAGAGCTGACTCATTGGAAAAGACCTTGATGCTGGGAAAGATTGAGGGCAGGAGGAGAAAGGGGTGACAGAGGATCGTTGGATGGCATCACTGACTCAATGTACATCAGTTTGAGCAAACTCCAGGAGATAGTGAAGGACAGGGAAGCCTGGCGTGCTGCAGTCCATGGAGTCGCAAAGGAGTCAGACATGACTTAGCGACTGAACAACGACGACAAAGGGCATTTGCCATCCGCCCCTGTGAAGATTGAAAGCCGTGCCGCTGCAGTTATTGACCTTCAACATGCCCTGACGGGAGTCCAGGGTGGAGAATGAGGCACTCTGTACTCCAGGGAAACTGGTGGAACAGGTCTTTAGATGGTTAGATATTTTCAGGAATGGATTTCCTGATGCCAATCCTTATATTTCTTCATACCTAGGAAAGTACTAAATCCCTTCATGGTGACATCAGCTGCTCATGACTAGCAGAAAGCCTTTTGTAAGATACATGCTTGCTTTCATAAACTACCCCTTCAGGTGGTTCTAGTGGTAAAGAACCCACCTGCCCGTGTAAGAGACACAGGTTCGATCCCTGGGTTGGGAAGACCCCCCGGAGTATGAAATGGGACTTCAACCATTTCTATTGGTTGAAGTCCACTTCAGTATTCTTGTCTAGAGAAACCCAAGGACAGAGGAACCTGGTGGGCTACAGTCCATAGTGTCTTGAAGAGTTTGACTCGATTGAAGTGACTTAGCACAGCACAGCACACACTCCTTCACCAAAATCATTCATAGTGACCTTCCCGTACAACTTCTTTGAAGCAGTCTCTCAGAGCTATCTGCGGTGCTGTCTCCCTGGCTACCGTACTCATTTTGCCCCAAATAAAACTTAATTCACCACTCTCACATTGTGCATCTTTTTTAAGTTGCTTTCAATAAACACAGAGAAAACCAAGAAGTACCACAGTCCTTAGAATGGACTGGGCTGAGGCTCAAGGCCTTACCTGGTGCAGGAGCGTGTACCTGTGAGTATATTTGTCTGTTTCACCTTCCCCAGCAGCTAGTCAAGGTGGGGAGAGGTTAAACTATAACTCCAGACCCCTTGACTACCCAGACACCCCATCAGCCGCACTCTATCTGGGTAAGGACTATGACTTGGGCAGCTGTCAGATCCCACCTGTAGACTCTGTGTGGATTGTGCAAGGCTCTTCCTGCAGCCTGTGGGGCCCTCCAGGGCTAGGCCCAGAAGTGGCCCAGTGGGAGTGGGTGACAGGAAGGCCCTGCACCAGGTCTCATTGCCAGTCTCAGCCATGAAATGTCACTCTGCTTTCTGGCTAGCACAGGGGTGATGGTGGGAATGGTGAGCAAAGGGTGAACTGAGAAACATTTCTTTTTCCCAATCAAATAGGATTTATCTCAATACTGCAAGAAGAGTTTTAGAAAACATATACAATTTATTTAACAATATACAGATCAATTGAGAATAATAATATAAAAGTAATTTCTTGATAAAATTCAACACAAACTCAGGATTTATGAAAATCCCTTAATAAATTAGGAACAGAAGGGCATTTATTTAACTGAAGTAGGGTAATTGAAATGATTAATTTTATGTCAACTTGTCTGGGCCACAAGGCCCAGAAATTTGGTCAAACAGTATTCTGGATATATTCCATGAAGTGTTTTGAGAGTGAGATTAACATTGAAATCAGGTGGACTTGGAGTAAAGAAGATTACCCTCCATAATCATTCCATCCAATCAGCTGAAGGCCTTCAGTTCAGGTCAGTCCCTCAGCTGTGTCTGATTCTCTCTGACCCCATGGACTGCAGCATGTCAGGCTTCCCTGTCCTTCACCATCTCCCAGAGCTTACTCAAACTCATGTCCTCTGAGTCGGTGATGCCATCCAACCATCTCATCCTCTGTCGTCCCCTTCTCCTCCTGCCTTCAGTCTTTCCCAGCATCAGGGTCTTTTCCAATGAGTCAGCTCTTCGCATCAGGTGGCCAAAGTATTGGAGCTTCAGCTTTAGCATCAGTCCTTCCAATGAATATTCAGAGTCAATTTCCTTTAGGAATGAAGACCTGAAGGCCTTAGTAGAGCAAAGAACTGCCCTCCTCCCCAAGCAACAGGGAATTCTGTGGGCAGAGGGCCTTTGGACTCAGGCCGCAGCTCTTCTCTGAGTCTCTGGCTTCTTAGCCTTCCCTGAAGATTTTGGACTCACTGTCTCTCTCATTTCTCGAAAGAACCCTGAGGAACACAGTGTCCATTAGAAGAAAGAAACATCCCTGTCACCCCTGAAGGTGAAATCTTAGATTCATTTCCTTGAAGTTCAGGCACAAGATCACACTCTCTGCTGCCTCCATGTCCTGACAGCAACTGCCTGCATCTCTTTTGGTTTCTGTGGGCCAGGAATCCAGGCATGACATAGCCGGTTCTCTGCAGTCAGAGTTGGGGCTAGGACTGTGATCAGCTCCCCTGGGGAAGGATCACCTCCAAGCTGACGCAAGTGGCTGCTGGCAGGACTCGGGTCCCCATAGGCTGCTGGCCTGAGGCTGTCCCCAGGTCCCCATCACCAGGCTGGTCCACAGGGCAAGTCACAGCATGGCAGTGGCCTTCATCAATGTGAGCAAAGCAAGGGACTTTCCTGGCAGTCCAGTGGTGAAGACTCCACATTTCCAATGCAGGGGGTGTAAGTTCAAACCCCGGTCAGGGAGCTAAGGCCCTGCATGCTGCATGACACAGCCAAAAAATTACAACAACAACAACAACCAAAAAAAGTGAGCAAAGCAAGAAGCAGAGAGGTGGCCTGAGGGACATGATAAAGGAAATGACAAAATTGTGTGGCAGCTCAGACTCAGTGGTGTAGGAGACGAAGATCCATGAAAGACCATGCAGCTCGAAAGAACAGTGGTGGCGAGAAAAGTAAGGTGCTAGAAAGACTTCCGGCCTTTGTGGCAGATCAGTTTGAGAAGTTGTCCTGTGGTTGGCGAGCTGTCTCCGAGAAGTCACATCATGCAGTCAGAGGAATGTGCCCGTGGAGGTGAGCTCAGAAATGATGTTTGACGTTTCTGAGAGTTTACATAGGGAATGCTCTGGAAGACTGGAGAAGGACCACTCAGCGCCACAGAGTTCAGTCCCAGCTATGATTTTAAGACACAAGGAGACGGATGACGAGGCAACCAGAGCCCACAGTCAGAGTTCAGAGCTAGACAAGATCGCTAGGACCTTTAGCACATCACTCTCACCCACATATAAAGAAACAGACACCAAGGATGGAACATACCTTGTCCAGGAAAGGAATTCCCTTCTTTACTCTCAGCCCACAAGCTTAGGGCTCTAACACAACATCCTCCTTCCAGGGCTGGGCTTGTAGCTCATCCTCACCAATCAGAATAGAACACTGAATCCACTGGCCTCAGAGACTGGCTCAGCAATGAGGGACATTGAGACATTTTTAGGGCTGCAGAAGTGATGCAAATTTAAATCAGCCCCCCAGTCAGAGCACTCAGTCATTCATCATTCCAACACATTTCTCCTGCCCCCTGCCCCCTGCACCTATTTTTTTGCTTAATCTCACTTGACTTCTCTGGTGGCTCAGATGGTAGAGAATCTGCTTGCAATGTGGGAGACCCAGGTTTGATCCCTGGGACAGGAAGATCCGTTGGAGAAGGGAACGGCAACTCACTCCAGTATTCTTGCCTGGAGAATTCCATGGACAGGGGAGCCTGGCAGGCTACAGTCCATGGGGTTGCAAAGAGTTGGACATTCCTGAACTCTCCCACTTTTCACTTGACTTCAGGTTTTTGTTACTTGAAAATCCTAACTAATACACAGGGAAAGAGGCCTTAGTGGAGAGTGTTGAACTTAGAACTCTGAGGTAGAAAGAGAATCAGACCAGAGAACAGCACTTTGCCATGGGGCCATCAGTAAAGACTTTCAGGATCAAGTGTATACCTGAGAGTAACTTGTACACAGGCACACCAGGAATCATATATGAGACTGTTTGTGGCAGCACTGTGTGTGTTATCAAAAAGCTCAGTCTAAATGTCCATCAGTAGGAGAATGGGTAAACTGGTTATAGAATATTCAAACAGTGAAATACTACACAGCAAGGAAAACGATAAACTGCCGGGTTTTTTTGCAGATTGATGTCATTGTTCAGTCCCTAAGTTGTGTCAGACTCTTTTGCAACCCCGTGGACTGTAGCCCGCCAGGCTCCTCTGTCCTTGTGATTTCCCAGCAAGAAAACTGGAGTGGGTTGCCATTTCCTTCTCCAGGTGATCTTTCCAACTTGGGAATCAAAGCCTGCATCTCCTGCATTGCATGTGGATTTGTTACCACTGAGCCACCTGGGAAGTCCCTAATGGTGGTTACTGATTGCTGATTAGCTCCTGTGTCACCAAGCAGGAAGCCTAAAGAATGTCTCATTCTCTTAGTGAAACTAGAACAGCTCTGTCCGTGGTGCAGCTTGGGCCCAATCTGCCCACGATTGAGAAGGGAAGTCAACTTGCTTGGGGACTGACACAGTTCCTGTGACTCAGGAATTTCAGTGTGAAAAGGCAGAGTCCCTAGCAAAGCAGGAAAGGCTTGTCATCTTCCCTAACACCTCATCTGCAGCATTAGCAAGGACAGAAGCAAGGCTGACCTGATGCTACACAGGTGCAGAAAGATGGGGTAACACCCTCATGAACCCTTAACCTTTAGGTGTATTAAGCCATCTCGAGTTCAGCATGACCCAGTCAACATCTCAGGCTTCTGCCGATCAAAAAAACAACAGGTCCCCTTACGGGAACAGGGGTGGGTGTGGGGGAAAGCAGGAGTGCATGTCCCTTCCTCTTGGGCAGAGAGGGAGATGTGAGAAGAGGAGCTAGGAGCACTTGCCTTCCAGCAGAGAGCCCCAGGAGGGGCCCAAGCTCTTCTCCAGCCCCAGTCCTCCTCAGGGAGGGGTCTGGTGGAGTGAACCTTGAGTGGAGTACTGAACAGCGAGGCTCACACCGCAGGCATACTTTGAGATGATTATTGAACTTGCTTAAGTCTGGTCTCTCACGGCAGAAAGGAGACAATAACCACTTCACAGCCTTGCTATAAGGATTACAGAGAATACTGTATGTGTTGAGGTTGACATATTATCTGACACATAGGAGGTACTTGAGAAATGGTAGTTGATACTTTAAATTTTCATTATTATTTTGAATATTGACCTGTATCTTGATTGTGATATGGAAATGGAACACTTTTATTTACGCAAATGATCATTGGTTACTGCATGTAATGCTTTGAAAAGCCTGTTCAGTATGTGAGCCACGGTTGCAGTTCAGAAAGCCGCCACCAGAGGACGGTGTTGCCAAATGATTGTTGGCAGGACATACAGAGGCGAGGAAAGGTGCAGTAACCCCAAGTGCACAGGGCATCCTTATCTTTGTATAAACCCTTCCACAAAATGTGCTTTTAAGCTCAACCTTGAATATTAATTAGTAACCAGCGTTTACACATATATTCAAAGAAAGACAATTCAGGGAAAAATTCAAAGATACAAATGCCTATGTGAAGCCTCTAAGGTGGATAAACAAATTTTGGTATATTCATGCAAAAGAATGCTACACAGCTATGAAATGAACGCTTTGTGTCTACATGCAACAATGTGGATCGATTTCATAAACATAATACTGAGTATAAGAAACTAGGCATAAAGGAACAATAATGAATGACAGCATTTATGTTGAGTTCCCAAACTGATCAAATGAATTGTATTAGAAATCAAGACAGTTTTGCCTTTTCAGGGTCGGGGTGGTCAGGAGAGTGGTGATTGGAAGGAAGCATAAGGTAGATTTCTAGGGCACTGGCAGTGTTCTGTCTCCTGATCAAGGCATTCGTTCTATGGGTGTGTTCAATAGTGAAAATTCGTTGAACTGCACACTTAAAATTCATGCACTTTCTGAGTGTATGTTAAGGTCCAATTGGGAGTTTATTTTAAAATGCTGGGGACACCAGCATCTGCAGAGTGGAGCGTAAGAGTCTTCAATTTGTTCCCAGCAAGTGAAATTTCCCATCATTCTTCTCTGTCGGGTGGACTCGGGTGAAAGGGTGTGACCAATACTGGTTTATTACGATATGTCGTCTCCTTGGCACTTGGGGTGGCCCAGGGGTGGAAACTGACTTCAAACAGGCCCCGTCAGAGCCCTTCCCTAGGATAAAGATGCCTGGTAAAGGGACGTCCCTGGCTGTCCAATGCACTTCCACTACAGGGGGAGAGGGTTTGAGCCCTGGTTGGAGAACTAAGACCCCACTTGCCACTTGGCCAGAAAAAAAATTAAAAAGTGCCTGGTGAGAAAACACTCTTGATGGGCTGGCGAAGCTTGGGCTGCTAATGACTATATCCCCTGCAGGCGGAGATGGACTGTCTACATTAGGAGAGATGAAGGTCCCGGGCAAAGAAGCAGAGCAAGAGGGGATGGGAGCAGGACCGAGAAAGAGTCCTGCTGCTTCAAAGCCCAGGTTCTCTTCTTTCTCAGCTTCCCAGGATCTTCATCTTTCCCAGCAAGATGAGGCAACAGATTGCTGATGATGTTTAAGCTTGCTCCTGAAACCTACAGCTGAGAGTCTTGAGTAATTTGCTGAGCAACTGAGTGGTTGGAGGGCCACCTACTGATGTAAGCAACAGGAAGAGGAAGGGAATCCTCTTCTGGAGGAAGTGTGAGCACTGTGAGTCCACCTCATCCTGGAAGGGGGTAAGGACCTCCCGGACGTCTGGAAGTTTCACAAGCTGATCATGGTGTTTTACGTCATCTTTGTCTACTCCAGGTGTGATGATTAGCCCCCAAGATAACAATGTATAATCACACCTCTAGCTGGGGGTTCCGATTGAGATTATTTTCTTTTAAATTGTCAATCTAATTGACTTCGAGCCTCCAACTAGTTGAGCTTAGAAATATGTTTTTCCTTTCTGGATTTCTCCTGTCGGTGATAGCCACAAAACACCCAGGGGTTGCTTACTAGTCCAGAGGGGTGGTCCAGGTCATTAAAATCCTGAGAGGAAACTGGGAAGCCTTCCTTCAGCCAAGATTTTCAGCTATTTCTTTTTTTATTGAAGTATGGTTGAGTCATAATATTGTGTTTCAGGTGTTCAACACAGTGACTCAGTTATACGTACAGTTTTTCAAATTCTTTCCCCTTATAGGTTTTTACAAAATATTGAGTAGATTTCACTATGCTATACAGTAGGTCCCTGTTGGTTATCTGTTTTTACGCATAGAAGTGTATATGTGTTCATCCCAACCTCCTAATTTCTCTCTCCTCACAGATTCTTTTCCATTAGGGTTGTTACAAGGTATTGAATATAGTTTCCTGTGTTCTACAGTAGGTCCTTGTTCTTTATTTTATATGTAGTCAGTGCCACCTGGGGTGGCTGCTGAAGCACAGGCTGTGCTGGCACCTGCCCTGCCCTGCTCTTGTCATGAAGCACTGATGATGAAAGACAGGAGCCCCAGTTACTCTGCACCTGGTTTGCCCCTGCGCTTCTCTCGGAGAGTGAAGGCGAGATGGCTTTGCAGGGCACACACCCACCCCGGGGCAAGCAGGTTTGGCTTATCTGCCATTTTCCTAGCTCAGCCCCACCTTGGGCTCCTCAGCTCGCGAGGCCTGCACCATCTCACAGCCACTTTCCCCAGGGCCTGAGGTGCCAGGGTGGCAGGTTCCGAAAGGGTTTCTACGCTGCAGCTTCAGTCCCTCACTGGCTCTCAGCTACCATCCCTTCCCTATTTCTGCATTCTGGCCCCTGGAATGAGGGAGATTTTAACTCCAGCGAGCCCTGTCCCATTTTCTGTTCTGTGATGAAGAATTCCTGAGGGGAGGGGGTGGAGAGGATAGAGATAGGGGTGGGGATACTATTGTGCACCCTTCTTTAAAAGTATTTATCTGGCTGTGCCATGCAGCATGTTGGTCATAGTTCCCTGACCAGGGATTGAACCTGCACCCCCTGCATTGGAAGCACGGAGTCTTAACTGGCAAGACTGCCAGGGCACGCCCCCAGCCCCTTAAAGCTAGTATTTGAAGGAAAAATTAGGAAAATGTTCATCCCCACTTCATGGAATAAGACCAGGGAAAAAAAGACTTTTTTTTCTGTAAAAAAACAAAATCATTGTTATTGTTGTTGTATTGTGATCATTTTAGGAGTCCCAACAGATCTATGCTTAAATCAGTTCTGATATTAAGCTGGGTATTTGAAGCCACACTTTCTGTTATGGGGATTGAGCAGGAAAGGAACTAACATTGACTGCAGCCCACTGTTTGCTGCGTGTTAAATCTCACACTTATTCGGGGTCAGCATCATCATCATTATCCCTATTTTACAAATGAATAAACCAAGGCTTAGAAAGGTTGAGTAACTTGCCACTAATTTGCTCTGGAGCTGGGGGAACCCCTTCCCACCTCACAAGCTCAAGCTGGGTCCTTGGTGGGCTTGCTGCATCCAGAGTGGGGTCCAGGCTGTAGGAGAGCCCCTGGCCTTTGTGTGTCTCCCTATGTCACCTGATACTTTCTCCCCAGACCTGTAAGGAGATATTCTAATTGATTATTACCTCCCTGTATTCAGCTCCTTTTGATAAAGCCCACCTCCCTTTCCTTGGAGCAAAATGAAGTGGGTTTTTGTTACCTGAAACCAAAGTGACTTCAGAAGAGCCTGCCCACAGCTGGCGGGTGATGACCACTGTGCCCCGGGGGCTTGCCAGGCAGGACTGGACCCAGTTCCTGAGATAAATATGGAACAATGTTATTTTTTCCAGTAAATAACTCTCCCCAGCTCTACTCTGTCAAATCTTCCTTTCCTGTAGATACAGATATTTGAGAAAAGATAGTGTTCCTAACAATGAGACCAGAACCACCACTCATTTAAACACACATTTGGACTCGTGTTTATGTTTGTAAATTTTTTATTTTTCATTTCGTAAAATTGAAGGCTTGTAGGTACATGGAATACTTACTAAGCCCTTAGCTTCTAAAACCTCAAGACACAATGTTTCCCTACACAATTAATTAGTTCACTGTGCTGCTATGTCACTTCAGTCGTGTCTGACTCTGTGCGACCCCATAGACGGCAGCCCACCAGGCTCCCCCGTCCCTGGGATTCTCCAGGCAGGAACACGGGAGTGGGTTGCCATTTCCTTCTCCAATGCATGAAAGTGAAAAGTGAAAAGGAAGTCTCTCAGTCGTGTTGACCCTCAGCGACCCCATGGACTGCAGCCTTCCAGGCTCCTCCGTCCATGGGATTTTCCAGGCAAGAGTACTGGAGTTGGGTGCCATTGCCTTCTCCTAGTTCACTTTGCCAGGAGCCAGTTCTAGAATGTAATGTACTTTAGTTTTTAATGTTTGTTTATTCATTCATTTATTTGGCTGCTCCAGGTTTTTGCTGCTGTATGTGAACTTGGTTGTAGCATGTGCGGCCTAGTTCCCTGACCAGGGATCAAACCTGGGTCCTCGGCATTGGAAGTGTGGTGTCTTAGCCACTGGACCACCAGGGAAGTCCTTGAAATGTAATTTACTGTTAACACCTATGGGACAATTAGTGTGGAATGGCTTGGTATTGCTGGCCTATTTGACAGCCCCTTTCTCCGCATGATTTTCTTCCTCTATTTCTCAGTAAGGGGGGGGGGGGGTGGGTTTCTTGTTGGAAAACTTCCTTAAAGAACCTGCCCCTGGAAATTGCAGGTGACTTTTTTTTTTTTAACCTGTAGGACTTAACCACATTCTACACAATTTAAAAAATACATATATTTAAATTTATTCTTGGCTGTGCTGGGTTTTCCTTGCTGCGTGGGCTTTTCTCTGGTTGCGGTGAGGGGGGGTTACCCTCTAATTGTGGTGCACGGGCTTCTCACTGTGGTGGCTTCTTTTGTGCGGAGCACAGGCTCTAGGGTGAGCAGGCTTCAGTGGTTGCCGCTCAGGGGCTCTAGAGCACAGGCTCAATAGTGGTGGCACAACTACATGATTATTTAACCTAACAAGGCACCTTGACATTTTAGCCATACCATGGAAGTGCCTTTTATTGATGATTTTTACAATAAAAAAGAAAAGCAGTGCACCTTAAAACGTATACCCTGCTGTTTGTCAATTCTATCTCAGTAAAGCTGGGCAGAAAAAAAATATAATTAGATATTTAAAAATAAGTCTTTCATCCATCCAAGTGAACATTACTTTTAGGCCTAATCAGTGAGAAATAAAACCAGGAATAGCTAAATTTTCAATAGTAAGCTTTTAAAGAATTATGTCTTTGGGGATTACAAAAAATGACCTGGGAAAAGTTAGACTTGTCAAGAAATACTGGCCACAAAAGAAGAATTCACAAAAGTGAAGTTATTGAAGGAAAACAGATTTGCCCTCAAATATGGTGCTCTGTATATTGATAATTTTGAGCTAATGGCACTTAAATAGTAGTGGATACTCTGACCTTTCTTTTTCTTCCTAAAAGCTGGACATAAAACTCCCATGTGGAAGCTATACCAGGAGGAAAGAAACATTCTTATCACTAAAGATGAGGAATTGAGGCACACACAGACTGGGTTAATCTAACTCGTAGCTTCCTATTGGCTGTTGTTCAGTTGCTAAGTCGTGTGCTGTTACTTTTCCATGCCTGAGAGACCTAGCTCTGGTGCTTCTCAGGGCTCGTAAAGGCCTGGAACTGTCTTTGCTGATTCTGTTCTGTTCTTCGTGGTGAAGAGGGGAGAAAACGTACGTCCTGCTTTTAGGCAAATAGTGGGAGAGCAGAAAGGTTTCCTTGTAGCTGCATTGCTTTGGGCTGAAAATAATCCTTACTGCTAAGCACCATAATTGGGAGTAGAGGTTGCAAGTTCTGCTGTCTCTTGGCACAAACAGAAAAATGACACTTTGAAATGAAGCAGGACCCTGTGGTTCTTGCCCACCACCGCGTCCCCCACGTGCCTTTTGTTTGTGAAAAAACTTTAGCCAAAGAAGAAGTTTAACCAGAGAAGTGAGAAAATGCAGAAACAAAGCAACACAGTCAACAAAGACCAAATAATAAAGTCATCAAGCATCTGCTGGAGGAAGGCATGGCAACCCATTCCAGTGTTCTTGCTGGGAAAATCCCACAGACAGAGGAGCCTTGCAGGCTATGGCACACGGAGTCACAAAGAGCTGGACACAACTGAAGTGACTGAGCGTCAAACATAGTCAAGGACATTTAGTTCCCTCTCAAGGGCTATAGATAATATTCTGCGCCATGTCCCATGAGCTCTTAGACTGAAACCACCACCAGGTGTAAGAAGTTAACTACATGATGACTGGACTGTAGCCATGACAGAAGCTGCCATAGTTCTGAGATCTGGGCTCAAGAAATGGGGACAAACCGATCCTGGAACTGAAGATTAACTCTACTTAAAACAACCAAGATGAAGATGGTCAGATGACCAATTTCAAGATGACTGTCAGAGCTGACTGTGCTGTTTCTGCATGAAGCCTCCTCCATCTGGCTATAAAAGCTCTTGCCCACTGATTGTCATGGATGGGGGGAGAGACGGCTTCTGGACAGGTGTCCACCCTCCCCCTACCCTGGGTTGCTGGCATCCAAAATAAAGCAAGCTTTCCTTTCCACCAATTCAGCCTCTTTACTGGCTTTTGAGTGGCAAGCAGCTGGACCCCAGTTTCGGTTACAACTTTATACATGTATTCCCCCCTCCATCTCTGTCCCAAATACATGACTCTGGTCAGTCAGACTGGAAGTCTGGCTGCTGCTTGGTTTCTGTTGAGGCCAGAGGCAGTGCCCACTAGAAAACCACAGCCTCAGAAAAGAGTCTTGAAAGGGGGACAGGGGGATTATGGGGTGTCCCCAACTAGAGAGGATGCGGGATCACTCAGAGCTGAGGAACAGAAAGATGCACATTTTGAATGTCTATTTTAAAATGCTTATAAATAAATATGAAGAGGGTTTGCTTTTTGTTTTTACCGTGGAGCTATGACACGTTGTCTTGAAGCTGCCAGACACAGTATCTGTCGCATCAAAGAAAGGACTGCGAATGAGACACAGAGTAAATGACTAATCTCCCTTCTGGCCTGTGGCCCCTCCGTCAGTGCTGAACAGCAGGTTGGGGATTTATTTTCAGGGCTCAAAAGAGAAAGATGGGGGTGTCAGCCAAGAGCCAGGGAGTCTACCTGACCCTCAGCACCTCCACCCACCCCGGTTCCTTCTCTCCTCCCCATGGACATATTGAGTGTCACACTTCTAAAAATATCCCCGAGCAGTGAGGCACTATCTCCAAGCCTGGATTCCAGCTCTGCAATGCAGGCCTCCCCTAGGGAGAGCTGCTCCAGGTGAAAGTAATTGTAGCTTCCTGTAGACTTTCTACGCAGCACAAGAACATTCCACCAGACTGTGTGAAGTGTTCACAGAAATGTGGGACTCTTTTAGCTAAGCCCTGACTGCCTTCACCTCCTTAATTATTCATCAGGCTCATATATCTTCAGGAGAAATCTGATAGCATTGCTTTGGCTTTTTTTTGCAAAACTCCCTTGAAATTTCCCGAGGATATTCGCCGTTTGCCTCGCCATTAAGGACTAGCTCCAGCACCACTCAGCCTGTTCGGAGCCCCAGAGAGGTGGACGTGGCTGGAATGACTCTCCAGACGTCGGAAGGCCATCCTGGCTTGGGAACGGATGTGTTTGTCCCTCAGAGCCTTCAGTGGGATGAAGAAGGCAGCATGGCAGGAAGGAGTGTCTGTGAGTCAGAGCAGATACAGGTCCTGGAAACTCCCCATCTCACATCTCTACTTCCCATGGCCCCTGATGGCTCTCAGGTATGTCTGTATTCTTGGGGAGAGGGTCCTTGACCCCTTAAATTTTACCCTCATTGTCCTGACTCTGAATAAGATCACCTGCATTGCTGCAGAGTTAAGAGGTTGTGTTTTTATTCATTTTGCTTTCCGGGATGAGTCCCTTCCGCCCCACCCCATCACCTACCTGTCCTTACCTGTTTCTGTGCCTCAAAAGTGACACAGTGCTCAGCTGTGTCCGGCTCTTTGCGACCCTGTGGACTATACAGTCCATGGGATTCACCAGACTAGAATACTGGAGTGGGTAGTCTTTCCCTTCTCCAGGGGATCTTCGCAACCCAGGGATCGAACACAGGTCTCCCGCACTGCGGGCAGATTCTTTACCAGCTGAGCCACAAGGGAAGCCCAAGAATATTGGAGTGGGTAGCCTATCCCTTCTCCAGCGGATCTTCCAACCCAGGAATCAAACTGGGGTCTCCTGCATTGCAGGTGTATTCTTTACCAACTGAGCTATCAGGGAAACCCCTAAGAGGTGTTACCTGGACAGTACTGTCCTTTTACTGCGTTCAGTCTGTGTGCTTGGGAGGGATTAACTGATGAAGAAACTGAAGCTCAGAGGAGTTGTTGGTGGTGGTGTTCAGTCACTAAGTTGTGTCCGACTCTTTGTGACCCCATGGACTGCAGCATGCCAGGCCTTCCTGTCCCTCACCATCTCCTGGAATTCACCCAAGTTCATGTCCATTGAATCAGTGATGGTATCCAACCCCTCACAGAGGGGTTAAAGTCACACAGCTAGTGGATGGGAGAGTGGACATGGAGGGTGTTTCTATTGATATAATACTGAGAAGAGGGTTTGGACTCCTGTAGGTGAAGGGTCTGCAGACCTCCTGGCACATAATAGATTCTAACCCTGTGCCATCTGGCCTGGTGGCAGGGCAGGGTCATAGCTGTAACCACAAGCACCTCTGGGGGTCTGGGACTGATTTGACCTTCCTTACAGATCCCACCTGTGGGCCAGTGAAGAGAAAATCATGACTCAGTCCCACCTGGTAAACTGAGTGGGCTGCAAAAGCTAAACAGTGGCTTTGGATAATGATCCATGATCTAGATCTGCCTCCCCAGCTTCTCCTCCGGGCTTCCTGCAGGCTCCCAACAACAGGGAGGGGGCAGTGCTCTTGTGCCCCTCTGGCTGCTCTGGTCTCAGCAGCAGTACCAGGGGCAGCTTGGCTGAGGGGCAGCTTTATTTCACTATGTGGGCCTTGCTCCCAAGAAGCACTGGGCCATGGCCCCTTTACCTCCTGTGGACCCCTCTGCTTCCACCGCACTCTCTGTCTGGACCCTGGCTCTGTGAGTCCATCTGGGCCTCCACCGTGGGGTCACCTTGTCCAGCCCCAGTAGGTCCTACTTCATAGCTGCAACTGTCAACCCAGCGTCCATCTCCCTCAACATACCTGAGGGCAGTTGGATGGATAACCAGTCCCCCAAGATCATCCCCTTGACCAGGCTGACTGACCCAAGGAAGTGCCAGGGTCCTGCCAGTGACACTTCTCAGAGTCACAGGTGAAGAGTGTCTGTTCCCCTCCCCCTGTCTGCCCCACCCCTTCCCACTCTTCCTGCTATGCCCTTCACCCTGAGGGGCAGGCTTTCCTCCCCTTCCTTTCCTGCTCTGCCTCCTTCCAGAAGTCCCTGTGGTCCACTAGGCCAGGCCTGCTGCTAATGTGCTGCAGGGGGAAAGGCACTAGCGGCAGCCCTGCTGGGAGGTCAGGGGACTGGCCTCTGGCCCCTGACCCCTCCCCTGCCCTGGCATCAGGAGCCTCCTGACTCAGAGGTGACCCCCCCCAAAGGCTGCAAGAGCCCTTGAAACACAAGTGCTCAGTATGTGGAAGAGCACCGTCCTTGTTAGAGTGGTTGAGAGCAGGGCCTGTGAGATCAGACCAGCTTCTCTAACTTTCTCGGCCAGCTCCCAGCCCTGGAACCTCAGACCAGCTCCTTCACCTCCCAGTTTTTTCACCTCTGGGGAAAGATCCTGTCAGGAGTAGATAGCAGAGTCTCTGGAGCACACAGAGCTGGAACCACGTTGACCGCTGTTGTAGTTGTTGTGACTTTACGATGACCTCTCCCCTTCCACCCATCGTCCCCTCTCCGGACATGATTCAGGAATGAGGCTGTGTCCCTTGTCTTGTTTCAGCTGTTTGGGGAAACAGCAGAAGTGACACGGGTCTGAGACAGAGGCAACCACACGGAGATTTTTACTTTTGGCCACACTGGGTCTTCACTGCTATGTGCAGGCTTTCTCTAGTTGCTGTGAGCGGGGGCTTCTCTTCCATATGGTGCCTGGCTTTCACGTTGAGGTGGCTTCTCTTGTTGCGGAGCACAGGCTCTCGGTGCAGGGGCTTCAGCAGTTGCACCTTGCCGGCTTAGTAGTGGCTCGCAGGCTCAGTTGCCTTGCAGCATGTGGAATCTTCCTGAACAAAGAATCAAACCTGTTTCCCCAATGTTGGCCGGCTAACTTCCAACCACTGAACCACCAGGGAAGTCCCTGGTGGAGGACTTAAACTGTGCTTAATCTTAATATTTTCATTTTATGTATATAAAAGTAATTTCAAAAAATGTCTGGAAACATAAAGGAAAAACCTGCTGTAAATCCCATTAACTCAATACAATAGCTATTCCCTTTCAGTTTTTTTCTCCTTAGATAATGTTGATGTAGTTGTGCTTATAATACTTATACCAGATCTAAGCCCAGTTTGTTTGTTTGTTTTGGTCTTAGCCTAAAATTACAGCCAAAAATGTTTTCTTGGTTGGTACTTAAACTTTATAATTGTCACCTTAGTGGCAGAATAATATTCCATTGTGTGTCTGTACTATAGTTTGTTAAGATTTAAGGTGAAATGTCAGAAGTAAGAGGTGCTTTATTTTTTGCAAATTTCCATGGGATTTCTCAGAAACTTGTCAGTTGGTTCTTCCCTAAGATCTGTATGAAATATTGGAACAAGACAAGAAGAACCAGAGTCAGCTTTGAAAAGGAGGAATAATGTTACAGAGGGGAATGTGGGTGGGGGGGCGTGTATGATTGGGGAGAATGTGTGTACATTTGGTGACAGAGGAATCCTCAAGATGGAAAATTTTAGGGGAACCACAAGAACCCATCAATCTTCAAATAGTTCCTCATCTGCTCTCCATTTTGGTTTTTGAATGGTTTCCTTCCAGGGCCACCCTGTAGATGATGTCTTTGTCTTTCTAGAACCCCTTAGAGGCCGGCATTACTGGATAGCATATTGTCATCCAGCAATACTTTAGTGAAAATTAGTTTTCAGATTTGTTTTCAGGGGTACCATTTCCTGTATTCTTAGGCAACCCTTCCTGTGGCTTGTTACACATCTTCCATCTTGAGAAGACCAGGAACCACATCTGAAGCATGGATTCATTCACTGAACAAATATTTACCAAGTTCCCACTGTTCCCCCAGTGTTGTTCTAGGAGTGGGAGACCGAGCACAGAGCAGGTCAGACAGGATCCAGTTCTCTTGAAACTTACAGTCTAATGAGGGAGACCGACAATAGATACATACATGACTCTTTCTATGTCAAAGATTTTGGAACAAAACATGCTAGAGGATGACTGTCAGCAAGGAGGGGATGTGAGGTAGATGGTGACATTTGAACCAAGAACAATGAGAAGTCTCATGGGAAAATGTTACACAGAGAGCAAAATCTAAGTGCAAAGGCCCGCAGGTACGTAAAGGTTGGTCTCTTCCAACATTTACCCGCAGAGAGACAGACCGGTGTGTCTGGAAACAGAGAGACAGACCAGTGTGTCTGGAAACAGAGAGAAGACCAGTGTGTCTGGAAACAGAGAGAAGACCAGTGTGTCTGGAGAGCAAAGAGCAGGTGGAGGGAGGAAAGAGTCAGAGACTTAGGCTGGCCCAGTGCTGCATGTGGCAGTGCTGGGGTGGTTCTGAAGCATCAGAGGGAGCCACTAGAAGGTTCTAATATGAGGATAGACTTTGTTTATGTTTTACACCCATCACTGTGGCTGGTCTGGGGAATGGACTGCCTGAGAGGAAACAGGGAGATAAGTGAGGAGGTTCTTGCTATAGTCCAGGGGGAAACAGCCACAGCTTAAATACAAGTGGACAGATTCTGGATTTTTCTGGAGGTAGAACTTCCAGGACTTGCTGATAGATCAGATCTGGAATGTGAACTCAAAGATGCTTCCTAGGTTTTTGCCTTAACAGGGAAGTACCGGGAGCCCCAGGGTAGGGTTTCCCAAACCCAAATGTGTTGTGATGGAGGAGACCGGGGGTTTCTGTGCTGGCAATTTTATTATTTTTTTTAATTTTTCTGCTGCACTTGGTCTTCGTTGTGGTGCAAAGTCTCTTCATTGTGTGGCATGCGAGTTTTCTCTAGCTGGGACTCACGGGCTAAGTTACCCTATGTCATATTGGAATTTTAATTCCCTGACCAGGAATCAAATCCTATTTCCTGCATTAGAAGGCAGATTCTCAACCACTGGACCACCAGGAAAATCCCCTGTATCGGACATTTTATATTTGAGATGGTTTATATACGTTTATCCAAGCAGAGATGTACTGTGTACAGTTGCAAATACAAGTCTGAAATTAGGGCGATAGGTCGGGGAGGTAATTGGGTTGACTACATAAAGCAGAATATAGACAGATTTTCAAGCCATGAAGCTGGATGAGTCTCCCAAAAATGGGAGGAGGAGACAAAAGGAAAGAGGCAGGAGACTGTGCCTTCTGCTCCTCACTTCCTAGCTGCCTGGTGGAGACAGAAGAGCCGTCAAGGAGACTGAGACAGAATAGCCAATGAGGTTGGAAGAAACCAAGGAAGCCAAGAGACTTTGTCTTTAAACATCCCATAGTTTTATCAGAGTAGGTTGTCAGTAAACATAAGGAAACATAAACCTTGTGACTGCTTGTTAGTGTCTTTGCAGCCACTGGTACAGACCTGGAACATTGAGTGATGAGTGTCTGGCTGTGGGCTCCAGGGCCCATTAAGTTTCCCATTATCTCTGGCATCAAGGCTGATACCTCTGCCTGGCTCCAGAGACCTGGTGAAATCAGACTCCACCCCCAGCTCTTTCTTGACTCCTGCCACACACCCTGTGGACTGGGGCCCCACTTGCCTCCTGGCAGGACTCACCCTATGCTGTGTCGCCTACATGGTGTGAGGTAAGCTCATTCCTACCTCCAAAAGTGACAGACACCCAGAACCACAACCTTGTGCCTGGCGCTTAGTAGGTGCTCAAAGGTCGTTGTCACCAGTGAATGGAGCTTTCCCTCACTTCTCCAGCCCATACTGGCCTTTAGATTCTTTGCTGGCCACTTAGTCCTTCTCAACTTATTTGTCCTATAGCAAATATAACAAAAACAGAAATAGCTACAATTTATTAAGGTTTATTATACGCCAGATTCTATGTGCCAGTGACATATACACATATGTATTTATTTATATGCTGCTGCTGCTCAATCACTTCAGTCATGTCCGACTCTTTGTGACCCTATGGACTGTAGCCTTCCAGGCTCCAGGCTCCTCTGTCCATGGAATTCTCCAGACAAGAATACTGGAGTGGGTAGCTATGCCCATCTCCAGGGGATCTTCCCAACCCAGGGATCGAACTCAGGTCTCCTGCATTGCAGACAGATTCTTTTTTAAAAATGTATTTATTTATTTTAATTGGAGCCTAATTATTTTACAATATTGTGGTGGTTTTTGCCATACATAGATGTGAATCAGCCACAGGTGTACTTGTGTCCCCCGTCCCAAACCCGCTCCCACCTCCCTCCCCATCCCATCCCTCTGGGTTGTCCCAGTGCACCGGCTTTGAGTGCCCTGTTTCATGCGTCGGACTTGGACTGGTCATCTGTTTCACATACGGTAATATACATGTTTCAATGCTATTCTCTCAAATCATCCCACCCTTGCCTTCTCCCAGTGGGTCCAAAAGTCTGTTCTTTATATCTGTGTCTCTTTTGCATTCTCACGTATAGGGTCGTCATTACCATCTTTCTAAATTCCATATATATGCATTAATATACTGTATTGGTGTTTTTCTTTCTGACTTACTTCACTCTGTATGATAGGCTCCAGTTTCAAACACCTCATTAGAACTGATTCAAATGCATTCTTTTAAATAGATGAGTAATATTCCATTGTGTGTATGTACCACAGCTTTCTTATCCATTCGTGCACACAGATTCTTTACCATCTGAGCCACCAGCAAAGCCCACATTCTCTATTATATATTCTCTTATATATTTTTTCTTTAATCTTTATACTAATCTTGTGAAATAGATACCATTAACCCAATTTTACATATTAGGAAAATAAGTCTCAGAGATAAAGTAAGAGATACAGTAATTGCTTAATGCTGCCTAGCTAGTCAGTGCCTCAGCCAAGTTAGGAATGCAGGCCTCTCTGACTCCAAAGCTCTTATTTCTTTCTCTATATTTTTCTATATGGGTGTTGTCTCAACTGGCTTGTGACATTTTGTTGTTGTTTGTAAGCACTGTGTTGATGGCTTCTTTGGTTTGGGGTGGGAAGTTGTTTGATCGTCTGTATACAGCAGGTGCTCCCTAATCGCCTACCCTTTGTGAGTTGTGTCAGCATGCAGATGAGAGCCATGAGGAACAAAACATTCCATGTATCTGTCAAAGCTGCCCTGCAAGGTCCCAGGCTGAATATAAGAAGGTAGAGTGGATGCATTCCAGGGGCCCAAAAATCTCCCTCAGGCCAGGTTAACCCTGCCCTGTCCTCTCCTCCCTGCCCAGTGGATTTTCTACCATTGGTGTCACTTACATATTAAGCAACAGAGGCCTGCATAAAGCCTATCCCACAGGTGCTTCAAGCAGCTGTTGGTATTAGCAAACTGTCCTCGGGATCAGGGGCATGACCAGATGGAGAATAACAGAATCTTGAAACTGAAACAGATCATCTGGATTCTAGAGCAGCCTCCTGCTCAGGAGAGGAATCTGCCAGGCAGGAACTGGGGCATAACTCCAGCAATAGAAGCTTGTGTGTGTGCATGCTAAGTCACTTCAGTCATGTCCAACTGTTTAGGACTCTATGGACTGTAGCTCACCAGGCTCCTCTGTCCATGGGATTCTCCAGGCAAGAATACTGGAGTAGCTTTCCATGCCCTCCTCCAGGGGATCTTCCCATCCCAGAGATTGAACCCTTGTCTCTTATGTCTCCCCCACTGACAATTGGGCTCTTTACTGCTAACATACCTGAGAAACCCCAATAGAAGCTTATTACCCATCAAATGGCCAAGTTCTTTCTTAACTGAAGTCAAGACTACCCACCCACAAAGGCCCCATTTCTACCAACAGGTGTGACACAACATGGGTCTAATCTTTCACTATGCTTGATAGCACTTCTTGTTCCCAAAGCCAGCAGTTTCAAGGCCCTGGTGTCCTGGCCTCCACAATCACTTCAGTCACACATTAGATGACCTATTACTTTGCCCCCTTCCAGGCCCCTCTTGTGGATGTTTCAGATGGGCAAAGAGGAGGATCCGAATGGTGAGCACTGGGCCAGCTGCTCGTGGGAGGAGGAAAGGGCCTCCCAGCACCTAAGAAAGATTTTCTCCCCTGGGTGGACTGCCTGACCCTGTCCTCGCTCAAGGCTTTCTGCTCCCCTAGAGCATGGGCAAGAGAGAATATGCCCATGTACTTTTTACAGAATTAATGTAGTAAATATCAATATCTGGCAAGATGGCCTGGCACATGGGGGCACAAAAGACATGTTAGTTTTCTTTCCCTCTTTATTTATTTATCATATAATATTCTATTTATTTAACATTTAACAATAATACTCCATTTACTAAACATGTAATAATCTGCTATTTTAATAGTTCCAACTAAAAACATGTAGTATATGTTCAGTATAGACATGAGAAAATTTGAAAAGTTTACTCAAGAAAATAAACATTCCCAACCAATATCATCATCCAGAGATAAGCTCTCAAACCCTTAATATATTTCCTTTCAGTCTTCTTTCTAGACATAAATATACACAGAAATCAGTTTTACTTATGTAGACATATATTTGTACATGCAGAATTGAGCTCATATTTAAAACTGTGTCCTTTCCACCTAACAGCAATTAGTGATTATTTTCCTCTGCCATTAAAAAAAAGATTTAAAAAAATGGCTATAATATACCATCATATCATCTAGGTTGTTTCCAATTTTTTTTTAATTTATTTATTTTTTGTTGAAGGATAATTGCTTTACAGAATTTTGCTGTTTTCTGTCAAACCTCAACATGAATCAGCCATAGGTATATATAAATCCCCTCCCTTTTGAAGCTCCCTCCCATCTCCCTCCCCATCCCACCCCTCTAGGTTGATACAGAGTCCCTATTTGAGTTTCCTGAGCCATATGGCAAATTCCCGTTGGCTATCTATTTTACATATGATAAGTTTCCATGTTACTCTTTCCATACATCTCACCCTCTCCTCCCCTCTCCCCATGTCCATAAGTCTATTCTCTATGTCTGTTTCTCCACTGTTGCTCTGTAAGTAAATTCTTCAGTACCATTTTTCTAGATTCTGTATATATGTGTTACAATACAGTATTTATCTTTCTCTTTCTGACTCACTTCACTCTGTATAACAGGTTCTAGGTTCATCACCTCATTAGAACTGACTCAAATGTGTTCCTTTTTATGGCTGAGTAATAGTCCATTGTGTATATATACCACAACTTTTTTATCCATTCATCTGTCAGTGGACATCTAGGTTGCTTCCATGTTCTAGCTATTATAAATGGTGCTGAAATGAACAATGGGATACATGTGTCTCCTTCAATTTCGGTTTCCTTAGGGTGTATGACTAGAAGTGGATTGCTGGGTCATATGGAGGTGTTATTCCTAGTCTTTTAAGGAATCTCCATACCGTCTTCCATAGTGGCTGCATCAATTTACATTCCCACCAACAGTGCAAGTGTTCCCTTTTCTCCACACCCTCTCCAGCACTTATTGTTTGTAGACTTTTTGATGAGGGCCATTCTGACCAGTGTGAGGTGATATCTCACTGTAGTTTTGATTTGCATTTCTCGAATAATGACCGATGTTGAGCATCTTTTCATGTGTTTGTTAGCCACCTGTATGTCTTCTTTGGAGAAATGTCTGTTTAGGTCTTTACCCCACTTTTTCAGTAGGTTGTTTGTTTTTCTGGTATTGAGTTGTATGAGCTGGTTGTATATTTTGGAAATTAATCCTTTGTCAGTTGTTTCATTTGCTATTTCATTTGTTATTCACTTAATATTCACATAATATTGAAAAAAATTTCAATATTTTCTCCCATTCTTAGGGTTGTCTTTTCACCTTGCTTATAGTTTCCTTTGCTGTGCAAAAGCTTTTAAGTTTAATTGGGTCCCACTTGTTTACTTTTGTTTTTATTTCCGTTACTCTAGGAGATGGGTCATAGAGGATCTTGCTTTGATTTATGTCATCAAGTGTTCTGCCTATGTTTTCCTCTAAGAGTTTTATAGTTTCTGGTCTTACATTTAGGTCTTCAATCCATTTTGAGTTTATCTTTGTGTATGGTGTTAGGAAGTGTTCTAATTTCGTTCTTTTACTTGTAGCTGACCAGTTTTCCCAGCACCATTTATTGAAGAGGCTGTCTTTGTCCCATTTATATTCTTGCCTCCTTTGTCAAAAATAAGGTACCCATAGGTACATGGGTTTATTTCTGGGCTTTCTATCTTGTTCCATTGGTCTATATTTCTGTTTTTCTGCCAGTACCATACTGTCTTGATGACTGTAGCTTTGTAGTATAATCTGAAGTCAGGAAGGTTGATTCCTCCATCTCCATTCTTCTTTCTCAAGACTGCTTTGGCTATTTGGGGTCTTTTGTGTTTCCATATGAATTGTGAAATTTTTTGTTCTAATTTTGTGAAAAATGCCATTGGTAATTTGATAGGGATTGCATTAAATCTGTAAATTGCATTTGGTAGTATAGTCATTTTCACAATATTGATTCTTCCTACCCAGGAACATGGAATATCTCTCCATCTGCTTATGTCATCTTTGATTTCTTCCATTAGTGTCTTATAATTTTCTGTGTACAGTTCTTTTGTCTACTTAGGTAAGTTTATTCCTAGATATTTAATTCTTTTTATTGTAATGGTGAATGGGATTGATTCCTTAATTTCTCTTTCTGATTTTTCATTGTTAGTATATAGAAATGCAAGTGATTTCTGTGTATTGATTTGTATCCTGCAACTTTGCTAAATTCACTGATTAGCTCTAGTAATTTTCTGATTCTATCTTTAGGGTTTTCTACGTACAGTATTATGTCATCTCGAACAGTGAGAGCTTTACTTCTTTTCCAATCTGGATTCCTTTTATTTCTTTTTCTTCTCTGCTGTTGCTAATACTTCCAGAACTATGTTGAATAATAGTGGTGAAAGTGGACACCCTCATCTTGTTCCTCTTCTTAGGGGGAATGCTTTCAGTTTTTCACCATTGTTTGCTGTAGGCTTATCATATATGGCCTTTACTATGCTGAGGTAGGTTCTTTCTATGCCAATTTTTTGAAGAGTTTTAATCATAAATAGGTGCTGAATTTTTTCAAAGGCTTTTTATGCATCTATTGAGATAAGCATATGGTTTTTATCTTTCAGTTTGTTAATATGGTATATCACATTGATTGATTTCCATATATGAAAGAATCCTTACATCCCTGGAATAAACCCAACTTGATCATGGTCTGAAAAAGCAGAGACATTACTTTGTCAACAAAGGTCCATTTAGTCAAGGCTGTGGTTTTTCCAGTAGTCATGTATGGATGTGAGAGTTGGACTATAAAGAAAGCTGAGTGCCAAAAAATTGATACTTTTGAACTATGGTATTGGAGAAGACTCTCGAGAGTCCCTTGGACTGCCAGGAGATCCAACCAGTCCATCCTAAAGGAGATCAATCCTGAGTGTTCATTGGAAGGAATGATGTTGAAGCTGAAATTCCAATACTTTGGCCATCTGATGCGAAGAGTTGACTCATTTGAAAAGACCCTGATGCTAGGAAAGATTGAGAGCAGAAGGAGAAGAAGACGGCAGAGGATGAGATGGTTGGATGGCATCACTGACTCAATGGACATGGGTTTGGGTGAACTCTGGGAGTTGGTGATAGACAGGGAGGCCTGGCATGCCTCCCTGCCTCCTTTGTGGGGTTGCAAAGAGTCGGACATGACTGAGTGACTGAATTGAACTGAGCTTTTTGACATGTTGCTGAATTCTGTTCGCTAAAATTCTCTTGAGGATTTTTGCATCTATGTTCATCAGTGGTATTGGCCTGTGGTTTTATTTTTTGTGTGTTGTCTTTGTCTGGTTTTGGTATCAGGGTGATGGTGGCCTCGTAGAATGAGTTTGGAAGTGTTCCTTCCTCTGCAATTTTTTGAAAGAGTTTTAGGAGAATAAGCATTAGCTCTTCCCTAAATGTTTGATAGAATTCTCCTGGGAAGCCATCTGGTCGTAAGCTTTTGTTTTGGGGGGAAATATTTGATCACAGCTTCAACTTCAGTGCTTGTAATTGGGTTGTTCATAATTTCTGTTTCATCCTGGTTCAGTCTTGGAAGATTGAACTTTTCTAAGAATCTGTCCATTTCTTTCAGGTTATCTATTTTATTGCCATATAGTTGTTTATAATAGTCTCTTATAATCCTTTGTATTTCTGCATTATCTGTTGTAACTTCTCCTTTTTCATTTCTAATTTTGTTGATTTGATGCTTCTCTCTTTTTTTTTTATTGATGAGTCAGGGGCTAAGGGTTTGTCAATTTTGTTTATCCTCTCAAAGAACCAGCTTTTAGATTTATTCATCTTTTTTTTTTTTTCTTTTTTTTTTCTAGTTTGTTCCCACCTGGAGTTATATCTATTTGTCTACATCTTTTTTTTTTTTAAATTTTTTAATTTTTTTTTTTTTAATTTCAGGTATACACATGCTCCCCATCTTTACTATTGTTTCTTTTATTTCTTTTTCATTTATTTCTGTTGGATGTTTATGATTTCTTTCCTTATACTAATTTTGGGGGTTTTTTTCTTCTTTTTTTTTTCCAGTTGCTTTAGGTATAAAGTTAGGTTGTCTAATCGATGTTTTTCTTGTTTATTGAGGTAGGATTGCATTGCTATAAACTTCCCTCTTAGAACTGCTTTTGTTGCGTTCTATAGGTTTTGAGTTGTCGTGTTTTCATTGCCATTTGTTTCTAGAAATTTTTTAATTTCCCTTTTGATTTCTTCAGTAACCTGTTGGTTATTTAGAAATGTGTTGTTTAATCTCCATGTGTTTGAGTTTCTTACAGTTTTTTTCCTTGTAATTGACACCTAGTCTCATAGCATTGTGGTTGGAGAAGATGCTTGATACAGTTTCAATTTTCTTAAACTTACTGAGGTTTGATTTGTGACCGAAGATATGGTCTATCCTGGTTCCATGTGCACTTGAGAAGAAGGTGTATTCTTCTGCATTTGGATGGAATGTCCTGAAGATATCAATGAGATCCATCTCATCTAATGTATCATTTAAGGCTTGTGTTTCCTTATTAATTTTCTGTTTTGATGATCTGTTCATTGGTGAGAGTGGAGTGTTAAAGTCTCCTGCTATTATTGTGTTACTGTCAGTTTCCTTTTATGTCTGTTAGTGTTTGTCTTATGTATTGAGGTGCTTCTATGTTGGGTGCATAGATATTTACAATTGTTTTGTCTTCCTCTTGGTTGATCCCTTGATCATTATGTAGTGTCCTTCCTTATTTCTTGTAATCTTCTTTATTTTAAGGTCTATTTTGTCTGATACGAGGATTACTACTCCAGCTTTCTTTGGCTTCCCATTTGCATGGAAAGTATTTTTCCATCCTCCCTCTTTCAATCTATATGTGTCTTTAGGTCTGAAGTGGGTTTCTTGTGGACAACATATATATGGGTCTTGTTTTTGTATCCATTCAGCCAGTCTGTGTCTTTTAGTTGGAGCATTTAATCCATTTACATTTAAAGTAATTATTGATATATATGTTCCTATTTCCATTTTCTAATTGGGGTTGATTTTGTAGATCTTTTTTCTTATGTTGTATTTCTTGACTATATAAGTCTGTTTAACATTTGTTGTAAAGCTGGTTTGGTGGTATTGAATTCCCTTAACATTTGCTTGTCTGAAAGCTTTTTATTTCTCCATCAATTTTGAATGAGATCCTTGCTGGGTACAGTAATCTTGGTTGTAGATTTTTCCCTTTCAGTACTTTAAATATATCCTGCCATTCCCTTCTGGCCTGCAGAGTTTCTGCTGAAAGATCAGCTGTTAAACATATGGGGTTTTCCTTGTATGTTACTTATTGCTTCTCCCTTGCTGCTTTTTAATATTCTTTCTTTGTGTTTAGTCTTTGTTAGTTTGATAAGTATATGTCTTGGCATCTTTCTCCTTGGGTTTATCCTTTTTGGGACTCTTTGTGCCTCTTTGACTTGATTGGCTATTTCCTTTTGCATGTTCGGGAAATTTTCAACTATCAGATCAGATCAGATCAGATCAGTCGCTCAGTCGTGTCTGACTCTTGGTGACCCCATAAATCGCAGCACACCAGGCCTCCCTGTCCATCACCAACTCCCAGAGTTCATTCAGACTCACGTCCATCGAGTCAGTGATGCCATCCAGCCATCTCATCCTCTGTCGTTTCCTTCTCCTCCTGCCCCCAATCCCTCCCAGCATCAGAGTCTTTTCCAATGAGTCAACTTCGCATGATGTGGCCAAAGTACTGGAGTTTCAGCTTCAGCATCATTCCCTCCAAAGAAATCCCAGGGCTGATCTCCTTCAGAACAGACTGGTTGGATCTCCTTGCAGTCCAAGGGACTCTCAAGAGTCTTCTCCAACACCACAGTTCAAAAGCATCAATTCTTCTGCACTCAGCCTTCTTCACAGTCCAACTCTCACATCCGTACATGATCACTGGAAAAACCATAGCCTTGACTAGATGGACCTTTGTTGGCAAAATAATGTCTCTGCTTTTGAATATGCTATCTAGGTTGGTCATAACTTTCCTTCCAAGGAGTAAGCGTCTTAATTTCATGGCTGCAGTCACCATCTGCAGTGATTTTGAAGCCCAGAAAAATAAAGTCTGACACTGTTTCCACTGTTTCCCCATCTATTTCCCATGAAGTGGTGGGACCGGATGCCATGATCTTAGTTTTCTGAATGTTGAGCTTTAAGCCAACTTTTTCACTCTCCACTTTCACTTTCATCAAGAGGCTTTTGAGTTCCTCTTCACTTTCTGCCATGAGGGTGGTGTCATCTGCATATCTGAGGTTATTGATATTCTCCCAGCAATCTTGATTCCAGCTTGTGTTTCTTCCAGTCCAGCGTTTCTCATGATGTACTCTGCATATAAGTTAAATAAGCAGGGTGATAATATACAGCCTTGACGTACTCCTTTTCCTATTATTAACATACAAATTACAATGGTTCCATTTTCCTCCTTGCCAAGTGGGCAGAGAATTCAGTATTTCCCCAAGATTTCGCTCCAAATAGTCCAGAGAACTCCCAGACTATTATCTTTGTCCATAAAGCATTTCCCCCATCATTCATCTGTTGGAACTAGACTTCTCTACAAAAGCAGCTCTGCTGATGTGCCCAGTTTAAGGGATGCACCTACCCTGTCAGGATCAATGAGGAGAGTTCCCCTAGCAAAATTCCTTGATTACCAAGTATAATTTGGTGCGATAAGGCTCAGTCCACACAGGAAGCCAGTTCCCTGCAAATAGACCCATGGTAGCAAGGTGAATAAGTACAAAGGAGTTTCAGCATTATCCCTGTGCCTTAGTTTCCAATAAGCTAATTCCTCATAGCGAGCCCAAGATACTGGTCCAACTTTCCCTCATCCTTCTTGTGCCTTGCTCCTGTCCCATTGTCCTTCCTGGCCATCTGACCTCAAAGGATCCTTCAGTTCATCATAAATATTTCACAACACAGAGTACAACCACCATACTGTCTCTGGGAACTATTGGGGACCCATCATTGTATACATTTTGATAACTTGAATCCTCATTAGGAAGAGGTCAAGGTCCCAACCTCTTTTTCTCCCCCAAGAGGCTTCTCTACTCCTACATAAATCTACGGAGAGTGCTATCTAGCACCAGTCAGCAACATCCCAGACCCAAATGCCATGATATGTGAGGGAGAGGGGATGATTTCTACCCCAGTCCATCAGTGATTCCTAATGAAATGGAGCAGGACCCCACAGTCCTCGCCCCTCTGCCCCCAACATGTCCTCTGCCTGCCTTTTGTCTGTGAAATACTTTGGTCAAAGAATACATTTACTCAGAGAAATGAGAAATGCAGAAACAAAGGAAAACAGTCGAAGGAGACCAATAATAATAATGCAGTCATTAAATGTAGTCAAGGACCTTTAGTTCTGTCTCGAGGGCTATAGATAATGTTCTGAGCCACATCCTGTGATCTGTCTTATAGATACTAAAACACCAGGGTGAAGAAGTTAACTATATGATGGCCAGACTGTACCCACAACGTAAGTTGCCACAATTCCAAGAACTGGCTTCAAAGAAATGGGAACAAATGGACTCTAGAACTGAAGATTAAGTGTATCTAAAACAACCAAGATGATGCTGGTCAGAGCACCGATGACCAGTTTGAAGATGACTGTCAGAACTGACTGCTGTTTCTGCATGTAGCCCCTTCTCTCTGTCTATAAAAGCGCTTGCCCCACTGGTTGCCAGTGGCGGGGGGAAGGAGGGGGAGTTGGCCTTTGGACAGATGTCCTCCCTCCCCTCCCAGCTGCCAGCATCTGAAATAAAGCAAACTTTCCACCAACCTGGCCTATTGGATTTTGAGGAGCAAGCAGCTGGACCCCTCCTCTTTCAGTAACACTAAGGCATAGCCCTCGTTAAGCCAAACAAACAAGCAGCAACAGCAACAAAAAGCAGTTACAGGAACAATGTGAAATCGAACATCTTTGGGTATTTGTGCAAGAGTTTATGCACAATAAATTTCTAAAAACGCAATCCCTGGCCAAATAGCCTTTAAGTTTTACATGTTCACAGGTGTTACCAAATTACCCTCCAAAAAGTTTGTGCCAGTTTACTTCTTCACAACAAAACCTTGTTGACTCTTTCCCATACCCTGCGCAACATTGAGTCTTGCCAGCTTTTCATCCTTGCCAATCTGATAGATGAAAAATGGCATTTCATTGTTTAATTTATATTCTTACTATTAGCGATAATCTTTTATAGGCTTATTGCACATTCCAATGATTTCCAAACTTTGTTGAATGCTCAAATCATCAGAGGAGCTTCTAAAAACACCAGTACCCAAGTTACATACCATATGAATTACATCAGAATATCTGACAGCCAGGCATCAATATTTGTTGAAGGATCTCCAGGTGTTTCCAATGTTCAGCAAAATTGGGGAACCACTAACATAAACAATCCTACCATGAATTACCTCATTGTAGCTTTTGTCACAGAGAAGGCAATGGCACCCGCTCCAGTACCCTTGCCTGGAAAATCCCATGGACGGAGGAGCCTGGTGGGCTGCAGTCCATGGGGTCAAAAAGAGTCAGACATGACTGAGTGACTTCACTTTCACTTTTCAGTTTCATGCTTTGGAGAAGGAAATGGCAACCCGCTCCAGTGTTCTTGCCTGGAGAATCCCAGGGACTTGGGAGCCTGGTAGGCTGCCCTCTCTGGGGTTGTACAGAGTCAGACACCCCTGAAGCGACTTAGCAGCAGCAGCAGCTTTTGTCAATTTTTCTATTGACTTGTTTATACTTTAGTAGCTATTGGAAAGAGTTTTGTTTTATCAGGAATTTAGCCCTTCCTAAATTTGGCAAATATTATTACAAATTTGTCTTTTATTATTATCTGAACTGAAATGGACTGGAATGGGTGAATTTAACTCAGATGACCATTGTATCTACTACTGCGGGCAGGAATCCCTCAGAAGAAATGGAGTGGCCATCATGGTCAACAAAAGAGTCCGAAATGCAGTACTTGGATGCAATCTCAAAAAGGACAGAATGCTCTCTGTTCATTTCCAAGGCAAACCATTCAATATCACAGTAATCCAAGTCTATGCCCCAACCAGTAACACTGAAGAAGCTGAAGTTGAACGGTTCTATGAAGACCTACAAGACCTTTTAGAACTAACACCCAAAAAAGATGTCCTTTTCATTATAGGGGACTGGAATGCAAAAGTAGGAAGTCAAGAAACACCTGAAGTAACAGGCAAATTTGGCCTTGGAATACGGAATGAAGCAGGGCAAAGACTAATAGAGTTTTGCTAGGAAAATGCACTGGTCATAACAAACACCCTCTTCCAACAACACAAGAGAAGACTCTATACATGGGCATCACCAGATGGTCAACAATGAAATCAGATTGATTATATTCTTTGCAGCCAAAGATGGAGAAGCTCTATACAGTCAGCAAAAACAAGACCAAGAGCTGACTGTGGCTCAGACCGTGAACTCCTTATTGCCAAATTCAGACTTAAATTAAAGAAAGTAGGGAAAACCACTAGACCATTCAGGTATGACCTAAATCAAATCCCTTATGATTATACAGTGGAAGTGAGAAATAGATTTAAGGGCCTAGATCTGATAGATAGAGTGCCTGATGAACTATGGAATGAGGTTTGTGACATTGTACAAGGGACAGAGATCAAGACCATTCCCATAGAAAAGAAATGCAAAAAAGCAAAATGGCTGTCTAGGGAGGCCTTACAAATAGCTGTGAAAAGAAGAGAAGCAAAAAGCAAAGGAGAAAAGGAAAGATATAGGCATCTGATTGCAGAGTTCCAAAGAACAGCAAGAGGCGATAAGAAAGCCTTCTTCAGCGATCAATGCAAAGAAATAGAGGAAAACAACAGAATGGGAAAGACTAGGGATCTATTCAAGAAAATCAGAGATACCAAAGGAACATTTCATGCAAAGATGAGCTCGATAAAGGACAGAAATGGTATGGACACAACAGAAGCAGTAGATATTAAGAAGAAGTGGCAAGAATACACAGAAGAACTGTACAAAAAAGAGCTTCACGACCCAGATAATCACAATGGTGTGATCACTGACCTAGAGCCAGACATTCTGGAATGTGAAGTCAAGTGGGCCTTAGAAAGCATCACTATGAACAAAGCAAGTGGAGGTGATGGAATTCCAGTTGAGCTATTCCAAATCCTGAAAGATGATGCTGTGAAAGTGCTGCACTCAATATGCCAGCAAATTTGGAAAACTCAGCAGTGACCACAGGACTGGAAAAGGTCAGTTTTCATTCCAATCCCAAAGAAAAGCAATGCCAAAGAATGCTCAAACTACCGCACAATTGCACTCATCTCACACGCTAGTAAAGTAATGCTCAAAATTCTCCAAGCCAGGCTTCAGCAATACGTGAACCGTGAACTTCCTGATGTTCAAGCTGGTTTTAGAAAAGGCAGAGGAACCAGAGATCAAATTGCCAACATCCACTGGATCATAGAAAAAGCAAGAGAGCTCCAGAAAAACATATATTTCTGCTTTATTGACTATGCCAAAGCCTTTGACTGTGTGGATCACAAGAAACTGTGGAAAATTCTGAAAGAGATGGGCATACCAGACCACCTGACCTGCCTCTTGAGAAACCTGTATACAGGTCAGGAAGCAACAGTTAGAACTGGACATGGAACAACAGACTGGTTCCAAATAGGAAAAGGAGTTCGTCAAGGCTGTATATTGTCACCCTGCTTATTTAACTTATATGCAGAGTACATCATGAGAAACACTGGACTGGAAGAAACACAAGCTGGAATCAAGATTGCTGGGAGAAATATCAATAACCTCATATATGCAGATGACACCACCCTTATGGCAGAAAGTGAAGAGTAACTCAAAAGCCTCTTGATGAAAGTGAAAGTGGAGAGTGAAAAAGTTGGCTTAAAGCTCAACATTCAGAAAACAAAGATCATGGCATGGTCCCACCACTTCATGGGAAATAGATGGGGAAACAGTGGAAACAGTGTCAGACTTTATTTTTCTAGGCTCCAAAATCACTACAGATGGTGACTGCAGCCATGAAATTAAAAGACGCTTACTCCTTGGAAGGAAAGTTATGACCAACCTAGATAGCATATTCAAAAGCAGAGACATTACTTTGCCAACAAAGGTCCATCTAGTCAAGGCTATGGTTTTTCCGGTGGTCATGTATGGATGTGAGAGTTGGACTGTGAAGAAGGCTGAGCACCGAAGAATTGATGCTTTTGAACTGTGGTGTTGGAGAAGACTCTTGAGAGTCCCTTGGACTGCAAGGAGATCCAACCAGTCCATTCTGAAGGAGATCAGCCCTGGGATTTCTTTGGAAGGAATGATGTTAAAGCTGAAACTCCAGTACTTTGGCCACCTCATTCTAAGAGTTGACTCATTGGAAAAGACTCTGATGCTGGGAGGGATTGGGGGCAGGAGGAGAAGGGAACGACAGAGGATGAGATGGCTGGATGGCATCACTGACTCGATGGACGTGAGTCTGAGTGAACTCTGGGAGTTGGTGATAGACAGGGGGGCCTGGCGTGCTGCGATTCATGGGGTTGCAAAGAGTCGAACACGACTGAGCAACTGATCTGATCTGTGGTTCTTTTGACGTAGAGAAATTTAATATGTATATAATCAGAATTATCCACCTGTTTTCCTTCATTGCATCTTGTGTTTTACTTCCTCACTAATGATGAAAAAACAATAACTGGCTAGATTATATTACCACCTACAATTTATTTTAATATAAAGAGATAAGTATGGAACCAGCTTATTTTTTCTCTAGGTGGCAAAATGGTTATTTTTTCATAAATGGTTACTTTTCCAATATAATATTAAATAACCCACTTTTCCCTATTAATTTGTAATGACATCATTTTCACATGGAAATTTCTTGTGTATTTTCCCCAGGTTTATTTGTTTTATTTTTCATTGCTATTGTGAATATGATCTTACTTTCCCTTGTGGTTATGGTCTTTATAGGAAAACGTACAATTTTTGCACATTTATTTTCATTATAAGCCTTTTTTTATTATACCCTAAAGACTCTGATGCTGGGAGGGATTGGGGGCAGGAGGAAAAGGGGATGACAGAGGATGAGATGGCTGAATGGCATCACCTACTCGATGGACGTGGGTTTGGGTGAACTCCGGGAGTTGGTAATGGACAGGGAGGCCTGGCGTGCTGCGATTCATGGGGTGGCAAAGAATCGGACACGACTGAGCGGCTGGATTGAACTGAACTGAAATTCAAATATACATATATATTTTTATACTGATACATTCTCTTTATAGTTCTCCTTTTAATGCCTGCATAGAATTCAGTCATAGGAATATCCCATAATTTAATGTTATATCTACTAGTATTGGGGCTTTCTGGTCGCTCAGCAATAAAGAGTCTGGCTGCAGTGCAGGAGCCGCAGGAGACTCAGTTTCCATCCCTAGGTCGGGAAGACCCCCTGGAGGAGGGCACAGCAACCCACTCCAGTATTCTTGCCTGGAGAATCGCATGGACAGAGGAGGCTGGTGGGCTACAGTCCATAGGGTTGCAAAGAGTTAGACATGACTAAAGTGACTTTGCATGCACATATGCACTACTAGTATTGAGCATTTGGGTGATTTTCAATTCTTTAGCATTAAAATTTAGATGCAATTAATGTTTTTATGGTGCGCTGTGATTCATGGGGTCGCAAAGAGTCGGACACGACTGAGCGACTGAACTGAACTGAACTAAACTGAATGTTTTTTAGCATGTAGCATTTTTTCCTTCAGGATAAGTTCCCAAGCATGGAAATTACTTGGCCATAAATAGTTTTATAGCTTTTTTTTGTAACTACTGCTATACATTGATAAGTATTGAAGGCAGTTGGATTTGACTGTGGTAAAGGAAGTTCCAGAGGCTTGACAGTGGGGAGTTGATGAACAGTCTCAAGTATATGGATTAGAGAAAGGAACAATCTTGAAAAGATACCCAAAACTATTAATAATCAGGGAAATGCATATTAAAACTACAATGAGAGGGACTTCCTTGGTGGTCCAGTAGTTAAGAATCCACCTTCCGATGCAGGGCACACAGGTTTGATCCCTGGTCTGGGAAGATCCCACATGCCGCAGGGCAACTAAGCCTGTGTGCCACAACTGCTGAAGCCTGCAGGCCCTAGAGCCTGTACTCTACAACCAGAGAAGCCACCGCAACGGGAAGCCTGTGCCCCACAACTAGAGAGTGCCCCCACTTGCCGCAACTAGAGGAAGCCCGTGCTCAGCAGTAAAGAACCAGCACAGTCATAAATAAATACATTTTTAAGAACGCAGAATAAGAGACCATTTATACATGTTGGGTTGGCAAAAGTCAAAAAGTTAGATGATGCCCCCTTGGTATTCTCCCAATGGGAGTTTTCTTACATAGCAGTGGAAGAGATATTAGTAAAAATCACTTTAGAAAACAATTTGGCAATATCTAGCCAATTTAAGCCAGCAGTTTTTACTCTTGGGGTATATACATTAAAGAAACACAACACATACAAGAAAACTCACAGTAGGATTGTTTAATACCATTCTTCATTGAATCTAAGACACATCATTCACTAAAGGAAAATACCATCCAGTATTACATATCATCATTTTTAATAAGTATCCATAACTCAAATATTTCCAAATGGAAAAAAAAACACTGATAAAATATAGTAAGAGCAAAAACTTAAAGGCAACTTAAGTGTCCATGGCACAAAAGATGGATAAATAAATTGTGGTATAGTTTACAGCTATGAAAATTAATGAGCCAGATCTATACCTATTAATGTAGGCAAATCTTATAATACCAAATGAAAGAAAAATGTTTACTGCAGAATACATATCCTTTATATGACATTACATATAAAGTTTAAAACATTCCCCTTCCCAATAAAATCTCTTGCTTTGTCAGCACATGTGTCTCCTCGGACAATTCATTTCCAAGTTTTAGACAAGAGCCCACTTCCTGCAACAGATCCCCTAGAGAACGGAATGGCAACCTACTCTAGTATTCTTGCCTGGAGAATCCCAGGGAGAGAGGAGCCTGACAGGCTATAGTCCATGGGGTTACAAAGAGTCGAACATGACTGAGCAACTAACACTTTCATTTTTACAAAGGCATAAGGAACTTGGTTCAGGACATGGAAGAGGATATCAGTTCAGTTCAGTTCAGTCGCTCAGTCGTGGCCAACTCTTTGTGACCCCATGAATTGCAGCACGCCAGGCCTCCCTGTCCATCACCAACTCCCAGAGTTCACTCAAACTCACGTCCATCAAGTCAGTGATGCCATCCAGCCATCTCATCCTCTGTCGTCCCCTTCTCCTCCTGCCCTCAATCCCTCCCAGCATCAGAGTCTTCTCCAATGAGTCAACTCTTTGCATGAGGTGGCTAAAGTACTGGAGTTTCAGCTTTAGCATCATTCCTTCCAAAGAAATCCCAGGGCTGATCTCCTTCAGAATGGACTGGTTGGATCTCCTCGCAGTCCAAGGGACTCTCAAGAGTCTTCTCCAACACCACAGTTCAAAAGCATCAATTCTTCGGCGCTCAGCTTTCTTCATAGTCCAACTCTCACCCCAACAAATCCTCCCCTCTTCCTGTTGGAGACACCGAATTGAGACCTGCCAGATATAGTGGCCGGGCATCTTAGAGCTCTTTCAGTCAAAAGTGGCAGAGTAACTAAAGTGAGTTCAAAGACACTTGAGGGGGGAAAATCCCTTTATCGTCTCCTGTAACTAGAAAGTCATGGCTCATGGGCTTTGCAGCAAGTAGGCTTCAGGCACAGCTGAATCTAGTGGTCCAGACTCTGTCCTCAGAACTTTATCTCCCCGTCTCAGCTTTGCTTTTTTCCATGTCAGCTTCATTTCTAAGGCTGAGTCCCTCTATACGGTGGCAAAGATGACCAAAAGTACCTCAAAGTTTACATCTTCCTTGGAGTTCATAATCCAGAGAAAAGAAGTTCCCTCTCCCTCTCCCCTCACTCTCTTACTCTCACACTGTCTCCACCCCCATATAATCCTAAAAAGAAAAATAAGAATGAGGAGGAGGTCTAATAGTTCCTTAACAAATCACCAAGTCTAAGGGATGGGAATGCCAACTGGCCACACTGGTTAGGGGCCCACATTTGAAAGGGTAGGTAGATTCCCCACAAATGACAGTTCCATAAAATCCCGAAGGAACAGGATTTTCTCTTTTGGATGGAAGTGGAAAGGGATGCTGAGGGTCATTATGTGCATGGTATCGGAGTCCCACAGACAGACTCAATCATGCCTTAACCTCAGAATTAGCCTGAAAACTTGGAATTGTCCCATATAGATCTTGTTCATATACTCCATAATAAAGTCAGAAAATAATCAAATTATTTTGCCTCAGTTATAAAGCCTACGCTACGCTATGCTACGCTAAGTCACTTCAGTCATGTCCGACTCTGTGCGACCCCATAGATGGTAGCCTACCAGGCTCCCCCGTCCCTGGGATTCTCCAGGCAAGAACACTGGAGTGGGTTGCCATTTCCTTCTCCAATGCATGAAAGTGAAAAGTGAAAGTGAAGTCGCTCAGTCGTGTCCGACTCTTAGTGACCCCATGGACTGCAGCCTACCAGGCTTCTCCGTCCATGGGATTTTCCAGGCAAGATTACTGGAGTGGGGTGCCATTGCCTTCTCCGTATAAAGCCTAGGAATAATTATAAATATAAGTAATTATAAACGCCATGTCTGGCATACCACGTATGACTCAGCTTCAGAAAATACTTCCAAGGGAAGTTAGAAATAAAGCAGTCGGTCATGCTAGTTTGTCCAGGACTTTGGTTTCAGCACTGAGAGTGCCTTACCTCAGAAAACCTACAGTCTTGGGCCAACAACGTTGGTTGATCACTCTCAAATGAGCTTTCAGTTTCAGTTATTGTTTGAAGCAAACAAGAGCTCACAGCTCCAGGCCAGGGGCAACAGGGGCCAGCTCTGCACTTTTGGAATCCGGAGTCCTCCCCCATGGTGTAGTGATGAAGTTGTGCAACACCAGAAAGCGGACAGGTTCCACATTCTCACCCCACCACACCCTTAAGATGCATGCACAGTGGGAGGAGGGCGGTGTCGTTTCTACTTCCCAGGAGATAGCTGCAATGCTCCTACACACGTGACACAGGGCCTGAGCCCAGTTTCCCC
This sequence comes from Bos indicus x Bos taurus, assembly GCF_003369695.1. NCBI lineage: Eukaryota > Metazoa > Chordata > Mammalia > Artiodactyla > Bovidae > Bos > Bos indicus x Bos taurus. The sequence goes on along the minus strand of NC_040085.1, from coordinate 31,395,129 downwards.
CCCAACCTCCCCGGGTCCTCTCAGGAAGAAGCTGGAGAATCCAGTTTTCCTGAATTGCTTGAGGCTCCTGCCCCTCTCTGCTCCTGACCCCCGTCTGCCAGCTGTGCTTGGCTCACCTGCATCCTAAGCCTCACCCAGGCTGTCTGGATTGCAGCAGTAGGCCTGCAGAGTCAACCCAAGGGTGGCCCCACCCACCCTGTCACCATGGGTGCCCTCTGCCCCAGTGCCTCCTTCCCGCTGCTCGGCTTTCCCAGGCCCTGGAGCCCACCTGCTGCCAACCAGACGCAGCCAGTAGGAGGGGGGCAGACAACCAGGCAGGAGTGAGCCTCCCAGAGGTCACGCTGTGTCCAACAGCCGGCCCATCACTCTCTACTTCCTGGGTGCACATTCTCTAACTCTAATCCTCATCACTACCTTAAGATCAACCAAATATCACTAAAAAATAAAAAAATAGTAGGACAAGCAGGGCTGAAGCTTGTGGGGACAGTTGGAAATGATTCTTTAGGGTCCTGTTGTAGGAGCCCCAGGGGCTCATGACGCTAAACCAGTTTGGTACAAAGCGAATTCCTTCTCCAGTGAGGGATCATGGTCCTTCTTCCCCTGACAAGAAAGAGCACATGTGCATCCCGCTCCCAAGTACATACACACACACACACACACACACACACAGACGCTCTCACACATGTGGTGTGGGGGTGGGGAGAGGGGCTGGCAGCCCTGGATCCTGCTGAGGACAGGCTACGGGCTCTGTTTTCACCCCCAACCCCCAGTGCCCTCCTCATGGGGTCTCCCATCCCCCTCACCAAATATAAGCCTGCTTTAGTCATTTTTGCTCTTTCCTGACCATTAACTTGGCTGTACCTCCTTTCTAGCACTCAACACGCTGCTTCGACAGTTTGGTGTCCATCATATTGTATTCAGAAGGACCCTGTGAATCTCCTATTTATTCTTATACTGAGCTGATGCCTGAGCAAGGCGTGGCCTCGGTGGGCAGCAAAAGTCAGAAACAGGAAAGGGCCCTGAGGCTGCCTGGTTCTGTGGTCTTACCATTGTCGTGTCTCAGACTCACCTGAGATGATGGAAGTATACGGATGCCAGGCCCCACTCCTGGGGTTCTGGGCTGACTTAGTCCAACCTCCCATTTTACAGAAGAGGAAAGTGGGGCCCAGAGAGGGGGAGCCATTTGTTTTGTATCACACGGCAGAGCTGTAACTGGAGCCCACGACTCCTGGCTTCCAGGGCAGTGCTCTGCCCACCACACCATGGTGCCTTCCCAAACACGAATGGACCCTAACCTTGAAACCAAGGGAGCCAAAACATTCCTTGGCTCCGCTGGTCCCTGTCAAACCCATGACCTGATGTGAAGGCCTCTCCTGCCAATTGCCCAGTCCCCATCTCCCCTGTCCTGAGAGATTTTGGGGAAGAGCTCTCAGGAAATGACTGCAGAACCTTGGCTCAGGGCCTTGAACCAGATGGAATCAGTGGGGAATTCTGTTCCTCTGCTAGAACCTGGCTGGAACCAAATTCGGTCTAAAGACACAACACCAGTGAATGGGGTAGACAAGAACCATCAGATACAGTTCTTAAAACAACAGTGCCAGGAAAACCTGGCCCTGTCCAGTCAGCCCCAAGCTGAAAATGCTGGAAGACCCCCTTAACCGTCTCCCTGTGGAATCTGGGAGCTCCCCACACTGCCCCCCACCACGTTCCCTGACTGAGGAGCTGACATCAGGAGACGTGCAGGGTGGTGGGCATGTTTGGTCAGCTGGCTTTGGACCAAGAAAAGTGGGGGATGCTTGTTACAACTACTCCTCTGTGGGAGGAGCCAGGAGCTCGGCTCCCTGCTCCCATCTGGCCAGTGGGCTCCCTCAATCTTAGTTGGATGGGGAACAAAAAGGAAGCCAACTGAATAAAGAAGAGAAGAAGAAGGTAAGGGGAGAGGAAGAGAAGAAAATGAGAGAAAGGAGGGAAAGTGGAGAAGTGCCAGGACAGGAGGCTAGGATTGTCAAATGAGCCCAGATGTGACATCACACTCCCTCCAGGTCACTAGGTAAAAATCAATCAGGCCTAGTCATTCCAGTCATAGTTATTTTCTCAAGAGAAATGAAGACTCATGTATACACAAACACCTGTGCATGTGTTTAGAGCAGCTTTATTCATAATTGCTGAAAATGGGAAACACCTTTGTCCTTCAACTGATAAATGAATAAACAAATTGTCATTTTTACAATGGAATACCACATAGAAATGAGAAAGGAAGAACTCATACAATGGCATGGATAAATCTCAAACTTTGGCCTAACAAAAGACAATACTATGATTCCACTTATATTAAGCTCCAGAAGTGAGGCATCTAGTCAATAGCAGCAAAGAGCCCATCAGTGGTTCCCTGAGGCCCAGAGGGAAGGGGAGTCATTGACCAAAAAAGACTGTGAGGCAACTTCGGGGACAAATGAAAGTGATCGATGATTTGAGTGTGGTGGTGGTTATACATTTGTATGTGTTTGTCAAAATCTATCAAATGAATATACTTTATTGTGTTAAATTATACCTCAATAAAGTTTATTTCTAAAGTAAAAAAAAAAAAGTCAATTCACCAAATGGTGAGTTTACCAAAAGTATAATCTTTCTACTAGGTCATCCGCAAAGGCCCCCCTAACATGGTGTTCACCGAGCTGGGTGCTCAGGATCCAGCAACCCCAGCCAAGCTGTTCTCACTGTTGGGGCCCACAGCTCTCATAACTTCCAGGCCCCCTCAGGCAGCCTTGCAGAGTTTCCATGAACCTTCTCCAGCCTCTTCCTTCTATTCTCCAGGTGGAAAGGACACGTCTGTGAGGCTGCATCTCCCAGAGATCAGACGTGCTCTCAGTTCAGCTCCCGAGACTCTCTCATGACTATACCAGCTGTCAGGCAGTGGAGGTGGGGGCACACAATACCATAAATGACCGCCTATGTATTTCTCCATGTCTCTTATCTATCGGAGAAGGTGATGGCACCCCACTCCAGTACTCTTGCCTGGAAAATCCCATGGATGGAGGAGCCTGGTAGGCTGCAGTCCATGGGGTCACTAAGAGTCGGACACGACTGAGCGACTTCACTTTCACTTTTCACTTTCATGCATTGGAGAAGGAAATGGCAACCCACTCCAGTGTTCTTGCCTGGAGAATCCCAGGGACGGGGAAGCCTGGTGGGCTGCCATCTATGGGGTCGCATAGAGTTGGACACGACTGAAGTGACTTAGCAGTAGCAGCAGCAGCAGAGAAATTCAGAAACCAGGATTTAACTTCTGATTCTTTGTATTTTGAAGACGGTCTCCTACCTCAGGACAGCAGAGGCCAGAGGCCAGTTTGAGGGAAGAAAGGACCATAGGGATCACAAAGACAAAAACAAAAAACAAAACCACGCAGGTTAAAATATTCACTTTCATTCTTTTTTAAAAACTCTTTGGTAAAACTCTGGTTCCCAGGAGGGGCTCAACAATGAGTTCCTTATTTACAGGAAGCCTGTGTTTGGAATTGGTTTCTCCAGAATTAGGGCCACCTCCTGCCTGCCCAGCAAATGTTCTCCACTGATGTCACAGCAGCTGAGTCCTCTATTTAGCAATGTCTATTTAGCACTGTGCCTGCTTTTGACACCTGGCACCGTGTGGGCTCCAAAGTCAGGTGACTCCTGCCCTACTTGGCCTCTGCCGACATCTGGCCTCATGGCCAGCAGAAAGCCCTTCCATCTCTGTAAATTGACTCGACAGGAAGGAAGTGTCTGCCTATGTAGACCTAGCCTGACCTAAATGGAGATAGACAAGAATCTGCTCTGGCCAGGCCAAGTGACCAGAGACAGTGAAGAATGAATGGAGCCTGTAACCTCACCTCCCATCACCTTTCTCTGACACTCACAGGCCCTGCTCTGGATTTCTCTTCCTTCCGTGACCTGCAGGTTTACCCTTCCTGGGCACTGTCTTTTCAGGCCCAGAGTGACAGCTTGAGAAGCTGAGACAGAGTCTGCCTGGAACTGGGGGCACTGGGAGCCTGCAGGGCATTTGGATAGGATGAGACCCATCGCCACTCCTGCCTGGTGAAGAGGGAGTGGCATTTATTTATCAGGGGCCTTTTACAGGCCACAGCTTGCCCCAAGCAGCCACCTTGGGCTGATGAAGGAGGCACGCCTGCCTTCTGGCTCACCCAAACACAGTGCTGATGGCCACCTGTTCTGCCTGTAGGAGTGGGCTTTTCTCTCTTTTTTAAACATTCTCTGCTCATGAGTCACCACTGCCAACAAAAGAATCATCGTGATTCTTCTACTTGGCATCTGGGATCTTATTTAATTTCCTTTCTGAGTCTTCCTTCCTTTCTTCATGCTGTTTCACCTGACCAAAAAATGCTCTTTCCCGGATCCTTCTCTTTCTTTCAAAGTACAGGTTTTTCCTGTTCCAGGCAGCCTCTGCTGACTTTCCCAGTCCCGGGTGGCTCTGATCCCCGAGCAGCATATCTTTCCTCATATGTGACCCAATCATCCTGAGACCGTTTGTGTGACCTTCCTGTCTCATCCAGCATAGGCTGTGAGCTCCTTGGGCAGATGACATATTAGTGTCTGAGGTTGTTGTCCGGTGGATCACAGCACTTGTATTGAATCCATTGCTAAGTAAGGGCAAGCCATGTGCTAAGATTTGGTTCATCTAGTCTTCACAGCCACCCTAGAGGTAGGAATTATTATGCTTCCCATTTTACATGTGGAGAAACTCAGGTGTAGAGGAATAAATTTATCCAAGTTTATGCAGCTAACATGTGACAGAACCAGTGGTTCAAATCCAAGTCTATGAAACTTCAGTGTCTAGACCATGAACTAATTGAACAATGTTCAGTCAAGTCTGAGACAATGACAGTGTCATCCTCACAGAGGTGACAGTTGACAAAGAGCAAATTCAGTGTACAGAAGGCTCTAGACAGTCCGTATTACTATCTGTGAGAGAGAGTCAGGAACGGGAAGATAAAACCTATCATCCGGTTGAAACCAGAGACACAAGTTTTAGTAGCAGGAATGTCACAAGGTTGACAAATGTTGAGCTATGGATACAGGTGCTTTGAGAATGCATAGCACTAAGTTGGACCTCAACATCTTCTTATTAGAATAAAGAAGGGCAGGATCTGTTGACAACACTAGGAACATAATTACTACCCATGTTAGAATGAAGATATTTTCTTGTCATATTTATCCTTATTTTATATCTTGTCATCATGAAATAGTCATGTCTTATCTGTTGGCCAGAAGTTCTGAGATATCTTAATGTATTAATTTCAATGGCTGATTATTTTTTTACCTCCCGTTACTTGAAGGATATAATATTTGCTTTACTTTATGTTGCCCAAGATTTACTTACTCATTGTATGTTGTGGTAGCTTCTGCTGAACAGCCCAGTGATTCAGTTATATATATATATATATATATATATATATATATATATATATATATAAATGTATTCTTTTTCATATTCTTTTCCATCATGTTCTATTATAGTATATTGAATATAGTGCCCTGTGCTATACAATAGGACCTTGTTGTTTATCTGTTTTTTATACAATAGTCTGTATCTGCTAATCCCAAACTCTTAATTTATCCCTTCTCCACCCCCTTTCCCTGTTTGGTAACCTGTTTGTTTTAGGAAACTGAGCTTTCTCAATGAACACAGGAACATCAAGAGGCCTTTTACAAACATAAGGGGGAATCTCAATTTTCAAGGCCAGTAGCATCTCCTGAAAGGCTGAGTGTATGATGGTTAAAGCCAGAAGTTCTGGGACAGACTGATTTGCATCATAGCCTCATCACTGGTGACTCAGGCTGAAAAGAATCTGCCTGCATTGTGGGATACCAGAGTTCAATCCCTCTGTCAGGAAGATCCCTTGGATAAGGGAATGGCTACCCACTCCAATAGTCTTGCCTGGTGAATTCCATGGACAGAGGAGCCTGCTGGGCTACAGTCTATGGGGTCCAAAGACTCAGACACAACTGAGCAACTAACACCTGTCTTATACCATGGTGGCTCTGAACAAGTGGCTTATCCTCTCCATATCTCAATTCGTCTTTAAAATGAAATAATAATAGTGTCTACATCTCAGGTAATACAAGATATGAAAAGTAGTCCCTGTCACTTTGTAAGCATTCAATAGATGGTAACCACTTTGTTCCTGTTGACACCTGTGTGATGGTCCAGCAGTTAACATAACATAACTAGCCACCAGTAAGAAACCGATGGGCATTAGGTGTTTCCAGTTGATGAACAAGATAAGCAATGTTCCTCCCCTGAAAAGGTTAATGGTCTGGTGGAATGAGGCAAAAAGAATAGATGAACAAGATAATCAAGATATGCTTTATTGAATTTGATTTAATTTAACTTAATTAATAGCCAGAGCAACACAGAAGCAAGTAGATAAGTGAAAGGCACACAAGTTATGAAGGGTGGATAGGGCAGGGCTCCTGGAGAAAATGACATTTGAGCAGGGCCATGAGAGAGGAGAAAGAGCCAGCTATGCACAGTGTGGAAGTCAAGGATTTCAGGCAAGGGAATGGCAAGTGCAAAGTCCCTGAGGTGGGAAAGAATTTAACGTGTTCAGGGCATAGAGGGCCATGAGACAGACCCTGATATTTAAAGAAGCTTAATATATGATAAAAACTAAGATCATGGTATCTGGTCTCATCACTTCATGGCAAATAGAAGGGGAAAAAGTGGAAGCAGTGACAGATTTTATTTTCTTGAGGTCCAAAATCACTGTGGACAGTGATGACAGCTGTGAAATTAAAAGACAGTTGCTCCTTGGAAGGAAAGTTATGACAAATCTAGACAGCATATTAAAAAGCAGAGACATCAATTTGCCAACAAAGGTCTGTATAGTCAAAGCTATAATTTTTCCAGTAGTCACCTACTTATGTAAGAGTTGAACCACAAAGAAGTCCTTGCCATCCCAAGGACTATAGCCCACCAGGTTCCTCTGTCCATGGAATTCTCCAGGCAAGAATACTGGAGTGGGTAGTCATTCCCTTCTCCAGGGGATCTTCCTGACACAGGCATCCAACCCAGGTCTCCTACATTTCTGGCAGATTCTTTACTCTCTGAGCCACAGGGAAGCCCAAAGAAGGCTGAGCACTGAAGAACTGATGCTTTCAAATTGTGGTGCTGGAGAAGACTCTTGAGAGTCCCTTGGACTGCAAGACAGAACCAGTTAATCCTGAAGGACATCAACCTTGAATATTCATTGGAAAGACTGGTACTGAAGCTAAAGCTCCAACACTTTGACCACCTGATGCAAAGAGCTGACTCATTGGAAAAACTCTGATGCTGGGAAAGATTGAAGGCAAAAGGGGATGACAGAGGATGAGATGGTTGAATAACATAATTGACTCAATGGACATGAATCTGAGCAAACTCTAGGAGATAGTGAAGGAAAGAAGAGCCTGGCCTGACACAGTAGATGGGGTTGCAAAGAGACAGACACGATTTAGTGACTGAACAACAACAACAATATATGTAATAAAATTGGAACCACACATCAATAGAAAAAGAACACAGTAATAGATGACATGGTCACACGTGGCTCCCTATGTAGTGTGAAAGAAAGCAACAACTCCACTTCACAAGCTAAACTGTGTTCAAAAGAAGGAGCAGAAGGTGAGGAGCCATGGCAGGAAGTAAAAGCCACCAGAAGCTATGGGAGGGTTCTAATCAGGGCTGTCAAATAATCTAGTTTATGTTTTGGGTAGGTTCTGTAGAGAACGGCTTATAGCAAGGCAAAAGTGCAAGCGGGAAGACCAGTTAGACTGAAGCTGCAGTTGAGATGAGGGAGATAATGAGTCAGGCTAGAGCAGTGATAGTGACTCTGGGGAAAAGCTGGAGGGAAAAAAGTTTTAGCTGAGTGCAGGGGCTGAGGACATGGCCTGCTATCACCTCTGGTGGCTGTGAGCCCCGAGTTTGTCTTTTTTAAAAAATGTTTATTTACTTGGCTATACCAAGTCTTAGCTGGGATATAGTTCCTCCACCAGGGATTGAACCCAGGCCCCCTGCATTGGGAGCACAGGGTCTTAGCCACTGAGCCACCAGGGAAGTCCCCCAAGTTTGTATTTTTGATTGTTACATCCCTGAGCCCACAAATCCTTTCCCATCCTCTCTCTCCAAAGAAAGGCAATCTTTATTCAGTGTTCTCAGTGTTGAATAATTGCTACAGTGAAATTTCATTGTTGTTTTAATTTCTCTGGTTACCAGTGATTTTGAACTTCTCCTCAAATGCTTGTTAGTTTTCTGGGTTTTCCCCTCCTATAAATTGCAGGTTCAAATCTGGTTCACTTTTTAAAAATATATTTATTTATTTAGTTGGCTGTGCTGGGGCCTAGTTGGGCATGTGGGATCTAGTTCCTTGACCAGGGATTCGACCTAGCCCCATGCACTGGGAGCATGGAGTCTTAGTTACTGGACCATCAGGAACGTTTCTGACTCCCTTTTTGTGTTGGCATGGCCATTTTTCTTGTGGAGTATATGAGAATTCTTTGTATATACTAGACACGAATCCTTTAGTGATTTGCAACTGCATTGAAAATATCTTCTGTTATTCCATCAGCTGTCTATTAACTATTTCTCTGTGTCCTTAGTTGAGAGGAAACCCTTACTTCTTATGTAATCCAATTTAGAAATGTGGTTCGTGGATTCGAAATGATGTTTAAGAAATCTTCATCCTAGGACCACAGATAGATTCTCCTATGTTGTCTTCTGTAACTTCATAGTTTTCCATTTCTCATGTTTTAAGAACATACCCATTCACAGCCCATCTTTTTATATGGGGGTGGGTGGGGATGCTGTTTTATTTTATATTACACACTTAGCCATTCATGACCATGTCATCTCTTAAACTGTTCTTTTTCTACTGACTCATGGTGCCAATTCTCCTTCATTAAGCTCCCTTAAACATCAGGGTCTACCTCTGACTCCTCTATTTCGTTTCACTGGTTCTGTTCTGACACCAGCAACATGCTGCTTGTGTTCGTGTGACTTCCTAGTTTGTTTTAGTGCCAGGCAGGGTGAGACTCTCCTCTTGACTACTAGTTTTTAGAAGTGAGTTTGTTACCCACAGATATTTCCTAAGAGGAAGAAATTTGGGATTCATTTTGGAGGTAGAACTGTGCTTATGGCATCTTTTGCTTTACCCCAGTTTTACATCTCTCTTTATTTAAATTTGACCACATTTCCCTATTGGTTTCTAGTTTTCATACCTTGCTTAGAAAAATCCTCTTCATCTTCCTCATTCTCTAATATTAATATTTTATTTTAAATCTTCTATAGTGTTGTTTTAATGTGTGCCTATTTAATCTGTCTGGAATTATTTTTGTGTGGTTATAAAGTTTATAACTAACTTTATTTTATTCCAAATGGTCAGCTAACTTTTCTAATAATGAATACTCCGTCCCTTTCTCACTGATTTAAAATACTTCCTCCATCATATAATGAAATTTCATACATACATAGGGTTGTTTCTGGGCTCTATGTGGCTTATGGAAAGTGCTGGAATCCAGAATTTTTGACAAGAATGCAAGAGCATTAGATGAGTTAAGCAGTAACCTGTTAAAATGACAGGTTGAAGGGGGGTGGTTATAAAGGTCACTGGTCAGCCAGCTGTGTGGGGGAGGAACTCATGAGAGCCTGGAGGCTGAGAATCAGATGCTGCAGATGGGGTGGGAAGGAAGGGACAGGCTTCCAGGTATCTTGAAAGAGGGTAGGTGAAGAATTCATCCTTGCCTGTTCTCCTGAGAGAGAGGTTAGTTGAGCCACTGAAGAGGAATGTACTTTTCAATGCTGGGTTACCTGAAGCTAAGAGGCTGCTGGTGAAAACAGATCCTGGTTACCCCAATCAATGAGAGTCAATTAACAAGAACCCCAGATATAGACAGAGGTAGGGGTTCAGAGGAGCAGCTTGGGGGGCTCTGAGGAGATCTCAGGCTCTCTGCTCATCAGGGAAGAAAGGGCAGTGGGTAGAAAGAAACTGAGTCCCCTCCACTTTGTGCAGAGATGGCTTCAGACTTTCCACAAGAAGTAACTCTGGGCACAGGGGCATTGATCTGGAGCATCGGTGGTGTACCAAGAACACTGCCATAGCTTAAATTTTATATTCAGAGACAGCCTGGATTGGGGAAGGCAGTTAGGCACCCTTCACCGGTAGAATGGACGTTGCCTTGTGCCTGGCACTGTGCCTTTCCAGCCCACTCCCACCATTCCCATCCAGTCCTCTGTCCCCTCCTGCTCTACGGAGAGTCCACATGGTCGATTTACTGCTTAACTGAGCCCTCTCTTGTCCCCTTAGTAGATCACAGATCCTTCTCTGTTTCCTTCCCGACCACACCCCATCAGCACAGAGCCGGACAGCACAGGCTGAAGGGTGGGTCTGCTCTGTTTGCTGTTATAACAGGTCCACCTGGGTCAGAAACTGTGTAGAGAGTGCAGAGGAAGAAACTTCCCCCCTCCCTCCTGTTTGCCTACTATTCAATTTTATCTCATTCAACCTAAGTGAGGCCCTGGTCTTGAGGAGTTAATGGACAAATGAAGAAATACAAGGATTGGAGAGCCAGATTTTGCATATACTGCCTAGGCTGGATGGAGTAGGGGGAGGGCAAGGGAGGTTATGGCTAGGCTCCTTCAAGTTCTGGACATTGAGGAGTGCTTAGGAGTCTGGGGCTTGCCCTGGGCCTGTTTGATGGTGAAGGAGGGGGTGGAGGGAATGGGCAGCACATGGGCTGGCTCCTCAAGAGGAAGGTCGCCCTTCCCTCACAACCCTCATCTTATCAAGTTCATGACACTGCAGTGCTGTGGGCTGGCTAGTCCACAATATCAATCAGCATTGCTTTCCCAAAGTTCAGCTCTGATCGTGTCACTCTCCTGCTCAAAAACCATTGATGGCTCCCCATTGCCTAGAGGATAAGTCCAAATTTAAAGCACAGATTTTAAAGGTCACGGCTCTGGGACCCTAATGTATCTTTCCAGATTGTTCCGTCACAGAGCCTCCCTTGTCCCTGCCCAACTCCCCCCACCCTCCATATCCCACTCACCCCCTATACCTCCTCCCACACAGCTCACTACTCTGATACCAGACCACTTACATTCTTGAGCATACCCTGCTTTCTGGCCTCCCTACTCCTACTCATGCTATTCCTCCTCCCAGCATGCCTTTCTCGCCTATCATTAGCTTTTGCAACCCTGTCCATCCTCCAAGACTCAACAGGTGCCACCTCCTCCATGAAGCTGTCTCATACCCAGTCCTTCCCTTTCCAGCTGACACTCATTTTCCAACTTCTGTGTTCTCTAAACCACAGTTTATTAGCTCTGTAAACCACAGATGTTTACAAATGGAAAGGGCTTATACTGCTCCTTCTAGGATACCCGCTGTTAGCATAGCAGACTCAGTGCTCTGAGCTTCTGAGGGGTTGAAAGCACTGGGCTCCCTGGCTGGACTGTCAGCAGCTTCAAGCCTGGGATTTCCTCTCTTAGTAGCGTGTATGCAGTAGGTGCTCAATAAGTGTTGTGAACTAAATTCAATATAGTAGAATCCACCAAGGACTTGTCTGATGGCTCGGTGGTAAAGGATCCACCTGCCAATGCAGGAGCTGCAGGTTCGATCTCTGGGTAGGGAAGATATCCCTGGAAAAGGGCATGGCAACCCACTCCAGTATTCTTGCCTGGAGAATCCCTTGGGCAGAGGAACCTGATAGGGAACGGTCCATAGGGTCACAAAAGAGTTGGACATGACTTAACGACTAAAAACAAGAGTTCACCAAGGGGTGTGGATGCTGAGTTTGTGTTCTTGGCAGAGGGGGATGGCAAGAACAAAGAAGGATGCAAGCTGGGAGGGGTCCAAGCTAAAGCCCCATCCCCCCTCTGGAGGGTCTGGCAGGCAGAGAGGAGCAGGGTGGGGACGTCCTCCTCCTGCACAGGAGGAGGCTCCACAGATACCACCAACCAGTTTCCATCTCTGCATTCGAGTCAGCCCTGCATTCAGATTCACCCTGAGTTTCATACAATCACTTTAATCCATGAGCCAGAAAAGCCGGTTGTGGGGCCCCAGGCGATAGCTCAGGCAGGAAACTCCCAGTGCACCCAGCTGGGTAGCTGAGCAAGCGAAGCCACCTCACAGGTCCCCCAAGTAAGCCAACCACCAGGACAGAGATAAGAATCAGCGGAGTGGGGTGGGGGTGGGTTGGGAGCATCCTCGAAGCTGCCCTGAGCCCAGACAGGGGCTGGGCCCACCCTCCGTTGGCCTTCCGTGAACTAGGGCAGGGAGCACTTGCCCTTGACTCACCAAGGATTCGAGCAGTTACTTTCTTTTCCTCATCCTCTAACTTTGGAGTCCTGGTCACGGTCCCTGCCTCTCCTGAGGTCCCTGCCCACAGCTTGTGGAGTGTTGAGCCACGGGACTAAGTAGAGTTCGGAGGGAGGACACATCCCCCACAGGGGCAATTCTGAGCCAGGACCCTGACAAGTTGCAGAGACAGGGCATCCCCCAATCACGGCTGGGTTAATCCTAGAGTCAGGAGGGTCCGTCAGCCTCTTCCTGCCACTCCCTGGTCCAGTGGACAGCCTGATTGTTCTCCTGGGGGCAGCAGACTGCTGACCCTACCCGTCCCTGCATTTTCAGGATCTGAAGTCCTGAGGGTCCCTTGATATGAAGAGGCCTGTGTCCAGGACTCTACCTGGCTACCCACTTGAGCCCCTCCCAGAGCAATCCAGCCACTGCCGAGAATCCTCTGGAGGGTGGAGCTCTGAGTCAGAGTATAAGTTCCCCATCTCACCAGCCAGCTACAGAGCCACATGATGCTTCAGAAGCAGATGCCCGTCTGGGTCTCCCACTACCCGCCAGACTCATGCCAAGAGGACGGGGACAGGCCTGCAGCCACCTGTGCATTGGAGGTGAGGGAACAGGGCTGGGTGGGTGGGACAGGAGCCGAGGGCAGGAGACCTGCTCAGGGAGGGCTGGGGTCACGGCAGACTCCAGAGACATGGAGTGCCTTGGCTAGGGCAGCCCCTGCTTGGCACTGGGAGACACAGTCTGGCCCAGTTGGTACCAGGCCTCTGGGTGGATGGCCCAGCTTCAGACACCCGCAAGCTTGACAAGATGCATGGGAGTGGCTCAGGGCCATCCTGGGGCCAGCAGCACCCAGGAAGTGCTTAGCACTGCCGGGGATGGGTCACATTTGGCCACTCCTAGCAGCAAGCAGGCTTTCACCCTGTGGACCTGCCGAACTGCCTGCTGTGAGACTGTGTGGTGTGGTGTCAGGTGAAGACCAGTGCTACTGCCGACCTGTCCCCACTGGCCGTGAAGCGCCCCTCCTAGTTTTGTGGTCGAGACCCCTGGGTCCATATAACAGCTCCCAGGGAGACCCCAGGTTCATGGGTCAAACCTCCAGGGCGCTGGACCAGTTCTGTCTGGGCTTTCCCACCTCATCTCAGTCTTCCAGTTTGCTGCCGGCATGCCATGGAAGCACTGTCAGCAGTGACGTTTTCCTGTTGACCTTCCCCGGCCCACACTAGATCATGGAATGAGATGAATGATGCTCCGGAAGTGTTTTGTCTTGGAGTGGGAGGTGGAGACCCTGCTCAGTCTCCAAGGATCCCAAGAGGGAAGTTCCAGGCTGTGTGGTGCCTGATGCCCCGCTGACCGGTCCAGGATAGATGTCACCTTCTGGGCTGTTTCTATACAGCCCCCGGGGTGCTGAAAGAGCTTCTGGTCCACATGTGCTCCTGTCTCCCTTGTCTCATTGAGCCTCCAGGAGCTTGAGTGAGGAGAAACCTCCACAGAAAGGACAGAGCTTACCTTAAAGTGAGGAATGAAGCAACTGAGAGCTGCACTCTTCCCTCTCAGGTCCTGGGGGGTCCATAACTCAGAGCTGGGACTTCTTGCCCAAACCCCTCACCTAGTCTGAGTGATAAAAAGGAACATGGTCTGGGGAGCTGCTCAGACTAGCAGGGAAGCATTCTAGGGGCCCATAGAGTCCTCATCTGCATGCTCTCCTTTTAGGGAGGGTCCTTGTCTCTTGGAAGCTACTGCCAGGCTGTCCTGAGCTCTGACATAAGTATCACAGGAAATTGATGGATACCCCCTGCTCTCCAGCAAGGAGGTGGCATCACCAGCCGGCCCTGCCCTGAGAAGCCCTGCAGAGGGGAGTTCCCACAGGCTTCCAGGGAGCTGTCTTCCCTCATCAGCACCCAGACCTCATGGGCTGGTTTGGTTAGGGTAGCCTTGACCCTTACTACTTCTGAAATATGGTTGTCATACCCTCCTCCCAACTCCCACCTGCACCAGGAGCCAGACCCTGGGAACCCACCTGTAACTAAATAGTCTTCTAATGTGTGGTGACGGCTAGTTTTCTGGGGTGTTAGGATAGCCTCCAAACGGGAGCTGAGGGTTTAACTCCTGCCTCTGCTGTTGACTACTCTAGTGCATGACCCAGAGCAAGCTATTAACTGAGTTGGTTAATTCCTGGTGAGGGCCAGCCTCCAAGTGGATGGAATGGGCAATGCCCTGCAGCCAAGTACATCTACATCTGCAGCCCCGCCCCTTCTGGGCTGTGTGACCCTGTTTGAGATGCGAGCTCTTTAACCTTGGTCTTCTTCTCTGCAAAGAGGAATAGTAGTGCCTTCCCCAGAGTCTCGTTGGGGCAGGGGGCCTAGTTGAAAACAGATACAGTGCCCGCAGGTAGAGCAGAGCCTGGCATATGAGAGGAGGGTAATGAATTGTGTTCCCAACCTCCCCACCAAAGCCCTGTCTATAAAGTAAGGGGCTGGAAAGGGGTAATATTGGATTGCAAAATAATCAATCCTGAGAGTCAAGCTTTTTTCCACATGAGCTGGCAAGATGCCCCTGTTCTAAGGAGGTTTAAGGGGAAAAAGAGTCCTGGCGAAACCAACCCCAAGGACCAAGGCCAGGAGGAGGCTGGAGCCAGGTGTGCCTACAGCCTGAGCCATGGCTTCCCAGAAACCTGCCATCCAGCCCCCTGTCCCTACACAGCGGTCCTGGTTGTTAAAGTATCTAAATACACTTCTCCACTGGTTGCCAAATAGTCCCTGCCTTGAGCTCCAACCTCCTGAGTGCTCTCTGGTCCTTGTCCCTGGACCCTCCAGAGCCCTCATGAACCGGAGGATTACCACCCACCCCTGATCCAGGGCTGCAGACTAGCTGGTGCCTGGCCATATCTGCTGGTAAACTTTCACTCTGATACCCAGCTAGCAATCCTGTCAGAGGGACGAGCTTGTCCAAGCCCCTGAAGTTCTTACCCAGATCCCATAAGCCACCCCATACACTTGGGTTCCATAAACCCACCAGTTTCTAGTTCCCATAGTCATAAACACTATCCTTTGATCTATTACATCTTTCTATTGTGTTCATTAGCTCTGAGACCATGCAGTTTTGCATATGCCTAGCATCACTCCAAGAAGGCAATGGCACCCCACTCCAGTACTCTTGCCTGGAGAATCCCAGGGACGGGGGAGCCTGGGGGGCTGCCACCTATGGGGTCGCACAGAGTCCGACACGACTGAAGTGACTTAGCAGCAGCAGCAGCATCACTCCAATTGAGCTAATTATATCAGGAGCAAAATACATACATTCACTTTAATCCCAGAAGGTCATTTTTCATAGACTTAATTCCTGGAATCATCTGGCCCCAAGACCTGAGTCCCGTGTTCCTGCTGCCTTCCTCCCAGCACGGCCCCTCTGGGCTCTCTCTCACACCCTCGAGGCTCTGTCTCCCTGCTGGCAGATGGATGAGTGCTTTGCGGAGTACTTCGCAACTGGGTGTCTCCTGAAAATTCCTGGGCTAAAGGTGTAAGCTGAGGCTCCAAACCACAAAGCAGCCCTCTGTGGCTGCTAGAAAGTGGGAACTTCTCTTAAAAGCTCTTACAGTCCTGACATGCTCTGGTTGTTTGATAAGGGGAGAGATGATGGAATGTGTCAGAAGAGTACTGAAAGTAGAAGGGCTGCTGGAGTGTGTGGGTTATTTGGGGGCTTTGGGATAATTCAAGGTGAAACAAAAAATCTGCCAGGAAAATAGACTTTCAGAGAAGATTGGGGCAAGCAGCATCTGTCTTCATGTTTGTCGAGGGTCACTTTCAAGTTTAAGGTGACAATATAATTGTAGTTATGAACACAGGGTTAAGAATTATAGCTTGGGGACTTCCCTGGTGGTCCAGTGGTTAAGACTTCACCTTCCAATGCACGGGGCGTGGGTTCAGTCTCTGGTTGGGAAGCTCAGATCCCACATGCCTCATAGCCAAAAAGCCAAAATATAAAACAGCAGTGGTCTACATCATATACCCACAAAAATCAGAACTGGATGCAGACTCAATTTCCTTTGATTCAAGCTGAGTGCCTGAGGTCAAAGGACTTAGGCTCAGAGTCTCCATCTGTAAAGCGAGGCTAATAATAACTGCTTTTGGGGTGCTGTAAGGATTAGTGTTGCTGAGTTAGAGTAGAAGAAATGGTCAACTTCGTCGGAAGGTACAGAGTTAGATGAAAGCAAAGAGCTTTTCCTGGAAGGCAGGGAGACCCCAAGTGAGGTCCTACAGGAAGCTGTGGGTGCTCATTCCCTCCCAGGGAAGACACAAGGGAGCTGGGCAGGGCCAAGGACAGCCCCTCCTGGAGGCAGGAAAAGGGCTGTGGTGGCTGAGAGGACCGGACCCCTGGGTTCAGAGACGTGGGGAATGATCCCTGCCTGGGCCAAGGCCTTGGCTGGCTCCCCACTTGGAGTCCTCTAGCTGCCCTCTGAGGAAGTGGGTCAGGGGAACAGGCTTTGCCAGAGCCACTCTCCTGGATGAAAGATGACTCCTGCCTCCTCCCCAGATCAGATCAGAACACGTGCTCTGCCCACATAAGGACCCATGTGCCTGGAGGGGTCTGCCCAAAGGCACAGCTGTATTTCCAGAACCAGAAGAGAAGTGCTATGTACAGCCTTTGGTCCAAGTGAAAAGGCTCAAAAGGCAATCCCATTAGAGCAAGTGATTGACTATGAAAATATTCAGTGTTTCAGAGTTAATCTCACAAAAAGAATCCTCAGACCTGTATGTGACAGTCAGTATGGCTTTGTTCCAACTTTGAGGCAGCTGTTGGGGAAAGAGGAGGAAAAGGCCCTAAAGATGACTTATATATGGATCTCAGGGACCAAGCAACAGCCTTCCCAGCCATTGTCCTATTGTTCTTGGTTAGAATTAAGCCCTAGGAAATTCCCTGGTGGTCCAGTGGTTAAGGTTTTTGCCTTCCAGTGCAAGGGGTGCAGGTTCGATCCTTGGTCAGGGAGCTAAAATCCCCCATGCCTCGTGGTCAAAAATCCAAAACATAAAACAGAAACAATATTGTAACAAATTCAATAAAAGTCTTTAAAAATGGTCCACATCAAAAAAAGAGAGAGAGAGAGAGAGAAAGAGAGGGCAGGGACATATGTATGTCTGTGTCTGATTCATGTTGATGTTTGGCAGAAACCAACACAATTCTGTAAAGCAATTATCCTTCAATTAAAAAATAAAAAGAAACAAAAAAACAAATTAAGCCCCAGTAGAGCCTGGAAGGACAGACATCAAAATAACAATTCTCATGACAAGAAAAAATTTTTAATTACATGCGGTGATGGATAACTAAACTTCTTATGGTAACCATATGACAATACTAAATATATCATCAAATCATTATGTTGTATACCTCAAACTCATGCAGTGTTATATGTCAATTATTTAATTTTTAAAATGAGCAATACTTTTATTATAAAGGTTTTATGAAATTAGAAACTATAAGAGAAGGGTCTGGAAAATAGTAAAGTTACCAAATGCAAATCTGTATCCTGATGCACTAATGTGCACCTGATGTGAGGCCAAACAAAACCAAAATGCTGGAGTTTGGAACAGAGAAAGGTTCGTTGCAGGGCCATGCAAGGAGATGGGTCACGCCTTAAAAACTCCTGAACTCCCTAAAGCTTTCAGCAAAGCCCTTTTCTAGGAAAGACGAGGAAGGAGAGTGGTTAGTTGTTGCAAACTTTTTAGTGTCAGACCCTTTTTTTAAAATTGGGGTTTACTTGTGTTTCAATGTTGTGTTAGTTTCTGCTGTGCAGAAAAGTGAATCAGCTATTCGTATATATCCCCTCTTTTTTGGATTTCCTTCTCATTTAGGTCACCACAGAACACTGAGTAGAGTTCCCTGTGCTATACAATGGGTTCTCATTAGTTATCTATTTTAAACATAGTAGGGTATATATCGGAGAAGGCAATGGCTCCCCACTCCAGTACTCTTGCCTGGAAAATCCCATGGACGCAGGAGCCTGGTGGGCTGCAGTCCATGGGGTCGCTAAGAGTCAGACACGACTGAGCGACTTCACTTTCACTTTCCACTTTCATGCATTGGAGGGGGAAATGGCAACCCACTCCAGTGTTCTTGCCTGGAGAATCCCAGGGATGGGGGAGCCTGGTAGGCTGCCGTCCACGGGGTGGCACAGAGTCGGACACGACTGAAGCGACTTAGCAGCAGCAGGGTATATACGTCAACCCCAATTTCCAAATTCATCCCACCCGCTCTGCCCTCCTTGGTGTCCATACATTTGTTCTCTACATTGTGTCTCTACTTCTTCTTTGCAAATATCTGTACCATTTTTCTAGATTCTATATACATGCATAAATATATATTTGTTTTTTCTTTCTGACTTAACTTCACTCTGTGTGACAGTTTCTAGGTCCATCCACATCTCTGCCAACGGCACAGTTTCATTCTTTTTTATGGCCTAGTAATATTCCACTGTATATACATGCCTTTGTTCTTGAGGTCAGGTCATGGTCAGGTCACAGTGTTCCTGTAAATCTCCACCAAACCAAATATTATCCTATTGGCTATACCTCAGTACAAAATGTTTTTGGTGTTAAAAACAAATATTATCCTCCATTCTGACAAGAAAGGGCAAGGTCTCAAGGCTCATCTCTTCCCCTCTGAGGTCTGGGCTCTGCTAAGAGGTGGAAGCTCCCTATGCAGGCCAGTTACCCTGCTCGGGAGCATTTGTCCAGCATCCAGTCTAGGTCCTCCCACAGTGCTGAGGCTCAACTGAGGAGGCAGATCTCAGCTGGTAGCACCCTCAGGGCCAGGTCCTCAGACACTGTCCAGGTGACATCACTCAGGGAGCCAGGCACCCAAGACCCAGTTGGGCCTCTGGCTCCTCAGTACACCCAAATGAGGGCAGGTCCCCTGGACTGTGACCCATGGAGAGAGCTACCACCATTAGGGTTTGGAGGTGGGGATCAGGGAGAGGTTCGCTGCTGCTTCAAGGACTGAGCCCAACCAATGGACAAGCTGTGGTGAGGGCTCTGGAGCTCTGTGGGACACAGCCCTCTGTCTGTCCCTGGTCCCCAGATCACCCACCGGCCTGAGGCTGGAGGGCCCTAGGGATAAGGCCATGATCAGCCTGCACTGCACTCTCTGCCCCAGGACCCCTGCAAGGCCAACTGAGTGGGTCCTCTCACCGGCCAAGATCAAGGTCTCCTGCTGTGCCCACCCTTCCCCTATTAGAGTAAATGTTCAGTAGATTATATTACAAATATTATCTGACAATAGCCAAGGCAGATGAACTATCTGTGGACAGTCTGAGTTGAAAATAAAAGTATTTATACATAGTGATCTTCTCTGAGTATTGGCATTTTGGGGACTCTTTTTCCTCACACTCTCATGGTTTCCTCTAAACCCTAATACTACTTTAAATAGAGAAGAATTGAATTTGCTCAAAAGGGTAGAAGGTGACTCTTGTAACATGGAGTGGATGACTCAGAGTGTAAAGGGTTCCAGTTCAGAGGCCTCTATAAACATCATTGGGTGGGTTGGAGGAGTCTGATGGTGTCTGCCTTGGGCATGGGCTGGAAGTGGACAGTAAAAAGACTCATGTAACGCAGACATAAAGGACAGACTTTTGGACACAGTGAGGGAAGGAGAGAGTGGGATGATTTGAGAGAGTAGCATTGAAATATATACATTATTGTATATAAAAATAGATAGCCGGTAGGAATTTGCTGTATGACACAGGGAACCCAAAGACAGTACTTCGTGACAACCCAGAGGGATGGGATGGGGAAGGAGGTTTAAGAGGGAGGGGACCTATGTATACCTAGATGTGGTTCATGTTGATATATGGCAAAAATCATCTCAAAATTGTAATTATCCTCAAATTAAAAAAAAAAAAAGACTCCTCTAAGCCTGGGTAAAATGCTCAGGAAAAGGGCTTCCAACTCCAAGATCCAAATAGGAAAGACATGGACAGAAGAGGCACGAAACTGTCCTTCCTCTGGGGTGTGTTGGCTCAGAGAGGATAGAGGACAAAGCCCCTCACCTGCACAGCCTTGGACCCCCTGGGGACCAGAAGCATTCTCCAGACCGCAGATGGTCCCAGGGGAGAGGTCACTGGAGTCTGGGCAGTGGGAGCCTGTCCAGGTTGAGCTGCTATCTCCGCCAAGGCCACCTGCCACCACTGCATGAAGAGTGAGTCCAGTGTCCTCTCCACCCACAGGAGGGGCTGTCTCCATGCCACCTGCTGACAGTGAGGGTCATCCGCATGAAGAACGTCCGACAGGCCGACGTGGGTGAGTCTCCCCCTCCTTCTTCCCTCCCTCCTCTCCACTTCTGGGGCCAGGATGGAGACAGGCCTAGAGGGGAAATGGTCAGGGGTCGCTCTGTGTGTCTGTGTGCATATGTGTGTCTGTGTGTGTTCTGTATTCAAGTTGTATTTCAGACTTTGAGGTTTGTATCATTTTCCAGGCCCCTCCCTGTAGCTGCAACCTTGGTACAAGCAGCCCCTGCAGTCCTCACCCGGCTGTCCACCTCACTCTCTCCTCCCTGCTCTCCTCTCCCTGGGATCCCTTCCAGGAGTCAGCTTCCCCAACCCTGGGCATGAGTTTAGGGGCTGTTGAAATGGAAGGGGAGGCCCTTGGGGACCATGAAGCCAGTCAGCTCCAGTGCTCTTCTCAGGACCTGGATCCCAGACGGGCCCTACAGTGCATGCCAGGGCCCCAGTTCTGCATTCAGCCCATGGATATGGTTGACTCACCAGGGCTCTTTGTTCAGGGTCTTCTTGCTGCTTTAATTTCCCTTTCATCCCAGCCTCTGCTGCATTCCCAGGCCACAGGGGCCCAGGGAAGTCTCTGGTTTCAGGAAGAAATGAAGATATCTGGGTGGGTAGAACAAAAGCCCCTCCCTATGCTGCTCTCACCTCCCCACCATCCAGGGAGGAAGCCTGGTCCTCAAGGAGGACAAAGCTCTGTGTCAGGGCCCATGACTGAGGGGGTTCCCACTTACTGGCAACCACACAGGAATGGCCCAAGGGCTCCAGGTTCCCCAAAGCTCCTTTATATTGCCCTCACCCTGGGACTCAACTATGCTGGCCTGGGACTCAACTATGCTGGGAGAGCCTGACGCAAGGGGAGGCGTCTACATGCAAAGCAATCATGGAGTGGTAATAGGCAATGGCGGGCTTCCCTGGTGGCTCAGATGGTAAAGAATCTGCCTGCAGTGCAAAAGACCTAGGTTTGATCCCTGGGTCAGGAAGATCTTGAGAAGGGAATGGCTACCCATTCCAGTGTTCTTGACTGGAGAATTCCACAGACAGAGGAGCCTGGCAGGCTACCAGTCCATGGGGTTGCAAAAGTGGAACATGACTGAGCAACTAACACTCTCACTTTCTTTAATAGAGGATGACATTCTGATCTTGTCACCACAGGATTTAAAGGACACTGAAAACTGGGAGTAGCTAAGGAAGGCTGCTTTGAGAGCCTGAGGTCTGAGGGGACAAGATGTGAGCATCCAGAGGTCTGGGAGCCCAATCTGGGGGAGGACTCCTCCTGCATTCCACCCCCAGCACCTGCTGGGGGCCTGCCCGAGGCAGACACCACACATCCTCCTCAACCTGAGGGCAGTGCTGTGGGACCCATTTGCACATGAGGATTAAATGCCTCAAGCAGAATCAGTGTTTGATCCCAGGTCTGGCCTGCTGAGGGGTAGGAAGGACAAGCCAGGAGAAGGAGCCCGGGCTATTCAGAGGATGGATGGGAATCGAGGTGGCACCCTAGTCCTTGAGGCAGGGACTGCACGACCTCGAGGGCTTCTGTGCGGATGGAGCAGGAGCCCTGGGGAAGAGGCTGACAGCCTACTGCAAAGCTATCTCCGTAACACCGCAGCGCAAGGATGAGTGTGGAGGTGGGGAAGGGAGGGCCCTACATCCCAGGAGAGAACAAAGGGACCAGGTAGGATTCAGACCCCATCCACGGGACGGTGAGTGTCCAGAGCCCATGCCATCAGTTGCAGCCAGCATGGCTCTGTTCCCAGGTCGGCCAGGGGGCCAGGGACTTCTTGGGCTTCTCAGGGCCTCCCAGGCCAACAGTAATTGATGTGAGGAGCCTGGAAGTGTCCCCTGGATCCGGAGCCTGGTTGCCTCTTTTGCCTTCATTTCCACACCAGAGTGGGTTGTCAGACACCTCACCCCACTCCCATCGGGGACAGGTCACAGCTTTCACATGCCTGCAGTGGCCTCGCCCGTCTTGGCTCCTCTAGAGGTGGCTCTGTCCCCGCCCTGCGTGTCATGCGGGCCTCACACTCTCAGGCAGGCCTGCACTTGTGCTCTCAGACCCTCCCACCATCCAGGGCACTTCCTGCTACACCGTCACCTGCGGGCCCCAGAGGTGGAGGTGAGGTGAGGAGCAGGCAGCCGGAGAAACGGGCTAAGGTCTGGCCCACCTCCTCTCTCTCTCCCCCACATGTGCCTCTGGCACACAGGCTGCCCTTCAAGGGTACCTGGTCCCCTTTGGAACATGTCTGTGTTTTCCTCATTTCCCTGAGGAACAGAGCTGGGGGCAGTCACGGTGTCTGGGGTATCAGCCCAGGTCACGTTGTATCTGGTTCCACAGTTGTCACGGGCTGGGCTCGTTTCTGCCTCGCCTGGGTGGAGACTATCTTGACATCTTGCAGGTCCTGGGTCACCTTCGCCCTAAATCGTTCCTCCTGGCTTAGATCAAAAATGATCTCCCCTCTGGTTCAGTCCTGTAAGAGGTGCCTGAGTTTCTAAGATTTCCAGGAGCCCCAAAGGGATGAGATTCGGGGGTGGCTCCCTCATCAAGGAGCTAGGTCAGGGCTGCGAGAGAACTGGCCTGGAAATCTTGCAGCTGTCCAGAGTTTTTATTCCCCTTGGGACAATAAATTAAAATTCAAACCAGCATCCCAAGAGCTGTGAGGTGGGTGTCTCTAAGGAAGATAATGTTCTTGATATCAGTAGAGATGGTTAAGTCATCTTGGCCACCCACATTCTGGAAAAAGAGATATGTCATTCCTATGACCAAGCCCTTTTTCACTTCATGAGGAACAAGGATGAGAACCAATCTGTGCTTAGGAAATTCCCCAAAGTTCTTAGAATTGGATCATCCTTTCTTAAGCACTCTTAATTGCCAACGCAACAACAGTCACTACCTTAGAGTCAGCTCATGATGCTGCAGCTTGTCATCTGAGCTTGGCGGCCTCCCTCCACCATCATCCCTCCCCAGGATTATCCTCTCTTGGGCTGCACTCTCCTTCCCAACCTTAGGGGGACAGGCAGAATGGATCTCTGCAAAAGAACTGGAAAAAAAATTTATGCTTGATGTGTAGGTGTGTAGACCAATGCTGGCTCTTCCAGGAGTTTTGTTTTGTTTTTAATCTTAACTGGAGATTTAAGCCTTAGGTCAAAAATTCTGAGACTTCAGTGGATTTGTGTATGTTAGTCATTCAGTCGAATCCAACTCTGCAACCCCATGGACTATAAGCTACCAGGCTCCTCTGTCCAAGGGATTCTCTAGGCAAGAGTACTAGAGTGGGTTGCCATTTCCTTCTCCAGGGCATTTTCCCAACCCAGGGATCAAAGCCAGGTTTCCTGCATTGCAGGCAGATTTTTTTTACCATCTGAGCCACCAGGAAAAGCCCAGTGGATTTAATGGGACAATTTTAGGCATTGACTGATGATAGAAAAGGAATCTTAGAGGAAAAGGGGCCTTTCCAGGGTCTGTGAAATCGTGCTAAGCAAGTGGGTGTAGGGTTGTGGGGTCCCTGCCTTCAGGCTCCCCCTGCACAGGAGGCAGGCCAAGAGGAGGGGACTTGGAGCCCAGGAAAAGCCAAAGGAGGGCCCAGGAGGACTGAGCAGGTCCCCAGGGAGTCTCCCTCTGAACAGAGCCATTAGACACACCAACTTACCTATCTATATCTATGGTGACTCAGCCCAGAATTTCTGGGGTGCTGATATATCCCAACAGCAGGAAGCTGGGGTTTTCTACCATTCATTTAGTCACAAATATCCAGCGGTGCCAATACTGGGTCTCCTGGGCTTCCCAGGGCACAGGGGGTGGTAGAGACACATGCACCAACCTGTCAGCAGTGCTCCATCAGGAGAAGAGCGGGAGGCGTCGGGCTACGAGGGGCTCCTGGCCCAGACTTAGGGGCTTAGGCAAGGCTTCTGGAGGGAGGTCCCTTCTGCAACCTGAAAGGGTGGAAGAAGGGTAGTGTGAAAGAGGAAGAGGAGGGTGTTCATGGCAAGGCGACATGGCCTTCTGAGACCTACAGGGCGCTGGGTTTGGCTGGAGTTTGGAGTGAGTGTGAGCACACGCATGCAACAGTGTATGTGTGCATGCATGTGTGAATGCCTGTGTGTGTGTGTGTGTGTTTGGGGACAGGGCAGGGCTGGGATGATAGGGAGAAGGAATGATGTGAGGCTGGCAAAGTGGGAGGGGTAGCCATGCGGAGTGGGTGGGACTCAGCCTGAGTGGGCAGGGAGCCACTGAAGGATCTTTAACTGGGGAGTGACCGATAGGAAAAGAGCCCTTTGGTTTCTCTAGAGAGAAAAGATGAGGGTGGGGCAGGACAGAAGACAGGGTTCCCAGTGGGGTAGTGATAAAGAGATGGCAGAGATGAAGATGGCATGCACCAAGGCAGTGGCCATGCAAGTAGGGAGAAGTGGACAGGCTGGAGAGTACCAAGGAGTTAAATCAACTCAATGTGAGAGCCTGAGTTCATAGTGAGAAGGAACAAGCTGGGCATGGAAGGAATGGTAGGATGATGTCATCATTTTCTTTTGATTCTGTTGTGTTTGGATTAATGATGATTATGACATTTAAAGACAGTGTTATCTCACCTCTGTTTGATGGGTGGAAGGCCATGAATTCCAGTTCATTGAATGGTGAAAGACTAGCCTGAAAGATTAACCAGACAGAGGGGATGAAATCAGAAACCAGGGATGCTCATGATGCAAGCCATGGTTATTAAGTCTGATGAAGTTCTCAATGTAGTAACAATATAGGACTAAGTCAGTCTGTGGGGAGGGGTCACCTCTGGTTCCATTCTCAGAGGACATTATTAATTATAATTAGGAACTAGTTCGGATCAGTCCTATCAGTACAGAACTCCCATCCCTTCGCTGCTTTATCATCTAGAAGAAGCTTCTCTAACACTGGAAACTGTATTGACTTTTCCCCTTCTCTATGTATCTTGTGGGTGTCCTGGGAATTACACCCAGCAGATTGCCAGAAGAGTGACAAGGGCCATCGGGGCACCTCTTCCTCCCTCCTCCCAGGTGGAATGGTGTCAGGACATTGGGTTTTCACCCTATTCCTATCCCTGTGCCTGCCACTGCTCCAAAAAGAAAACCCAGGAGGCCTTCTTTAACTTTAGGAGAACGTGTTGGGGTCACAGCTTTGTCCTTCGAGCACACACAGCATCATCACATTCATGTTGTTCTTTTGAATGAAAAATAAAGTATGTGGTCTTAGATATGAGGGTTTCTTGGGCCACACGGTCCATGTGGGGAGACCAGTATAGATACAAAGCCCAGATGGGTGCATCTGAGATGTTCGGTCACATGGTTTGCATTTCCTGTCCCAGATCCTGCTGAATAGCCTGTTCTGCTCCAGGCTGTCCCCACTGGGCCTTGGGCCTGACTCCCTCCTCCCTAACGGTGTCCCTTCTAATCCTTGCTTCTCCGCAGCCCAGAGCTGAGCCTTACTTTGGCTTCCCTGGTGCTCTGGGCTAAAGCAAGAGATAAACTTGATCTCTGAGTGGCTAGTCCTTCAGATTGTCCCCTGGCAGAGAGAAAACTGCCCAGCCATGTGTGTGTGTATGTTATTTGCTCAGTCATGTCTGACTCTTTGCGACCCCATCAACTATAGCCCACCAGGCTCCTCTGTCCATAGGATTCTCTAGGTAAAATACTGGAGTGTGTAGCTATTTCTTTCTCCAGGGGATCCTCCTGACCCAGAGACTGAACCCAGGTCTCCTGCATTACAAGCAGATTTTTTACTGTTTAAGGCACCACGGAAGCCAAAAAAAGTGCAGAGTCACAGCCATACCTTGTCCCAAACCAACAAGAGCCAGGGTGCTTCTGAGCAGAGCCAGAGGCCATCTCCAGTCTTCAGAACAGGCAGGGGGTCCTGCGTCCCCTCTGAAACCTCCAGCCTGCAGTCCATGACCTTCTCAGGGTTCTGGGACAAAGGTCTCTGGAGAGTCAGGGCCGTGAGTCAAGAGGGGACCTGAAGCTGAGACGAGGCTTCACTCTGGCTTCTGCCTCCACACTCTCTCCTCTTCAGACCTGGATTGGCTCCTCACCCCCTCACCCTTGTCTTCCTCGGACAGTGAGCCTGACAGACTGCTTCGTGAGCCTCTGGCTGCCCACTGCCAGTGAAAAGAGGCTGAGGACTAGGACCGTCTCCAACTGCCAAAACCCAGAATGGAATGAGACCTTCAGCTTCCAGATCCAGAGCCAAGTGAAGGTGAGACACGGGGACAGCACCTGCCTGCCCTGCCTGCAGGTCCGCTCCCTCCTGGCCTGCTTGTCCTTCTCTTTGTTCACGTGGCCTTCTCATGCCTATTTGTCTTTCTTTCTACCCACTTCTTGTCCCATGTCTCCCCACTCACCCACTCCTTTCTTCTGCCTGTCTCGTATTTGTCCCTCTGGGCATAGTTATCCTTCTACCATCATTGTCCTTTCCCTAAATTGTCCCTAGAACTGTCTCCTGCCCCCAAATTGAGTGTGTTTCCAGAACATACACCAAGCAGAAGGATACAGAGAGAAGAGCCAATCTTCTCAATAGGTCCGAGGCCAGTCTAATGCCAAATTTTTCACTGTTGTAAATCCTTTTTGGATGGCTAATTTACTTCTAATTCCTTGGGTGTGTGCTCTTTCATTTGTTGAGTTGCTGATTCATGGCATAGGCCTTCTTCAGATATATGTGACTACATGGAGTTCATATCTCCTGTGGGAGAATCCTGTCCTGAACATCCTGAGTTTTGACAGCTGCCCCAGGGTCCCCTTCAGATAAATTTACCCTCATCATGAAGGCGTCAGAGCCAGTCCTGAGGCATCTGAGGCTTGACAGCTCCATCCAGCTTACCACTTTCATATTTTAGGAATGCATCTCCTTTTTTAGTTCATGACATATCCGTTTGTTTTCAAGTAGAGTTTTATATTTATTGTTTTAAAAATGTCTTTTCTATCATATATAAGATTTTTGTTGAGAAAGGGGGAGTTTCAGTATGAGCTATGCCATCTTGAAACCAGAATGTGTGTTTCTTTTTTCTGTAGATCTCTGGGGCTGCTGGGTTGGTTCTAGGACACACCTGGTTTCTTTTTTGGCCACACCGTGTGGCATGTAGCATCTTAGCTCCCTCACCACAAATTGAACTCATGCCCCCTGCATTGGGAACGCCAAGTCTTAACCACCAGACCACTAGTGAAGTCCCACTCCTGGTATCTAGCAATTACAAAGTCAGCAGATCCCACTCACTAGGAAGCCCCAGAACCATCTCAGGTCCACTAGATAGGGACAAAAGAGGCAAATCCAGACCCAACCTACATCTCCCAGGATCCTTGGAACAAGAGGCCTCAGAGGCTAATCCAGAGGCTAATCTTAGTCACCTAAGTCATCTCAGAGTTCGGCCAGATGACAGGGTAGCTGCTCCACCCTTGACCTTCTGCTTTGGGACCACCCACGAGACATCACTTAGGGGCTGATGAGCCAAAAGATAGAGCTCCAACACTTCACCCCAACCCAATCAAAGCCTCTGTAATCTTTGCCACACCTCTCTACCTGGAGTATGAAATGTAATGGTGTCCCTGAATTGTGTTTTCTGTACCAAAGGAACTGTCTTCAGCTCCTGGGTCCCAGCACTGGATACATGCTATATCTTGGCAAATGTCTTGTTTGCTGTGTCCTTCCATCCTTCCCCTATGTGAAATGAAATCCCTCACACTTCACAGGCCCTGGCCAAGCTTATAAAAGAGCAAAATTCCCCAGTAGGAGAACCAGAGAAGAAGGGCAGGAAGGCCTCAGAGAGTTGCAAAGGAGGGAATAGACACTTTTCTCCCTTAATCCAGGGCTTCCTTGGTGGCTCAGACAGTAAAGAATCTGTTTGCAATGTGGGAGACCTGGGTTCGGTCCCTGGGTCGGGAAAATCCCCTAGAGAAGGGAGTGGAAACCTACTCCAGTATTCTTGTCTGGGAAATCACATGGATAGAAGAACCTGGTGAGCTACAGTCCATGGGGTAGCAGAGTCAGACACAACTAACACTTTCACTTTTCCCTTTATTCATGTCCCCACGAATGTCCCTCACACCTGAGCTGTGCTCACCCCCATCCCTAAGACCCACTACTCACGAGGACTGAGGTCAGGCCCCTCATCCTGGGAATGGGTGGATGCAGCCTCAGTGACCAGACTCACACCCCACCCCTTCTCCCCTAGAATGTTCTAGAGCTGAGCGTCTGTGATGAAGACACGGTGACACCTGATGACCATCTCTTGACAGTTCTCTATGACCTCACCAAGCTCTGCTTCCGAAAGAAAACCCACGTGAAGTTCCCGCTCAACACAGAGGTGGGTGTGGGTGCCCCCGCCCTCAGCCTCCTGCCTCGGGAGGGGAAGCTGGTTACTCCTAAGATGCTGTTTTATGGGATCCTCTCTCTGTAGCCAAGTGGAGAGAAGATAGTGCTGCTGTGCAAATCCCAGCGTTTTGGCTTGCTAGCTGTGCAACCTATAGATTTAATTCCTCTGAGTTCTATTTCCTTGTCTCTTGTGATAATAATATCTACCATACAGGGTCACTGTGAGCTTAAACGGGAATACATAATTAAGGCACCTAGCACTGTTCCGGAGAAGGCAATGGCAAGCCACTCCAGTACTCTTGCCTGGAAAATCCCATGGATGGAGGAGCCTGGTGGGCCACAGTCCATGGGGTCGCTAGAGTAGGACACAACTGAGCGACTTCACTTTCACTTTTCACTTTCCACTTTCATGCAATGGAGAAGGAAATGGCAACCCACTCCAGTGTTCTTGCCTGGAGAATCCCAGGGACGGGGGAGCCTGGTGGGCTGTGGTCTATGGGGTCGCACAGAGTTGGACACGACTGAAGCGACTTAGCAGCAGCAGCACTGTTTCAGTGGCTAGGTGGCTCAGAATCCACCTGTCAATGCAGGAAATACAGGTTCAATCCCTGGGTTGGGAAGATCCCCTGGAGAAGGAAATGGCAACCCACTCCAGTATTCTTGCCTGAAAAATCCTATGGACAGAAGAGTCTGGTAGGCTACAGTCCATGGGGTTGTATCGCAAAGGGTCAGACATGACTGAGCAAATAAAAGAACAAGCCCAGTTCAGAGTACTAAACGGAGATGGAGTAAATGTTGGTTCCCTTTCTTCACTCAGAGTCCTGCTGCTGGGATGGCCCCAGGGTACAGAGGACAGACAAGACAAAGGAGGGCAAATCTGCTGAAAGGCCCAGGATGTTGTTGATTCACCCAACAAGCATTTGAGTGCCCTATGGGAGAGGGGAGCCTGGTGGGCTGCAGTCCATGGGGTCACAAATAGTCAGACATGACTAAGTGACTAACACACACACAAACACACACACAGGGAAGGCACTGTTCCAGGCACCTGGACATCTCAGGGGACGAGCATCCCTGTGCTCACCTGGCTCATGCTCCATGGAGGAAATTAAGGACCCACGAGGTCATGAATTCCTGAAGTTACACAGCAAGAGATGCAAAGCAGAAAATGAAAGCACGGGCCCCTAGCCTTCAGAGTTGGGCTTGCCGGGGCAGCATCTCAGCTCTCCTTTGCTCCAAACAGTGAGCTTGTTGGGAAAGCAGGAGAACGATGGAAGCTGGAGGGAGAAGATGAACAGCACATGTTCTGGGGCAAAGGGATTTACCTGCTGGGGCTGAGGGTCAGCTTCATACCCTGACCTCCTCTGGGTGGTCAATGATGTTCCTGATAAAAAGACTTGGAGACGGAGAGAGACAAGGAGGACAAAAAGAGCCAAGAGCAGCTGCCCCCACTCTAAGACAGCAGGACCACCAAGTGGGACGGACACGGACATGTCAGCAGGGTCTCCTAGGGTGGCAAGAATCCTGGTCTGGAGAGAAGTGGAGACACAGATCACAACTGCAGTCTCTTCCTCCCCCTGCAGGGCATGGAGGAGCTGGAAGTGGAGTTCCTGCTGGAGGAGAGGTGAGTAGGACCCAGCCCCCCAGGCTTCCACCAAGGTCCGGATTCCAAAGCGGCTTCTGCTCACAGGCATTGCACCTTCTTCCTGCAGTACCCCCTCTTCCACTCCCACCCCTGACACCCATCAAATGCATGGGGATCACTTGGGAGTTCCTAAATAGTGTAGGTGCCTGGGCTCCACCCCTTCTCATCCAGGTCTGCTGATGTCAGTGCTATAAAGATCTAGTACTCTGGCCAATTCATCTGCCTCAGATCCCCAGCATTTCTGATAGTGGCTCCTGGGAAGACTTCCTGCCACCATGGGGATGGGACTTTCCCGAGGTCAGGCTAAGAAAGACATCAGGACTAAGGTGTCTCCTCCTGGACCCAGAACTGTTAGAACAAACTCCCCCCAAACCCGGGGCTGAAGCAGCCCCTCTGCTGCTGCTGCTAAGTAGCTTCAGTCGTGTCCGACTCTGTGCGACCCCATAGATGGCAGCCCAGCAGGTCCCACGTCCCTGAGATTCTCCAGGCAAGAGCACTGGAGTGGGCTGCTGTGCCCCTCTGCAGCCAGCTCCAACTCTGGAACCAAGTCAAGGGGAAGCTCGGGGCCAAGGTATGGGATTATTTCTCATCATTTCCAACTAAGAAAAAGATCCAGGTTCCTAGGGGTATGACTATGCTGTGGACTCACATGGACCTGGGTCACAGAGTTGGGAGTGTGGGAAGAAGGGTACGAAGGGAGAGGAAGGAAAGGAAGGGGCAGTGAGGGGGGGCCCCTTCCTGGAGGGGACAAGCCTGCCCTGGGACAGCAGGGTGCCTTGTGATTGATTGGGCAGCTGGCTTCTTAGCCCTGGAAGGACTGAATCCCCTGGACTTACAATCAGCCCACGAACAGGGGGACAATGAGAGGCAGGAATTAGAACAGAGGGCTTGTCAAGATCCAACCAGAGAATCCTATGTGTAGGGGGTCTTGGGACTGAAGGTCCTCATTAAAATCAACTTAAAATTAAAATTTAATTTGGCAAGTTAAAATCAAGTTCATTTGTTTCACAGTAAAGAAAATCTGAGCTCTCTCCTTTGGTTCTTGGTTTAACAGGACTTTTAAGGGGAAAAGTGTTCCTTGGGTGAATCAGAAAGTGGAGGAACTACGTCAGAATAAGGGTTGACCTGGAGACACAGTCCTCTTGGGCTTAGGTTGAAGAGGGAGGCTCTGGACTTCCCTAGACTAACTGTAACCAGAGAGGCTCTCTCGGGTTTGTAACACAGACATTTCACACTCCCAAGGCCCCTCTCTGGCTGGGTCAGAACTATTTGTTAATGCACACATTAAAGCACAGAACGGAGGAGGGATCCGTTTTTCTATCAGAACTGTTCACATCTGTGCTAGGCGGTGGGCTCCAGCCTTTTCTTGCAACCTGTTTATCCTTATAACTCCATGCAGTTGCATCTGGTTGGACATAAAGAACAGTTATCCTTTAAGTGAGAAAAAAAGGAAACTCTTCTACTCCCTCTATCCTATAAATCTTTATTTCTGGATATTTTATTTTAAATGTATGCCAGTTTTCTCCTTGCCAATTCCTAAGGCTTCTTAAGCCAGTATTTTTCACAAGCACTAAGAAGGTTCTGCTATCTCTTTATTGACTCTATATAGGCTCTTTGTCCCCTTTGTGAGAAATCAGTCAAGAAGGATATGATTTAGAAAACAGACTTGTGGTTGCCAAGGGTGGGTGGGAGAGTGGGGGAGGGTTGGATTGGAAATTTGGGATTTGTTGATGTAAACCAGTATGTATAGAATGGGTAAACAACAAAGTCCTACTGTATAGCTTAGGGAATTAAATATCCCATGATAAATCATAATGGAAAAGTATATGAAAAAGAATAGCATATACTTCAGTATTCTTGCCTTGAGAACCTCATGAACAGTATGAAAAGGTAAAAAGATATGACACTGAAAGATGAACTCCCCAGGTCAGTAGGTGCCCAATATGCTACTGGAGATCAGTGGATAAATAACTCCAGAAAGAATGAAGGGATGGAGCCAAAGTGAAAATAACACCCAGTTGTGGATGTAACTGGTGATAGAAGTCAAGTCTGATGCTGTAAAGAACAATATTGCATAGGAATCTGGAATGATAGGTCCATGAATCAAGGTAAATTGGAAGTGGTCAAACAGGAGATGGTAAGACTGAACATCGACATTTTAGGAATCAGTGAGCTAAAGTGGACTGGAATGGGAGAATTTAATTCAGATGACCATTATATCTACTATTGTGGGCAAGAATCGCTTAAAAGAAATGGAGTAGCCCTCATAGTCAACAAAAGAGTCTGAAATGCAGTACTTGGGTGCAATCTCAAAAACAATAGAATGATCTCTGTTCGTTTCCAAGGCAAGCCATTCAATATCACAGTAATCCAAGTCTATGCCCCAACCAGTAATGCTGAAGAAGCTGAAATTAAACAGTTCTATGAAGACCTACAAGACTTTCTAGAACTAACACCCAAAAAAGATGTCGTTTTCATCATGGGGGACTAAAATGCAAAAGTAGGAAGTCAAGAGATAACTGGAGTAACAGGCAAGTTTGGTGTTGGAGTACAAAATGAAGCAGGGCAAAGTCTAACAGAGTTTTGCCAAGAGAACACACTGGTCATAGCAAACACCCTCTTCCAACAACACAGCAAATGACTGTACACAGGGACCTCACCAGATGGTCAACACCGAAATCAGACTGATTATATTCTTTGCAGCCAAAGATGGAGAAGCTCTATACAGTCAGCAAAAACAAGACCAGGAGCTGACTGTGGCTCAGACCATGAACTCCTTATTGCCAAATTCAGACTTAAATAGAAGAAAGTAGGGAAAACCCCTAGGCCATTCAGGTATGACCTAAATCAAATCCCTTATGACTATACAGTGGAAGTGAGAAATAGATTTAAGGGACTAGATCTGATAGGCAGAGTGCCGGATGAACTATGGACGGAGGTTCATTACATTGTACAGGAGACAGCAATCAAGACCATCCTCAAGAAAAATTAATGCAAAAAAGCAAAATGGTTGTCTGAGGAGGCTTACAAATAGCTGAGAAAAGAAGAGAAGCAAAAGGCAAAGGAGAAAAGGAAAGATATACCCATCTGAATGCAGAGTTTCAAAGAATAGCTGCTGCTGCTGCTGCTGCTAAGTCACTTCAGTCGTGTCCAACTCTGTGCGACCCCATAGACGGCAGCCCACCAGGCTCCCCCGTCCCTGGGATTCTCCAGGCAAGAACACTGAAGTGGGTTGCCATTTCCTTCTCCAATGCATGAAAGTGAAAAGTGAAAGTGAAGTCGTTCAGTCGTGTCTGGCTCTTAGCCACCCCATGGACTGCAGCCTACCAGGCTCCTCCATCCATGGGATTTTCCAGGCAAGAGAACTGGAGTGGGTTGCCATTGCCTTCTCCTTCAAAGAATAGCAAGGAGAGATAAGAAAGCCTTCCTCAGTGATCAGTGCAAAGAAATAGAGGAAAACAATAGAATGGGAAAGACTAGAGATCTCTTCAAGAAAATTAGAGATACCAAGGGAAAATTTCCTGCAAAGATGGGCACAATAAAGGACAGAAATTATATGGACATAACAGAAGCAGAAGATATTAAGAAAAGGTGGCAAGAATACACAGAAGAACTGTACAAAAAAAGATCTTCATGACCCAGATAACCATGATCGTGTGATCACTCACCTAGAGCCAGACATCCTGGAATATGAAGTCCAGTGGGCCTTAGGAGGCATCACTACGAACAAAGCTACTGGAGGTGATGGAATTCCAGCTGAACTTTTTTAAATCCTAAAAGGTGATGCTGTGAAAGTGCTGCACTCAATATGTCAGCAAATTTGGAAAATTCAGCAGTGACCACAGGACTGGAAAAGGTCAGTTTTCATTTCCCATCCCAAAGAAAGGCAATGCCAAAGAATGTTCAAACTACCACACAATTGCAGTCATTTCACTCACTAGCAAAGTACTGCTCAAAATCTCGAAGCCAGGCTTCAACAGTACATAAACCAAGAACTTCCAGACATTCAAGCTGGATTTAGAAAAAGCAGAGGAACCAGAGATCAAATTGCCAACATCTGTTGGATCATCAAAAACACAAGAGAGTTCCAGAAAAACATCTATTTCTGTTTTATTGACTATGCCAAAGCCTTTGACTGTGTGGATCACAACAAATTGTGGAAAATTCTTAAAGAGATGGGAACAACAGACCGCCTTACCTGCCTCCTGAGAAATCCGATGTAGGTCAAGAAGCAACAGTTAGAACCGTACATGGAACAAGGGACTGGTACCAAATTGGGAAAGGAGTACATCAAGGTGGTATACTGTCACTCTGCTTATTTAACTTATATGCAGAGTACATCATGAGAAATGTTGAGCTGGAGGAAGCACAAGCTGGAATCAAGATTGCTGGGAGAAATATCAATAACCTCAGATATGCAGATAACACCACCCTTATGGCAGAAAGTGAAGAAGAACTAAAGAGCCTCTTGATGAAAGTGAAAGAGGAGAGTGAAAAAGTTGGCTTAAAACTCAACATTCAAAAAACTAACATCCTGGCATCCAGTCCCATCACTTCATGGCAGATAGATGGGGAAACAGTGGAAACAGTGACAGACTTTATTTTGGGGGGCAGATGGTGACTGCAGCCATGAAATTAAAAGACACTTGCTCCTTGGAAGAAAAGCTATGACCAACCTAGACAGCATATTAAAAAGCAGCGACATTACTTTGCCAACAAAGGTCCGTCTAGTCAGAGCTATGGTTTTTCCAGTGGTCGTGTATGGATGTGAGAGTTGGACTGTGAAGAAAGCTGAGCACCGAAGAACTGATGCTTTTGAACTGTGGTGTTGGAGAAGACTCTTGAGAGTCCCTTGGACTGCAAGGAGATCCAACCAGTCAATCTTAAAGGAAATCAACCCTGAATATTCATTGGAAGGACTGACTGATGCTGAAGCTGAAACTCCAATCCTTTGGCCACCTGATGTGAAAAACTGACTCATTGGAAAAGACCCTGATCCTATGAAAGATTGAAGGTGGGAGGAGAAGGGGATGACAGAGGATGAGATGGTTGGATGGCATCACCGACTCAATGGACATGAGTTTGAGCAAGCTCTGGGAGTTGGTGATGGACAGGGAAGCCTGGCATGCTGCAGTCCATGGGGTTGCAAAGAATTGGACACGACTGAACTGAATTGATATGAAAACGAATATATACATATGTGTGTATAACTAAACCACTTTGCTATACAGTGGAAATTAACACAATGTTGTAACTCAGGTATACTTCAATAAAATAAGTTAAAAAAAAAAAAAAAAAAAAGAATGACAAGACTGACCAGGAGTTCTCATTTTGTTTTTCAGCCCCTCTCCACCTGAGAGCCTCATCACGAACGGCGTGCTGGTGGTAACTGTCCTTCCAGAGTCTCCTGTGGCTCTAGGGCCACCTGTGGCTGCTCCTCTCAGAGAACAGAACTGTGGGAAGGAAAACCAGGCCCAACTTGGACCCTTGCCCCAGAGCCCGCTAGGAGGCAGGCTAACTGAAGCCAGACAAAGGGAGCCAGGGCATGGTGGGGGCAGCAGCTGGGCTCCTGCTCCTGGGGGGAAAATATCTGGGCCATCCCCCCATCTCCCACAACCGTGTCCTAGGAACCCCCTAATAAAAGCACCCACTAGTCTGCAGCCTCCTCCCAGAATCAGTCTCATCCCAGTTTTCCCTAACTCCAATCCCTAAAAGCATTAAATTCAGAAGTTAAAAGTTTCCCATAATTAGGCTGTTAGTATAGCCATTTTAATTCGATGCAGCTAAAGCCTCAGGATTCAAGGAACTCTCTCCCTGCAAGATCAGTCTCTGGGAATGTGTGGCCTGGTAGAGCATCCCAGGCAGCATGGGCTCAAAATGACCCCCCTTCCTTTGTTTCAGTCTCGACAAATGTCCTGCCTGGAGGTTTGTGCAGAATCCAGGAGGCCAAAGAAGAGGAAAAGTGAGCCCTTCAACCGCTTCTGCCTGCTGGCGGGTGGGAGGCAGGAATGGTGCTGTTTTCTGACTCTATCAACATCAGGGTGGCCGCTCCATGGCCGCCCTCGGCTCGATGGGGAACCCAAAGCTTGGCTGAGTCCTCGGGATCTTCTTACCCTCACGAACCCCTGTCCTTCTCACTGCCCTAAAAGGAGGCTGCTCTTCCAGGCCCCCAGGTGACCCTCAGAGCTTCCCAGCCTGGCCAGCGCCCTGGGCCAGGGATCAAGGGCACAGCACTGCCTATTTGTCCATACTGATCTGCGCTGCAGCCTGTCAGACCAGGGATTCCCTGGGTCTAGCGCGGTGGTCAGCACCCAAGGCAGGTAGGGCCCTCTAGATGCACCGCTTCCTCTAATCAGACTCCAGTTCATAGAGTTCTAGCATCTTATAGCTGACAGGGACCTAACAGATCCACAACTACGAGACCCTCCAGTTCAGCGCTACATCCCATCCCCCCACTCAAGCCCTGCCTGGAAAGAGGACAGCCTCAGAGCCCCACAGGTGGAGGGAGGGGAAGGAAGAGGTTCTACCCTCAAACTGGCAGAAAGGGGGGCTGCTTCCAGTGCAGTGGGAGGGTGATTTGGGGGCACATTGCAGAGAAGGAGGAGGATTAGTCCAGAGAACTCAGCATCTCAGATCTCATGCACAAGCCTGTTGAAGTGCAGGTTCCAGGGCCCTGCCCTGCCCTTCAGAACAAGGCTTTGGGGCATTTTATCCAGTGCCTTGGTCATTCTAAACCCCTATCCTGGGTGCCTCCAGCTAGGCCTTTTAGTGGGCCATGTGAGTGTGGGAAGCAAGAGGCTTCCTGGGGGTCTCAGCCCTCTCGTCCTCTCTTCCAGAGAAGGACCTCCTGGTGACAGTGACGGAGTCCTTCGAGCACACCCAGCACATCTCACCCTGCCTGGAGTCCTGCTGCTCAAACCTTGCCTGCTTCCAATACCCCAAATACTTCCAGCCTGAGGTGCACGTGGAGTTGCCCAAAAGCCCGTGGATCTGTGAGGTAGGGGCTGCAGAAGTATGTTGGGGGTAGGGGCCTGGTAGAGGTGCAGAGGGTAGGGGCCTGGGAGAGGTGTGAGGGGTAGGGGACTGGGAGAAGTGGTGTTGGGGGGTATAGGGGACTGGGAGAGGTGTGGGGGGTAGGGGCCTGGGAGAGGTGGTGATGGGGGGTATAAGGGACTGGGAGAGGTGTGGGGGGTAGGGGCCTGGGAGAGGTGTGGGGGGTAGGGGACTGGAAGAGGTGGTGGTGGGGGGTATAGGGGACTGGGAGAGGTGTGGGGGTTAGGGGACTGGGAGTGGTGGGCAGCGGGAGGGGCCCTCCCCCTCACACACCTGCCCTCCTTCCAGCTTTGCTGCTGTGCGCGCCAGAAGGGCCCTGTGTGCCAGTCCCTCCACTGCCTCCCCGACGGCCAGGCAGTGACCTTGCCTTTGGTGAGGGCCTGGGGTCTGGGAAGGGGCCCCTGAGCAGCTTAGCCTGGAGCTCCTGTGACAAGGAGATGGGGAGAGCCTGGGGGGCCGTGAAGGAGGATGATTTCTGGTAGGGTAGAGGAGTCTTGTGGGGTAGGAGACTGCTGGGCTGCA
Source organism: Bos indicus x Bos taurus (assembly GCF_003369695.1). Taxonomy (NCBI): domain Eukaryota; kingdom Metazoa; phylum Chordata; class Mammalia; order Artiodactyla; family Bovidae; genus Bos; species Bos indicus x Bos taurus. Next base: position 31,356,994 of record NC_040085.1, on the reverse strand, counting down.
GTGTGGAGCCAAAGACAGTGTGTGGAGGCTGAGTCCAGGATGGTGGGGAGGGTCATGTCCAGAAGAGAACATGAGTGTGTGCCCACGCGTATGTCTGGAGTCAGGTCGGGGTGGACAGTGTGGTGAGTCTCCACTTCTTTGGTTGGGAACTCTTGGCTCTAAACTTGTCATCCCTGACAAACTTTTCATCTTTCACTTCCCAGAATGAGAACTGTGAATTACACATGAAGTCTACACCCTGGTAAAGTACCCTCTTTCTGTCTGTCCCTCTGACTCATTTCTCTTTAAGGATGTGGTATCTTGTGGTTTTGATTTGCATTTCAGTGATGGCCAGTGATGTTGGGCATCTTTTCATAGGCTTACAGGCCATTTGTGTATCTTCTTCAGAGAAATATTTATTCAAATCTTTTGCCCATTTTAAAGTGGGTGATTTGCCTTTTATTGTTGACTTGTAAAATTTCTTTGTATATTTTGATACAAGCCCCTTGTCAGATATATGACTTCTAAATATTTTTTCCTATTCTGAAGATTGTCTTTCACGTTCTTAATAGTGTTCTTTGAAGCACAGAAATTTTCAGTTTTGGTGAATTTCAGCGTATGTATATTTTTCCTTTGTCACTTGGGCTCTTGGTGTCATATTTAAAACACCATTGCCTAATCCAAGGTCAAGAAGATTTACTCCCATGTTTTCTTTTAAGAGTGTTATAGTCCTAGCTCTCACATGTGAGTCTATGATTGATTTTGAGTTAATTTATATATATGTGAATACATATGTACATATTGTGAAATAGGGGTCCAACTTCACTCTTGGACTCTTGGCATGTGGATATCCATTGTCTCAGCATCATTTGGTGAAAAGATGATTCTTTCCCTTTTGAATTGTCTTGACACCCTTGTTGAAGATCAAGTGACTGTTGCTTCCATTTACAGTGACAGCTGTTTTGTCCTCGATCAAGTTATTAAGCCCCTCTAAGTCTCATTTTTTTTTTCATCTGCAAATTACAGCAATACTAAAGGCATGGTCCATGGTTGGGTTGCTTTGAGGATCCAGTGAGATAACACATGTGAGGAAATCAGTGATCTGAGAAGTGGGACAGTCTGAAAATATCAACTAATGTTATTATTATTGCTATTTGATTATTCATTCCTTCTTGAGACCAAGGGAAAATTTCCTGACAGCTGTGTCTGCAGGCCTGTACTAGACACAGAGGGAACAGATGGGACAGTCCCCAGATTCTGCCTTCAAGGAGATATGACCTTGTTAATTACACAGGTCACTAAGACTCAGGTCAGAAATTCTCAAAGGTTCATTTGCCTGGGGAGCAGGACCTTGGAGGATACAAGGGATGTTGGTGGGCAGAGGAAGGAGGCTCAGGACCCACACTGCTCCTGGGCTCTGGGAGCCAACGGACCCTCCTAGAAAGTAGCAGGAGGTGAGGCTGGACAGACCAGGTGGGGCTTGAATGCCAGGCCATAAGCCTGGACTTGCTCAGATCAGGGATATGATAAAAAGAGGACAAGTGTTGGACATGTTTCTTCTGCCCCACCCGCCTTGTAGACCTGTAGGGATGACAGGATTACAGCGAGAGTGTGAAGGAGGAGTCTTACTCTGGGAGCAGAAAGGAATATGAGTACCGTGAGAACAAGGCCTCGTTTATCCAGCTCTCGAGAGCCCTTATGGTACAGTCTTATTCAGAAGTGTGTGTGTGAGTATGTGTGTGTTTGTGCTTAGTCATGTCTGACTCCTTGAAACCCCGAGGACTGCAGTCCTCCAAGCTCCTCTGTCCGTGGGATTTTCCAGGCAAGAATACTGGCGTGGGTTGCCATTTCCTCCTCCAGGGGATCTTCCCGATCCAGGGATTGAACCCATATCTCTTGGATTTTCTGCATTGGCAGGTTCTCTACCACTGACTACCTGGGAAGCCCTTGCTTTATTCAGAGGGATTGGCTAAAAGGGTCTCAGGGACCCTTGTCACCATGTCTGGCCTCAGGCTCTAGCAGGTGCCTGGGGGACGCCTTCCAGCACTTTCCAGAACTTATTGAGAAAGCATAGGGTTCAATGAATACCTAATAGTGTTAAGTACCTGCTCACAGTGCACCAGCTAAGGCTTTGGGGGCTTTACATTTGGTGGCTCATTGTCAGGAGTAAAGCACGATTAGTCCCATTTTACAGATGAGAAAGCAGAGGCCCAAGGTCACAGAGGTGACACCTGGCAGAACCAGGCCTCAAGCCTAGGTCCAACTGACCCTAAAACCATGTCTTCTCCATGAAGATGGAATCTACAGGCCTGCTCAGCCAAGGTCCTCTGTCCCCATAGTTCCCAGGCGCTGGACGTGCGGCTGGGCTTCAGCCTGTGTCAGGCAGAACTGGAGTTCCTGCAGAAACGGAGGGTGGTGGCAGCCCAGGCGCTGAAGGAGGTGCTGCAGCTGGAGGAGGACCTGCGGGCAGATGAGGTGGGTGAACGGAGGTCCACTCCAAGTCAAACTTGTCCTTCCAAACCGTGCCTGCCGGCTTAGCCCTGCAGTCCCTCCCATGCCCCAGGGCGGCACTGCCTTTCCTGTGGTCCTTAGTGCCAAGGTTCCAGGCGCCCAGGTGAGGGCTGTGCTTCATCACTGTAGGATGTGATTCAGCTGTGTAGTCACAGGGGCAGGGAGGGTAGAGTAGAAGGAAAGGAAGGAGCCCAGCAGCTCCTCTCCTGCACTGACATCCTGAGACAATGAGTGATGTCCTAGCTACACGGGACCACGTGGCCCCCTTTTCCCAGCCAGGGAAACCTTGAGAGCTCCCCTAGCTCACACATGCCACACATTGCCTCTGTAAGCCGTAGGCCCTTCATTCTTTAATTCTCCCTTCCCCCAAATAGGCGTGAACACACACACACACACACACACACACACACACACACACACACACACACACACAGAATGAACTGCAGTCGGGGACTGAAGACAAGCAGCTTCCGCCTGCAGGGCCAGCTTCTGTGCACAGGGCAGACGACAGAGCCTCTGTGCCCTCTGTCATCTCCCTGGTGTGGGCTGGGGCCCACACTCCCGTGAGCAGCAGTCAGCCCGCCGAGAGTTCCCCTTCTAAGGCTAACCACAGTGTGGACAGAGACCTCGCCACTTAGGATGGCTGTGACAGGGCTTCGGCTGACAATAGTCCTCACAGTCCCCATTCAAACGAAAACAAAGTGAGTCTTGGTAAAGACCCCACACCTCCCTCTCCCATCTGTAGGGAAACACACCAAGGGCATCTTAAACCTATGTAAGCCCACAGATGACAACCTTGCTCCTTCCCATATCAAAAATCCATCTGTTCCTGCTCCTAAACATACGGTTTATTCTGAGCACATATCACGAGCCGAGCCTGGCCTTGATGCTCTAACATCAGATCCTCTTATAGCAGATACTGATTCACAGCCATTAAAGAATCACACTGGTTGGATTTTTGAGCAAGTCACCCAGCCCTCTGGCCCCAGTTCATCCTCTTTTAACTGAGGGCTAGATTCACAGTGCTAAGAGCTCCTATGTGACTTTCTGATTTACCAAGCCTGACACCAACCATTGGGTTGAGAGATAAGGTCCAGCTCTAAACCTACCAAGTGGCCTGACACTGTGTGAAAAGCAGTTTTCAGGTTGCTCAATTCCCCCCGCCCCTGCTCTCTGTAGCTCTCTTCTCCTCCTCCACTGTTCTTTCTAAGCTCCTGTCATTCCAAGTCTTCTGCTGTCCAGCCTCATCCCGACAGCCCGCTCCATGTGCCCCCAGGTCCCGCTGATAGCCATCATGGCCACTGGGGGTGGAACAAGATCTATGACCGCCATGTATGGCCACTTGCTGGCGCTGCAGAAGCTGAACATCCTGAACTGTGCCAGCTATATCACCGGCCTGTCTGGGGCCACCTGGTAAGGAGCCGGGGACGTGTCTGGTGAAGCCCAGAGCAAGCAGGCAACAGGTTGGCCAGGAGGGGGGTTTCTGGTGAAGCTCCTCTGCCCCAAGATAGAGTGACTCGTGACACCTGTCACCACTCACAGCTGTGTGACCTTGGGCATACAGCTTAACTTCTCCGAGTCTCATTTTCTGTAGCTGTAAAGTGGGGATAGTAACAGCACTGACCTCATGGGGTTGTTGCGAGATGCTCTCCCAGGACTGGGTACACAAAGGACGTGTGTTGGCCGTGACTTCCGTTTACTACGGCAGGGGCCCAGCAGTGTGGTGGCCAACCAGGAGTGAGCCACTGCTTCCACCGACCCCATCCTGCCGGGGAGAGGCAGCTGTCCTCTCTCAGACCGACCGTGCCAAGTCTCCTGGGGTGGGAGGAGCTGGCCCCGCTGCCCTGGCTGCCCACATAACAGCCCAGCCCGCCCCGTGCGCTCCCTCTGCCCTGTGGGCCGCCTCGGGCTCCCGGCTCCTCACTCTTGCTGGTGAACGGGGAGTGTGAGCCCTCAGCTCTGCCACAGGAGAGGCCAGTGTGAGGACGGCTTCTCCACAGATGCTGGGGCGGGGGTGGGGGGGCACAAAAATGTTTGAATTTCTTTTAAGATCAGGAAAAATGGAAAGAACTTCTAGGTTGAAGAAAATGTTTTAATAAATAATATTACTATATTTGTCTTTACACAACAGTCATAAAAGATAATTTTTTTTTTTTTTTACTATTTTTTATGGTGGAAGGGGCCCACCAAAGTCATGATGCAGCCCTGGTCTAGGATGACCCAGGCCTCGTGACAGCCCAGAGCCTCTCGGCCAGGGCTGAGTCTTATTCTGTGGGAACTAGTAAGCCCCAGAACCTTCCAGGCCCCAACCTGTGCTCCTCATCCTGGAGGACTCTGGGTAGCTTTCATTTGAGTGGACAGATGTGAGGAAAGCCAAGGGTTCCTGGCACACCAGAGGCCCTGAGGCTTCAGCCCAGAGGGGACAGAGGATAGCTGACAATTACTGGCGTTGCCTCTGTACCGAGTCCCGGGGAGACTGTTTCCCATGGACCCTCTCATTTCTTCCTAACAAGACTATGAGGAAGATGTTGTCATTATGCTCATTTTACAGCTGGAGAAAAGAAGGGATTGGTCCAAGGTCACTCAGCTAATGAGTGGTGGAGCTGGGATTTCAACCCAGGTTGAGTCCAGGGCCTACATTCTCAATCCTCACTGATAAACTGCTGCCCATGGGAAGTGGGCTAAGGAGACAGACCTGCTTGCATCGGGGTAGAGGGGTGTCTACCTCCTCCTGGCCTATCTCTGGATCAGGCAGGAAACCGGAAGGAACCCAGGCTGTGCTAGGGTGGGGGTGGGGTGTCTCCTGGCCTGGGAAAGCGCTGGGAAGGAGTTTTTAAAAATCAAAATCAATCCTTTGTAACATCTTTGAAAGCTTTTTAAAAGTATAAAAGTAACCACGTGAAACTAATGGAGAGCAGAGTGCTTTTTTGTTGAAGAACTCTCCTGAAGCCAGAGGCCGCGGCTCAGACAGTTGGGCAGCTGAAGGCCAGATCCCCGTGGGGAGGGCGATCCCTGGCGATCCTGACCTAGACTGAAGAAACTGTGTCCAGGTTAAGCAAAGGCAGACAGAGGCAAAGACCCAGGGCTGGGGATCTCCATCTTTGTTCTACTCCTCCCGACTGCCCACAGAGAAGTTAAGAAGAAAAAGGGGAAATGAATCTTTCAGTTCAGTTCAGTCGCTCAGTCGTGTCCAACTCTTTGTGACCCCATGAATCGCAGCACACCAGGCCTCCCTGTCCATCACCAACTCCCGGAGTTCACTCAAACTCATGTCCATTGAGTCAGTGATGCCATCCAGCCATCTCATCCTCTGTCGTCCCCTTCTCCTCCTGCTCCCAATCCCTCCCAGCATCAGAGTCTTTTTCAATGAGTCAACTCTTCGCATGAGGTGGCCAAAGTACTGGTGTTTCAGCTTTAGCATCATTCCTTCCAAAGAAATCCCAGGGCTGATCTCCTTCAGAATGGACTGGTTGGATCTCCTTGCAGTCCAAGGGACTCTCAAGAGTCTTCTCCAACACCACAGTTCAAAAGCATCAATTCTTTGGCGCTCAGCTTCCTTCACAGTCCAACTCTCACATCCATACATGGCCACTGGAAAAACCATAGCCTTGACTAGATGGACCTTTGTTGGCAAAGTAATGAATCTTTAGCTGGCATCATAATTGTAAAAATTAATGTGACAGAGTAGAAAGAGTCTAGAACTTGGAATCTGCCAAGCCTGGGGTCAGTTGTGCTAGTGGTAAAGAACTGGTCTGTCAATGCAGGAGATGTAAGAGACACGGGTTTGACCCCTGGGTTGGGAAGATCCCCTGGAGGAAGGCATGGCAACCTATTCCAGTATTCTTGCCTGGAGAATCCCATGGACAGAGGAGCCTGGTGGGCTATAGTTCACAGGGCCGCAGAGTCAGACACAACTGAAGCGACTTAGCACACACAAACCCAGGGCCAAATGTTGGCCCCACCACTCTATGGCCCACCACTAACTTTAGGCCAGGTACTGTCCTCACCATTTTATATTAATTCATGTCATCATCACAGTAATGCCGTGAGGTAGGTACAGTTACCATCATTCTCCCCAGTCCACAGATGGGGAAACTAAGGTGAGGAGCAAGTAGGTGACTTGCCCAGATCACGCAGCTGGTGAGTGGCAGAGTCTAGTTTTGAACCCAGGCAGACCTGGGCCCAGAATCCTCACTGTTAAATAATGTTCTTCACCTGGCACATGACAGGCAGTCAAGAAATAGCAGCAGTTGTGACACAGAGTGAGACTCTTCTCCCCTTCACTGCCAGGCCTCATCCCCTTTCCTTCAGGCTCCTCTCCTGGCAGGTGAGGGCTTCCCATGACCTGCCCACCTTCTTTCCTGCCAGAGCCCAGGGTCCATCAGACCAGGCCTGGCTCAGCTCTATCAGCCATGCCTGTCTCTCTCTCCAGGACCATGGCTACCTTGTACCGTGACCCTGACTGGTCCTCCAAAAACCTGGAGCGTGCCATCCTCGAGGCACGGAGGCACGTGGTCAAGGATAAGATGCCTGCCCTGTTCCCAGACCAGCTCCTCAAATTCGAGGAGGAGCTCCAGCAGCGCAGGCAGGAAGGCTACAAGGTCACCTTCACAGACTTCTGGGGCCTGCTGATTGAGGCCTGTCTGGGGGATGAGGTAGGTGCTCAGTTTCCCTTGGGGCCCAACCTGCTCGGGGCTGATGCCCAGCCTTCTGCCTTCATGAGGGCATCGGGAGATACGTCGCACCGTGAGGGAGTTAGACTTGCGTGCAGATGCATCCTTGGACTGTAAGAAGCTTGAGACATCAGAACGCACGATGGAGCCAGACGGTGGGATTGTCTTCCCACATCCTTTTAAATATGACTGAGGCCCTCCACTGGGGGTGGCTTTGGTGCAACCCTGCAGAGAGGCAGCTTTTCCTCTGAGAACCTATGAGAGAAAATGGGGAGGGAGCTGTCAGACTGTGATACAAGCCTGACCCCAAGTGGAAGAGAGAGGGAAGAAAGGCTGGGTGGAAGCATCCTAGTCCACTATGTGGACCCTCGGACAGTCCTCCAGCCAAGCTGGCTGTCAGAGGAGTCTGGCAACCCGCCCCCCACAGAATGGGCGTGACTCAAGATCCCTCTGTCATGGCCTGGGCCCCTTCTCATGGCCACCACACAGAGGATGAGCTCAGGGAGGTTCCTTCCAGCTCTGCTATCCAATGATCTGAGCAGTATGTGCTCATGAAGAGAACCTACTTGGACTGGGACCCAGTTGCTGTGAGAGCCATGTCCGCCATGGTGGGGCAGTGGGATGCCCATGGGATGCTGTGGACCCAGACATTGCAGTGAGCTCAGCTAACACCTGGACACTTCTGACGGCATGGGCCCCAGGAAGGATCTAACTTTGGCTGTTGCTTGACACCAAAATAGGGCTTCCCACCTAATTTCTATCCAGGCCTAGGACTGACTGTCTGCCCCATTCCCGAAGGTGTCTGAAGAGTTCTGAATTCAATAAGAACTTGCCAGAAGGAAGAGGGACAGCAAATTATTTTCTAGTAGACCCCTTCTTCCATAAAACACAAAATTTGAGCAACCAAGGACGGCCCAAAGCTCATCTTCAACATTCATTCACTCCCTCATTCATTCTTTCAACAAAATTAAGAACCTCCTGCATGCCAGGAACTGTGCTAGGCAGTGGGATTCAGACTGGGGCCCTCACAGCTTTCAGTGGATCCCTGCCACTTTTGATAACCCACCATCTACTCTATCCCCATGATGGAAAAGGGCAGGCAGAGGCTGAGGGTGTTGGCTTTTGGTTTCCAGCAGGACAGGGTTTGAATTCTGGCTCTGCTCTGTGCTATTCCTTGAATGGGGATTTCGTCAATAAGTGGTAGTTAGTATTTCTAACAGTGGTTACTGTCCCATGTGATGAGGAGGAATGTGCCAAGGCCTTTAACATTAGAAGTCTGAGCATCGTCCATCATCCATGTCCGGTTTGGTGTGGGAAGGAGCCGAGGTTTCCAGGAAAGCAAGTCTAGGGCTGAAGGAAGGAGGCCTCTGCTCTTCCACTCTGGCCAAGGCAGGGGCCTCTTTCCCTCAGGACCCCTTGATAGTGAATGTGGACTGGGCTCTTCCCTGAGTCCGCAATGTCTTCTCCTTCCAGGATGGTCAGCTCCATGGTACCTGCATCTCTGGGCCCAGTTGTGATAGGCATCCTGTTGGCCTTTCAAAGGAGGCTTTCATCAGTCCCTCCAATCAACTCTGAATATTCATTGGAAGGACTGAGGCTGAAGCTGAAGTTCCAATACTTTGGCCACCTGATGCAAAGAGCTGACTCATTGGAAAAGACCCTGATGCTAGGAAAAATTGAAGGCAGGAGTAGAAGGGGGTGACAGAGGATGAGATGGTTGGATGGCATTACCGACTCAATGGACATGAGTTTGAACAAACTCTGGGAGATAGTGAAGGACAGGGAAGCCTTGCATGCTGCAGTCCATGGGATCTGAATGATTGAACAACAGTTGTTTGACCCACACGTGTGTTTACCATCCCATAAAGGTTCCGTGGTCTTCACACACTTGGACAACCATGGATGTCAGCCAACAGGCAGCTGCTTGGTCTGGGGTTAGAGCCTGGCCTTGTCTACACAGGCTGATTCACTGTGGGAGGTGGCCTATGGTCTAGGAGGATCTGCAGGACACCCACTGTGATTAGACTGCACTGTGCTTTGGGGACTTGGAACTTGACTGCCATCTGGTGCCCAGTTTCCAAGCCTTTTGTTTTTTAAAAAAGAAAAGTCTTTATTCTTCTCAAACAAATTTGAGATCCCAACATGCAAAGCAGATTTCTTATTTTTAATACAGCTGGTCTAGTTTGAGTGGGGTGGAAGATGATGAGGATGAAGGGGGGCAGTGGTGGCCCCTTCTACCCCTACCTTCTCATTCTGTGGCCCCTGAGACATGAGGAGAACCCTGGGACTCTGAGGGTCAGACCTAAACTGCAGACCCAGTACCACCGGGTCTGTGTGTCTGAGGTGGTGACCAGCCCAAGGACAAGTGAGCATTCTCCGGATGCATTTTCAGAGCAGGTTTGGCTGGTATCAGCTGAGACCTCCGCAGAAGCCTGGTGGGCTCAGGAGCCGGAAATGGGCTGCCAGAGGTCCAGACTGTTCTCTATTTTGCACTGCTTTCAGGCAGCTTGTCTGCTTCTTCCCCTTAACCATTATTTTTCCCCACAGAGAAATGAATGCAAACTGTCAGATCAGCGTGCTGCTTTGTGCCATGGCCAGAACCCCCTGCCCATCTACCTCACCATCAATGTCAAGGATGATGTAAGCAACCAGGATTTCAGAGGTAACACTGGTGACTAGCAATTTTACGAAGGGGTCCCTTCTCAGCAGGCAAAGGCACTCAGTACCCACAGCACACACCTCTCCACCACACCTTTGCCAACCTCCGCACCAAAATACTGTGCTGACAGCTGAGGAAGTCCACTTTGCTCCCTGCTTCTGCTCAGATGCATGTAGGGGATGGGTGGCAGAGTACTGGGGTTTCCCTGAGCAGAGATTTGATGAGACAGAGGAAATAAAAGTCGTCAAGAGAAAGAATCCTAGATATTTCTTAAGCTGCCGGATGGAAGGACTCTAGAGACCTGCCCAGCTTCCGGGTCCGTTTTTGGTCCTGGTTTATCCCATTTTGAAGAGCAAATGAGCCTGTGCAGGTGGCAAAACTGTCTTGCGGGCCCTCAGAAGCTGGCCACGGGCTCCCCCTTGTGTCCTGCAGGAGGACTGCGGCCTCCCGGTCCCAGGCTCCTTGAGGCACGGTGGGCGAGGCCGTCCGGGCAGGAGGCTGACATCTGCCCTTCTTCGTGTGCAGAGTGGTTCGAGTTCTCCCCCTACGAGGTAGGCATGCAGAAGTATGGAGCCTTCATCCCCACAGAGCTCTTCGGCTCCGAGTTCTTCATGGGGCGGCTGATGAAGAGAATCCCAGAGTCGCGGATGTGCTATATGCTAGGTGACTCTTGGCTGGGGGAGGCCCCTGGGAACCCAGCTCCATGCTGAACAGGCTCCGCCTTGATTAGAGGACTGACAAATAAACACTCTCTGTTCCCCCCAGGATCTTGTCCCAGGTGCGGGGGCTAGTGTGGGTTATTCCTTGGGCATGTGACCCTCCTGGCATCTGTCAGCATCCCCTCATCCCAAGAGAGGCTCCTGACCTAACCTGAGACTAGCCTCCCAGACTGTCCTGATCTGCCTGTGACCCTTTGGGTCCAGAAGGACCTAACAGGGTCCCCGGGTCACTGGGGACCAAAGGGGACTCTCCCAATGTCTTTGTCTCCGTTGTCTCCCTGGTGTCTGTTCAGAACCAGACTGGGAGTGGCAGGCTGAGATGGAAGTTTCTGGAACTTCTGCCCCTTTCCTCAGTCTCCATCTCCAGGCAGCAACATGCCTGTTTCCAGGGGTTGACTCTGCCCCTGGGCTCTAAGAGGCCAGAGGGGACCTTAGGGTGAAGACAGAGTCTCTGGGGAAGCCTGGCCCAGTTTCACTATGCTCCCAGGTCCTCCAGAAGGCTGGCCCGTTGAGTGCAGGGGCCTGACTGTGACGTCCACTCATAGAGTCATCCCCTTCAGAGCCCGAACTATACCCATCAAAGGGAGACTGCAAAAAATAGACCCCTCTCAACAGCTTCAACAATCAGTTACACCCTTACTTAGGCTGGTTGTCTGCCTTCCTCTCCCTTCCGTCTACCCCAAATCCAGCCCTCTTGGAAAGTCCCACTTAAGCCCTGTTTTTTAAGGGAAGTCCGCCCTGAGGCCCACAGCCCCCAGCAGCCTCTCCTTTCTCTGAACACCTTTGCTATCTGGTATGTGGCTCAGAGGTCTGTAGGTAAGACACTGGGGCATGGACTCTGGTTTCTCATTTGTTAGCTGCTCAAAGTTGGTCAATTTACCTAACCTTCCTGAGCTTCAGTTTTCTCATCTGTAACTTGAGCTTAAGAGTAAAAACAACCTTATCAGTTCGGTTCAGTTGTTCAGTCGTGGCTGACTCTTTGCGACCCCATGGACTATAGCCCGCCAGGCTCCTCTGTCCATGGGGATTCTCCAGGCAAGAATACTGGAGTGGGTTGCTATGCCCTCTTCCGGGGGATCTTTCCAACCCAAGGACCTAGTCCACATCTCCTGAGTTGGCAGGTGGATTCTTTACCCACTGGACCACCTGGGAAGCCCCAACTGCCCTCTCCCAGTTCCAAGAGGAGAGTAGAAAAGAGCTGAGTCACTTATGTCGAGCTGCTCCACAAGGAGAGGGAAGTCAAAGCCTGTCCCTCTCCCTGAGCATCCTGACTTAGAGGGTCATCAAGGCCAATATTGGGGTGGGCCTGGAGGTTCTTGGACAGAGCTGCTCATGGTTGGTCCTGCCTCTAGGTTTGTGGAGTAGCATCTTCTCCCTGAACCTGCTTGACGCCTGGAACCTATCCCATACCTCGGAGGAGTTTTTTCACAAGTGGACAAGGGATAGAGTGCATGATATTGGTGGGTGACCTACTGGCCTCTTCTCTTGATTGGGAGACATAGGGGTGGGGAGGTAGGTCACAAACTGAGCACAGACCACCTGCCTCATGTTTCATCATCAGGCAGCTAGGGCTAGAGAGGCTACCCTGCCTGGAGAGGCAGGTGACTCTAGGTGGACACACTTGTGCTAGCTCTGGCCTGGCTGGGGCGGGGGGTAGGGGGACGCGCCATGCAGTAGGCTTGGCAGAGCTGCACGACACCCGGGAAAGCTGAAGAGGGTGGGGATATATGAATGCTGCTAAAGGCTGCCCTTCTGGACTCTGTCCTCTTGGGAACGCCTCCTTGCCAATCACCCTGGCTCCCTCTCCACTACCTTACTCCTGTTGCATGTCTCTCCCCTGGGTCCTCCTAGCTCTAATGCGAAAGCCTTGAGAACTAGGCAAGAAAGGTGTGCACTGCACTTACAGATGGACCTCTGGGTGCGGGGCACTCGGGCAATGCTTCACCTGGGCAGCCTGGGGACCCCAGCCCTGTGACCTCCATCTCCCCCTACCACCCTGCAGAAGACGAGCCACTCCTGCCTGAAATCCCCAAATGTGATGCCAATGTCCTGGACACCACGGTGGTGACGCCAGCATCCTGGCTGTCCAACACTTTCCGCGACATCCTCACCCACAGGGCCTTTGTCTCCAAGTTCCACAATTTCCTGCTGGGGCTGCAGCTGCACACCGACTACCTCCAGAACAGCCAGTTCTCCATGTGGAAAGGTATCCCTACCTGCTGCCTCTGTTTGGAGGAAGGAGAAGTGGGTGTAGAGGCTGCCAGGGAGAAAGGATGAGAAAACGTCTGCCCATGTTCATCCGGCCAAGTGGCAGGCTCTCCCCATGGTGTATTCTGAATTTGGTGAAGCTTTGACCAGTGAGTGGAGTAGTGGCCTATTTAATTAATTGAATCTATGCTATATCTCTAGATAGCATCTGTATAAGAACCCCAGCAGGTAGAAATTGGCCCCGTTTTACAGGTGGGGAGTGTGTGGGTTCTGACTTTCTACAGCTGTGTTCTGGGGGCCCCTTTTGTGGGTGTGGCCCCCAGAGTTGGGCGGGGATGGCCCAGTGCAAGATCCTCCTAATGGTGAGTGCAGAGCTAGCTGGATCTTAAACTGTGGTCTGGCAGCTTCCACTCCAGGCCCCATCCCACCCTGCCAAGGCTCTAAGGTTGATATTCCACCATCTTTGGTATTTTACTTGGCCATGGTCTGCATATGGCTGCTTGAGCCTGCCCTAATAATCTTTGTCCTATCTGGGGCAAGAAGGGCAGCTGGCTCCTGGTCCACAGTCTGTACTCATTTATAGGCTCCTCTTAAGCCCCTGCTCCCCACAAGCTCTGTGGCTGAGGCTTTGTGGGCTTTCTGTGCATATTCTGTAAAAGACTTGCTAAACCGTTTCAGTTCAGTTCAGTCACTCAGTTGTGTCCAACTCTTTGCAATCCCATGGATTGCAGCACGCCAGGCTTCCCTGTCTGTCACCAACTCCCAGAGCCTGCTCAAACTCATGTCCATTGAGTTGTTGATGCCATCTAACCATCTCATCCTCTGTCATCTCCTTCTCCTCCTGCCTTCAATCTTTCCCAGCATCAGGGTCTTTTCCAGTGAGTCAGTTCTTTGCATTAGGTGGCCAAAGTATTGGAGCTTCAGCTTCAGCATCAGTCCTTCTGAGGAATATTCAGGGTTGATTTTCTTTAGGATGGACTGGTTTGATATCTTTGCAGTCCAAGGGCCTCTCAAGAGTTTTCTCCATCACCACAGTTCAAAAGCATCAATTCTTCGGCACTCAGCTTTCTTTATGGTCCAACTCTCACATCCATACATGACTACTGGAAAAAC